>NC_061873.1:8760000-10010000 GCF_905147765.1 Vanessa atalanta
CTTGCGTATTCGACAAACCTTGTAACTGATTTTTGAGTTGCATACAGCCTTAAGTATCTGTGCTTTTTATAGCGAAATTTTGATTTAAACTTATTTTGTTTGTATCAATAAAAACTAAAAAAAATATATGTAATAATTAATAATTAATATAAATTAAAAAATTATGATAATAGTATAGGCACAAGGGACATAACATCTTAGTTTCCAAGGTTGGTTGCGCATTGGCGATGTAAGGTAAGGTTAATATTTCTTACAGCATCATTGTCTATGGGCGATGATGCTGTAAGTAATCACTTACCATCAAATTGCCAACCTATATCATGAAATAAAAAATATACTAGCTGAACCTGCGGCTTTAGTCGCGCATTTATAATTATTACGCGCGTAATTTATGAAAGTTTACCATTACACTACACTAGTGTAGGTACACTAACCATCGTTCTATTTTAGCCCCTCTAGGGGTGAATTAGTAGGCTATGTCCTTCCCCGGGACTCAAACTATCTCCAAAGCAAATTTCATTTGATAAGTTCAACTGTTTAAGCGTGAAGATGTAACAGAGTTACATTCGTATTTATTATTAAAGTGTAGATTATGTTTTAAGTAAGTTTTATGGGAAACCATATAAATAATATAATCATATAAATAATAATATAATAATAATAAATAAATAAATATTGGACAACATCACATACATTACTCTGTTCCCAATGTAAGTAGCTAAAGCACTTTTGTTATGGAAAATCAGAACTAACGAAGGTACCACAAACACAGACCCAAGACAACATAGAAAAGTAATAAACTTTTTCTAAAATCGAACCCGGAACCTAAGAATGGTGTACCTTTGAAAACCGGTGTACACACTACTCGACCACGGAGGTCGTCATATATCAGGTTTTATATTAAGTAAATTATTATATGAATATGCTCATTGTAATTGAATTGAATAAAATAATGCGTCGCTTATAATATACTTTAAATTTCCTTTAAAAACGTTATTAAGTGATAAAAATTTCAAGAGAAATTCGAAGCAATAGGTAATATATGGTTTTACTAAACTCGAGCAGCGGAATGAAAACTCGCTGAAAAGATGAAAATGCTTTTGACCTCTAAGGCTCGGAGGATGTTGAATATTTTAAAAGAATCCACGGCAACGGAACGGTACGGTACGGTAGCGCACAGCTCACCCACATTAGGGGTAAAATAATATTCTACTTCCAGTTGATTTCAGTATTAGTGTTAAATATTTATAGAGGAAGAAAAACTTTAATATATTACTTTCTAGAAATTTCTTTTATTTTTGGAGATTTATTGTATGAAAAGATTTTATGTGGGGTTGTACAATTATTTATTTGTCAGAAAAGGTTGACCTGTATACAAATATACATTTATGTGTCGAATTCGGATAAAACAAAGCAATATCGTTTATTGTGTTATCCGTGTACCTTGGATTTCTTAAATTCAATAATCTATGAATTGGAGTTGTAGCGATTGTGTAGAGGCGCGCGACGGTCGTAAAGCAGCGCCCGGTATTGTCCTAAATGTCAATGGACGGATCAAGAAATATCTGAATGTGTATTCTTTATAATACCAATTTTCAGAATCAGCGTTACATTGTCTTAAACAAGTAAGATAAATTAGATCAAGTGTAGACAATATTTTATTTTATTAATTTTAAAACTTTCTTGTTCCTTTTCTTAATATATCCTAATGGAAAAAAATGTTTCGATTAATCGTTCCGTCGTTGTGTGAAATGATAACATATAAATAAATATAGATGTACGCTTACACTTACTGCAATAATACTTTTACATTTATAATATATCCGAATTGAATTATATATGTTGGAACAGTTTTTAGGTACGTGAAGATATCCTGATAGGTGATTTAACATGACCAATTCTATCCCCACCTTCCCCACAGCAGGAGGCCTTAACAGTGGAACATTTACGAACTGTTACTATACTTACTTTAGGTTTATAAATGTTATACAAAATTAGTATCATAATGAATTGTATATCATACAAGTATATGGGAAATGCGACATAAAAAACCATATATTTTGATTTCAACTTTATATAACTACGCGTTCATGATGAAAAGGGTCTTGTAGTATAGACAGACGGTGAGACGGATAACGAATTGATGGGTTCGTTTATTCCTTTACAGGAACTGAGCTCTGAAAACGAATAATTGTAGCACTAAATCATATGTTTTTAAAACAGAATCTATTAAAACTTTTTAATTTAAACTAATTGCTTCGAAATCGTTTTTAAATGCGTTAAAAAAAATCTTTATTGCCAATATCGCTGCATTAAAGAAAATATCTCGCTATAATGACCCTAATTTTCACGTTCGAAGTTTAAAATAAAAACTGTTATGGCTTTCAAAACAAAAATTCAATTTTAGTTTCTGCGCAGTGCCCCGGAGGTTAAATTCAAAGATGTATTTATTTATGTATATTTAATGTATTCCACCTACAATTGAATTTTAAATCATTCAATAGATATTTAATTTTGAACCTTTGGATTGTCACTTTTATTTAATTTAAAAACAAAAATTTTACAAATAGTGTATTGATTTTTGAAATGAAATGATAAAATTACATTTCGTACTGGCTGTGGGCCGTGGGTCGTGGGCGTGCTCCGTGAACAATGATGTACTCCATGAAGCTCGAACGCTCCTAACAACATAAAATTTTATGACCGCGAATATTTATTATTTATAGTTTTATAGTACGACATCGAAATCTATATTGTATCATGCTGAATATGTTATATTTTTGAATGTGAAACTTGACTTCAGAATAGTATGTATATGTATCTATAAATATATTAGCATATAATCTATATTCTATTATAAAAACTCGAATAGTATTATTTTTGTTCGTTTGGATGTGCTAATCTCAAGATCTGATTTTTTTTAATCTTACCGTGTTAGTTTCTTTAACTGAGAAAAGTGTATACACCTGCAATTGATATATGATTTGAAACGAAAACGATATAATATTTTATTTTCGTTCTAGTATAAATAATATTTTTATAATTTAGACACTATAATGAAAATTTTATAGTAGTTAAATAGATATAATACAATTTACTACCAAACAAACTTTAAGTCTATGAAATTTATAGTAATGGAAACACAAATGACGCAAACCACAGACACAAATGTCAGCAGAAATGGTGTTTTAATCCGTCCATCATTACCTGGCGGCGGCGGATTACTCCTGTATCTCCCTGCCAACTCACTCGATACATTTTTCAATGCAGTACACACGGGCTCGTGGACATTGTGTCATCTAAAAGCTGCATTCATAGCTCGATCGCACGTTTTATTCGAGTTTTAAACGGGAAAGTGTACGAGCCTCATTAGACTTTTTGTTGTCTGCAGTGTAGAGTTTAATGTGAAACATATCTGTCTTCGCAGGTAAGGACTGGATACTTGCCAACAACCTGTGGACGCTCTTTTAGACGTTAAGGTTTTGTTGGGTGAATTTATTTTTGACTTGGTAACTTAGCTATAAATTTTAGTGTAACAAGAAAACGTTTGCGGTTAACTTTCGAAAAGGTTTAATAGTTTTTCGTTCATCCTTACTTGTCGTACGGTTGGCGTTTATTCAATTTATAGGAGTGTAGGGTAAATAAGCTATTGGTGCTCGTTGCCACGTCAGCGGGAATTCCGCGCCCTCCCCAGGTACGCGAACGTTAAGCCGATTCCCGTTATTGTTGCAGTCATTTCATATACCTTTATGACGCTGTCTTTTGATTCGATTATTCGTACGAATATTTCAGAGGTATATTGTATGAGATAATATCGATGCTATAATATTATAAGTACAAAAGTAACTCTATTTGTTACCCACTGAATCGGTTTTGATGAAAATTGCTATGGAAATTGTTTGAGTCCCGGTTAAGGACATAGGCTACGTTATTTCATTACCCCTCGAAGGGCTAAAATGGGGTTTGTATGCTATACGTAAAGTTTTATAAATATCGCGCGGGTAAAGCCGCAGGTTCAACTAGTATTATTATAAAATATATAAATTGAAGTTATTTATTTATTTATTAAGTATTTATTGCAAACAATTTAAAATTCATATAAAAGAAGAACAGGTTGATAAAGCAAGCAAAGGTAACTTTATCATTTAGAGCGATCTCTGCCACGCGACCTCTATTCAGGAAGGCAGGACAAAAATAAAGCACTTACAACTAACTCAGGTAACAAAATGATTTAAAAATAAGATGTAACATATAAGCAATACATGTTATACTCATATATATATAAATATGAATAAAATAAAACAAAGACAATTGATATGAACTTTGATGATTTTGAAAACAATTTACCGTTAAACATACAAGAATTGGTCTGTGATGGCGTGGTGTACAATAAATGAGCTACTGCAGATGATAGCCATTTATTAATAAAAGCCCGAGAATGTCACTGACATTACAAGTATCAATGGGTAGACAGACGTAAATGAATCCTTGCAGTTGCACGATAAAAAGAAAAGTAATTAGAAAAAAATAAAAAACTTCTGGATCGCATTTAAATTGTTTTCAATAAGCTACTATAGATTTTAATCTTCTCTTATCGATTTTGTAAATACTTAAACTAAGTTTACCTCACTAAATACCTATCTGTATATTCATTCCAGACGTTAATGATCTTCGAGGATACAATGCGTTGGGTACCAGATCCAGTAAGAACTTTATAGCAGTAAATGTCAGTATACTTTGTATTTTAATCAATAATCGACAAGTTAATATCGGATATAGTTTGATCGTAACGTTATCGATAGCACGAAGGCGCGTGCATTCAACTTTACGACCTTGTTCGTATTTAATAAATATGTCGGTCTTTTCCGACCCCACATTTTACGATTCCACAATAAAATATGTCTCGACAACCAAATTTATATGCGTACATAAAGTTTTATATCCGCGACTTGCAATGGCGGAGGTTTTCCTAATTGTTATCGGTCATGGACACCGTGAGGCACGTTTCGTGATAACGCAAAGTCGATACTCGATACTTTAAATCGAATGCGACCTTATTTGTTTCAAAGCCGTCATTATCACTCAAATATTGAATATTCAATTGATAAGCTCCGAATAAACAAACGGACAGATTAAATGATTAAATACCGATATTTAAATGTCAGCTCGTGAACAATGTAATACTGCTTTCCTAACTCACAATATATGTACATACAGTTGAAAATGGCTATAATTTAGTGTGGAACAAATGCGTTAATGACGCAATGAGTCATGTTTATTAACCTTTTGTTAGTTTAATCAGTCAACATAGCTATAACTCTTTCGTGCACAAAATTTCATTTGGCTAATAGCGTTTCCCTAATTGCGTATGCAGCAATTATCTAGCGGACGTGTTCGAACGTGCATTTATAGGTCGAGACGAGATGTGGGGCTGGAATTAGCGCCTAGTCTCAGGTGCCCCCTCCGACCCGACTACATCCAGCTACGGACCTTAACTACATTATTGCCTATACCAATAATACTGCCAATTTCAAATCGATTGAGAACGTTTGTACCATTTGAATATTCGATAAATTTCGATTTATTTATGTTTCACATTTATTAATGGATGATATTTGTATAAATTAATATGCAAATAAATTGTCACATATGAATATGCTTTAAAAAATACAGCGCAAATATTCACATGCCATGATTCACTTGATGGTTTTAAACGTTCGAAGATCATAATAATACCGATGTAACTTTTCTTCATAGTTCACATAAATTTTCTATAATCGTAAAATGCATTATATTCTCAGCTGCGATATCTACGAATCATTGTTACATGATAATTCTCTGCTAAATATTTCGCTGTAAAAAAAATCAGTGTTAATTTAATATATAAAGTACTAAAATATTTTATTCAATAAAGTCGCACACGAATAAACATTTTAGTGAACAAAGAAAATTACGGTTTAAAATTTATCTATAAATAAATAATTCATTAGTCAAATTAACCGTGTTAAGTAAATTATTATTTTTACACATGATACTATTGTAATAAAGAAATTCAGTTAATTAATGTAACAATATATTATAATATTTTATTGCCAAGTTTATAACAGTTAAGCCAAATAAACGACTCTGTTTTTATACATTAATTATTCACATTAATGCAATGTTCATATTTAAACAAACCCTTAGTAATAATTTAAAAGAGTATAAGTTAATTCGTTTAACTATACAAAAGAATCTTAAGTGCAGGTTGTTGTATCGTTCTCATAGCTAACTCGTAGCACTTAAAGCCTATTAGACAAGACCTTCTAATAAATTTCGAATCTGGGCTCCTGCCAGCAGCTACTCATTCTATTCTAAGCCTGAGATACTGCGCTAACGGTGCAAACAGCGCGATTACTATAATGCATTTCAGCGAAAACAAATCTAAATTTTATTAATAGCTTTGTAGCATTTGATAAACTATTTGTTTCAGCTCCTCGTTTCAATTTTAATGCGTCGACTCGAAGTCACTGTACAATAATTGTCTGTTATTTCCATTAGTTAGGGTAGAAGGCCTATTCCATGAATAACGTCTGCATGGCTTTCCAGTGCATGGCGCCAGACATTGACTAACATTCTGTCTAGAAATATGGGCAATTTAACTTTCAGCTACACAACTCTATAATGATCAGGCAAAACACCGAGTAAGGGAATATTTTATATTTTCAACGGAATTAATTTCTTTAAAAACATTTTGTGAAAAACAAAGGCTCTGTGTGTTTGTGTTTTTTTTTTTAAGTAGTTAACTTTAAATCTATTATCATATCGACGTTTATATATTTATGTTTAATTGTTGTTCAATCTATCTACAGCTATTTATCTTTGATGTAATTTTTGTTTTGTTTAATCATTTTGTAACCTTTGACAATGACTGATGTAAATTTTGTCGAAAAAAAAAGCGGAATGTTGTCAAAAAAGTATGATCAAACTATACTTATAATACAAAGGCGGAATTATTTATCTCTGCCTGTTACGCTTTCACTGCTAAAGTACTGAATCAAATTGGATGAAATTATATAGGACCACCTGATGGTTTGTGGTCATCACTACCGAATGTGGCACGGACCTTCACGGACCTTGGAAACAGAGATGTTTAAACTGAAACACAACTACACTATATATAATATATGATATGTGGGTACATGTACCTCCCCAGGCGGGCTTGCACAAAGCCCTACCTGACGCTGACTTTTCTGTAGACATTTTGGAGACCTACAAATCTCTCGTATAAAGATTTTGTGTAACGGTTGTAGTTTTGGCAGCGTTCGCTTCGGAAGCGCCTGGACCGACCGTTTTCTCTCCGACTACGACGGCATATTAAGCTATATCTCAAAATATATGCGACATATGTACCATGCTATATAGCTATAAATTAAAACAATATGAAAATACCACGAGCCGAGATGGCCTAGTGTTTGGAGCACGTACATCATAACCGATGATTGCGGGTTCAAAGCCAGGCAAGCACCAATTAATTTTCATGTACTTAATTTGTGTTTATAATTCATCTCGTTGTCGGCGGTGAAGAAAAACATCGTAATAAAACCTGTATGTATCTTATTTCAACGAAATTGTGCCACATATGAATCGCATTGGGGCAGCGTGGAGGAGGAGCATATTCCACTCCTAACCATCTCCTCAAATAAATAGGAGGCCTTAGCCCTGCAGTGGGAAATTTACAGGCTGTACATGTTTAAATTCCACATTAATTGGATTATTAATTTTACCTTTAAATATATTTTTTATGGGTGTTTATATGCTATTTCAATTATAAGCGAGCGTAACGCGATTTCGCCGCTGGGTTTATGACATATGTAAAAATGCTCGCAAAGAAGGGAAAATCCTTTTATTCCCAAATCTAAGCGTTTCGAGAGGATTTTTTGTAGACATCATTTAGTGCTAATGTCTGTTGCGGGACGAGACGCCTGCGAATTGCCACATTTACTTCTGTTGGCATCCCGGATTGACCTTAAATCCTATGTCTCGAATGATCCAATGCATCTTAAGCGGGGAAGATCTTTAAATTATTCAGTGACGAAATAAACGAAAACGGTATGTTCGAACAAGCTGTTTATTTTTTTATGTATTCTGTTTCGATAAACAAATCGATGTTTATTAAAATTCTAATTTTGTACAATGGACACAGATTATAAAATCAAAAGGCAGGTGGAGCCACGTGCGCTCCATCTGCTTTTTTTACATTAAAGTTATGCAACAAAAGCTAATACAAAATCCCGATAATTTCTGTAGCAATTTGTTAATATGTCAATCTATATCTATATTCTATACTAATATTATAAATCTGAAAATAACTATGCCTGTTTGGTACTTCTTCACACTTAAGCCGCTTAAACGATTTCTATTAAATTTTGGTTCGAGATAGATTGAGGCCTGAGCAAGGAAATAGGCTAATTATTTAATTCACTTCTTATTGTAGTAAAATGAGGCTGACGGTATGTGTTCCATAGGTAAACTTTTATAAATTTCATGATTAAGTCGCAAGTTCAGGTAGTAAATAATAATTAAAGTCACAGTACTTATAACGTAACAAAAATAAGACGCGTCGTTTCATTACCGAATATTTGTATTAGTTTTGGTAGTGTTATAATCTGAGATTATCGAATTCGGCTTGTCGTCCTCTTTCTCATAAACCGACGAACTAACTCAATTTTTAAATTGATAATATATTACTATAAAGTTTATACTTTACAACATTTTTTGGTAACGTACTGTGGGTTGCCATAAATCACGAATAAAGAATTGAACAATAATTGTAGTATATATATCGTCGTCTATATCTATAGCGAAACTATTTACAAATTTGACTGTTTGTTCATGAATGTATATCGTAAAAACAACTAAAAAGGGTAAGCTTATTACTTAATTATGTATCAATGGCTGTTATTATAAGTTCTGTTAGTTCATAGCACTTAAAACTTACATCGGACACATTATTTTCGTAAGCACATAGTCAAATCAAATGTATCTCATATTTGCATATTAAATAGAACTGTTAAAGCCGAGCTAAAACATCGGTCTACAGTTAATTAACTATGTACCTGCTGACGATCAAACGGTGCATGTTGTTACGATCGGGATCAAAGGCTTATATTGCCATTCAAAATCAAAACGGCTCCTTAATTATGTAAATATCTAATACACCTACTTTCCGATAACCGATTAATTATAAACGATACACACAACTTACAATTACGTCTCACGGTTTTATTTAATATTGTTTTTGGAACCGTTTTGAAATTATTACATTGCATTAACAGCCTGTAAATTTCCCACTGCTGGGCTAAGGCCTCCTCTCCCTTTGAGGAGAAGGTTTGAAGCATATTCAACCACGCTGCTCCAATGCGGGTTGGTGGAATACACATGTGGCAGAATTTCGTTGAAATTAGACACATACAGATTTCCTCACGATGTTTTCCTTCACCGCTGAGCACAAGATGACTTATAAACACAAATTAAGCACATGAAAATTCAGTGGTGCATACCTGGGTTTGAACCTGAAATCATCGATTAAGATGTACGTGCTCTAACGAGTGGGCCGTGTCGGCTCTAATTTTTGAAATTAAAACGTACACATATTACTACAGAGGGCGAAGATTGAGGATTCGTTGCGTTTTTAAGTATTAGTAAGACCGTAGGCCGCCACGGTGAACGATATGGTAATCTCCTATACTGTAATACTGCTTCACCTCAACTGCGTGTGTTTTATATACCTCTTTCATTTATATAATTATAATAAAAGAATACTATCGTAGGACAGCCCGTTGTAACGAATTTGCTTTTGCATTACATAGTATAAAACAAAGTCGCTTACCGCTGTCTGTCCCTATGTATGTTTAGATTTAAAATTACACAACGGATTATGATATGGTTTTTTTTTAATAGATAGATTGATTCAAGAGGAAGGTTAATATGTATAATACATGCATAATATAGTAGAGAAACACTGATAATTTTAGAGGTTACCAAAGTGATGTCGTAAATTAAAACATTTGTTGCGCTTACATTGCAAATGCTGGCTCAACCCTACGAGTTATATCAAAATACTACACTATTGTACACCTTAAAAAGGTCTTCAAAAAAATCCACGATGGTATGTGTCGGTCTCTTAGGGATAACCCGCAATGACCATTTTTTATCCTTTACTTTTTATGAGAATAAAGGCTTATTTTCGAAGTGATTTTAAGCAATACACCATTAATCCTTATATAATTAAGTACCTTAAATACATTGTGCATTTAATATAGATCAATATGACCCCTTACAGCATGTAATTTAAATAAATATTTTCGAAGATATTACAGATTTAAAGTGCAGGGACAAGCGGTTTGTATTGTCTTATGTCTCAAAAATTGTGAACGTTGTAAGACATTCTGTAGTAGATTTAGTTGTTTTTCAATACAACGTTTACGTTAACGTTTTATGTACGTCCTCATTCTATGCGAAGCCGCAGTGGGAAGTACGTTATTAATATATGAAAATAGATATAGTTAGAGAGTTTGTTTCAAACGATATAAATATTATTGCTTAAATTACTTTATTGTATGAAATTGTTATTATTTATGTTAAAAAAAAAAAATATTTTTAACAGATTTGGAGACA
The DNA here is from genome assembly GCF_905147765.1 of Vanessa atalanta. Lineage (NCBI taxonomy): Eukaryota > Metazoa > Arthropoda > Insecta > Lepidoptera > Nymphalidae > Vanessa > Vanessa atalanta. Next base: position 8,770,660 of record NC_061873.1, read on the forward strand.
TATTTTTTATATGACTTTTGAAGCTGAAAGTCTGTTTAGAAATCTAATAGCAATCATTCGCATATTCGGACACAAAGTACATTTATATAGTAAATGGCAAAGGTATTTGCAGGTCGCTTTAACTTAGTTTGCAAGTGACTAATACTGGTAATGGCCTCATTTGTCGCTGCGCTATGAGTATGCAAGCTCTTTCACACCTTCATTAAGAGGCCGAGTGTCCAGAACTTGCGAACTGCTCGAGTCGAGACGATGTAGGCCGGTGCCAAAATTTCGAGTTAATTGTTCATATTTGAATTGTCACATTGTTACTTGAATTTATTTCAAAGAAATTTTCGTTGTAATTTAACAATTTTGAAAAGATTATTAATGGCGTTCAACTGTTCATATTTTATATGTTTTTTGAAGGAAATTCCATAAATATGATGTTCTCCAGACCGCTTTCAGTAATGGTGCTTATGCTGCACAAAGGTTAAGTAACTGTGGAAGAAAAATTACAGTGCCAGTATATGCAACACGTATATGCGTTCTATTACAATTAAACACGACCAGAATGAGATCCGGGGCTTAAACCTACCTTGGGATCTGCAGCCTTGTAAATGACTAACAACATCTATAATATGATATTAAATATAGTTACCTATACTAGCATAAAAAGCACTAGAAAATTTATGGCAATCGAAACTTGAAACGTATATTAAACTTACGCCATAAAATAGAAAAGTCCCGTATCGATCTTGCATCTTAAATTGTTTTATTTAAACTATATTTTGCTACTTAAGAGATTATTATTACATAAAATTTACCTTAATCGGCTTGGAAGACGACCTTTAAACACATGTTTGGAATGTTTCTTTAAAGCGATATCATCTCATCGAAACGGTTTGTCAAAGCTTTTAAATAAATTTATCGGGTGCCACAAAGTGAATGCAATGAATTTTACGATCGCCAGTTTATATCCGTGCATACGAGTTTTATTTGCTTATATAGGCTTTTAATGGGTCGTACGTATCAGTAACACTGCTAGTAAATGATGCACTGTAACTTTTAAAGGAGAACTTTATTGCATCACTTCATGCTTCGTTCAGACGTTCGCTTTAAATGATAACTATATTAAATGTTACTTTTATGAGCCGTATGTGGATATTTTATTTAAAATAATTGAGAAGTTTTTCTCTGTTGCCAGTGAAAAGGGAAATTGGTGTTGGAAGTTTTATACAATAACAAAAGTTTTGTTTTCGAAATGTTGTTTCAGTGGGCGTCGAGCGGCGCGGATTGGCGTTCAGGCGCCCGCTCGCTTAACGGCCTGTAATTGTAGTGTCGGAGTACGGGAGTACGTGTTATAACGAACGAATTCGGCGCACTATTATTACAACGATAATCGTTTACCTGGCGACCATTTCAATTCAGCAAACAATCCCCGCTCTAGCTCGTTCGCGCAATTGGATATTCCCCATTTTGACTGACATATTGCATATTCTCGTGCAGTTTTTATTATTTTTGGTGGACGTAAACTGTGCAACGGTTATTAGCTTATACGCTCTGTTTTATGATACAAGCTAGGGTTGTGTTTTTAACGAACACTCGGGCCCTAAATCATTAATTTTTGACAGGACAAAAGCATTCGATCAGTTGTATAAAATGCTACGTGTAAAATTGTTATGTTATTGTATAATATACAAAAAATAATTATAAAACATGGAAATATTAAAAGTTTCATGTTCGATAATCGCGTTCGATTACTATTGTATTCAATCTAATTATATAGAAAGATTCACGATTCGTTATTAAAAATCAAAACATTCGTTCAAGTGGGCTTGCAGACGCACTTTTAAATCATCATGTTAAGTTAAAGTAAAGAGAATTTGAAATGAGTATTCAACGGAGAAAATCAAGAAGTTAAATTATAAATGGATTCCGCCAATAAAATAATACTGATAAATAATGATAATAAATTAAATTATTACCATGAAAAGTTATCGAGTATTCGTCAATGTCAATAAAGATTAAGATTCAGTATAAAGGTACACGTTTTTTTTAAAAAATATGTCTTTGTATTACAAACGAACATTAGAAAATCCCAACTTGATATATTAATTATATATCGTTTGAATATAGGTAGGGTCTAAGTGGTCGCTGTGGAGCTGGACAGCACGCTACTTCTAGGAACTGTATGTCGACGAACTGCATACGGTGCCAACATCGATTCTATTAATAAATAAAATACGGTTTTTCCAACCATTAAAACCTCATTTTTATTTTTTAATACACACATTAGATTCGATTTATATTTCAAACTTTAATGATGAAGTAACGATTCTATTCTTTTAACGTATTCTAATGGTAATAACTTTTATTGCATTTTATATTTCGAATTATGAAACAGGAATCTGTATTACATACATATGTTAGTAATTCCAGCGATTGCTTTTTAGTTAAGCTTAAATTCATAGGCAAAAAGAAAACAATTCAACACGTGTTTCTACTCTCTTAGTAAAGCTATTTTTCTTTTTTTATTTGGTGGCTATTATCGTACTAAAGTGTTATCAATAAAAATATGAGAAGTTAAAAAAGTGTTCCAAATATGCAAAACCATATATTTTCCTCAAATTTTCAGTAATAATAATAACGGTAGAATTTCGACAAGTGGACTAACACTTGTATTCAAAAATCGTTTGTAACTGTATGGGAAGGCACAGTTGTGGGGGTGATACGACATAATTATACGTTCTAAATCGAAGAGCACTGTTTGTAGTTTTAATAGAATGAGTCAGTGTTTGAGATTTATAGAAACACATGTTGATTAATAGCTTTATATAATGCTTAGTTTAGTTATAGATCTAAATAGCGTATCACGCTTTAACAAACTAGTATCAAATTGAAACAAACAAGCCAACTTTATTATTTTGATGTGCGTTATAGTAATGATCGACACTCGCCAAACGTCACACTTAGTGGCCAACTGTAGGTCACTAAGTGTTCAGTGTATCTAGACATCAAAATAATCTATATATATAAAAAATTGGCTGCCTCATTTATCAAGTTGCTAAAGTCCTGGGGTTAAACCCCGAGTTGAGCCAGTAAATTGTAGGTTTTTCCACCAAAAGACTGAAAATTCAAAGTATTTACATTTCCATGCGTCAGAAAGAACGTCACGACCGACGAACGACGTCTATCCTGCACCTGAACTCTTTCCGGGCATGTCAGATTAACCGTCCGTCAGCTTGTAAGAGTTAGGCCATATACCATTACTATTATTATAGCAACTGGCTTCTTTGAGATTTCACTGAGGCCAAAATCGATCGATCATTATCAATGAAAATTATAACAAATTCCAAACTCCTCTAAATAATATTTTTTAAAGCTACTAAATAATTTTAAATACTTTTTAGGGGAATCAGCCGTGAATGTAAAAATTGTACATTTCTTTTTATAGATCTGACTAAATCAAATAGTAATAAATAATAAATAACGTAGTTGAATTACATCGGAAAGTAACACGGTTCCTGCACAAGAAAAGCTGAGCATTACGCAAAGACAAATGTCTTTGAGACTGCATTAACATAATCCGAGAGTGGCGGGAGACAAAGGAAGTGACGTGACACGAGAGGAACTTCCGGTCGGTGGGAATCGAAACTAAATACATTTCACGAAATAATGTGGTTGCAGTATATGATGTGTTTGCATAATTCAATGTTTTGTTTCTTTTTCCAGTAATGGGCATATTTTGGGGGGAAGTTAAACATAGTATATGTTCTGAGCATTAAAATTTGATTTGCATCATTAAGTGGAACATTCGAACTTGTTATAGATTTTAAGTCATATACACGACAATACTTAGCTGTCACGGGACGTACGGCAGATGTGAAACATCGAAATTGATAGCTATTGAAAATTAAGATATATGTATAACGGAGTGTCCTTAATAAGCACAAAAGAGCGGCGGCGGAGAGTGGGGACATTAGGTCATAAATGAGCGCTATGTCGTTTACCGTCACGGCATGCGGCAGCCTTACTTCCAAAGCATGCCGATAAATGTTCTACATTAAAAAAACTATTTATTGAAGATGAAAATACTTCATGTTTTCTTCGAAATAGAACCAGCATGAATCCCTCAGTGAGTACACGAAAATTCTTAGTTCAAATACGGGTGAGACTTCTAATATTAAGTGCTTCATGTTCTTAGTAATTCCATATATTTTGTTCTGAAGATGAACAGCTAAAGGTGTTCCACGATACGAATCTATGTAAGTTTGATAGATAATGCGGACCTTCTTAAACCAGCATGAAGCTCAAATCAGATGATTTTTAAATTGTAAATATGATTTTCAACAACATACATATTATCTTTAAATTAATATACTCGTTTATATAATTGTATTTTTCTGATCAACTTATCTAAATATAATTCCTAAACATAAGTAAACTTATTAAACATTAAGATGGGAAACTAAAAACACAGTATAGGAGGAGGAACAACAGTTGAACAACAGTTGATAAGGTTTAAACCAAACCAAATATATATAATATAAACTACAGAATATTATTAGATACATAAAGAACACCTCGCGATATTTTCCTACAACACGAGAAATACAAATTAAGCACGTTCAATCCTGTTGTCAATTGTTGAACATGCATTTTTCGGTTGAAATCCATTTTCTATATGTTCTATATCCGTACAACCAAAAATCAAATAAATCTTGTATAAAATTAGAATAAATATATCCAAATTGCGATAAAATTTTCAGGTTTCACCTCTGAATTTTCATGAGCTTAATTTGTACTGTTAAGTCAGCTGTTCAGCGGTAAAGTAATACCGTTTAAAATAGGTGGGATGAACATCTGCCATCGGAGTATCAACATGACTTATAGTCATGTAGTAGAATAAGCCCCCTTAAAAATAATACATCAATGAGACCGTTAATTTTTTATAAAAAGTTTTGAATAATGTTTAGTTCATTCAAAGGTAATATTTTAGTGATATCAGGTTAAACCTTTGAACTACGATTCGTACACAATAATTCTCACTAAAATCAATATTCACTATGAATTTTTTATCGCCTTTCTGATTTGTCTCTGAAAACATACGCCCCAGTTGTCACAGTGATTTCAGGCGTCCATTACTATACTTACACGAACTCGTTTGAATTCCGTGAATGCATCAATCTTCATCAGAAATCGCGGGGGATTTTACCTGTGATAATACAAACACTGTGCAAATAGAATTTCAATACGATGTTACATTAAATAAAATCTACTTGCAGCTTTTCACTTTGACTTATGATTCTTTTCTTTATAATGTTATTTAATAATTTATGACATCACTAATTATAATAACTATTATTGTTTATTATTTTTTAAATGTAATCGAATTGCTATTATTAATGCTTAATTAAATTTTTTGAAGTATATTATTCTAAGCATTAACACTGAATTCTTCTGAATATTGTTATAAAAATACGAAAACTAAAAGTCAACTTATTCATATAACACATACGATAAAACTGGAACAGCGGCGTGTTCTGACTGGAATTGGAATATTTTTTAAAAAACAAACGTCAAAAACGCAATACTAGAAACATATTGTATATTTGTTTGATGACATGTCTATCTATGGACATGGGAATCACTGGACACGTTTTGATATTGATCAAAAATGTAAGATAAAAATATACACGACGTATTTACACGGAAAACTTTATCATCATTTATTTAGGCTCGATGAAATAGCTTTTGTATGCACCACATGAATTTGTGTTTCATGGACTTTTCAGCTATCTGTCTGCTTAAAGCCAACTTACCTTAGGATTGTTTTTGTGGGTGAGATGACATCTCACCTCCTATCTCACCTCCTATGGTGGTATTTTATATACGACACTAAATCGGTTTCCATTAAATGAAATTCTTTGACAAGAATTCTTAATCTCCATAACCGTTTTACTTGTAGTTGAAAGGTCAAGTTAAAGGATCAGCGATATGTTCAGAAATATAAGAAAATAAACTAAGTAACTTCTCCTGTAAGAATTAATGCATAATTGTATTCATTTTTCTTTTGACGAATAAATTACCTTTGATTTAAAATAAAGTTACCTTATTACGTATAAATTGGAGCATATATATATAAGTTAGTAGATATTTTAATTTAGTCTAATAATTTTCATAGCCATTACTGCAAATACAAGCAGGCCACGACCTCGTATTACTAAGCCCACTTACCTAACACTGGCTTAACATATAGCCTCTTTATTGATCGAAAGCCTAGTCCTAAGCTCCATGTTTCTATCAAAATTAATTGCTTTTTTAATTGTTATCTGAATATAAAAACGCTACCATTTATCTGAATAACAAAATTTAATAAATATGTTTTTATAACCTACGTAACATATATTATTAATAATTTCCATTATTTTAAACAAAATATGGTAGCGACCACCGGCCATAAACATTAGAATTAACCAGTATTAAATAAAGTAGAAAATAAGAAATATTAACCAATCTGTACTCGCTAATACCACATTAAATTTGGGAACTAAGATGTTATGTATATTGACCTTTACGTACACTGGCTCACTTACCTTTCAAATAGAAACAAAATAATACTGAGTGGATGGTACCTATAAAGACGGACTTTTACACAGTGCTTCCATTAACGTATGTTTGTTAATTGTACAGTTTCTGAATGCGTTAATATATAACAAACAAACAAGCGTGCTAAAAATATTGTTTGTAAGGAGGTTTCATGTGTATTATTGCATCCTTATACTTAACAGATAAAAATGATACATTTAAGTAATTATGTATTCATTAAATAAAATATGTTTGGTTTGCAATAGTTCCGTAACAATATAATTGTCTTCGTTTAATTTATATTTATTATATCTTTTAAGTCTTCATCGTTCCATTGCCTGTAAAACGTTTGATAGGGGTAGATGTAGTGTATTATACAACGCTACAAGATGTCGAACGTGGCAAACTTTTCTTAGGGAAACCTAAGCAAGGTTGTGAATTAGTACCGCACCACCGTACAGTACTAATTCACGAGCGTTAAGTGCTGATCATGTTTTTTATGGTATTGGTGGAAAACAAGCAGAAGGCTCACCTGTAACATCAGTGGGATTCCGGGTGCGTTGCTAGCCTTTAAAAAATTAGTACGGTCTTTTCTTGAAAAACAAGAAGCTGGTACCGAAAAGCACTCGTCCAGGAGAAGAGCAGTTACTCCATATACGCCAATTTTGGGTCTTGTATAGTTTAGGGCGATGGGCCGACGATTGAGCACACCAAGCTTTTTAGATGCTAAATTCGGTTGGCAAGTGCGATTCAGACTCTCACGCTGAGGGTTCCGTACACAGATAAACAAACATATTAACACGCCTGTATCAACACAATAATTATTTAAAAAAATAAAAATACATATGAAATATCATATCTTCGCACAAACGTTAATCTTGATTTGACAAGGCTTTAAATGGCGAGAAATCTCTTCACAATTCTTAAATGAATTTTAAAACCTGACAGATTTTAAAAATGTACAACGCTTGTTAACATTTCGGTTTCTTTTTTCCTAAATCCCTATCGATAGTTGGATGCAATGCATATTCGCCACTGCTACGACCGACACGTGCCAATATATACATTTTATTTCCAACGTAATTTATTTATTGTATTTTATATTTAAATTCCCAATTCAACCTGAATGTTTTGTAACAGATGCACCCATATTTTGAATAGGAACCAATTCAGAAATAAAAGCATTCCCATGGCTGCATGGTGTTCTCATAGTGATTCTGACCCGTTGACGGTGACGGAGTTCCGTTTGCAATGTAGGTTCTATCATCTATCTAAAACTGGTTGTAATCGGTGCCTTTCCAATAAAATGACAAAGAGTTATTGACAAGTGCTATGAAATTTATAATATATATATCCTGTATGGAAATCAGTTTATACCTACTTATGCCACACTTTTCTATCATCTAAGTACTCTTGTATTGTATAATAAGCTTTATTTATTATTACTTTTTAAATTTTTTTAAATAATAAATTTCTAGCCAGAAATATATTTTATTATAAAAACAAATACATAAGCTTTATTACAATACATTTGTGTTGCAGAAACTAGGTGTTATAAATTTAACCTACCTTAGCTTCTTGAGTAAAGTGAAAAATTTATACTATAAATACCATTGATTCTAGAGATAATTATCTTATTTTTATAATAAAGTGTGTCTTTTTTTCTCTTTTTTAACACTAGTTATTCAGTTTTATATAGAAGTGCGTGTCACAAATAAAGTTATCAATTTTTAATTTAAATATTGTTGTATAAACATCAAAACAACTTAAATATATCGTTAGACATGATGATAAACAATTTTATTAAATACAATACTAATCGCGGAGTATCAATATCAATTAGTTAAAGTGTTATAACCCCATTCGATGGAGCTGACTTTCCGGTTCGGTGCGGGTGCTTTTCTAAACTTGTTCCTAAGAGTTGTGGGTTAAGCTATAGCTTTTTACTTGGTGGTTGGACTTTAGAATTTGTACAAGCAGATATTTTACCGCCAAACACCAATATGTAGTATTGTTGTGTTCCGGTTTAAAGGACAAGTGAGCCAGTGTAACTGACTTAAGATCTTAGCTCCCTAAGTAGGTTGCGAACTGGTCAGGATCACTGTTTAATATTTATTACAGCGCCAATTTCTGCAGGCAGTGGTGACCATTTACCATTTTTATTATTAGTGTTTTATTTTTATCTGGTGTAATTTACTCTGTACTGCATTTTACGTGAAACAAATGATTTTTATTTTATTAACACTCAACTTTAAATGTCTGACAGAATATGTGATTGTGTTTCTGACAGGAAATTGTACTTTGGTATAAAAATAATATAATGTCTTTATTTTTGATATATTCAGATACTAACTACACAATCTGTCTTACAATGTTTATTGACATTATAGCATTAGCATTAGCAGCCCGTAAATGTCCCACTGCTGGGATATAGGCCTCCACTCCCTTTGAGGAGAAGGTTTGGAGCACCGCCGAGCAAGAGATGAATTATAAACACAAATTAAGCACATGAAAATTCAGTGGTGCCTGCCTGGGTTTGAATCCGAAATCATCGGTTAAGATGCACGCGTTCTAACCATTGGGCCATCTCGGCTATTAACATCTAAATAAATTTAATTAAACCTTTGTTTGTTAACACAAATCAAATCTAATGTATTTTATTGTAGTAAATTTTACAATTAAGCATTTTTGAATTGTCATTATTTGAAGTCTTCCACCAACCCGTATTGGAGCAGCGTGGTGGAATATGCTCCAAACTTTCTCCTCGAAGGGAGAGGAGGCCTTAGCCCAGCAGTGGGAAATTTACAGACTTCTAATGTAATGTTAATGTAATTATTCGAACTCTACCACCGTTTTGGAAAGCTGCCTCCAGCGATAAGAAATAGTAAGAAACTCTTGCTCTTTTAAATCACCAGATTTATAATAATGTTTTCCGTATGTGCACTTCATGGCTATGGCTTCATGTATGTTTTCAAATATATGTTTTTAGGGTATTAGGGGTCTAAGCTTGGGTCGAGTTAATTATACTCAGCACATATGTATATATAATAGCGATCAAAACATAAAAATAGAATTGCCCACTTTTAATGAGTTCAAACAAATTTTAAGCCCGACTATGAATAAATCGGCATTCAAGGATAAATCATTTAATTAAGTTCGTTAAATCTATTCAAAAGCGGCCGCGTTCAACAAGTAGCTCTCAGTTTCAAATTCCTCGATACTTTTATGTGGGACCGACGTACAAAGTAATGAAGAGGGATTTTCCTGGGAAAAGAGATTACTTTTTTGCATCGGGGCGTCAAAGAGTGGCGATCTACTTGAAGATTTTTCTTTCCGCCGATGGTCTCTGAATACGGCACCACAATGCTCGGGGTTCAAAAGAGCTTGATGAATTCCCAGCGCTTTGTTTCCGCTCGCTCTGTCTCGACAAGGCATTGCTTTTTAATTTAGACCATTTCGCCTCCTCTTTTTATTCTGGTAATAAATCTGGGTATCTAGTAGCTTTTTATGTTCCGTATGTTTTCATATTATTATAATGGCACTGTGTTTACGGGACAAATGTTAAAGAGCCATCCGGAAAGATGGATGACTCTATTGTACTTTACAATTGCAATTTGCATTTGCGGACTTGTATTGAAGTTGGGTTGGAGGAAATTTATTGCGTGGCTGGGAATTGTGAAACAGATAAAGCCAGTTGGTGTAATTAGTTTCCGTTAGAAGAACAGATTAAATAAATAATAAAATCGTACTTATTATACTTTGAAATCCAGATTCAAGGGTTTACATTTAAAAAATATTTAAATATATATAGGTATCAGTAATTAAGAGCAAAGATTCAATTTATACAGCGTGTTAATGTTCACTATATTCCAAATTGTTACTTCGCATTGGCATCGGCTACTTCATATGATTATAATCGTTAAAACTCAATATAAATACTATAGTAATAAAATTTTAGTGGTTTATAAGTTAATAATAATTACTTTTTTATAATAATTGCTATAGGATAACTTTAAAAAGTTAACAGTATTTGTTTTTAATAATTTGCAAGCTATATGAGGCAATTATCCTCCTGACGATTTTTGCCAAGCTGTCCATTCTCTATGCACAATCACAAGTGTACATAAACATAGGCTTACTTTCTATGTCCTAACTCTCAAGCGTCCAAGGTACAGCATTCCTCCACGACCATAGAGAGATTAGATTTACGAGCAGCTGATTGAAGTGTTTTCCTAAGCTGAGATAAGTTATACTCATAAAACTGAGAACTTATTAACTGAAAGTTGGTAATGAGTTCTTTTTGGCGCAAGACCTAATAAATTTGATTAGACCTTCCTGACCTAGGATTCGTATCCATAACATCATGATCTACAGTCAAAAACACTACCAACGAGAAAGTCAGGTGAGAATCACAGTAGAAAATACATACCTAAATGATGTTGGACTAGATTTTACCTCCAATAGAAACTTTAGAAATTTAAATAATTGCTAACCAGCAACCTTAGTTGAAGTACAATATGTTATAAAAATAGTCTGGGACAGTGAAATAATTATGAAACTGAAGCATTATGTACACAATCATATCGAAAAATCATTTTTTAGTAAAAAAATACTTATATTTCCGATTAAAACAAGGATATTTGGCCATGTTAATCGAATATTGTTCGACCATGTTAATTCTAAATATACAAGAAAGAAGTAGCAACTTTAGAAATGTATTAAAGAAACTTGATCCGTATATTTTTATACGAAGTACACGTAATTAGTTTGAGTGAAGTAATTTCGAAGTTCTATCAAAATACCTTCCATATTTGCACACGGTTTTAAATTAAAATAATTTTCTAGGTCCGTAACAAATTCGAGCACGCTGCCTTATTTAAAAATTTAAATAAAGAATTTCAAATATAATCCCGAGGAAATGACGTAGCCGACGGGGATACCAATATGGAAGGTAACCTTTAAATGGTTTCTTTTAAATAGAAGTGCTAGAGAATAATGTAATTCGCCGAGTGAGAAAAGTGGAATAATAAGTTTTTTCGAGTAACAAAGCAAATAAAAGCGTTAATGCGGCTGCATCGAGATTTTCCAACTGGGGAAAAATTGCTCTTTTATGTGAGGTTGCTGTAAGGAAGGTTTAATGAAAATTCTGAGCTCAACCGTGGACGTACTAACGTACTTTCTACTTAAACTAACTTGTTTATTAAAAGGCTATAACCGCCGACATAATCTTAGAATCCTGAAGTCTTAAGATACTGTATCGGTGATGTAAACAAATTCTTTGTAACATGTTTGTACTTTTTTTTTCATTAAAAATAATGTGCAAAATTCGCTTATAGAAGACCTTCCTGGTATCACCATTAGATATATTATAGGTAGGTACGTAGGATTGATTTAAAATTATATTATAGCTGAGATTTCTTATTTATAGAAACAGTTTCTTGAGACAGGTTTTAATTTTTTTTTCTTAGACTTAGAGTTATGATTTTATATTTTATTCAGGAAAAGCCATCCTTACAGAAATATAAATTTATTTCTTTATAATATATGAAAAAATTAAAATTTATATTTAAGTATACAGAGACCAATTTGTAGTTACAAATGACCATTTTCTTTAGCGGAAGCCATTCCCAACGGAGAATATCTCCTATATTATAACACTCAAATGTGTGCGCAAATACATTCATGCGTTGCATCCACTCACTCTGATATTCCGAAACAACGGCATTCCACAAGCAAAGAGAGTTCAGGTACAGAACCAACTTGCTATCTGAGACACGCCAACATTAACATTGAAAAAGTGCAAATTTAAGTCCGTTACTGAGGGAGAGTATTCGATAGAAGAACTCAATTAGAATTTTAGGCCAGATCTTATAAGCTTATACCATTATACCAATAACGCAATATTCTGAAAATTCTCTTTTTAACAATTTCGTAACAAAAACAATACGTTTTATATAGTTATACATATATAGATGAATCTAAACATCATTTTATCTGAAAAATATGAAAGTCTACAAATAAAGTGACAATCACACAATTATTGAAACACCTTAACCGATTATAGAAATACTTGAAGTTCCGTCTGGGCTCTTACCCTCCACTCATCAATTGGTCTTTCATCAAACAACAATACTCTGTGTGATCGAGTTCAGATTTAAGTGATCCAGTGTATCCTGCAGTGCCCATGTCAATGGATGGTAGTGACCACATACACAGTGCGTTAAGGTGACAGTGGTAAGATGATGGCTTGAGAAGGCAGCCGAAGAAAAGACAAATCGTTAATGAAGCACTAAGTATTTTGGAGGCAATATGATCATGATCGGATGATATTACGTGTAAGTCAAACACGTATATATATTTCATAATATATACAAAACACTCATCGCCATTCCTAAAAAAAAGAAATGATTTATCGTAGTTTTCTTCAAAACATCAAAAAAAATCGTTAGTTTTAATCCAAAGTACAAGGCTTATCTTTGTTATATAAAGAATGCGGTTTGTTGAATGCATCGCAGTTCAATATGAAAACGGATAATACTCCGCGACAGTGACAAGGGTTGAAAGCTGTTCGCCCATCCATGAAAATATACGTTGCATCTATTTTTATCAGTTATCATAATATTGAGAAGTTATCTCATTCATTTGCTTCAGTTATTTTTATATAAAGTGATTGTTCTTTTAGTTTGTTTTCAAGTACTTTATGTTTGTATCACGTGGTGTAATTACGGAAAGAGTATACACTTTATTTTTATAGTATTAAGATGAACGACCCCGTTGATTGAAATCATAGCTCACAACAACAACTTGCAAACAACATTATTGATATTTAAAGTAATCTATTATTAAATCAATCAATAAGATATACAAACTAAAATAATTATTATTAAATCAATCAATAAGGTATGCAAACTAAATTTTTTTTTTTAATTTCTAACTATCTACTTATTCTCAAACTAGCAAAAGCTCAATAAAAATCCAAAACGTGTAAATTAATTTAGTTTTAAGAAATTTTAAATATAATATTCTGATTATTAATACTTCTTGTGTGATTTTGAATAAGCGACCAATCTCAACGACGATAAGGCAACTGCGCGGGTGTTATTTTTTATTTATTTATATTATAGTGCAATTACTTGTGCACAAACGTAATTGTACTGTCTTTTACCTTAATCTACTAATCAATATTGTCTAGTATTTACTTTTATTATATCATCAGTATGCAAGCAGTCAAATGATCTAACTGATGTTAAGTTGACACCACTGTCTATAGACATTGGGGCCGTAAAAAAATTAATAGACTATATGAAGTGAGAGTGGTACGTACCCAGACGGGCTTACACAAAACCCTAGGAGGAGCTAGTAATGACGCAGATCCCTAGGGTCTGGTCTCAAACGCCAGGTAGGGCCGATAAAAAGTTATAGTTTGTTTTGTCGAAACATTATCAGTATCAGTCGAAGTATGGAAATTGAAAATGTGTATATTCCCGTGTCTTGGAAAGCACGAAATGGCTCCTTTTTAATTCCAGACTATGACTGAGAATTTCTTAACAGCGTTAACAGCTTAATAACTTTTTGATGACCCGATAATCAGATACCATTAATTACAGAGTGCATTGTAATATCTTTAGCAAAGACAGTTTAATCTGAATATTTGTGGTTGATGCTGCTGCAATTATGTGAGGTGCAATTATGTGATCACTAATGGATCGGTAACGTGGACGGCAGCACCAATTCGCACAAGAGAGACAGTCAAGGCTCTGATCCAGTAAAATCTGATTCGAACGTAGGAGAAAGATCTGGTGTCCCATTTTGCAGACCTGACATTTGGAGAGCAATTGCGGCGTGCTGAAGTTTAGGCTAACACAGTTGCAAACCGGAGATGGCTGTTTCGGTAAGTACATGTGTGGAATAGTAAGGTGGAAGGTGTAAATTTTTATAAATATTTCTTTATAAAACTCCGGAGTTCAAAGTATATGATAAAGATTAACATTATGTGTCATGTCAAAATCCGATCGAAGGTGCACTGAGTGCATTGATTTCGTGGTTTATCTTTTTGTTTTGTCCAAGTGCTCTCCTAAGAGATCGATTGTAAGGAAATTCACCTGAATCGTTTCTTGTTAAACATGCTCCTAGACAGTTTCCTTGCATATCGCTCATTGTTGCCAGACTGTGCTACCCTCGTCAAAGTCACGCCTCATTGACCCTTCCCGAATATCGACTGGGAGGCAATTTATTTCATATGAATCTTAGATCGCATGATGCTGTCAAGCAGTAAGCTTATTGACATTAGTTCACTAATGTCACTCTTTCTCTCATGCTAATGTTATTTATTGAACTTATACTTGCAAGTAAAATAGAAACTTGTGTGTATCTAGGTTTACATTGTTACTAAGCCTTTTATAATAGTTACTAGTATTAATTTCAGGAAGATTATCTTTAGTGAGTCGAAAACGACCCTTGGGATATGGGCGGGTTAAGAGGAGAGCTTTTTCCCATTTGTGGGATGTTATTTTAGTCCAGCTCGCTGCAAGCCCATTAAAACCCATAAAGCGATGACAAAATTACCGTAAACTGTTTACCGTTTAAGCGCATCACGCTATAAAATATAAATGATATTTAAAATTCAAACTCATTACAATCAACTATAAATATTATTATCGTTTAGCCGTGGGCTGGTTCAATTATTATTTATGAATTTTATTATAAAAACGAAAATGAACTGTTATCAATTGCTGTTTATTTATTACTTAAAATACTTGGTAAATATGTTTTTACTTTAAAACATTTTATGAGGGTGTCACTTCATAAAATCACAGTTACTTCTGTTATCGCTGGCCGGCGGAAGATTGTTTTACTTGGAAGCCTGCCATAACGACGTAAGGAAGTACAAAGTATAAATACATTTTGCATGCCACTTAACAGTACGTACAATATATCATCGAAGTAGACAGTACAAAACTACCGCGTAAAACAGTTTGAAGTATGATCGCACTTTGAAAACTTTTAAATTTACACCGAATGAAATCTCGAAGAGTTCTTGCAACATTTCTCAGTTACAATTTCAGTTCAAAAACTTGTTTGTGTAAATATTTTTTGAATATCTATCACTAAATGGACTTCGATTCGGAAATGTACGGCGAACTGCAAAAATCGAAATGCGTAACTAAAACTTCCAATAATTCGAAGTTGAACATTTCCAATTTGAAAAAGAAAAAATATGGCATTATTTTCATAACACGTCGATTTAGTTTTTTTAATAAAACAAATGAAATTAAAACTAGTTTTTTAACGGATTTAATCGCGTATATTAATTATTTTATTTTAACATCCCGACGTTTCGAGCACTTTGCAGTGTTCGTGGTCACGGGCAGACTAGTCTGCCCATATGCTATATACGCGATTAAATCCGTTAAAAAACTAGTTTTATTTCAATGTGTAATAATCGCGAAAATCTAAGACAACATTACAAATGAAATTACATAAATATACCTTTCACCATCAGTTATATAGGTACAACCGTCATGAAGCAATACTTAAAATTCTTCTAATCCAGTCTGAAGAATAAATGAGCTAGTGTAACTGCAGGCACAAGGGACATGACATCTTAGTTCCCAAGGTAGGAGGTGTAAGAAATTTTGACCAAACATCATAAAATCCAAATATGATGTATGGTCAATATTGAGCGTTTGTCTACTCTTCTGTAGTTCAAAAGTCCTAATTTATACGAAAATAAGCTCATATTAATAATATAAATTAAATCCGCATCAAAATATTTCATTGCAACATTTAATGAAATTGAGCTCAAATTTTATTATATTCACCAAAATGGGTGGATTACGTCGCTAGAATTTAAATGAGCTGGTTTTAGTTACATGATACTAATAATATTTAGTAATTAATCGAATATTTTTCATATTACATTAATAAGAAACGAAATCTTAAAGGAATTAGTAACCTAAGCAACTATGCAGGAGATATTCAAGTGCCCAAGTTTCATAATCCGATAGATGGGCAATCTGTCTCGTCCGAAGTGCGTCCGAATACTTCAAGCACAGGATAAACAGTTTTACGTGCTTTCACAGTCAGGAGACTAAGAGTGTTGTAATTTTATAGCTCAAGACTGTTACTGGAAATTTCCTATCATAAAAACCCAGGATTAAAACCAAAGACCACGAAATCTACTTTAATTTGCCCATTTGACGAACTAGTTATATTTATTTAGGTATCACCCACTCATAAGTTATTCTACCGCCAATCAGCAGTACCCAGTACTGTTTTGTAACTACAGGCACCAGGGATATAACAACTTAGTTCCCAAGGTTAGAGGCACATTGGCGATCAAATCGAATCAAATCAATTTTGAAATAAAACTAGTTTTTAACGGATTTAATCGCGTATATTAATTATTTTAACATCCCGACGTTTCGAGCACTTTGCAGTGTTCGTGGTCACGGGCAGACTAAGAACACTGCAAAGTGCTCGAAACGTCGGGATGTTAAAATAATTAATATACGCGATTAAATCCGTTAAAAACTAGTTTTATTTCAATGTGTAATAATCGCGAAAATCTAAGACAACAAATCAATTTTATTCAAGTAAAATTCATAATGAAGCGTTTTTGAATCGTCGATATTTAAATACTAACACCGTTTCGGAAAGCAGCCTCCAGCGAGAAGAAACGGCAAGAAACTCACATAGTTGCTCTTTTCAAATAAACATATTTACAATGCTGATTTTTACAATAATTAGTGTGTTATACTGTGATGGAACCCGAGTCTAAACCCAGGCGTTATTTTTTTTTAAGTATTTTTAATGAACAATAAGATTTATTAATGAATTTAGTATTAATAAACTTTTTAAATTTAGTAAATGGTAAATTGAATATATTACCCGGTATTTTATTATATATGCGTATACCATTGCCCAAAAACGTTTTATGTACCGTATGCAAACGGAAAAAAGGGGTTACAACTTAATTCTTATTTCTTGTATTAATAGTATGTATATCAGCTTTTATGGAATACTTTTGTATATTCTTCTGTATAAACATTATATTATCATAGATATATTGTGAAGCAGCCGTTAATACACCTATTTCTTAAAATGTTTCGCGTAATTAGGTCCTAGGGCTAATACTATAAATAGTTCGGATAGCTCTTTTCTGCAGAATAAATACTATTTTAATATCTGCTGCATTAATTACCCCATGACAACAATCCATATAACATAAGACTATGAAAATTAGTAAAATAAACTAGTTTAGCAGTACTTATATCCGTAAGCTTTTTAATTGTTTTTATTGCATAAATGGCAAATTTCCCTGCTAGGGCATACAAATGGAGTCAAAGGTTATCCCTAAAAAGACCGTCGACTCAACAAACCCAAGTCTTTCATTATTCAAAATAACCGCAGAAGAATTTGACTTGACATTTGGCAAGGAAAACAAAATACGTTTAGTCTTTTTTGCATTTAGTACCAAATTATTTATGTCAAACTAACCAAGAACACGCGACAGAACACTGCTTACAACGTCATAGTTGTTTATTTTTCTATCGAGCTTAAAAACAAGGGATGTATCATCTGCAAACAGTACAATGTCGTAAGTCTTATTTACAAAATAAGGTAAATCATTTACATATATTAAGAACAGGAGAGGTCCTAAAATTGAACCCCGTGGTACACCCATTTGCGCCAACTCGCCATATGATTTTGCACCGTTAACAACAAAACGATCAAAGGAATGCTTAATATTTATTACAGCGCCATTATATATTGGCGGTGGTGACCACTTGCCATCACGTAACATTTGCTCGTCCGCTTACCTAAATTATTAAATTAACAAAAACAATTATATTATCTCGAAATTAGCTTGGTGAAAATATTCGTCCAGGCGACGTCTGGTAAACTCGACGTAAGTAAATCAGCAACTTCACTGTTATTTGTTGTAAAAATATGAGACAGTTAATTTGAGCTCTGACGAAGCTACTACATTTTTAACGCCGACGCAAAAAAAATATTTTAAGATTAGGTAAGCTTTTATCGGTCTGCATGTAATTTTTTAACCAACCAACAAATGATTTTACTTACTGATTTTCAAGGTTTTGATGAAAATCCATTTAGCCTAGTTTATAAGTTAAAATATTTACTTTTATTATACGGTTCAAAAAGTTTCAAATTAAATTAGATGACATTACATATCTAAATATTAAGTAAAGCCAAATTCTGATATAATTTTAAATTATGAATATCATAAATTAAAATTATATCAGTTAATCAATGACTAAATTGCGTCAACAATACTGTCGATAAATGATTCAAGGCTTCGAAATTTAAATTCTAGCAAGATTTGAAAAGTATAAGCTGATTTTCGGTACAAAGGTTGAAGTACGTAAAGTTCAATTCAATTTCCTACGCCAGGCTGAATAAGAATAAAGCGAAAATTTAATTGTCCTTGCAAAATACAGACCACGCCGCAGACAAAATCTAACATCAAGTATATTAGGCGGATAATGTATAACACAGTTTCCAACACGCGGGATAAAACTGCGCAAAGTTGGCTAGATAATCTGATTATATTTGTTAGAACGCCGAACAATTTGGGTTCAACGCTGATGCAGGCCTGAGCTAGGCTAAAGTTACTTTGTATCTGCACGTGAGCGAATTGCTTAAACCCTGTGCGCTCGTGCACTCGTTCGGATTCCCGCGCCGTAGCCTTATTTCCGACGTTAATAGACCTTTGTACTATGATGATGCCAGCTGAATGTCTATGGATGACATGTTTTCGTTTTGCTGCGTTTGCTTTTTAAATATATGTTCAGATTCATTTTAATTTTAAGTTATTATTTAACAATATGTATTGTATATAACCTTAAATTATAGTAAATCATCAGAATTGATTTGGACATAAAACAAGATTAAAGCTCATCCAAGTGTCACCTCCATGACATTCGTTTGATTGTGCTTAGAATATCAAAATAGTATTTCATCATGGGTGTAGAATTTATTTAAAGCTATTCTAGGATAATATAAAATAAATAGGTGAGTCTAAAGTTTTCGGTGTTTGTATGTTATCACTTGTGAGCTTGTTTATGGGTGCTTCTTGAAGTAAGTGTAAGAAGTGGTGCGGCGGGCGCCGTGCGGTGTGATGCGGAGCGACGACGCGGCGTCGGCGGCGGCAGCGACGTCGTCGGAGGCGTGCCCCGGCGGGCCAATGGCGCGCCCCCGCCCGCCGCCCCGCCCGCGTACTGACACCCAGCTCGCCAGTAGGTTTGTGTCCTTTTGGCTGACCGCATGACTCCGTATCTCGCTTCGTTGCCGTACTCGTTGTAACTTGAGCAGCACGCGCTTCACGAGCTTACGCCGGTCGCTTCGAGCGGGAGTTGTGAACTAGTTGCGAAACTAAGTTGCGTGCGCTGTGAGGAGTGCTGTTGCAGCGACAGTGCCAGGTACTGTGTCCATGCTGCCTCCCCGCGCCCTTCCCGCGCTTACTCGTCGTCGGCGGCGTCGCCGCCTCCAAGGCGACCGACACGCGCTCCTTATCAATGACTCATATCGTATGCCTAAAATAGCCCTTATTCCCACTGTCTACCGCACAAGTTACAATATGTGATCAACTTAATAACAAACAAGAATTATACGTAGCAGCATACATATTGAAACTTTTACCAAAATAGCGTTAACTAAAGCACCGAATCATTAATCATTAGTTATATAAGCGCACCCATAGAAAAACTTTCTAGATATATCAAATTATCATTTAAGTCTATAGATCAATATCGTAAAAGATTTATATAAATGTGTAACGTAATATAAATGGGTAATGTAATATTATTAGTTCTTGTTAAATACTAACGATACACGTGAAGCGAGTCCTCGTATCACAAATTGATTTACCCAATATTCTAAAAGCTAAGGGCAACGAAAGCGAAGGTTGCTCGGAATCAGACTAAATTATACATATTCAATGTGATCTCGCTGCCGAGTATCTACGGAAATCCAATCGCATTAAAACGGTGGAAAAAATAAAAGGGTAGCTGGAGATACAAGACTCTCCGAATAAACATAACAATTTCCGTTTCATCGCCTCCGAACGCAGACAGACAAATTAAAGAACATTTTTCCGAGCTCTCACTCCCACTTAGAGCCTCCGCGGGCCCCATAAAACTTAACTACACGCCGTAACCGCGACTAATTATTAGGGTGGGTTTACATAACGTATTTATGAGCTTGAGATTTAACGCCAGCCTCGCTCTCGGATGGTCCGTTATCGCACCATTAAAAAGTTGTCCTCTGCGGAACAGTAAATAAAATTATGTATAAACGGACTCCACTACCCGAGCCGTTCGTCCACATCGGTCATTTTCTAATTTGTCGTTAACATTTTCATATATTTCAATAAAATGTAAACTTCAAGGATAATTTTATACGACGTATCACTCGTCAATTACACTATATACTCATAAAAGCATAGTCACGGTGTTCAACAATGTAATTAATTAGCTAATAGCTCTTAAGACCAGCACCAACAGTTCGATAACATTAAAGAGTCTACATGAATTTAATTAATTATGTCTTAATTAATTTTACGGGTATTGAGATTAAAATACAAAAACATGTTTTATTAAATATTTTTTTATTATTAATTAAGGCTTATTTACCGATCGTAACATCCTTCCCCGATGAACACTAGTGACTCATTGAGGTCTAGCCTTAAACCGCTAGGGATATCCATCCATTCCGCGCACATAACGCTGAGTGTACATTCACCCTTATAACTCAACATTCAGCAATCTTATCTCGTTAACTATTTATGAAGAAAATAATAATACTAAAATAATACCAACCAAACAATATTGAATATATTTTAAATAAGTACTTCTTGTTTTTATGCTTTATTTAGAACAAGATATACTACTGAAATGTGATATTCTGTTGTATAAACTCTTGCGTTCCGGAAGCAACTTCAACGTTCTAAATTAATAATTTTGAAATTCGAACGTTCAGCTTATTTGATAAATTTATTTAATTATGCACCTATTTGACAACGTATACAAACATTCGACTTAGCTGGGTTTTTTTTTGGATTTCAATGAAATGTTAAAGGAGACAATTTGAATGTATAAATTATAAAGGAGTATGGATATGTACAGTAATACGCAAAAGACACTTGAAAAGGGCTTTAAACAAATTGGGAGGCAGTTGAATACTTGACATAATTCGAAACTTCTCTATAGCTTTTCAAACAACGTTCCCTGTACAGAATGACGAATATTTAGATGAATTAATATGACACTGACATGTTTTTTTTTTAAATATAGACTTCCAAAATTACTAGTGTCTAATGCTAGATATTAATTTAAATAGAAAAAAAAATTCACTTATAACCAATAATGTAATTACATACCGAACTACTATGTGACTTGGGATTAGTTAGATATAGTCGTTTTTTATTTATTATTTATTACCGCCTAGACAAGCAACGATGAACTGTCGTGTGTCTTAACGTCATCAATTGACACATTTTTGACATTACAATTAAGCGTTAGTGTTGTATGCAAAGAATGAAAATAATATATACCTACTTATGTAGTATATACGTATGCATGTACAAAATACGATCTAACTGAAATAGTTATCTTTTCTAATAGTGTAAACGTCTACATCAATTAATTAATAAAAAAAAACAGTTTTATTTTTATTATAAATGCATCTTGGACTAATTTCTTAGCTATAATATATTATTTACTTAATAATTGTCAATGTGAGGGATGAAAATTCATTCTTAAAAGTTTGCAAACGTCATGGAGTTTGATTAAAATCAATCATAATTGCATTTAAAATCTGACGCTAGATAATTGTAAATCAGATTAGATCAATTTTCTATCTTCCATTTTCAATTGGCGTTTCGCAATTAAACGAGCGAATTGATTTCAACAGTCCTGGCATTGTTGTGAGATGAGAAGTTCCAACAATTTCTAATTTTCTGAAAACTAGACAAGTATTTCGATGAAATTTTAATAATAAATTAAAGAAATATACTATGTTTTTTAAAGAAACTATTAATTATATTTTATAATTTAAATTTACTTAGTCCTAAATTGATCAATCCCTCAATTGACTTATTGTTGATTATTACCATAGCAATAGTCAGTCAAAGTTGTAGCCATATTATTATAATTCATTACATATGTTTAATTTAATTAAATAAACTTATTAACCTTTTAATTCAATCGACTCCAACGTTGTTAAACAAATAATTCGCAGCCTACAATTCTCATGCCATTTTGACATAGAATACGATTTATAATGTCTCATTAACTGTTTCATGGACCTTTTTTTAGTCGAAATATTTTGGTAGTTAAATATGTTACGTTAAAAATTGCATAAACCGTACCTAGACGACGAATCATATCAATGCTCCCATAGTTGTAAAAAATGATATTTTTTGTGAAAATTACGTTTTCTCACAACGGATTTATATACTATATATAAAAAAATTAAAAAGTAAAATCTAATCTGAGTACAAATATTTAGTAAAATCGTAGATATTCAAGAATTGCTCATTTAATATTAAAAGATAAAGAGTAAAGTGTACATATGTATATAGTAGGTACACATATGTGGAATTTCTATTAGATTTTCAAATATGTGTTATCTGTTATGATCGTAGGTACGAATAACATATCGTAAATAAAATTAAGTTCATATATTATTTACTAAATACATTGAATTTAGAAACTCCTTCAATACAAATGGGTTGAAAGAACTTCCTGCGTCTTATAATACAAAAATTGAATGAGATCAAATACAATAATACAAAGAAGAATTTATTCAAATTACCTTTAGCTCCAGAATATATTTACACGTAATATATTGAATATACTCGTAATGTATTAACATTGAGGTACGATAAACTAGACACAATATCTAAGTAATTATGACGTATATATAGGCGCTTACTGCCCCACAAAATGTTAATGTGACATTGTTTCAGCTTGTTAATATCTTAGTTGGCAAAAGTCTCTTTTTTTAATAAGAAGGTTTATTCTAATACGTTGAAAATAGCAGTTGGAGAATATACACAATGCACATATTAGATACTATGATTAAAAGGTTGAACTTCATACAAAACGTGCAGGTAAGCTGGTATGTTGACACAATATATATCTATATAAGCTGAACTAAATAGGTAGATTTCAGTGGATGCATAAATTATAATAAGATTTCTGGTTTCAAACTTTTCTCATTCATCTCTTTCTCCCAAAATTGGAAACTGCTATTAAAAAATATTGAATAAATACTGAGCCTATATTTTTCATTTATTTATTGATTATAAATAAAAAAGTTTTATAGAAAATTAATTAAAATCTAAGATAAAAGAAAATTAAAATAACAAAACAGTTAATTTAATTCATAAAAGATCGCCACAAATCCATTGAACAAGTGGAAATAGAATCACTGTTCAATATGGTTGACAGCAAACGTCATGAAAGTAGAAGTTAGTCGAGGGTGTTTTGACTAAATAATCGTTATTTAATGGCTGACAGCTCAAAGGTTACCTTGGATAAAGTGATCATTGTGCCTTTATTGATTCAACAAGTCCAAGTTACCTTGGACAAGACCTTGAATTTGTTGTCATGCTAAATAAATATGTTTACACTAAACATTCTTATTACTTTACGGTAAGGCTTTGTTTGCCTTGGCTGTTGTCTGGGAACCATCCTCTCATGAAATTTTCTACCGCCAATCAGCAATCCTTATTGCTGTGATTTAGTTTGAAGTGCGTGAGCCAGTTTAACTATAGGCACAAGGCACATCTTAGTTCTCAAGGTGGCGCATTGGGGATGTATGGAATGGCGCATAGCGTATGTTTAATATTTTTTGAGAACCATTCTATGAACGGTGGTTGTTGCTTACTATTAGGTTAATATTAGCTATTTTCTCGTTCGCCAAAAGATACCTACCAATAAAATACAAAGCTATACCAAATTCCGGACGAGATAATGCAGTGCTATACTAATATTCAATATATGGTAAGTTATATGCTGAAAAATCTGCCAATGTTCAAAAAGTTTATAGATATTGTTTTTTTTTTTATGTTGTATTAAAATTCCCATTTTTATTTAAGCTTATTGATTTCGATGTCCCCTTTTCCGGTGGACTTGCAATTGGTTATCAATTTGTACATATATGTATAGTAGATTTGGTATTATACATGTTTAAATAAACTGTTTACATTTTGAAGTATTATTAATAAACTACAAGTTTATGTAGTAGACTAATATTAAGGAAGTAAGTTACACGTTGCGGGCCGACGAGATTGCTCGACAGGACGGCGACGCAACGCCACTTTCAAACTTTAGATGTTTACACACCGCTCCGACGATGATACTCTCGCTAATTTCTGTATTTACGACAGTTTCTTTGATACCTAATAAGAAAAACTTTCTTATCTTCCTTAATAAACTCTACCGGCGGAATAGGTGTTGCGTCTGACAGGGAGACTTATTTGTTTACAAATTTTACTTTAACTTCAACAATTTCTATATGTGCCATACTAAAATAAAATTTCTATAGTTATTCAGATATATTTATCTAAGGATTGATTTATAAAACATTAATATTTATACGATCAAATATATTTCTTTACCGTATCTAGCCACAATTTTAATTTAACTCTTATGGAAGTTGGCTCACTCGAATCTCTACGTAATGTCAATAGTTGGCCTAACTTTATACGACTGCCATCTAATCTTTAAAGACGTATATCTTATATACTTTATGGAGTGTACTTTGAAATACTTACCTAAATTTGATTTCAAAACAGCTTATATATTTTTTTGCTGTTTAATTATCAATTTGATTACATAAGTGATTTCTTTAAAACATTCTGTAGTTTTGAAATCGATATATTTTTTTTAATATATATTTAGTTAAGCGAATGAGTGCGCAATCCGAAGGCAATTAATTTGTATCGACAGAAAAGTACTATACCTAAATAGGAGTAAAGCTGTAATAGTAGATCTATCTCGATTTATTTGTAGTTGTAATGTTGATAAAATCAATTTAAATAAAATTACAAAGTTACTTAAGGTTTTTCCGTTAGTAGAATTGCAATGAAAACTCTTTACTTTAGTCGGGTTAATTGTTATAGACATTAATAACGTGTAGTTATAAAAGACGCGTTACAAGAAAATATACTTATAATTTTTTGATCTATTTTTTTATGACAGTTTTGATACTATCATATTGTAGTTTATTTTATTGATATGAAGTAAAATTAAAAGCGCTGACCATCTATGATTATATTATAGATAAAACAGACAACTTAGTTCTGTGACTTAAACAATCGGATATATTTAAATACATTAGATCATGAGTTATCAATATAAAAATGATTGATAGGCAATGTTTATACGAAATACTTATGAAACCTAATTTTTCCGCTCGATAGATCTAGGACGGCGCCAGTCAGTCTGCCTAATCTACATATCTGGCAAATAAGCTAATTTCTGTGAAATATGGAGTCGATAGCCTTTATGGTACGTTTTGTTTGATCATTCATGAATTATCTTTTATTCACGATAATATAAAGGCTTTCTCGATATTGCTAGAATAGCTCGCTTCCCGTTCCCTTTGTGACTGTGTAAGTGATTCTTTTCAGCTTCTAGATTTTATTACTAAAGCGCTTAAATGAGATTTTTTTTTATTTAATTCAATTCTATAAAAAATATTTTATATAGTCGTTTCAAAAATGCCAACAATTATTAAATTAATTACAGTTGATAATTAACACTCAGAAACGCTTCAGAAATAATTTATGATCATCGAT
The DNA here is from genome assembly GCF_905147765.1 of Vanessa atalanta. Classification (NCBI taxonomy): domain Eukaryota; kingdom Metazoa; phylum Arthropoda; class Insecta; order Lepidoptera; family Nymphalidae; genus Vanessa; species Vanessa atalanta. Next base: position 8,797,058 of record NC_061873.1, read on the forward strand.
ACTGGAGGGGATTTATTCCATTGGAGATTTCAACTATCTACTTCTTGGTTTCATCGTCAGATCGGGTTGATAATTTGTTATCAATAGTTATATTATCATCCAAATTACATACACTTGAAGATTATTAAACTCGATACGACTTGATGATAGCAGTAGGATGTAATTGACTTAGACTAGATTCGCGTATATATTGCACATATAACTGAGATTGATCGTAATAAAATATACTCAATATAAAGCATATCAAAAGCCATAACATATTACATTGTTACAATAAATGCAATATCGTAAAAAACGGTAAACAAAAAGTCACCGATAAAGTTCTTTGATCCGCAAATTACTTCGAGGAAAATCTGTTATAAGCAAACAAAAATGTTACGTTAAATCGGGTAGAAATACAGAGAGAGGATTCTTTGACGGCATATTGTATCGGTTAAGTTTGTTATTAGTTTCGCCTGGCTCACTTAACACACCTTATCTAGTATTAGGGGAATTGGGTCGATGATTCTAATTTACCTAATCGTTATTCACATGGTATTCGTCGAATTTCCTCTGTGGATTTTAGTCTGATAATATGGGGTAAAATTCCACTAAAATATCAATGCCCGGTTATTAAGAACATCTCGGTGAATTGCTTTTAGTTAAACACATAACACGAGAGCAGAATGAAGCTCCTATCTTTTATTCTTACTAGGTCTATGTCGTTGCACACAATGTTTTCGTACCTCTTTATTCTAGTGTATAAGATTACAGATCTCGAGATGCTGGGTTCAAATCCTCGGTCAGGTCAATAGAAGTTGCTTGGGTTTTGGTTCAATCTAGCGAAATTCTAAAATTAGTGATAGGAAGCTGGCGGTATTTACACTCTTGTGCTTCCTATGAGAAGTTAAAGAATAACGACTGATATGTTTACGCACACACATGTGCAATATGGTTTATAATTTGCATTAAGCTGTTCCCTGTTTGGTATGGCAGTCTCAAAAGATGCAGTCGGGGTCGTTATATGTAACGATACAAATTAGTAATAGTCTGTCGTTTATGGTTAATTAAGTTAAACAAATATAATCCTTACAAATATAGTTATCAATACAATCATAGACAATCGTATTCCTTAAATATTTCAATTGTTTTTATTTATACCAATAGTTCAAAGAGTTAATATTAAACGTTTAATCATAGGATATTTATTTAATTGGACGTATAAAAATATAACGGTAAAACACCTTAAACCAATTCATTTTTAAAAGTAATTTGTTTATTTCTATTATAAGAAATAAACTAATTAATCCTTTGCCAATTGCTCATCTTTTTAACTGATGTTAAATTTTAGTCCGTGTCAAAACCCTGACATTCATTCTCGGGCGAGAAGTGAAAAATTCACTATTTGTTTTCTTGCAGCGATTGACAGGGACAAAAAGCATTTTCATTTACAAGCCAAGCCGGCACGTCAGCTAATGGACGAATGGTGCTCTGCAGACCGGTTTATCACGATCACAATAAATCGGGGCTTAAGCGAACACGCCCTGTTCTTACACTCGGCAATTTTGATACTGAGTCGGTAGACAATAACGAGAATGATACCGGCATTATGCTACATAAGATCTTTAAAGTTTATTCGATTTATTTCTAATTTTTTTTTTATAATTACTTTAATTTTATAGTCTTGAGTGCATTCATAAAATAATTTAGAACTTTTTTATTGAAAGTTTTATTGTGTTCTGACAATGCATGATAATATTTTAATCGTATAAGGTTTAATCTTTTTAATGAGTTGAATGAGTTCTTTTAAATAAGCCAAGGCTAGACTTTAATACTATTTCTAATAAATAAAACAAACAATCTTAATTAAGAGAGTTCGAACCAAAAGATTTCATAACTGTTATAACGGACACAATTCCCACGTGTCTGCGATCTATTTCAATCTTTCCACATTAATAGAATTTTAATTTCAATTTCACACACAGTGGCGCACGCGGATTACGACACCGCTTTCGAGACGAGTAGAGTGAATTTTTCCGATCGGCTCGACAACTCTAGCGTGGAAATTTTGATGGGCCATTATTACACAGTCCGTTTGAACCGTACTGTGTGCCACATTCGTTGTAAATATCCACGAGCAGACACGTGTAGAGATTTCACGTAAACTCGTGTACGTGTAAAAATGGCGACTGACCTGTATCATTTTAACGTATCGTTACATGTTACAATGTGAACATTCGTGCATACAGTGAACCGAGATGTTCGCCGCGAATATCATATGCTTTACCTCGTTGTCGGCCTTTCGATGATTCCTTGTGAGTCTTGCGTTACAAGACGACACATCGTTGCAACCTTCTCACGTTTTACTTCAAAATTCTATCAAAGGCAATCTTTATTATCAGCTGATATTTTCACGACGAATAAAATTGAAGCACGACTGAACAATGTGACGCTTTTTTTAGACATCGTACGGTAACACTTTCGTTGCGAATGTTTCGTTACAATAATATTTTATGTCAGCTCCCAGCTTAAGCGGAGCGCATATGCATCTTCTCGTAACTACGCCGCAGGCTTGACGTTTTCAGCTCATCAAATGTCACTTCAACAAAATTTCTGCATACCGGAGTCTGTAACTCCGTTAAGCAAACGCCACGATAACGAGACGCGACACGTTACGTTGGCTGCGGGATAATGGGTCTGCACTCACCTGGCAACGCGTTCAGCCTGTTTTATATTTCATAGCTGTGCCCTGCTGTGGCCAGCGCATCCAATTAACTTCAGTTGTCCGCCGCAACGTTTGTAATGCACGTTGAAATATCGAGGGCTTGATGAGTGTTGCCTGCCATGCCACTGCACCGCGCTCACTATATCTTTATGACCTATACTTATTATCTGTCAGTATGTGAATTATTTATTAACCGTGAAGCGTTTACTCGTTTCGCTTAATTAATAGATTGATATTTATAATTTAAGGAGCAATTTAAAATCATAAAAATTGTATTCATGTTGAAATAAAAATATGCGTTTTATTTTAAATTGATATAATATTTTGATGTAAACGTAAAAAATATACCAATAAGAATAAATAAAAGAGGCGAAGAATTATATTCCTAGGGAATTTTGCATTTGCTTTATTTCCATTTCAAAATTATTAAGATAAGAAAATATAAGAATATTTTCGTATCAAATACATTTATGAAACTCTGTCTTGTATTTATTTTAACATAAAATCTTGATATCTGTCTGGAGCTTCTTACAAAGATATTTTCTATGAAAGTTAATGGCTGCTTTTTGATTTGTAGTGCCGAGTTTATATCGAGTTGCAATACCATCAATCCGTAAGTGAATCTCTAGCGAGCACGTCGCAGCTGCAACTGATATCACCTGACGATGTCGTTTGTACCCGTCCAGTGAGGATTAGGCCCCAGCTATATACGCGCAAATCGATGGAATAAATTCACGCCTACTGATTCCCAACAAACGCATTAAGCACCGACCATTAAGCACCGTAACTAAGACTAATAAGGCAATTTAATTCGAACCCAATATCTAATTCGTAACTTTAAACAATGATACATTTCAACCGGTGGAGATTATTCCTCGAAGAGATATCCGAATATCGTCAACCGTGTCCGAGTCTCAAGCTTGATGATCCAATTCTATCAAACTTTCCCTTTGTCTCTGAATTGAAAGCGGATTGAGGTCTTACGTCTCTCTATCTGGCATGTTCTACTTTATTGGACTTCGTTTTTGTGATTTTATTAGATGAAGATACACTTCGTATTATTTTTGGACAAACATTTCGAACAGTGCATTGATATACGGCTCAAACCTTTAAACGTGATGTTGGATATTGGAAATCTTTTCGTGCCACTCACATAAGTTTAAAGCCTTGTAAGTTTTAGAATTGAAGACTAAACTTAACTACAAGGAATGTCTCTTTTCTACTTCTTGAATTGAAACACATTCAACGAAAAATTCCACCGACTTTACAATGCTAAATTTAAGTACATTATCTGATTTATTTTTGCATTAAATTTATTTACATACAAAATAAGACTTTTGTCAAGACGTAGAATTAATATACGAGACGGAGAATGTATTTAATGGAGCGCTGACAAGATCAGATCAGTAAGAAAAATACTTAATAAATAGGTAAGCGCATCAAAGGCTCGATATACATAATATTTTGTTTGCCTAAGCGTGTACAAAGACCGTGGGACGACGCAGTTTCCACAAGTATCCGGAAAAGCTCATAGCGAAAACATTTTTCATAAAGCCTCTACATACACTTGATACGTAATTTATGGAGACAGCGCCACGACCGCCGCTCCTTGAATGTTGATTAGAAAATCTTCAACGGAGTAGCTCCTCGAATCAAACGTGACAACGTTAATATTTTTTCATGCAAGATCGTATAAATCTTATACGTTCCAAAGGGATTGTCGATGTGAATCTAAAATATATAATAGTTTTTAAGAGAGTTCTGGATATAAATCTATTTTTAGTTTTTTTTTTGTAATGTAAACAGTAAGGTAATAACTCTTTGCATTTACATCGAAACAAAATTGCTTATACAATCTGACAAGCGACGTTAACGTCAATAAAAATGATAAATCTCGATTACATATTTTGTCAGTTTTATTTATTTTCTAATGATATTTAAGCTACATATACGACAAGTTTCTTATTATGGTATTACTATTTAATCCAAATTATATGTAATATGTACAAAGACATACCTAATTCATAAAGTTTTAACATGCTAATTATACTGGTTGATATTTATGTTTACTGGTCTACTTCTTCAGGTTATAACGTAGAACTATATAACTTATTATATTTTTAGTAACCAGAGTATATCAGACTAACGTAATTATCTAAAATGTTCCGGTAGATCTTGAAATTGGCGAGCTCAAACCAACAATATTTGTGATTTGATCACATTTATATAGATAAAAATTACAGCCTCTTTTAAGTATATAATTAAATATACTTAATGCATTTAATTTGAACTTAATGTCCACCATTCCTGGACCAAAACAATTAGGAGACTTATTTTCTATAAGATTCTTGTGATTTGTGATTGGATAGAAGCTAAGCTTGATTTGATTCGTTTAATAAAAATTGAAGAGTTCCGTGACCATTACATTGCTCTCCGTTAAAATATTTACAATTATGACTGAGGCATGATCATAACGCTGAATGTTTTGGTAAAATATAACAAAAACAATTTGTTTCTGTATATGAGATGACCCAATGATGAGAATACGTTTGTTTTCGTTCGTTTCGTTGAAGGGCAATATCTTGAGGAAACCTACACCTTTTGAACGAAAATCTGTGTCAAAAGATTTGTATTCACCATCCATTTAGTTTTAACCATGTGTTAGGTTTTTAGGAAATTACTGTTAGATTTTTTCATGCCTGCGATAAAAAATATTATAGCATATTTGTAAATTAGGCAATCTGAATTATTCAATGTATTTTCTTCTATTGTAAATTACCTTGTACATAGCAAGCTAGTTAGTTCACATTTACACATTATAAATGAGCAGCAACTCTTTTTCATTACTACAGCGGGGACACAGAAATATTGAACAAAGTCCCTTAATAATTCTTAGAAGATTATCAAAGTATAAGACTTAGATACACTACTTGTACATACTTTAATAATGTCTTGGGAATTCTTTGTACTCTGGGATTAAATGTGAGATTATATATGTATGTATACCCAAAGTATGAAGCAAGTTTCATTAAAATGCATCAAATAGAACCTAAACGAAGGATCGTTTATATCGGCAACTCAGTTTGTACTTGTCTTTGTCTTACAAAATCATCAATTCAACCACTAAGAATAACTAAATTCATGAGATACGTGACACACGAAGGAAAGTCAAACACTGTTGCATGTGTAAAACATCTGAAATAATAACTCTGAAATCAAAGAGGAAGAGCGTAGTCGATAATCCGATTATTCCTTGGCAGAAGGGACCATAAGTGGGAAAAGGAAAACATCGTGAGAAAGTCTGCAGGTTGCGGATCTGCTATATGTATGACCACCAACGCGCATTGTAACAGCATGGTTGACTAAGTTCCAAGCCTTCTCCTTAAGAAGAGAGGAGCCTATTGCCCATCATTTGGATATTTGTAAGCTTAAACTTGACACCGTTTACGGGTTCTGGTAAATGTCATATGAGATACAGGAATGTACATAAATATATTTCGGTTTAATTTCATGAACGCGATTTAATCGTTTTATATATATATATATATGTGTAAATTTACTTTATAACTTTATCTATTTATGAAAATAAATATAATTTTATATATGTTCCATTTCAATTTACTATTTTGGTTAAATTCACATCATTGCGAGGGTAAAACTTCTATTTGTTCCGTAATAAACATAGTTTTGGTTCAGGTAGCGCATGAGACACAGTGCTCTATCGAACGGATGAGTAAAGGATATATTATACCTACATTAAAGGAGACTTTTAGCAAATAGACTCTTAATAGCACTTTTGATATCGCCGTCCTGACCTACTTAGGCTAATCTTAAGGAAGACTAGTTAACGCAGGGTATATTATAGTGCATAATGTGTGCAGTATGATTAACCTAATTCGATGGACGGCGAATCTGACTCGACCGGAAATATTCCAGTCACAAGACTGCTTAACGTGTTTTATGAGGCACGAGAATGTATAAGCTTCCAAATTCCAGGCATCGGACGGATAACTGAGAATTTTTCGAATACAAAATCCTTTGGATTTAACTGCCTTTTTGTTCTAGTGTCTGAGTTTATAAGGATGCAGATCCAAAGGTTCTGGGCTTGAGCCACGTGTGGAGGGAATAGTTATATGAATTTTAAGAGCACCCATCGCTTTTTTATGTAAATGCGTAATAAGAAATGACTTATAGCGTAATGTAATTTTGATTTTGAAGGGTGTATCGCCCTTCAAATTCATCCGACGGACACGTTCAAAATTGTCTCTTTTTTAAACAAAGTTATACTTATATCTATATCAATTCATATAAGTTTTAGAATAAAGTCAAACATATCAAAGGGCGAAACAAAGACATATTTAATTTAAAATGGGATAAAATTTCGTATGAAGAAAAATTAGTATTAGTTATAGTATAGTATATTAGTTACAATATTGAAATCCAAGGAAGGACATTGGGGTTTTAATGGAGGCATTAAAATGTGAGGACATTTGAGGACCAATCCCTTAAACGCGAGCGAATTCGCGGGCGGTAACTAGTGAACTAATTGATATTTTTTTAAACATCTGTCAGACACTTCTATATTCGTTATATTAATATCGATGATAAATTGTTAACTGCTGTACAATTGGAGGGTAAGTGTATCTCGCGTACAATGTCCATATGGAATCTCAGGACTGAAATTCACAGTTATTCACGACATTAGCACACCTGTATTGCCGAGTTGTTACAATATTCGGAATAAATGTTTTATTAAATTAAGCTAGAGCTATTTATGTGCAAACTTCCGCACCTGTAGAACGCTTTGAACCATTCCATTGGTAATATTTCATTAAATACTTATAGATAGACAAATATATATAGACACTTTTGTAATTTATTGTGCATAGCACCCGTGAAGGGAAACAGAAATATGTATAAAAATCTAAAGACTTGAACAATAAGGTGACCTCATTGCGTATAACTGAGATTACTTTCAGGATTTTTTTATATTTAGAAGTGTGTGCAGATATAAATATAGTTTATATAAAATCATAACTATAAATAGATACTTACAAGATGATATACACATATTCGCACGTTATAATACACATGCATATGTATATATACAAAATTAATATTTCTATCTAATCGAAATAACCCTGTGATTTTCGACGGAATTAAATTTGAGATTCACGCTATCTCAACATGATTTTTTTTTTCAAATGTTAAATATATAGATAGATACCATTAAAAAATTATTTTTCATTTGACCCTGGAAATACTCAATAGGGACGGTGTTACAGTTTGTAAAAGTATCCCAAATGATTTGCCTTCTTGCAATGTAATAAAATATTCTGAGTAGATCAAATAAATAGGATATGGACAAGTGATCGGTGGTCTAATTCAAATATATCGTAATATATTAACCCTAATAATATATTAATCTTGCTAACAGCTCTCTAAATTTGTCGATAATAATGTTAAAAAAAAATGTTTAATCATGAAATGGTGACCTAGATGATACGAGTAGTAGATGAAAATGTTACCACTTGTGGCCACTAAGCCACGATACCGACTTCCGATTTCAGTAATCGCAGACTCCTTTTCCATATATTGGATATATTTTGAATATGCTCCTGGAACCTTGATAAATTTGTTCTGGCTTTTGATATTAAATATTTATTGTGAAATATTCAAAATATTGTTACGATATCAATTTCTGAGTTTAAATATGAATCCAATTCATGTACCTAATAATATTGGAAATCTATAATATGATAAAAGCGGAATATACTCTGTCCATTACCTCTTTAGGCCTAAGCCGCTGAACCCATTTAGGTAAAATTTGGTGTATAGATAATTTTTAGTAAGGTCATAGGTTTTTTTTTAATTCCCCCATCAAAGGAGTAAAATAGGGAGTGACGGTTTGCATGGTATAGATAAAGTATTAAAAAATTCTCACGTATAAATTTACAGATTCAGCTAGTATATTATAACTAACAAAACACCCACCAATTAAAACTCTAGTTAAAATAGATATAATTTTTAAACAATTTTTCAAACAGTATAATGGACCTGTTACAGCCGTATTCGACGTATACATTTTGTGTATGAAACCCGTCTAGCTTTTTTACGGAACCCTAATTTATGGTCATGGTAGCTTCACTAATTAACAGGGAGATTAATTAGTATTGCAAGGCAGAAGCCAAGGAAGTTCATACCTTCCGACTCGCTCCTGCGATCTTTGTTCGTTCATAGCGATTGATGTGCGCTCATTTGTCTAATGGACTGGAGTCAAAATAGATATTGTAATAATTGCTATTTATATTCTGCAACTGAATTTGCAATTAACAGCTTTCTAGAGATCTAAAGGCTTGGAATTATTTGAATATTCGATTATTACAAATACAGGTTAACCCAAAATACCTCATACATTTAAACGATAAATGAAATATACCCGAGAGAGAAACCATACTTATTAAATACATTTTATTTCATAATTATCAACCATTAGCATTAGCAGCCTGTAAATTTTCCCACTGCTGGGCTAAAGGCCTCCTCTCCCTTTGAGGAGAAGGTTTGGAGCATATTCCACCACGCTGCTCCAATGCGGGTTGGCGGAATACACATGTGGCAGAATTTCGTTGAAATTAGACACATGCAGGTTTCCTCACGATGTTTTTCTTCACCGCCGAGAACGAGATGAATTATAAACACAAATTAATAGGTGCCTGCCTGGGTTTCAAGTATCAACCAATTCGAGTTTTTACTGATTCGAAAATTCGTTGATACTTCGGTTATTGATCTAAAGAGTCAATAAATCTCTGTGTAAGAAAAAAATATATTTCTAAAAGCAAATATAAGGGGGCTAATATCAAGGAATCATGTTAAAGTAATTTAAAGAAAATAAAAAGTTTATCACAAGCTTCTCAAAGTAGATGAAGATTAGGTCCTGATGAGTTGTGGTCACCTTCGCCCAGAGACACTGGCACTGCAAGTTCCCTTCACACCCCTAAAGATTGGCCAATCAGAAAATCATTAATCATCAGAAATGAACTTAGATAAAAAATTTAAATATTAACACAGCTTACCTTTAAATATTCTACTAGTACTAAGTATTACAGTTTGGCGATAAAATAAAAATATTTTAATTTAAACATAAAGAGAACGTATTGAAGACTGATTAAAATCAAATTTATATTTCTTTTTTATGGTATTGGTTGTCGGGCGAGCAAATGGGCCACCTGATGGTAAGTGGACACCATCGCCCAAAGACAATGGCGCTGGAAGAAATATTAACCATTCCTTAAATCGCCAATGCGCCACCAACATTGGATACTAAATCTTAGTTACTTTTAAATGAGCCAGTGTAACTACAGGCAGAAAGGACATCTGTCCTTTCTGCCTGTAGTTACACTGGCTCATTTACCCTTCAAACTAAGTACTGCTGTTTGTCAGTAGAATATTTGATGAGTGGGCTATTCAGACGGGCTTGTACAAAGCCCTACCACCAAATATAATTTATATAATTAAAAATAACAAATACTGTTATAGCTGTTGAGAGGAATATAAAAAAAAATAGGAAAGATAACATTCATAAAAGTAAAAAAAAAATAATCTAGAAAGAATTTTATAGTGTCGTAATATCCTATGAATTTAATTTAAAAAGAGGAATGATAACTATTTCAAAAGAATAATGTCGCTCATACACGCCTCTCCGAGCAAGTTAATTCAAGCTAGACTAATTATTCCGCTTGAAACAGCTTTCAGCTCAAGCCATGGATTACAAACCGCGGCATATGTTTATCGCTGGCTGAAGCGATTGGTTTTCGCGTCATATCCTAAATTTACGGCCAGAGTTCCGTAGATAATAGAGCGTTCATTCACCTGGAAATATAATAACATATTATACTGAACACTGTACTTTCATTTCAATAACATTTACATAAATAGTAATATTATAAGCCGATCACAAATAACAATAAAAATTTAATCGTATTCAAAATTGAGAAAAGTTAACTTCATAAATGGAGTTTCATTGTGGAAGTTGTAAATTTATGATAAAAATTAATGTCTATTGTTCACTTCTATATTTAAAACTTTGATAATAAAACTTTGGCATCGACATTAGTTAAGCTATTTGTCTTTTAGTCATAGCCAGCAATAATGTGTTCCGCTTTTGTAGTTTAACCTTTATTTAATAACCTATAATAATTTTAATTGTGAGACGTCAAGAGACTAACGTCTGAGACACAGGCTCGGCCTAGTTCAGGAGCAAATACTTATTGAATTAAATAATAATGAAGAAGAAAAAAATGTAACTTTCATAGACCACAGATCACAGTGGCGTGCATTTGGAGAGGCCTATCCAGCAGTGGACGAATGTGGGCTGATAATGATGATACTGAAGGCCAATGCAAATAATCGGTCCAGGCGCTATTGACGCGATTGTTGCCAAATCTATAACAGAATACACAAAAAATCTTATGAAGCTATTTATTATTATTATTAGACCAATAAAAAGCAACATAATAATTTTATTTACACAATAAATATTAATTCAAATTAATCGATTATACTTAATAAGAAGCTGGGATTTGGAAGAAATGATTGATCTAGCCGCAACTCAACAAACTTAGCTGGTATTCATGAAGATTTGCTCAAACAATATTTGTTAATCGTTGGTCCGTTTTTCCCTGTAGCGAGCTTGTTTGTGTAGGCTGGCAATATTTGCGCTAGGCGTCGCCGGCGCCGGCCGTTGACGCCCCCGCTCAACCACTAATCATATTTTATGGTGGCCGCTTAAGTTCCCCATTCGATTTGGATTAAGCTGCTTACGGAAAAATTGCACGCTTAAAATTTTAATAGCTCCACCTAGGTCCAGTTTAATTTACGCCTGCCTAAAGTAGGTAATATTTTTTATTAAGCTAACGATGTACTTCGCCCTCGTTCTCAAGCGATTGCTCTATACATATAATAAAATTGTAGTCTCTTTGTAATATTAAAATAACCGGTATATATAACAAAATAACATTTTTTTTATTTTTATCTGTCTGTCTATTTGTTCCGGCTAATCTCTGGACCGATTTTGACGGGACTTTCACTGGCAGATAACTGATGTAATAAGGAGTAACTTAGGCTACAACAATAACTTTTTTTTGTTAAATTCAAACGCGCACGAAGTCGCGGGCACAGCTAGTTAAATAATAAATTATAACATGTCTTATCACAATTTTAAAGTAAACATCTTTAAAATAATATTCACTAAAAAAAACTTCTTTTTTAGGTGTAATGGCTAGTTCCACTTCCAGGCTAAAACCTTCTCCTCTGTCTAGGGAAGGTTCGGGCTTAGTCCACCAAGCTGCTGCAATGCGGGTTGGCAGACACGTGTGGCAATTTTTCATGCCGGTTACCTTACGATGTTTTCACTTCACTGTCGACCTTTAAATGAATCATAAACACATCAAATTTAAATTTATTTAAATATATTATTCTTTTAAAAGACGTTTCACTTGCAGACGGCCAACTGGTAAATGTTTCAATGTAATATCACATGCGTGCGTAGTCAGTCGTTGTAATACCATAGAGGTTCGTTCCATAAGTCACATAAATTCCTAATTGTCGGGCGGCAATGGCGTACAATTTACGTTTGATTTGCGAGTGTGCCCTGACGTCACGGGGCTTGTCATGCGTCACGTGACTGATAGCTTTAATATAGTCCCGTTGATTATCAAGCGAAGCGGAAATGCCAAACGGTAAGCTAGATTTAATACCACGGCTCATCGCGGCTCGCCCCACCACTTGCATTAATTATAATATGTATTTAACAAGCGTAATAAGCTTACAAGAAAATCTTCGCCAAAAATAATTTCGAATAAATTTAATTTAAAATAATGTTGTTGATACAGAGCATGACGCAGCAATTTGAAGCTTTATTTTTTAAAAAGATTATACTCATTATAATTATTTAAGTTATTTAAAATACATTGTAATTATTAAAACGTAAAAATATCAAAGATGAGATACACATATTATTATAAAGGCGATTACATATTTATCAATGCATTATTATTAATTTAATTTTGACTAAAACATAATGGAAACGGTGTTCTGATTGTATGAAATTGCTTGTAACTTGTAATTTGTTTATGTTAACCTAAAAAAAACAGCTAGCAGCATTCCTTTTAAATGTATCCTTTGTTGTTCTTGTATATCACGTTCACACAGAGTAGAAGATTATAATGACGCTAATGCCACACATACCGCCAAATTCTAGAATGATGTGCAGTTGGCTTAACTAATCTGACTAAAACTGTAGGTATGCTCATTGGTCGCCTATACGTCATCGGCTGCTAACAACCAATGACCATTTAGATTAAAATGAAAGTAGCAAATCTAACCTTGATTAAGTAAAACAATTGCTATCTCTTTCTCATTTGTTGGGTTCAAAAGGATAGAAAGTATTTTAGTAAGGTTGTTTGGGTTTGTTTACTTTAGAGATTGGTATTACATTAAAAATAACTTATGAACTACTAGTCCTTGCCTACTACTTCAATAGTGTTAAATTTACTTTGTTGCAATACTCGTAATTTATATTCCTACGTACTGTTAAGGTCTCAGGGTATGTCTATGTCAAACATTACGATCCGTTCATTATATTAGCCGTTATGTGATAACAAACAGACATACAGTTCTTTTATAGTAATTGTAATATGTGATTAATAAAAATACACACTGTTATAAATAACACGTTAGTTATGACAGCTTACTAATTATATTAATGACGTAAGGAAATAGTTGAACTAATATAAATCTTGCTGTTTACAAATTACAAACCTATAACTCAAAACTTTTAATCGCTAGCATATTCATTGAATCATTATAAATTCGCCGGGATCAAATCTGCTGGCGCGTCGTCATACTGATAAATCAGTTTAAAAATTCATTTAAAACGTTTTCGGAGGCCAGCAAAAACATTGTGTCAGGAATAATAAAGCTGAAAATAGCATTCTAATGAATGATATTGGTCCTCCTGTGAGATTACAAGTTAATCCTCTCGAAAGGGAAGCGAGGGCCGGCGGGCGGGAGGAGTTTCAACTGGTAATAAAATTCTTACGTCAACGCTGGACCACACAGATGGACGGCTCAACGTATTATGAGACCGTCTACGTTTGCTTTACTTTTTAACTTTCAGGATTATTAAGTAATTCCATGGCTTAAGAAATTAATTACCTATTATTGTGATACAGGCGTTATTAAACAATCGTGGTCATATGAACAGATATTTTAAATATAATTAGAGATTTTATTCATAATAATTTCATATCATCGTTATATTTTTAGACATTTTCCTTTTTACTTTGGTTTTGAATAATAATAATAATTATTTTTCTTAATTATACAATTATTTTAAGAATGCTTATCAAAACAAAAGCATACGTATCGTTTCAGTATTTCTAAGATTGTATGCTCTAGTCTGCGTGTGTATAGTTAAAGCGACTGTCAAAAGACAAAATCCTAGTCATCATAAAAAATAACTTTCATTCCGTATATTAATATTTTTTTGATTATAGGTCAAATTTTATACAAAATTATATAATATACTTTTCGGCATGATAAAAATTAGTGAAAAAATGTATAAAAAAAAATATTATAATATTAAGCAGTTAAAATATATCGCGTAGGTGGTCATCGGGTTATTTTTTAGAATTGCACCTCCCCGTTCATTAACTTAAGCTGATACAAGGATATTCAATTTTAATACGATTTGCTCAGAAATAGCTTGCGAAAGTGGAGTTGATGCAGGGAAGATGGCAGACCTAAAAATTGGAAATCTGCCAGTGTCGTCTGGATTTAAAAAGAAAATATAATAGCTTGCATTTTATTAAAACAATAATTGTTAATACATCTCTCATTATAGTATGTAGAGTAAATTAATATCAGTTATTCGAAAACTTTCATTGTAACTACTGTGTATGAATATATTTATTTTAGTATGAAAATTTGTTAGTAAATACAGAAATTATTTTTTAGTCTTCTGTATTTAAATAACAGTTAGTTCCATCGGCGTTAGTCATACACTAAAATTTGTTTCGCGACCAAAGAGAGCAAATGTTGAATATTTTACCTAAACTGTTACATTTGATAAAAGTCGAATTATTATTGAGATGTATCGATATTCTTTTACATCATATATATATATATAAATTATTAAATCATTTTCCATCGAATATCAAAATCATTTTAACCATTTAACAGGCCAAAGGGATGAGTCCCATTAAAGAATGATAGTTATATAATTGAATCAAAATATAAACGATTTTTTGTGTGAATGTAAGTCTTCCATAGCACTCTATTATTTATTTAAATATATCACATTTAAAATGATAATTGAAAAGCGCTGTTTGGAATTTAAATTTAATATAATTAACTTCAAGATTTGTTATAAGAGGTTTATCAAATAAACCGACTCTAATCCGTCATCTATTTATAATATTTAAATATAATCTCTTTGTTTATAAAACAGTTGAAAAATATATACCTATGAATATATTCTTGTTGCAGAATCTCTTTAAAATAAAAAAAAAACCATCTCACTTTGTGTAACTTTATTGATTCGCTTAAATGTGAGTAAAAATATCCTTCGAATTATCTTTTCAGAAATATGTGTAATATCAATCGTGGCTTAATAAAGGCATATGTTCCGCGTATAAAGTAACTGTCCCAATTGTTCAGGCAACAATGCTACGGCAGTATTTATTCACCTTTAAAAGTATAGCTAGTGAACAATGTGGCGAGTTACACAATACATTCGATTGACCTATTTTAGTTTTAAAAATCTAGGAACTATATCAGTTTTATCATATGTCGTATTGATAAAAAAATAATGAAGATTTCGTTTTAGTATACCTAATACCGATTTCGTATGTGAAATATTTGTCATTTTATTATTAGGCTTTAAAGTGTTAAATATATACATCGCTCATTGCATTGCATGCAGCTTTAAATAGTTTAAATTATCAGTATGTTTCTTAAAATATTTTAAGGAAAATCATTACATAGTAACTTAACATAATTTATCGTGAATTGTCCATAGTCCTTACAGACGGTAATATATCTATTTTGTTAAACAAGAAGTTATATAATCTTCAAGATAAAAAGATTAACGTTTAGCTGTATTTATTAAGATTCGTTTTGTACTTTATTTTGTGAAATTACATTGTCGAGATGTTTGTTTCTTTGTTTTAATATTATTAAATCTATTAGTTTAAAAAATAGTTAGAATTTAAAATTATAAGTTTTATAATTCAAAAAGCAAATCATAACAAAACTAATGGTAACGGTGATTAATTCAGGACATATATTTCCTGGAGCTTAATAAAAATGGCTGAACGAAGACGTGTCCTTCGAATTTAACTTTTCGTATCATCAATTTTCACACACTTTATTTTATAACTGTTCATAATATTTTATCCTTCTAAATATTAATTATTTCCATATGAATCAAAAACAGTAAATGGTGCAGCAGGTAAAGCGTGGATAAGTTTGAATGCAATGATTATAATGTTAAATACAAATAATCTGTTTCTATTTTTATCATAACTCAACTTTTTGTACAAGTTTGAACTTTAGGTTTTATTTTAATAAGGATTTAGATGAGAATAAAAATTAAAATAGATGGAACTGTTCAAATTTCTGAAGGATGATATACTCTATTAGCTCTTAGTCAGCCGGAACCGAGCAATTAGGAATAATGTACATATACCACGTAAAAATCCCGCATTGCCGCTAAAACTGTATTTTCAGAATTAGTTTTTACTCGAAGCAGTAAGTTTCTTACTTGAATGAATTGTATCAATAAGAACTGCCAAGTCGGTTAAGAGCGTCATCAGTTATACTTTGTCGTCGCCGAAGTTTCAGAAAGCGCGGGTTGTTAGTTGTAAGTTTATCAAAGTTATATAAAGAGTATATCACCTCACTTACAAACCTTAGAATACAATGGTAATCGTGATATTTTGTTTTTATAAAGTTACTACCAGTGTACTAGAACGAAACAATAAACGCTAGTTTAGTCCTAAATAATGCCTTAAAATATCATAATCATATCTAACCTATTGATATCAAACATTGTAGATAAGCGTAGGTATGTTTCAATGATAAAATACAAGTTCAAAAACTTTTATGGCAGGTTATGTTCGAATTTTAAAATCAAAGCGAGTGAATTTTATTTTTGTAAACTTTCTCATAAAAGTTTATTTTTTGTTTTCCATTGGAGTTGTTTGGAAATTTTTGGACGTTAATATAATTATTGAGCTAGTAGAAAGAAAAACTTGACAACGAAACCATTGACTAAATTAAAAATAGTAGACGATTACGAAATTTTAAAAGAAAAATCTGTGAGTTTCTTACATCGACTCTCTTTTTTCTGAGTGTTATCTGAGTGAGATCATGATTTATATGTTGACTACCAACCAGATTGATATTTTAATATTTAATACGAAAATACGAAATTAATTAGAAATCATTACTTAAACACGACTGTTTTTAACTTATCGCTGTATAAATGTAATATTTTTTATGTACAAAAAAATAGCTTAGACATATCAAGTATGGTATCAAATATATTTACATGACAGCCAATTGACAAAGAAGGCGTTGATATGTATATTACTAAAGTAATTAGATCAGACGTTTGCTCCAATTCATCATGTCAATTCAACATCAAGTCAACATGTCATTAAAAATGGGCCATGAATTCATATACATTTCGATCGGAAAATTAGTAAAATAGAAAAAAATAACGAGATGGGATAGTGGGTAGAACTTAGGGATCTTAGCCGATGAAAGTGTCTTTGAACCCAGACAAGCAGCACTGAATTTTCATGTGCTTAATTCATATTTGTTAGTCAACACGTAAGCTTCTTCTTAAAACGAAGAGGAGACCTTAGCCCAGCAGCGTGATATTTAGAAGCTATTAAATAAACGTTTACATCTTTTTCTCTAAAATTTCAGCATGTTAAACTTATTGTTTGTTTTTTATTTCCTCCTTAAGCGGTTTTGACCTCGGATTAAGAAAAAACAAAAAAAAAACTTAACTTATTAAATTTGTGATGTTTGTAGAAACAGATAATTAATTATTATATTAAACTTATAATGAAAATAACAATAATTTTGAAAATACTTGCACTAGCATCGTGGTGCTATATAACAACAACTGTAATACATTGCACCAGTTATTACTGTTATTTACTTTAAAAATGTTTTCAAGTTTTTAACTTTAAGCTCAATATACAGTAAGCAAAGCAGCCGTCTTTGATTTTGAGGTTAATTTTAAAAGTACGAAACAACGAGCAATGCACTGAAGTAATATTGACGTCTTTATCTAATTATTTCGCCATCACACTGTCGCCGGTGAGTGGGAGGGCAATAGCTATATGTTTATCGATTTTTTCGATACAAAAATATATTTAACACAAAACAAAACACTTTAGTTTGGTAAGACTGCAATCATTTTTAAACACGGAAAGCAAGATAGGTTGCAAGAGACTTGACATTTAACAAATTATTAAATCATACATTTTATGAATTTACAGATTTAAGGATTGGTGTTCTATATTATTTATTACCTTTGTAGGCAGTTTGTAGGTATTACCTTAATAGTCAGTTTGTCATTTTGTTTGTGAGATCTTAGACATTTTATTGTATATAATTTCTTTAACCATAAAATGTCATTGTAATAGTTGACATTACTAAAAGCTTTCGAGGTCGTAGGATATAAAAAGAAAACAATATTACTGTTGTGGTTCGGGATACCCATTAATATACATTTGGCTGCTGAGCGGAGGGTCGCATTTTCATCGCAAATTCAGTTGCCAAATAAATTGAGCTCTCCTTATTTAATTCATTTATCCGCCTCTCTTTAATATGAGAGTCGAAAATACCAAAATTATAAAATTAATAATGACCAAGCCTGCTTTTAAGTTCCAAGTTGCAAGTTTTTAAGTTCCAAGTACACCTACACGACATAATTAAAAAATAGCAAAAGTAATTGAAATAATCAAATAGAGAGCCAAAAGGAAATGATTACCATTGTAATATTTTTATATTTATTATAATAATAAGAGCAAATTCAAGTGTTCCCTTAATACATTATAATAGTTTTAAGTACAGAAGATTAATTCTTAGATTTAACAATAAATAGCGTTTAAAATATTCTTTTACTGCTCCGAAGTTTAATCTTTTCATTATTTTCCTTCCATTGAAGCTATCGCTATACTCGGTTAATTAGTCGTAATACCATTGTTTCGCCAGACGTACAAACAGAGAGAGTTAATTGTAATGAAGGCAACCAATTCTCCGGCCTGAACCGAAACGGTCTTTCATTTCAGACTAGAAGGCGGAGGGCGTAGCAATACGCCAGTCAGTTTGCCAAAAACAAGCTCAATAACGGTCTGGCAAACAGTACAAATGATGCGTTAGTGACAAAACGACTTAACCCCGTCCCTTTTCGTCCCCGGGGTGAAAATAAGGACGGGTGACGCTTGACGAACACAACTGAAAACAAGACAGGTTATTATTTCCCAACAAGGCCCGAAGACGCTGTGAATCCTCTGATATTTTCCACACGTTCCCGGCTATTCACAGGAGACTAGGAACGAAAATTAGTTACTGAAGATTTCTTGTTTTTGTCAGAATACATTGCGTGATTTTCATTGTTACAGAATAACAAACCACCTTCGGAATTGAACTACGCGCTATGAATATCAAGGAGTTTACACTCTCGGTTTCGCCGGTGACAATCGCGATAGTGTTTGACAATCCTGGGTCAAAGTTTATACTTACTCGAATATAACTGTGAATTTAATAAAACTCCCACCAGATTTCGCATTGCCCGTTAAAGCACAGACTGAATATGCCCGAACTACATGCAATAACAAACATAAAAATGTTACAAAGTTGAGTTGGCAATATCCCTCTGTTCGTACTCATATATACAGAAGGGTGGTAATGTTATCCTCAGTCGCATATTTTGGAGGCGAGCGTTGTTAGCGCGTTGCGGCTTTGTATTCTTTTGCTTAATTTTTTGCTGGATTAATTTGTCTGCGTATTCAAATTGCAAATTGTGAGATAAAAGGATGACCTTTTTTATACATTTTAGCCCAGTTCCTAATTCATATAAAATACAGGAATTAGTGACGGTGATATTTTAATTTGTAACGAAACATAAAAAGTCATATTTTCTCGGAGAAAATTTCATAAACTTCCGTAACAGTATCTACATGGGTTCAATACAAAGCAACACGTAGAAGGTTGATAGAGGGTGACATTTTCTTAAGTTACGGCATTTTCTTGCCGATTCAATATCCTTTTTCTATTTTGTTCGTCTGAGGCATATCACATAATGTTCTTACCTTTTGTACACACACGATTTTCACGGTGACTTGGTTGTTTATAACTGAACTACAAAATAGGTGGGCTTTTGTTAAAGTAATAACGTAAATATATATATATATATATATGTATACTGCAAATCTGATTCGTTTTTGTTTCACTACTGTAGGAAGTACATCAAAGATAGTGTAAATAAAAACGATCTCCGCTATTGCTTCCTAAGATAAACAAGAATAAAAAACCTTTTCATATCATATTTTCAAGGCACGCTATTCACATTATTGATGCATTTAATGCACTTTGTAACAATCTCGCTAACAGAAAGGCGAGCGTAGTACGCGTGGTACGCACCGCCCCTCGTATTTTCCTGTATATTTTCCCCTCTCTATGAAGAAGTCATAAATCACGCGAATGTAAATCTGTAGCATCCAGAACGGATGAGTGACGCGCCATTATCGCGTCTCGGGCCACCGCCATCGGCCTAAAACTTGTCCACTTTCACAAACTTTTACACTTCACCAATACTTTTAATGTCCTAGCTCAGATACTTTTATCATTCTATTTTCCAAACTCGGAGTCTAGTTTTATGGTTTTAGTTTTATATATTTCAAAAGCAAACCATTATAAATTCGAATATTTTCGGTAAAAATATGACGAAAATATAACCTAGCTTCAATATAAAAATGACGATATTGCAAGGGAGTACCTTACACTATATGATGTTACGTAATCATTGGAGTTAATCAAAACTGAAATGGACAGGGGAACTTAGGGTTCTGTGATATAAAGACTGAAGACAAATGTAGTCACACATTATTAATTATACCTATCTCATGACGCTACAGCTAAATGTGACTCACAATTTCAAGGACTCGATAGTCTCGGTGGTCAGTGGCTAGCCTGTTCGACTGCACATAATAAAGTTACAGGTTCGAATCTTGTATGGATCAATAAAAATATATTGGATGTTTCTAAAAAAAAATCTCAGTAACCCGTTTTAGCCCAAAAACATTTTAACAAAATAATATTCTAATTTTCTTTTTTCTACAAAAACGTATAAATATAATATATATATAGTATATAAGTCTTTCTGTCTACAAAATAGTTTTCGAACAAACTCAAGATGTTTCTCGTTATGAGAATTTATTTTAAAATATGCGTAGGTATTCTATAGAATCCTCAAGATAAGTTCAATAAATAACCGTCTTCATTTTCACTTGCCAGCATATTATTTTTCACAGAAGTATTATAACAAAGTAGTCCTAATTACATAGCGAATAAAGAATATAATATCATGACATTACATATCTGTAAACCGAGGTTCTATATCAACATTTATCTTCTAAAATAATGGAATGTCAGATATACGGGCCGATTTTTGTTTGGGTAATGTTACTTGGCGTAATAAGCCAACACGTCTTCTTTGTACTCAAAACTCAAAGCCATCAGTCATCTCAGCCAGGGATTTTCGCGATCTGTCAGCCTTACCAATGACCTTCTTTATTATAATAGAATTTTGTGACAGATTCCCGTTATACTGACGGTAAAAATGTTTCATTTTCATTTTTTTTTTAATTATTCCTCAAGCGATAACGCGTATTACTTATAAATATTAGATAGATATATTATCAATCGCAAGCACCGTGACTTCGTTTGTTTTTGGACCAAATAGTAAATTAGATGATAGTTGATTTTTTTTCCAAAAACTTTGGAGGAGTATTTAAAAAATCCTTTTATTCTGCTTAATCCTTGCCCTCGTTGAGTTGAGATAGCCCAGGGGTTAGAACGCTTGCATCAACCGATTACTGCAGGTTCAAACCCAGGCAAGCTTCGCTGAATTTTCATGTGCTTAATTGGTGTTTATAATTCACCTCGTCCTTGGTGGTAAAGGAAAACATCGTGAGGAAACCTACACGTGCCTAATTTCAATTAAATTCTGCCTCATGTATATCCTCCAACCCGCATTAGAGCAGCGATGTGGAGTAGACTCATTCTCATTCTCCTCAAAAGAGAGAGGCGGCTTTAGCCCAGTATAGTTCTTAGGCTGCTGCGTTACTTTACTTTCTTAATGAGCATCTACGTCGTGGAAGAAGTAACTAGTCTAAATTTCAAGTCAATCCGATCTATAATTTCGGAGATCTTGTGATAAATCAGTAATATTTTACTCATACCTATGTTATGACGATATTGTCATCTTCCTGAACGAATTTGATCACGATGTCAAATTTAAACGGAATAACCATATGAAGGCTTACAAGTCCGCCATTGTTTGTAAAGAGATCAGACAAATAAAATAAATAAAGGCAAAAACGAGCTGGTTTATTTTTACGAGACACAGGAATGTAACACTGCCAAGTACCAAATGTACGGGCTGTTCCTAAGAAATTCGAGAAAAACCCAATTTATATTAATTGGTAGATTCAAGATTTGAACCTGGAACTTTATGGTGTGCTATCGAAAAGGCTAACCACTGACCAACGATTTAGGCATTGATAGAGTCATGTTGTGTTTGTATTAGAAATTAAGCCACGTCAACTTATTGAATACTTGCAAAGGATTTAGTAATGAACATGTCCCGTTAGTGACTCGAAAAATCATACCAAATCATAATTGATCGGGTTCTTAATAGTTAGCAATGAGATGGGACCTTGTCTTTAAATGTATTGTGTATAAAAGTTTCCATCATCGGTATGATGTTAACCTTGGAAGTAAATTGGCTAAAAATTAATATGTATTTTATTAATCTTTACACTTCTTTGTTTCAGGTAATTAATGATTTGACATCAAAGTTTTCGAGAGGTAATTGTAATTTAAGTATCCATAAACTGAAATATATTCTCATCTACGAATCTGTCTGGTGTACTCATAATAAATAAGCCACAGGAAGACTCCTTGGACAGTGTCATAACTGAGTTAAGTCTATTCGTTTAAATTTAAAACTGAGAATTTAATTTCTTAACAGGCACCGCTCAAAAGTTACAGAAATTTTACTTAATAAGATTTTCGTGGTCCCGGCGAAATATGTTTTCTTAACAGACTTTCACCTTTCTAACTAAGTTATTAGTTCCTAACTAATTGAACAACAGCGAACAATTTACGTTAAGCATTCTTGGCTGGTTAATTAATGTAAGATCAATCAAACGCTTATCTCGAACTTGAGGAAGATATCAGATATAATTAAAAGGGATTGATTTCGTTTAAAATAATAATATATTAAATTATAGTATTTTAACGTCATATATCCAAACCGATACTATGAATACGATAGTTATTTTGTTTGTTAGTCCTAATTACTTAAATGATCATCATGAAATTTTGTTTACGTTTTTTCAAGGTATACTAGAACTAACAACTGTCAACTCTCCCCTTAGACGTGGTTGAAATTGCGGGCGGAATCTAGTGTAACAAAAGAAAAACAATATTATTTTTACTTTAAATAGTTATTGTATTTCTTTTGTGTGATTTAATAAGTTTTTGATATCTAGTTACTTGTATAGTAACTAAAATAATGGGAGTGATATTTACTTTCGATAGAGCAATTTTTGAACCTAGAAGGCTCAGAACGCGTAAATCGTAACCGATGATTGTGGGTTCAAACCCAGACAAGAACCACTGAATTTTCATATGCTTAATTTGTGTTTATAATTTATCTCGAACTCGGCATTGAAGAAAAACATCCTGAGGAAAAACCTACAAGTGTCTAATTTCAAAGAAAATCCGGCCACAAATGAATCCACCAACCATTATTGAAACAGCGCGTTGGAATATGTTCCTAACATTCTTCTCTTCAAAGGGAGAGGAGCGTTTGAGGTCTTAGCCCAGCAATGGAAAATTTACAGTCTGTTACTATTACATATAGAGCAATTTTTTAGTAGTTGGTAAATAAAAAAACATTGTAGTCGAGTACCTTTGGTAAGTGATAGTTCCAAGTACCGATAAGCAGAACATCCGCGCCACGGAATGGAGGCGGATTTGCATGTCAACTCAGTTTCCATAACTAATAGTTTAGCTTAGCCATTATAACCCGACAAACTTTCTTTGAAACGAGCAAACTTGACGATGACTATGAAATTATTAAGATTTGTAATAAATTATTTCAAAACTTCAACGAGTATTTCTAAAGTAGAGATTAATACTTTTAATAAACGGTTTCATGATTCTTTTGTGATCGTTTATCCGGTTATAAAGTTTTCATAACTTATTTTTATGTATATTGCTTGGTTGTAAGTCCGACTAGAATGTAGTGACGTCAAGCGACATGACGTTCCTGATACCGTCATGCCAACTCTTCGCCGCGACTTATTCCTTGTGGGTGCATGACGCATGTAATACATACTTGTACTTCATGGCTATAGTTTATTAGACTAATAAAAAATCTTTAATTATAAATTCTTTCATAACCATTAACTTCGATGTTTTTTTATTTTGCCGTCCCGTGACGGCTATATTTTTATGTTATAAAAATGCCGCATATATGAGCAAGTTTATTGAAACTATTTCTTTACAAAAACGATACGCAACATTACATTTATTGAAAATGTGTTTTTTATAAAAAGAGAATAAAATACTAACATTCTGTAATCAACGTAAGTTTTATTATGAAAAACAATATAGCAGACGAGATCTTACGTTAAATATATCTGAATTTAAAACTGAAACTCAGCGTAAAAATCATGTTGAAACACAAAACTCTGACTTTGAACAATCTTTGAGCAAAACCTATTACCTGTTTTGCAAAAGAGGTAAATTTTAAAGGGGTTAATGATATTTCTCGGCAGCAATAAATAACTTACAAATTGTTAAAGGTATCCCGGGGGCACAGACTCGGGGCACACTCAGGATTTGCGGAATAGGAATAAGTTTTTCCACTCAAACTTTATTTGCACCTCAACTTGCGCCATCTGTCTGATACTCGCAACTTATATTCTTGCTTCAAATGATTTAGTTTGGATGTACTCCTTCAGAAAATATTTTCTTTTCAACTTCGTAAGACGTATGAATGTACAATGGCTGGCTCGAGCCGTTGTTGGTGTGATTTCAATAGCTTCGACTCGAAAGAGGCTTTTAAATGTATTGGAGTGTCGCTTATTTTGTATTTGTAAATTTTGTTATATCATTGAGGGCCGTTATCGCATCAGGACAGCCATAAATTTGTCGGGGCTTAGGTATGGTCAGCTACACGTTAGCGTGTATTGTGAATTGCGTTAATATTACGATAAATCGATATAGGTAATGGTCGCTCAAGCGTGATTAAACATCAGTACTGTCGTTATTATAATGTTTTTATTAGGGTTGGACAAAAGTAAGTTCATTGACCTAATTGTCCAAAGTAAGAAACCTAAGTAACAATATAAGAATTTAACAATCAGACGATTGCCGGTTCTAATTTGCTTAATCAGTCGCAAAAACTGAAGGCATCACTCATTCGACTTGCATGCTGCCTGTGTCTTATCACAAAAATCTACCGCCAAGCAGCAATAGTATTATAGATATAACATCTTAGTTACCAATGTTGTGGCGCAATTATATTGTGGAGGTATTATCAATACAGCAATCAAAATGTCTTAAAACTCGCTATGACGATTTTTAATCTTCATTTAACAAATCTATCGTGTGTATTTACGAACCGTATTTCCGCACGATATGCAGAGTTATATACTTAAACATTAAAGACCAATAATATCTAACCGATGTACTAACGCATCCCTTCCATCTCACCTCTGAGGTGAGAAAGACTTTCATATAATTAGAATATATATTTGCTAAAACTAACCTATGTACACAATACTATAGGACTAATAGTATCATAATCTAGAATTACGTAGTATCTGCAACTGTATTGTCGTCTATTTACAATATTATATTTTATTGAAACTTCCACTATTTTCAGAATATATTTATTATGAAAACTTTACCTTTTGAAAATAAAAGCAATATGCAGCGTATCGAACAAAATACGTCACCTCTGATTTTTACGCGTGAAATGACCGGCTATCTGCATTCAATCGCAATGTTTCGTACGAGTATGTATGTATATATTTTTATTGATAAACAAACTAAAAGATGGAAGGTAATAAAATAAAACATGTCTCGTAACGGGCCACGAGTGTAACATTTCTTATGTATAAAAAATAACAAGCTACATTCCGAAAACAAGGTGTACCTATTACGCCGAACAAAATGATTCTCCCCCAAACTTGATACAGTCCCCAATAAATTCAGCCGCAGGATAAGATTCAATAAAGTTGCCGGTGGCTCAGGCTGTCATAATTTTAAGAGCGTTCATAAATCCATCAATATTTAAGCTCTCCGACCACAATATTTTTCTTCGAGCCGACGGCCCCTATTTGAAACAAGCGGAGGTGCGTCACATACGTGCCACATAAATTCCGATAATCCCTGGACTGTGCATATCGTGTTTGTAGTTTACTATATTCACGGCTATTATTCATGTGTTTGCTTTGCGGGTAAACGCCGCCAAGACTTAATAATTCGAGTGTAATATCAATGTAAACATCAGGCGAGCATACGCTGTGCAAACATGCTCTACCACGTAAAATTAATTTTTCGCTTTTACGTAGCTTGGCTTTAGTTTTATATCTTCATGGAGTTTGCTATCGGTAATGTGTTAAAGACGATATTTTCTTTGTATTTTAATTTGTCATTATTGTCTTTACATTTAAATTTAGATTCTATTTCATTGTAATAACAGTGTAGTCGCGTATAAATGGAAATTTAACTGTTATTTGCTGTTAAGACTTTTTTAATAAGAACAAAGGAGACAATTTTAGGATACAAAATTGTAAAATACTTATCAACTTTATTTATAACAAGAATGTGGATTCGTTTTTTAAATGACATTACAGAATTTTCTGAAATACGTAGCACGTAAATAATTTTAACGTCTCACACGTTTAGACAACAAATTGCCTATAATCGTCTCGTGTTATGAAGTGGCGCTTGCTTTGCATTCCGCGGAGGACGCACGTCTCCGAACAAATTGTATTAGAGGGAGCCATACGTGACCTTAAGAGGAATTCACGCACCGACATATGTACGACGTCAGCGACTACCAATGTGAAAAATTTAACGTTACTTCGTCTTTGTCAGACTTTCAACATCAAATTATGCGATATTTCAACGAAGCGATGAGTAATTCAATATACTTTAACATTTTTTTTATCTAATAAATAACCCTAAATTACGAATTTTTCTTTATGCGAAATGTTAAAGACATAAACCTATACATATTGACGACTTAAGAGTTACTTAGAAAGTCCTTTGAATTGCCAATTTCAATTTAAATCTTATCAAAGACGTTCTAATATAATGTTTTATTCATTTATTCGTAACATATTAGAATTAATCAGTAAATATATCGTTTTAAAAGAAACGCTAGTAAATTAAACGCTTTTGGTAAATAAATCCTTAGCAAGTTTAATATAAAATGGATGTATGCAATAACTCTAATCCTAATTTACAATCATTCAAAGATAAATAAATACTTTGCCGTTTCGATTAAATATAGAATAAAAACATTCGTTAGCACAAACAACCACACAAATATTTGTTATTTGTAACTATGTCTAAACTAATATTATAAATACGAAAATAATTCTGTCTGTTACCTCTTCACTATTAAACTGCTGAAGCAATTTAGATAAAATTTGATGTGAAGATAGTTTTAGTCGCGGGAAAGGATAGGCTACTTTTTATAATTTACCCCTCGAGGGGTATAATGGTTGTTTATGTTTTGTGTGCTATAGGCAAAGTTTTAAAAAGCCGCAAGTTCAGCTAGTACAAGATATATAGAAATAATGTTGTTTTTGTTGCGTCCTTTATCACTTATCTGATTGGGTTGAAACTTGTATTTAACTTGAAATTGATATTGGTATCATCAACAATAGAAGAATTGACAATAATATCACCAACGTAGAATAGATAGCATCCGAGTCTAATCGAATAACTATACAAAATAAGAAATAGAAATATAAGATATTAAGTTCTGTGACGGTGTTATTGAATATTTTTCAATTTAATAAGCTTGTTACATACGAACAAGGCCTATAATTCATTGTATAGTAGTTGCGTAACAGGGTAAATGTAACAAATATTGTAATACCGCAAAAATAACACATTAAACAGGCAACCTAGTGAGGGAACTTAGATAGGATAAACACGTAGCTCGTGTAAGTCGACGCCGTATAGGAGAATATTTATCGTTCGGAGCCCAACGTTATTGGACTTGTCTTTTCGTCGTTTAAGGCGAACGCTGATGTGTTTATTCAATTTGTTGGCGTGGGAAATATTGTTACCTGCCGCCGTGTTGCTCGTTTATTGCTGCGTCCTTGATGCTTACTTTGGAATAACTTACATACTGTCGTATGTGAATTTGGGTTTATTATAACTTTTCAATATGAGTCACACAACCTACCTACTCACACATACAAACAAATATTTAGAATATCTATCTCTACCAAATGGTTTATGCGATTAGGAACTCACGTGTTTTCACTGTATTATTATTATAATATTCATTCTAATTAATATTTGCTTTTAAAAAATTACACTGAAAATACAATTAAGCAGGTACTGGAAGTAATGATAATAAGGTTGAATATGTTCTGAAATAGATTTCTATAGAAAATCGTCGAATTAGCTTTTCTATTGAATTTTAGTAAATGAAACAGATATACTGACCTCCAGTTTCTGAAACGCTGAACAAAATCTAATTAACTAATTTGTATACAAGCATTTGGTCGTCATTTGCGTCGTCGATTGTCAACGACCCGTAGTAGGTCTGATCTAACCAAAGTTTCAGAAACTCGTGATATATTTAAAGATTAGTTCTAGTTTTCTTAGAATAAATTAAATACTTTATAAACATTTTACCAGTCATAATTAAGTATTTCGCCTTAATTTTAATGTCGCCCGAAATACTAATATATAAACCTACAAAGCTTAAAGTCGATACGACCTTTAGAAGTAGATTAAATTTTATTTTCTAAATGTATTTACAAGTGAATTAATATGCATCTTGTCAGGAATGCAATCCGCGCAAAAGGCAAATTTATTTATTATTAATATATAAAGCTATTTAGATTTTTTTAAAAAGAATTCTGACATAACAGACAAACTAAATAGTTAAAAAAAGATATGGAAGACTAGATTGTTAATTTATTAAGAAAGCTATAAGATCATTCCATGAGCCATGGACTATGGAGCAGTTACGTTACAACTAACGAACCGAGTGACGGAATCATTAAAATTATTAGAACAAAGTTTGAAAATAAGATAGTTCAGTTGTTTATATAATCTCACCTAAAGTGAATAGTACCTACTAATCGTAAAAATATTTACCAGCTACATAGAATAACAAATCTACTAAATTTTTGTTTTCATGTGGAAGAGGACAAATCCAATATTCATCTGAACTCCGACATCTTTGTCAATACTCAAACTGATATCGAATCGTCTATTTTTTTAGTATGTTTGCTTCGATGTGTATTTCTTTTGACATACATAATATATTATGTTACTAATTAAATCCTCAATTCAGATTTCAAAGCTTCCATTTGTCAATTAAAAATAAAATATGGGCGTCAAGAGAAGACCGAAAGATATGAGAATATCGACATTGATGGTTATTTAAATTAATTATTATAGGAAGAAAGTAAATATGGAATAAAATAAATAACATAACTGCGCTATTGATATTTGGCGGTAAAATATGTAACAAGTGAGTGTTACCCACCGAGGAGGATACCTTACCAATGAGCTAGTAACTCCAAGACGCCCCAATAGAGGTGCAAAAATATTTTTTATAGTTTTATGGTGAGAAGTATATTTACAGCTGAGTTGACCAGTAGATAGACTGCTGATTTTCATGGAATACAGATAAAAAAACGTAAGTAAATATACATACTACAAACATAACATTTTAATATTACATGCTTAATTTGTATTTACAATAAATCTCGTGTTTGATTGTGAAGGAAAGTTACAAGTTTCGGGTGAAGGTTAAACTTATTCTTTTGTATCTTTATACTCTTTCCTTAAAACTTTCCTTAGGTTCTATATGTTATCAAATATTCTTGCGTCAAACTAATGTCACGTGTATAAAATATCATAGTTCTGTTAACGTGACAAATTATAAATAAAAAGTAAACAGAATGACGTATCCATTCAGTCGCGTCAACAAACTGTTTGATGATGGATGTGGTGCATTTGTAAACAATATTCATTCCGGCATTATAGCCGATGGCTAGATGGATCAACGGCTACGCTCGCCCGCGGGCATCTTTAATTTTACAAACAACCGATGGCATGTAAATATTTCTCCCCGAATTGTGATACTGCCTCATTTGATAGATTGTTACAATTAAATATGAAAACTGAAACCGTGTTTGTTAAAGGTGAATCACGTTAAAGGTAAACCACATCGCGCTGAAAATGGAATCAACAAACATTCGCTTTAGCGATACATTAGTTATGGTTATATAACGCAACGCTATTGATAATGTAAGATGTAACATTCAATGTATATACGTTGATATCAGAGGAAAATACGCATATAATAAGGCTGAGGACACTAACCATTTTTCATACGACCTTTTGCACTAACTACTTAAGGCGATGGCCTATCTATTGTAATACAGCGTCATTTGATAGATTGTTACAATTAAATATGAAAACTGAGACCGTGTTTGTTAAAGGTGAATTTACATCATACTATAAATTGAATCAACAATTATTCGCTTTGCCAATGTTATGATAAGTTATGGTGAAGTAACGCAATGCTGTTGATAATGTGAGAAGTAACAGTGAACGTAAGTTAACATCAGAGGAAAATACGCATATAATAATAAGGCTTAAGAGTCTAACAATTTTTCATACGACCTTTTGCACTAACGACTTAAAGCGACGGCCTATCTATAAAATACATTGGTTAAAACTTTATAAGTTATAAGATTATATAAATGGATCTAACTTTTTGTGGGCTTCAATGTCTTAGGGTCCTAACGAGAGTTCCTAAACGAAAAATTACTCCGGAACATATTCCACACAGTCTGAAAACTCTTCACATAAAGGGGCTTTTAACGAGACCTTTTTCGTAAAGCGACTAAAACATCCCCCCGAATGATCCATTATCTTCTCACGAGGACAAGTTAGCGATCTCCTTCCGTCTATTTTCACAAGTAATAACTAAATTTATCGTCAGACTTTCGGTCGAGGCAGAGTCTTCTAATATGAAAGGTACTTGGTGAGGCGAGTCACGCGCGCGGGCCGGCTCTCGGCGGTGGGCGGGCGTCGTCGCGGGTGACTGTGGTCGCGACGCGTCATTAAAATTAAGCATCATTACTCTTGTAAAGCGAGTCTCGATGTACCGGAAGGCGACGGCTTATTGGAAGTTTGTCGCGGACGCCCCTTGACGCCTGCTAATCCTCTGTCTTATTAGTCCCTAACAAATGATTTCTTGCCGCACCGATCGTCGCCGTCAGTAGTTTACATGTTCTTATACTTATTCAATACATTTAAAAGGCAACGCAATATGAAAAAAAATTAAATGCTCGTTTAATATTAAAAGTTATAAGCTGATAATTAAGGTCGCTTTTAAATTAACAAGTGACAAAAATAAAATATGAAGTCGAAAAAATGTAGTAGCATTTAACTTTTAGAATAAGAAGTAATGTCAAAGAAATTTAATTTACAAAAAGTATATCCTTAAAAACTTTAGCCAGTGTTGGCTTTGAGGTGAATAACGCGAAGAGGGAATATATAAATATTCATCGGAAAAGAACCCACGCACAGTAAATATAAACTTTTATTTCAGTCCACCATTAGTGAAGCGACGGGGAGACGCATTGAAAATTCGACTCGCGACTTCTAATTAGAAAAGACATGCCGTTCCGTCTCGAGTTCCTTTATTAATGGAAAGTCCGTTCCAATTGATTTCATATTTTACACCCTCCTCGCTTGCAGTACTCGTAAAAAAAACTAGCCGATCCACTACAATCTAATTGTTTTAATCATTTAAGCTTAGTCCCTAATATGAACAGAGAACATTGTTTAGATGTTCGTTTGTGAATTACATTTGGAATGCGTCGCGCAGCTGCTATGAATTACACATGAAAGCGGACAATGAGCGTGCAATGTAGTGTAAGGGCGCGCACAGACAGTAGAAAAGAAATACCTCATGCCTGTGGGCCATGTTAACCTAATGGAGATAATATTCCTAAAACATTTCTTTCAATATCAAGCATTAAACGTATTAACCTCGCTTTATTATTTGAAGTAGGAGTATCGTATGTATTTGTATGTTACGGTTAGTAAAACTTTAAAGTATTTCTTATAATATTACCACTGTTGAATAAAATTAAAAATATATATAAAAAATTGTAAAAATACTAAAAATTTGAAGAGTTTAAGTGATTTAATGCACTAATTTAATTAGTCATACTAATTGTTGTTAATTCTAAACATAAAAAAGAAAAATATCCAGACAATGAAATAAAATTTAAAACAAATTGAATTATCACTCTTCTTCCATTTGTTTGTCATAATCGTAATTGATAATAAAAAAATATGAAACTAGTTGCCCGATGCGGTTTTACGTACGTCAAAAGTTTCCCGCTTTTGTAGGCTGTAAGTGATGTAAATAATCTTCTTCAAGTTTTTTTATCAACAGTGATAAAAAGTATTCAATTCCGATTAGTAGAACCAAAATTACTCCATTAAAACAAAAAGAAAAAAACTCTTTAGATTTATTATATTAATATACATAGCAAAATAATATTATTTTAAAAATATATTACACACAAGAAAATAACTTATTTAAGCAAATCCTAAGCCGCAAGACAACAATAACTGCAATGATGACACAATCCAAATAAATATTTCAGGATATTCATTATGAGAATTATGAATACGACAATCACACATCGTCTGCTATACACGTTTGATGTATAGCAGACGTTACGTGGCATCGTTCCATTTTTAAATATGAATCGATACGGTTTTTTGTGATAGTCGAAACTATGACATATTAATTGAAAATGTTGACAAAACGGTAGTTAAAGACAAAGACCGCCCGCGGGCATTTTCAACTCTGGACTCGGTGTGTGTGACGTGCGGTATCGTACGATCTACGTGTGCGAATGAGTTTTATCGTACTCCATTTTGTAGAACAGTTTCTTTGACCTCATCTTGCTCAGCATTGTATTCAATTAATCCACTAAAATTATATCAAAAGTTATGATATAGCAGGACTTGTAACCGGATCCCGCGGGTATTGCTTCCATGATGCTCTGCCAATTAAGCTATGTATCCTAGTCTCAGTGTAATAAACTTTAATACGACGCCTCTGTTGTGTCTTAAGTTACTGTATCGCCATATGTATTTAAACATAAGCCACTCAAGTCATAATAATACGACCATAAACTAATTTATTTTTATTTATATTTGAAATCAAGGCAAAGACTTTTAGCGCATAGCCTATCATGAAAATAATTTTAAAACTATACGTTATAAAACACACCATAATTTTCCAATATACTTTTTTAAAATTAGCATAAAGTTTGTTTTACTGCGAAATAATATAATAAATATATAATCGAGTGTTGTCTTTATGTTGTGACGGTTTTAATGTATATTCTTATTTTTCAAATAGACTTTTTATTCGTCTGATTTTCAGAAGCGACTGTTTGAAACGTATCTGGCTTTTATGACTTAAGAAGTCTTAAGAAATAAGTTTATGACATGTCGCTAGATTGTAAGAACAAAATAGTGACTACAAAACTTTTTATATTTATATGTATTTGTTGTTTTATAATAGTTCAACAATCTACGATGTCTATGGTATGAATCTTCAAAAACAATTTATATTATATAGATAGCTTTTTTTCTTTATATTTTTCTTTAATTACAATTACAAAATGTTTTAAACAATATTTGTGTAAACAACAATAACCAAAAATGTTGCACTTTGATTAATTAATTTTTGTTTTTTTTTTTTTTTTTATATAAGTTATTTATCCTTTTTTGTATGAGGTTAAAATTGTAAACCTGTTTAATATTTCACTAAAAAGTAGTTAAAGTTTAGGCTGTTTATACAACATGTTTGCCCTTGCCAAAAGAAATAAAATTAGGTCTAACTTAACCTGGTAATAGTAGTTTTATGGGCGGTGGTGACCAATCATCATCAGGTGGCCCGCCGGCCCGCGATAGTCCGCCTAGCTATACTATAAAAAAAGTAAAAAATATATTATGAATAAAAATAATATTATTTTTTTTTAAATTTATTTATTATATGATTGGAAAAAATCCCTCAAAATAATGTGTCTTTTTATTAATGGTAACATTACCAGTTAGATTATAGCTTTAATGTGGGTAGGCGTAAAAAAACTATGAAGTCAATATGTCGCGATCGTAGCGATAAAATATTATGCGTGCATAATTATACAATTTTGATTGTTTTCTATTTATAAATTTGACATAAAGATTCATTTTTTACGAATCGTTATTTACATTGTATTGTACATATATTGTTCAGTGAAAATATATTTGTGTACATTTGTGACAAAGTGGATGTATTATTTATGCGGTAAGTGTTATAAAAATGTTACGTTTGCTTATCATTTACACATCAACATGTCATTTTCATTCAAAATAATTCCTGCACATATTTTAATTAAAAACATAATGAACAAGCACTTACTTAAAATACGAACAAAACATTTTCAAGTGCCCATTTTTTCAATACGCTTGCACATACATAGTAATTTATATTTATTTTTAATTAATTAAGTCGTTTATCAACGGGTTCACGCTTGTTAATTGTCTTTTTACGGTTTATCAATTATGTATATCAATAGTTCTACTAGTTTCATTTAAAAATGTAACTTGATAAATAAAAAGTCTATGCATATTGTTAATAATCCATTATACGCAATCTGAAACATTTTCTTTTATTATTCAAAGCACAAAAAACACAATAAAATATTGTCAAAATAATATAAATTGGGATTGTCGTAAAATCACATTTTATGTAAAATAACATTATCCTTTATTTCTACAATTGTATCGGCTTTAAGCACTTCCAATTTCCTTATATTATTACGCTCAATAGGAAAAATAACTTTAAAAGTAAATGCAGGGGTATAGGCCGGAATACGAAGAGGGCGGACGCGAGAAATTCCCGAAATATTTTCCTGTAGAAAAGCAACAATATTGGATATGAAGGTCAACTGTCTGATATAAAGCAAATTTATTCTGTTCGTTCGGTGTATTGGCTCACATAACTGGTGATCTGAGCGGCGACAGCGGCGGAATGATAACGGTCTCATTTCGGAGGCTGCGGTTCTCCTCCATACGCCTTAAATTACATTGCGGCTTCACATCTCCCCTGAAAGGTTTTATTCATAAATCTACAGAAACGTTTTCATAAAGTTACGAAAAAATGTGCCTTTTAGGGTAATAGCGTATTAGAATATTTTTTTGCGATTAACCTGGTCTTCGGAACTTTGTAATTCACCCTAATTACTGGTGTTTCCTTCGATCTCCGTTTATTATGGGGCTATAAAGAATAAATTTACGTAAACGATTTTATAAGTTCAAATAAGAATATTACAAAATAAAACAAGTAGCTTTCCTTAAAATAATCTACTGCCAATATTTATTAGAAATAACAAAGTCGGTCAATTTGAAGTACGTCGGTTATTACTGGAGAGGATTTAAAAATTAAATTGATAGACG
The DNA here is from genome assembly GCF_905147765.1 of Vanessa atalanta. Classification (NCBI taxonomy): domain Eukaryota; kingdom Metazoa; phylum Arthropoda; class Insecta; order Lepidoptera; family Nymphalidae; genus Vanessa; species Vanessa atalanta. The sequence goes on from NC_061873.1 coordinate 8,832,888, forward strand.
CTTATCGTGGACTTAAGTTGAGTGACGGGCTGATCTCGGTTGATTGGGTAACCAAACATTGACTATACTAATTGAATACGCTAACATTATCCGATTTGCCTAATGAGAAACGATTCCCTTCTGGCTGACTCCGCAAGGACATTATGCAAAATTGTGTTTGACTTCTACATTAACTCCCTCGCTTTCTTAATCACTGATACAATAGACTCGAGATATGATACTCACCTAACCAGATTTCTGACGTCACTAACTATTCACTCAAATACAATAAAACGTGATATGTCAATAATTACGGAAATTATTTATATTCGATTATATGTTAATATTTTCGTCTACGACATACTTACTAAAACAGGAACGAAATATATTAGCGTCGATATTAAATTATTTTAGTTTGTATACGTTCAAACATCATTTAAAAATTGCACATTTTTCAAACTTCCAAGCTTTTATTGAAAATATAACGAAAGTTCCAAAACAACTGCTTTTAAATCGACCCCGGATTTCAGACCGGGGACCTTCCGGATCTACAGCAGTATAAGCTAATCGGTGGGAAAATTACAATTTGTCACAAAATACAACATAACGTCTTTATAAAAAAAGAATAATAACAAAATAAAAAATTATAATTGGACGTAGCAAATTCCCATCGTTGGTGTGGCAGTCACATTAATCTGTATCCAATAGAAAAAAAGCAATTATTCTTGTGACGTGTTTATCTCATCTCAGTGTCATCATTATTCATACTGAATAAGAAAATATTATTGCTTTAATAATAAAGTATCTAATGATCAGAAATAGACCCGTAAATTCTCACTGTTGGGCTTAAGTTTTCTCGCACGGTTTAGGCAAATTTTAGACCTAATCTGTATTGAAGTAGTATGTTGCAATAACCTTAACCTCAAAATACCAAACCAAAAAACAAAAGAAAGTTTAATTATTAAGCTAATTCCTAAATTTAAGTTTCTAATATTTATATTTGATTTTTACTGCTATGTAAAAACTACACACTTTTTATCTTAAATGTATATTTAAATATATTACTTAATAGTGCATGCAGTCTCCTATAATTGAAGGAGCACAAAGACAACTCGTAACCCTTATTATTTTAAGATTATTTATTTATTGTGTATCTTTTGTTGGAGACTCATAAATTTAATAAATAAATAAAAACAGTAAAATGTATTTAATACTAGGACGTTATTTTAATTTATCTTTTTTTAAATATATTTAATAGTAACAAGTTGTCGTTTTACTGCAGACTTTTCTACTTTGAAGTTATAAGCCGTTATGTATAACAAATCAGGGGGAAGTTCTCGTTTTAAAGCACATATTTGATGTCGAACGTTAGTCACTACTTTCAAAGCTAATGAATTCTGAATGTTCCACTTCGTTAAAAATAATACAAAACTCTTATTCCGCTAAGTTCCGAACTCGTAGTTTTGCTTACCGAACATTAATCTCATGTTATAACAGTTAATATATTTACTTCACCTGTTTTTATTGGTGAGAATATTTCTTTAATGCGTTTAATAGTTGATAAAGCCAATTAACAACGTAAATACGGGCGTTAGTGAAATGCGAATAAAAACGAAAAAGTTGATCATAATGAATACATTTCAGAACATCACTGAGTCGTTAATTTAACTATCTGATACAGAACTTTTCATTAGCAATTAACATTTTTATATATTTACATACATTTGTGCCTAGAAATTTTGATACGTCATTTATGCATATATAAATTATAGATTACTATAATATATAGGATAAAGTAAGCAAATCAATCTTGAATCGGTAAAAAAACTGACTGCTAAATTTAAAACTTGTTTACTTACTAATTTCATTTCAAGGTGGTATGTCCCTTGTGCCTGTTACACTAGCTCATTCACCATTTTAACTGATACACAGCAAAGTATTGCTGCTTGGCGGTAGACTATATGATGAATAAGTGGTACCTATACAGACAGGCTTGCACAAAGCCCTACCACTAAGTGAGTGGAGTGACACGTTCTTCTCCTCTAAATAGAACAATAATATTAAATGAGAGATAGGTAACTTATTGTAAAATAAAGATTTTAAGCGTAATAATATTTTTTTATACTTACTGGAACATATTATCAAAAGTATTTTGATAGCGCTTCACGTGAAATCTATTGGACATATTTAGACCGCTTCTCGCCAAAACCACCCACACAAATGCACTGTCTATTTCGGGGACAGCATCGATTTTTCACTAGCAGTAGGTACCGTAGCAATGTTTCTTACGATTGTAAATTTTCATGTTACAATAGATATGACAAAATAGAAATTAATCCCAACGAAATAGGAAATGATGTGAATCTTGTATAAGCTTTGATTGGTTTGCCAAAGCATTGCGTTAATATCTCAAGGGGTTCGCAAGTATGGTCTTACTAAAACAGCTTCTAAAGTGCTAAGGTCAACAAAACTGGTCCGCCGGTGGCAGCATCAGTCACGTACCGTCTTATCGTACCTCTAAAAACACTTGCTCCGAACATTGAATCAATACAACAGGAGAACACTTAGATTGCGTGGACTCGTATTGAGAGCAATCGAAGTCAAGATATTTCAAAAGTCTGAATCTATTCAAGCCTTATATTGTAATATGTTTTACAAAAATTGCCCTATTGCGCATATAATAATACACTGAGTATGATTTACAAATAAAGATTTCTTCTCAAACCTAGTACTAAATATTTTTCTTCTTTCTTATTCTATATTTAAAACGCATCAAAAATGTATACAAAATATATCAAGGTAATAAAAGACGAATGTTAAGACGATATTCGCCAATATTGATTTTTGTCACAAAGTGATACTGCAAAACAGTTTTGTTCTTACCTGCCAGCCTATCTTCTTTCCTTAAATCGAATGAACACAAAATTAACATTTTATCTAAAGATATTAGTATCCCGGTGAATACCATCGTCCCGTCCCCCCACCTCCTCCTCCTTTTGTCCAGAGTTCTCGGGATCGCTGATTGAATCGCTCCGATTATGACGTTAATCTGTTCAATGCAAATTGGACGAGTAGTCATTTACATCCCTTTATCAGAATTCGGCGATAAAATATTCAAATATTTATCGTTTGTTAGGAGAATAGACACCTTTGTAAGATACTGAAATGGAGTAACGTAATTGTATAAATTGTTGTTCGTGAGCCCATAATGCACTACAAAATGGTCACTCGGATTATTAGAGCTAACTCCTCGTTACTTTTTTTATAATATTTAAACAACAGTCAGACAGGCTTGAGAAAATCAATTCGACCATAATATGTAAGTTATTTTACATAGAATTCAAAGTTTTTTTTTCTTCTGCCCAAAAACACTACCAAGGTATAATACATTCAACTATAAAAAAATATAATTAAAAAGCTTGTCCGAAAAGCAGCTTAGATAATGTTTATAGAATAATTTCTTAATTTAAATATAGTTCTAGTTCAGAAAACAGAAAACAAACAAAAAGCGATTTTATATTAAATAGAAACTGAAATGATTATAAGTAGTTGAATAGAAGTATTTAATTCTAATTTAATTATCATTGGGGAACGCCTCCGTCGTTTATCTTTGACTGTTAAATTAGAAAAAGGTTAAAGCGTAATTGATTTTTCAGTTCCTTAATAACATAGTATTAATAGATTTATCGTGGACCTAATTTTTACATATTTTATAATGCAGCCCTGACTAAACTAGTATAAATCGTGCCTCACGAGTCGTTATCATCCCAAACAATTATAATTGAAGTAAATAACAAATAAATAAATAAATATTGGACAACATCACATACATTACTCTGATCCCAACGTAAGTAGCTAAAGCACTTGTGTTATGGAAATCAAAAGTAACGACGGTACCACAAACACCCAGACCCAAGACATCGTAGAAAACTAAAGAACTTTTTCTACATTGACTCGGCCGGGAATCGAACCCGGGACCTCGGAGTGGCGTACCCATGAAAACCGGTGTACACACTACTCGACCACGGAGGTCGTCATTCATATTCTGTATTGCTCAACTTATGATGCACATCATGAGAGAGTAATTTCGATCAGATTTTCGCCTCATTTTGGCAACTATTGACATTAGTATATAATTTTAATAGCACACGGAATCGAGTTGCATACTATTGTACATATTGTATAAATAATATCAAAATCATTTATCAATCAAGCGATTGACGGAAAAAGATTGAAACCTGGAAAAAATCACGGTAATACTTCAAACTACAAAATTAACTATTGCACTTATTACTTTTAGTTTCCTAGAAAATATACAGGCACACAAAAAAATCATGATTCCCTTTGAAGTTATTTAAAAATTGAAACATTTTCAATAACATTTCTCAGACTGACGTTTACAAGTTATGAAAGCTGATTCATTAGCTAAGAATTTGCACATCAAGTTGATTGAAGGTTTAATAAGAAAATATTTCGACCAGCGTTTAAAAGAGCCCGAGGGCGAAAAGCGGCGTTGAAAATACCTGTTCCCGAAAATCTGAACGCTCCTTTATCCTATCGGCACGATTTAAAGTAACAAATTGCCGATGTCTGAAGTAGGTACACGAGTTAATGAGAGGATATTTGCCGAAGTCTGAAAGATTAAATGCAAACCGTTTCTCATCCGGTCAGGTATGAAGCGCAGCGGTCTTAGGCTATTAGATCGCTGAGTGCTGCTTAAAAGTCTACCGTTTGTGCTGATTCAGATTATTATAATTGCTTTACTTATCGAAATTTAACCTGAAATTATATTGAAATTTAAAGAGAGTAAAATGTTATGTTAAATGCATCATACACGTTTGCTATTATGATAATATCTTTATTTACATATAAATTGTCGCTACAATTTTGTTTGCTTTTTTGAATGTACCGAATTTAGGCTTTTGTCCGTATAACAAAAAAGGCAATTTTATCTTTTTTTGGAACGTTTAAAATATGTATTTAAATTGTAAAGGGTCTTGTCTTATTTAGACCGATGTATTTTTGTTAAATAAGCATTGTTATTTTTGTATTATTATATATTGTGATTAGGTGACTAGGGTATCTAAAATATATAGTTTATTGTATAAATATATGTTTGAGAATATTAGACCGGCTTCTTTTGATCGATTACTATGACAGTTGGCATTTACATGTATGTATTTTTTCATGAAGAAATGTTTATAGTATGTACATTGCATAATTGCTACTTGATTGCGTTGCAGCGCATCAACTTCTATACCGTTCAACCGAACCCACGTCAACTGGAGGAGTTTGCTAGTACGATATAGATTTCTATAAAAGATCATCAACAAAATGGCTAATAAATAGTTTTCTAATTGTAATCTTACGAAATACAGAAACAGGCTTAAATTGCAACTCGCATGAATACCAAAACATTCCAAGGGAATAGCAATAACACAAAAGCAATCGCAAACAGTGACAAATAAACAACATCTTCTATTCGATATAGAATGTAAATTGTAACTTTAATAAAATACATAAAACGACGAAATAGTCACAGTAAGAGAATAAATTTAAACTTACAATATAAAAGAAAGTAGGAAGAGACTGGAAATGCAATAATGGATCGTGTTTCTGTCAATCGACTCCTGAGACTGAATCACGGCGACCTTTTTAAAACATTTAGAATATACAAAACTTTCTCTCTCGTAGTGAAGTGATTTGCAGTGCAGCGGGAGTTAGACTAAGTGAGTAAAAGAGGAAAAGTCTAAAGTCAATGTTTGAACTCGTGATTTCTGCTTCCTCGACCGCCGGGACTTGGTGACTTCGGTGACGCGCACTTCTTCAATGCTACTATTGTCTAGGCATGGCGGCCTTATTATTTATACTTCAAGTTCATTAAACCAAATATTTTAGATGAAAAAAAAAAAAATCTTTAACCAAAGTAAAGAAAAACTTCGTAATCTAATTTTTGGTTGTTTATTATATGCGTGCTTGAGAAATATAAACTCATACTTAAGTGAAATATATTATTTAAATTTCAGTCTCTAGTAATATTCCAAGCCAAATGCCAAATGTTTTTGTATCGTTCGTAGTGAATTTTAAAATAATACGAAAAAAGCATCTCGAGTGAAATGACTTGCAAATTAAGTCGACAACTTAAAAAAACATAAGCTCCACCTCAAAGATGTCTCACAGAAATTCGTATGCAATTGCATCGTCGAGCGAGGAAAGTAGGATGAAAAGCGCATGTCATTTCGTGCCGTCCCAAGAGGAAAATCGCCAGGGTAAATGTTGACATCCGGCTGCAGTCGACTCATATTCCGTTTGCTTCTTGCGTATTGATTGGCGTTGTACTAGTATGCTGGACAAGAAACTGTTATAGTTCATAGGTATATATGGCAACACGTGCATTGTATAGCTAGAACTCACTAATTGCTTCGTGACGACCGACCACGTTCGTGTGAAATTTGATTTGACTTGAGTCACTTGTTCAAAAAATTGTGAGAATTTTAAAACAGAAAAACTATTTCTATTAAGTTTTGAACTTTTTTCAAATAATAAAATCGAATAAAGACATTTATATTTGATGTTCGAATTCCGTATGTCTGAATTGTTTTAGAATAAAACTGAATTTCCATTTGCTTTGCGTGATTTATCGAGTAGTACATTCAAAGGTCCGTGTTCGGAGATTGATTATTTAGAGTAAAATATATTTTTTGTTTAAAATATTTTCTTTTTGATATTGAACTTTTCAGAGCATGAAAAAACATCTATAAATAACGATGATAATGTTGTCCTGCTAAACAAATTTGTTTTTGGCGGTCATTCAACGGAATAATAGAATAGGCAACTGCTGGAGTGTGTGCACAAAAACAGGCGCACTTTGTATTTCGTCCCTCTCGTGATCTGATAAGACGATAATCCAACACGTCCGAATCGTTCAGGCGCAGGACCAACAGCTTTTCATTCTTTCTGGGACACAAGAGTGTTACCACTACCAACTACTAATACAACCGAATAACTACACATTGACCAGGCTCTCGAGATCCATAGCCTTATGAACTAGCCACTAAATAAACGGGACATTTAAAATAAATAATAATAATCCATTAATAAATTCCAAACATCAGTTGATAGATTTTCTAATTTGAGCTAATCTATAATTATGGAAATAAACCGCAAATATGCATCAAATAATCCTTAATACTTGCATCGAGCGTATTAAATGTAAAACAACACGAGGTGTAGCGGCGCACTAAATTTAAAGAGAACTAGTGTATAATTGCGGCTAATACCCGAACGATCAATTTGCATAGTAATTAGGAGTTTGCTTTTAAAAACTAATTAGCTTGCATCAACCGCGCGGCTGTTTAACAAACTTGATACGAATTATGTACGACATAAAGGACGTTTTGCCAATGTTACATGTTATGTAAGTTTTGATTTATTGATCATTGAAAGTCATTCGTTTTTTATCTCCATTTTTTCCTATTATTAACGACACGTAATTTAGAATATTATTAAGGTAGTTTCAAAATAATATTATTATTTAAATTATTGTATGGAATTTATCTGAAAATATTACTATTCTATTCATGCTTTATTTTATCAGAAAAATTTAGAAATGAAATTTGTTTAAGAAATAAATACTTACTTATATGATTAGATAATGTAAATCAGTTTATAAATATTGTGTTGCTTAGGGAATGAAATCTAACCAAAGTTATTTATTGTTCCTCGAGAAATAATATGTACGTAGTTGTTAATGCAATACAAGCATGGCTCGGAATGGCAATCGCGCGCAAACTGCGGCTCCAAAATGCACCTCCTCCTCATTACCAATTCATACCTCATGCGGATGTACCCTCGAGTCCACTATACGCCGCCAGTCTGATGCAAACTCCTTTAAGTTTTTATTCTAAAACATATACGTTTTGACATTAACATTTCATCATATCAAAAATTAATCCTGTTCCCTCACGTTCAAACAAAAGTTAATAGCATTATGCCAGAAAACGAAGAATAAATTACTATGGTTTTTCGAGTTTAAAATAAAAAGTACATTTCAAACCAAATTCTACTTTAACAAAGGTAATTCAACAAGTAAGTATTACGAGTGTAAACGTGTACGCTCGGCACGCGATTTGCAAATAAACCTAGGAAGATATCAAACAACGAACGTTCCCTACAACATGCGATAAAAGACCTGCGCCATTCGAAATGGAAATAACAAATGGATGTCTAATTTTTTCTGCTCTAGCTTTACTGACCTGACTAAAACCATAAATGCCGCATTCGAAGTTACGAAGTACCTTTTGTTAATCACCGTTTTTTTAATGACTTTTCAGTTCAGCGAATAAATTCGGAAACATTTTTACGTCGAATATTACACCTTAAATATCTTATACGTCACGGCGACACGATTATTCTTAAAGGCGAACACATTTTCTTATCTCCAGCCAGGAGTGGGTAACTCTTAGCTACTAAAGCCCGCCGACATATTAAGGACACCTATAACCGCATCGAAGGTAGCAAAAACATTTGATAACAAAGGAAAAACACCGAACGACCGACAAGATGTTCTAAAAATACTTTCGCAATCTAGCTACCTGTTCACCTGGGCTGCCCATTCCGGCCTTCCCATAAAGAAGAGTAGACGGGAAGCGGCGGGAAGGGTTTATCGTTCCTGAGGGAGCGGCCGCCAGCCCGACACTATATCATTGCCGCCTCTATCTCTTTCTATATACTCCGCTCCTTTGTACTCGCTACGCATTAAGATCGCAAAACAAGCTAATTTGTTACCTTTCACGACTTAGTCTCCTATTCTAATTACTACTCCGTCTGAAACTCAATCAGAACTTACAACGTATGTACTCGATTAGTGCCGTTTTATTGTAGCATTTCAAAGGTTTTCAATTACTTTAATTTACTCAGATAGCTTATATTATTGGCATGGATTTTTAAAAACATTTCCGTTAGAAATTATTATAGGCTTTTGAACTTTGGTCTTCACGTAAAATAGATATAATTTACAAATATTTGAAATGTCTTTGCGGCATTGAATAAATCCAGGTTTGTAATTAGCGGAGTAAAATCAGCAATTTCGCGAAAATTGTAAAATTCCAATATATATTATTGTGAAATATTAATCGGCAGAACATTACTTGTCAATGTGTTCGTAATGAAATGCTGAGCGCATTCTGCGGTCTGCGATGCAACGCCCCGACAACAAAAACAGTTATATAGCAATAGAATATCCGTATGTTACTGTAATTAACTCCAGTACTGCATTTATTGTGCCAATCGGCTCTTAATTAAAATTACTTAAATAACTGCTATGATTCTATAAAATTTAATAGCATTTATTTCATGCGATTTAAGTATCTATTTAAATTAATTATTGAATTGAAAAATGTTGATTGTGACAGTTTATGTAAAAGATATGAACAGTTGATGCCTTAATGCATTTTAAAGGATATAAAAAAAAAAAACAATTGAGTGCGCAAAATGGAAACAAACATCAATGAAGCTGTTTAAAAATAGAATGTTAAAACAAACAAATTGCTCTGGCTGCGAGCTATTGCCGAGATCAACATTTTTGATTTTTTTACAACACTGTCGAATCGTTTTATGGAGCAATGGCGTGTTTTATTATATCGAGCACTAATATACCGAAGCATGCGATTGGTTCGCATACAGGTACTATATTTGTGGCCGCCATTACTTTTACGATCGTTGCACTCATACGCTTTGCGAATGTGTATTGATCATAAATAAATAATCGGCTTTTTCACTTCGGTGAATACATTCTTTTACACATGTGCCAAGAGTGTAAACATTTATTGTAAAATTATTTTACACGTGAAATTTGAAATTGTATTTTATTGTCACGTTTTCATTTTGATAAGCGTCAATCTTATTTTATAGTAATTGTTGCCAGCGATGTAGTTGTCTGTGTTGAAATGCATTGGATGAGATTGAAGGAGTTAAAGCCTACGTGTCATCGATGACTCCAAATAATATTCGACTAAAATTACAAATAATGTTGTTCAGTCATGTGTATTGAATCTAACTAGACGAACAGATCCTCAATCTAATAATTTGATATAACTACGACCTATTCAAATTTAAACCCACCTCTTAACGAAAACTTCAATTATTATTCAATTTCAAATATATAATAAATCTTTTAAGGAGATTGTGTTTCATTATTATTTAATCTAATCACATAAGTTATACTTACAATTTAGTCTGAGTATATACCGACTAAAAGTATACTCTCTGGTTACAGAGTGAGGGCACCGCAAGGCGGGTGACTTTACTGTCCTCCAGGGACGAAGAGAGCACCTGAGTACATTGATTCTGCATGAACCTGTATATTTGTTTTATGTAGCGTAGCTATATACACCTAATGTTTACATGTGGCTCTTGGCTTAATAATTTAGTCATGAATCTTCTTAAATTCCTTTACATTGCACGATTTTATGAAGCGTATTTGTCAAGTGAAAATTTACCAAAACGAACTTTCATTTATACGACTGCCTCGTTCGTCAAGTGGTTAGTGTATAAGGTTGCAGATACTCGAGGTACAGGGTTCAAACGGGTCAAAATGTTTTTAAGTTTCTCCATCAATCAATCTCAGTAGAAGCTCGATGTTTGCAGATTGGTTTATACGTTTGTTTTCTATTCAATTAGAGTGTAAAGCAAATAGATGGCATATGATCATCATCGCTCGTGCTATTGGATACTATAGGAAATTTATCGTAAATGAATGAATCATTCCTTACTCTCTTGTAATTGGAAATTCAATTTAAACACTAAGTTCTAAGGAAATTAAAACGTATCCAGCGGATACACTTACACTGGGTCACTCATTCTTAAAATCTAATCACAACATTGGCGTTTGGAGTCATAATATAAATATTAAATGAGCACCCAGACGACGCACAAAGCCCGAATATGTAATTTGTATTTGTTATTTTATATGAAATCTGAATTCGGTACAAGTCGGTACTGTAAATATATCCAGACGTTCATAATACAACTAAAACTATCGAAATGAATAATAAAAAAATGACGTTTATCGAAGTTAACGAAACGATTTTGAAGTTATAAAATTAATGCAATAGCGTAATGCAAATGTAATGAATGAAATGGAATATTCTTAGTTATAATATATTCTGGTTAAATGCGGCGTTGCTTGCAAGGGTCCGCGCCGACATGAGGGTGAAGTGGTTAGAAAACTTTTGGGTCTTTATTTATTGTTATTGCCTCATTAAGGTACCTTACAAACGATATCCTACAAATTGCAAATAAATAAACTAAGTTGTATTCGTAGTAACGTTTAAACGAATTATTTAGATTCAGGAATGAGGATAAGAACCCCATCGGTACAGCTGATTACAATTTTTGAGCATATACTCTACTCATACGTAATTCTATCGTCCTGTATATATACGCTCCGTATTCTTATATCTAAGACATATCATGTAAAAGATCATGATCTAGTAGCTTGGATTGCTATGATAAAGTCCGGGTTGATTAATTAAAATAAACTTTTAAAAAATGACATTTCAAAATAAATCAGTGTCATTTTTAATACCCAATGATTTATTTTTATGTATTTTAAAATATATTTATAATATGTATAATGACAGAGATTTCGTACCTTACTTAAATTGATTTTAAATTTTTATTCGTTTTCAATTATTGTTAATATGATTATTGTCAAATGTTGTTCAACTTTTGGCTATTCTGTAATAAGAAACTCACCGCAGAACCCGATGAAGTCACAATGTGATATACAACATTGACTATATAAAACTTATAAAATATTCGTATTAAAACGGCGTATCACTTCGGTTGTTAATATTTCACGAGTGAGATACGACGTGATTTCTTACAGAATCGCACTGAAGCTACAACTAGTATTCCCGCTAAAATTGTGCATTTAATGTATTTTTTGGTTAAAACACATCCAAGTAACTAGGTAACGTTAAAATCTAGTATTAAAACCGTTCAAGTTTTGAACTGTATATGTTCGTTTTGTATGCTTATAAAATATGCTATGCCTGTAACATTTTTATATGATCTAAGTATTCGAAATAATGAAAGGTTGATAGATGCACAGATAACATGACCTCATTGGTCTAGGGGCAGCAGTTCCCGACGGTAAAAAGTTATTATTTATTATAAAGTTACTTTTCCATTGAAATCTCAGTTCGGAGTCTGATAGTTAGAAGTGCGTATACTGCCATCGCCTCTCGCCTGCCTCGGAAGAACGTAAGATGTTGGTCCTGTGCCTGAACTTTTCCGGTCGTGTCAGATTTTCCATCCCATCGTATTTTGAGAAGGAGGAAAAGGAAACTGAGGCATACTCTGCTTGAGTCAGTATTTCCCGATTATCAAATGCATAAACTAGATAAATCTCATTCGAAGTTTTTTATATTATTAAACAGGACGCTTACATTTGAAGCTTTAAAATATTTTGTAAAAAGACGTGACGGACATTTTGATTGCTCCCTAATGGATATTTTATACAGTTGCGGTTCCAGAAATGAGCCCAGGGATTTATTTTTAAATAATAAAAATGTTTTCTGTGTTGTGTCGTAATTCAGGTTCCATTAAAGCCCCTATTAAATTTTGCTACAAATCATTTTAGAGCGCAACTGAGTAGAATATTGTTACGAAATATTATTTTCTCTTATTTCATTTGGCCAATATATCACGTTTAAACATTATATTAATGATAACATTTACAATAACTTATTATAATGTGACATTAAAACTTGCAGTAAGCCAGTCAAGCGCGAGTCGGATTCCCTCTCTCGCTAATTTTTTTTATTTTTTATTATGTGATGTTATCGACCATTGTTAAACGTAATCTGTGAAAATTTCAACAAACAACCCTTTGACTGATAAGCAGCGTAAGCTTATATATAAGGCAAGCAGCAAACAAACGTCATTATACAATGATGTTTTATGACTATATCATTTCCCTAGTTTATTTTCATACAAAAAAAGGAAAAATATCGTCTCATTTAAAACTTCAAAAAAAACAAGCAACTTTATTTTGTATACTTAATATAACTTCTAAATAAATAGGCCCTCGTATTAATCATGTTGCTGATCTTCTGCCTTCCCAAATCGAAACATACAAAAAACCTAGTACTAAAACGTTCCACGTATCCATCGACACGTGACTAAAATATTAAAACGGGAGATTTAAACAACTCTGGTATACGAGATAAAAACTTGACTCCGGCTCATAGGTGGAGCGTAGGTATTTTGGACTTATTGAGCGTAAATTTTGAAGACCGCAACCCTTTGAATAGTCAATGTCGCGTACCCTTATCTCGCCACAGAAAGGCGACACCACATTACCGGTATTACGGCACTGCTCCGCGCTCCGTCGCGCTCCTCCGAAATGTGCTCTCGCGTTAGGCGCTAAAGTTGTGAATTGTGTACAGACTATGAAGTACAGGGCATTTTCGAAGTGCAATTTATATTGTATTGGAAGTTAGAGCGCGTTTACCCGGGCTGCACAATATTTTGTGTCGGGCCAATGTGCCGCGCGGCTGAGCCTTGTTGTATGCCCTCTGTGAAAACCAGTTTTACATTTTCTTGTCTCGTCGTCGGGGAAATTTAATAAGCATAAGTGAAATTCCCGTGTACTATTGCACTTTGTTAAGCGATTAGGGAACTTCGCGAGTCGATGAAACTTATACAGTTACACGAGCTCTATCCGAGTTTCTCCATGAAGAAAACTTTTAAATTGTTAACGCGTTAGTGCTAACCGCACAATAATGGAATATCTCTGTTTTTAGTTTGTGTGTATGATATAATAAGAAGTATTATAACAATAAATCACAAAGTGTTCATGAGTGGTTTCAAAGAGAACATTAACACGTCGATAAAAGTTGAAACTCTCAAAAACCACGCATTTTTACGTTACGTTATCCTTCAAAAGAAGTAAGAAAATGATAACTAAAGTTTTGGCCTTGTATCCATGACTAGACGTTTTTGTAGTTAATTAGTAGAAGATTCAAGATGCCCCTTCATTAGAAAAGAAAGCCGTTGCTCTACTTAACCCGACTACGTTCGAACGAGGTTACGTTTAATATATTATATTTGAATTTTGTTAAGCCTTTGAACGAATCTTTTAAACTTTTGAAACTTTACCTTCGATATAAAAATTGAACGTTCAATACTTGATTTTTAATATGTTGCGTTTTGTTGTGTTTATAAAACTTGAATACTTATCACCGATAACGATAAGTGTTTCGTCTGGAAAAATAGTAATTACTAGAAAAATATAACAAATAATTATCAAATAATAATTATTTAATAGAGTCTAGCATGATATTTACTTGTATGAACTTAAAATAAATATAAATTTCTACATCGCATGGATCAGTTTAAAAAAGTTTAGAATTGAAAATACGTTACCAATGTTGGAAAACATATATTTTTTTACTGGGTGATTACATATTCTGGGACGCTGGGAATTTTAAAACAATTCTATTTGGTGACATAAAATCGAATTGTCGTTACTTTTTTGTAAAAAAAACACAACATTTTTGAAAGGGTTGACTTTTAAATTTGATTATATATAAAAAAAATAAAGAATCCAAAAATTTATAGATGAGTTTCATGACAACATTTCAATGGACAAAAATGACATCAAAAACCGGCTTCTGTCACATGTGCTGGCTATTTTAACTTAAGCTAATAATCACTTAATATTTTAAGTCATTATTATTTTTAATATTCTAAATTAATAATAAACATAAACACGCCTTAATCTTAACGATGCATGGAATATCCTATATTTATATAATAACCTCTATTATATAAAATAGTATAGTATTATGCTCAGTTTACTAAAGTACTGGTCGAGAAAAAGCTTCTTTTTACATAAAATGCAAGCAAAATAAACCATAACCTCAGACTAAATAACAAATGTTATCAAAAAATCGAGATCACACTCAGTCGAAATTAAAATCACATTACTCGCGTGATGCTTTTTTTAATATAACATATCTATTTAAAATAATTATATTTCTCACAACATACATCAATTAATTAACCACAAAATTTAACTGAATTTATTGAAATGGAGGTTTATAATATATTCAAACAAGAAATAAGTATCCCTGAACAACCTAAGGATACTCCACAAAACTAATGTTTTACTAACAAAACTATTAGGTGCCATTGGTAACCATATTTATTCAAAAATTTCCTAAGTATTATATACAAACAATTAGCGAATCTTGCCATCGCGATTTAGAATTGTGTACAATTTGACATAACGCCATCTAGTATTCATAAGTTGAAATATATATTATTGTATTTCTCTGTTATTGTTACAGTAATGCAGTACTAGTAGGTAATTCTTATTATGTAAATTTTTAAAGTGGAAACGTTAAAAATTACAGCTGAAACTTCGTTAATATGAACAGTGTTAAAAATCACTATTAAACTAAAGGGCTTTATTGGTGTTAAAGCGACACAGGGATGTTTCAAATAACAATATACGTACACAATATTACTCGAGAATAATCCCGCTGAGTTTCTTTTGTTGGTTCTTTCAGGTCTAAGGCACTCGATTCTTTTCGAAACGACGGTTGACAATCATTAAACGAATGAAATACGTTCATGTTGAATAAATATTTTGACTTTGACATTGGCTTTTTAAATATTATGTGAATATTTTGCGGAAATGATTCATTGATTCAACATTGCGTATAAAGTTTGATTATTATTGGAAATGAATACAATATTTTGAAACAAAACTGATTGGTCAATAGTGGTAGTAATGTATATGTTTTTGAGACAGACTGCACGTATTATTTAATCAATTTATTGAGGTATTCGATTGTAATAAAATACGAATTTAATATATTAAAATTTGTGCTGTATAAATATGCGTTCTCTAATTTATATATTTACTCCAAAACATGAACAATAATTTGTTTTTTCCCCACAGATAAAACATCGATAAGGTTAAGTACAGATTAAAAATAAAATACTCTATTGGCTGAGTAATACTAAGTGCAATATATCGGATTCGTTGAAATGGATCGAATGAGCCCAAACTCAAGGGTCTTACCATTTCCCATTGAAGAGTTTCACTATCGTCCTCCCGGTTTCATTTCCAGACCAGCTCAATAATACTGAATAATTATACTGTTATTCATAATAATAAAAATATAATTTTATTTGGCTAACATAACTTTGTATTTTAAATGTTTAAACTGAGTTTCTTGCCGGTTCTTCTCGATGGAATTTATATTCCGAAGCGGTGGTAGTTCACTTAACATAGTTTGTAAAATGACTATTCAAAAGTGCTTGTAATACTGCCTACTTGAATAAAGTATATTTTGAATGATATATATTTTCAAATAAAATAGTAGATATATATTTTTTTTTATATGTATTTTCTATATAAGTTTCTAGACGGTCTTTGTTATACATGAGAAGTAAGTTATATTATAAAAAGAACGTATTAAGTAGAAATAATCATGAACACAAATACTTATTTTCTTATACACAGAAATTTATTTTTTTAATTCCAATTTTAAAAAGGCTTGATATACTCTGTTCGAAAGGTCAAATAGCGAAGTCTCATATAATGGCGGCTCAATTCACCTGTCACAGGAGAATTCGAGCGCGAGGCCCGGGGTCGATATCGCAGTTTCCAACGAACCAGTCAGTTTAATGCACCCTAGGGAACAGTGCAGCTACCGATGTAATTATGAATATTGATATAATAAACATATGCGTAATTGTCAATAGCACGTTTTGTTTTTTTTTTATATAACAAAATCGTGACAATGACTTTAAATACGAAGTGGTTTGATTTAAACATTAAACAGGATCACAATGGTTAATAAAAATGTACCATATGCGATACAAAGGACACATAAAGGTTATAAATCCAATAACATGTTAGCGCAGTGCAAGAATAAAATAAAAAAAAAACACAGCCAAGTTACATTTATGCTGATAAGATAGCATACTTTGTAACTAAATCAAATGGAATATTACCCAATGGGGAAAGATGGAATATACTATGTGTATGTGTGCATAGCGAGTATTTTTATTCTGTGCTTAATTTAGCAAAGAATAAAATATTTCTCTAAGAATAAATGAAATAGCCAAAAAAACCATTTTAATTTCCATGGCAATCCGCAATATTCGACCCCAAGATACCGCAGGAATCCTTACTTGTCCACCGATACGAATATCTCATCTGTTCTTAGGGAAATATTGTAACGAACTACGTATAAAACACAGATTTATTTATGCTCGCAAATTGTACAATAAATCGAAATTGTTTCGAAACAACGAAATGTTTAAAATTGAATGAAATAACAAAAGCGAGTTGTAACAGTTAAAAATAATTTTAATGCTATCGGAAATTTTATTAACTTCAGTCGACATCAATTTAATATTTTTTTTTCGTCTGTACTGATATAATTGAAAATAAAAATATACTTCATTACAAGTAGTGAGTGAACGAATGATGTAAAAAACATGCCATCTTTTTCGTAATTGGAAGCTGAAGCGAATGAAATCTAACGACAATTTAAATAATAATTATTATAGATGAATAAATAATAAGAATCAATTTCCAGACCAATTAGTTATTCGATAACTAATTTTGTTAGAATATAACTAAATTGTGTGCTGAATATTCTAAATAAAAAAATATTTAAGTATTTTACTGGTTTCACGCAAAAACTAATCCAATTACCACAGATATTTAAAAAACTTGATACAGTAACTTATTTAATTTTATAAAAATATCAACGATGAGTTTAGCTCGCTTTTTTAAATAATATTAGGCGCGAATTGAGGTCGCTTGGTCGTCGAATAATTATTCATTATTATCTAACATTAGTATCAATATTAATCATTAATTTTGTTTGATTGCAATTCAAATCATAAATGTATAATATAATCTATGTCGTTTGTAGATAATTAATTTCATTTTTAAACATACACGAACCATTCTTTTGTTCATTATCTTTACCGCGCTAACCTCGCGCGCCATTTTTTACTTGCAATGTCAAACGTCAAAATCAAACTTTCTAATATAATTCATTCGCACGTGACATTTGCGAAATAATCTGTGCCCACTTGGCTCAAATAAAAGGCATAAAAGATTTTTTTTTTATGTAACTCATTAAATATTTCGTAAGAATCAGTAATTCTGTATGCAATATTACTAACGAAGATAATACTTTTTCAGCAAACATTTAACTTTTGTCCGTATGTGCGTATATAATTATATTAATAAGATTCATTGTATAAAAAACATCATTTTAACTGTTCGAAATTGTAAAATTGTGTATGCGTAACAAACAAAATGTAAAATAGTCATTTGTTTCTTCAAATAACCCAAAAGTTACAACATATCTCGTAAATCGGATTGTAAACTTGCACTGTTTATATTTTCGTCTATTATTTTTTTAGCAACACGTGTGTTCTATTTTATCATTTCGTTAAATTCCTGTAACTTACTAACAATCGGATCGATTACGTAAGGTCAATACAGCTCCAATGTAGCGAAAGGGTTGACTGAAGTCGGGATCAAGCGATGAGGTCACCGTTAAAAGTTAAAAGATTCCATTATTGTTCAATATTATTAAGGGAAAATTTAATATCGTCAATGAATATTTGAGAAAGGTTTTAAAATGTAATTTATACATCAATTGTCTTTATTTATTTATGAAGGTACATTTACACGCATATTCATATCACGCACTGATATAAAGTATATAAATCACAAGTGTTTGTATCATCAATAATCACAAATTGTTTCAAAAACAAAAAGAAACACATACAATAATTTTATATTAAAAACTTAATCAGAATCAAAGTGAGTTCATATTAAAGATCGGTTTAACGGTCAATTTAATATAACGCACCTAACAAATTCAAACAAAAAAATAAAATAAAATATAACTTATTAAAATAAATATGATTTACTGAGAAATATATTTTTCATCCAGGGAAAAAATAAATTAATCACTTTTTTCTCGTTTTCTTTTCTGTGAAGTGTATCACGATACAAAGTTACTATATTAAAAAAAATAGTAATGTTATTTAGTTCTATTAATCTGTATTTGTATAACTTTGTTTATTTAAGGTCACTAAGGAAAATAGGTGAACTTTAGCATTTTAATCATTGCTGAATAAACTACTACCTATATGCAAACTGAGATAAACTTAAATATATTTGTATAAATATACAGTCGGTCTAGGTCAGTGGTTGAAACCGTTCGGTTTTTACCGAATGTAGCAAGTTCCAAATCGGGGGAGGAAGCTAAGTTATTCGAGTGCTAAAATTGTTTATATGATAGATTTCATACTGGTAAAGTAAAATAAATAAATACGAGAGGAATCCTGCATATGTCAGAAGGTTTTAAGACATTTATATCTATGTACCTACCAATCCGCAGCGGAGCAGCGTCGTGGAATAAGCTCCGAATCCTGCTTTTATAAATAGGGGAAGCCTTTATCCAACACTTTGATATTACATAGATCACTATAGCTAAAATAATCGAATTATTTTTAAAGTCGAAATGAAAGTTAGGGTGATTTATTTGTACTTACCTCAAACTTGATACTACTTATTTGATTTATAGCAAAGTAGGTAAAAAAATTCTAAAAAACAAACTCTTTTTCAGAACAGAAATCAGCATCAATCAATTTTACAAACATTAACAATAAAACAATTATCATGTAATTTGTAATTAAAAAATAGTATGTAAAAAAATCCCGATCAAACATTAAAAAAAAGTAAGGAAGCAGATTAAAAAAATATATATGAAAATTCAACGTGCGCAAGATAGATCGCACGAGGGTCAGTGGGCTCGTGGCGAGAGGGTTGACTAGAACTCAGTTCAGGCGATTGGCCCTGTATTTATTTACATGTAATTAGGTCGGTGTCAGTGATCGACGGTGGCGGCGGACGTCCGCGTGGAGGTAAACAATCCATTACGGGGCTGTCAAGTCAATGCTAGTAAAGCTGCGATTAGCTGCGTCTATTTTACCAACTTTTATTGTACTTTTTTCTTTACGAAACCTCTTTTAACAAATTACAACTAATAAGGTAAATTAAGGTTTCGTAATAAAACACTATAAAACCAGTGAATTTAATAGTTATAAAGGTATATTTGGGATACTAAACTTTTTCTTACCCGTTAAGCAACGTTGATTACATTGGGCAAGAGAATTATCCACTAAAAGAGTATCTATTAAATCGAAATATTCCTTTTTTTATATAAAAAGCGATAGGTAAGTCATTTATTCACGTAAACATATACAAATATGTTATTAAGTATATTTAAGTTGGTATGTATCGTAAATGGTTACATGCATTGGACGTTGTTTAACTATTTAAAATTTATCTCATAAAATTACTTTTTAAACTGAAAGTAATGTAATAGAAGCTAGTCCCAACGACAAACGCTAAAACTTTATAAGACAGTGTGAACACAGCTTAGTGCCGGCTGGCTCATGCATATAGCGCTTCAATATGGGTGAGCAAACACAGAAATTTAGACCAGTTCGCTGCTCCATAATACCAATATTGACTTGTATTGACTTTTTCACACAAATATATCGATGCCATATACGTTTGTGTTAATACAACAATTAAAACTGCTAACAATTTATTTGACAAATCCCATCACAACATCCAAATAAAAACATTTAGAACTATATATACGTTTTAAATGAAAATATTTCCTTAAATAGTTTTCTATGATTAGTATCATGAATGAAATTAAATTATGTTAACTTTTATAATTAACAAGAGAAGTATTCTAGTACATTGTATGTTGTACACCAAAGCCGCGGGATCAAAGGAATTACAAGGATTATTGTTGTGCTGATTACTATTTCGTTTATTTATTATTTTTATATACTCTGTGTACGCGCTAAGGAAACAACCTTGTCAAACCGCTGTCTTGGAGTAGCGATGGTTTAAACTCCATATGCAATAATTTACTAAAACTTTTTACAAAACCAATTGTTTAAAAATTCAACAATGATACAAAACCGCAATAAATATACTAGGATTCTGTGTTTACGTGAGTGTATATAAAGCAGACCACAGTTAGTAATCCATTCAATGTATCACTGTGCACCCGCGTTCTTATCTTACCGACTAGAGCCACGCCAATCTGTTACCAATATTTAGGCAAAATACAAATTCTCTACCTCTTACATTCAATTTTAAACATTGTATCCACACACACTAGGTTTATTTTCAAGAAAACATTGGACAATTTTACAGCGTTTTACAGTGGATAATCCGTATGATATTGGAAGGCTCGTTGCATTCACTGGGCTGCACAAAATTTTCTATAAGGATAAAAGCAAACAAGATAGCCATCGAACTAATGTTGCAAGCCTGAACTGCTGTGGATATCCACATTTTATAAAACGGTAACATTACAAAGATAAAAATATGAGACGTGGGTGAAACTTATATATTTTATTTTATATGTTTTAAGCATCATAATATACGATACCTTTATATGAAATATGGATTTAATTACACCATTGTCCTTTGAGACTAATTTCTGTATAAAATCATTCAAATTCGACTAATATTTATTAACAGCGTTAAAATACTCAGGTAATATAAAAGAGAGCCGAGATGGCCCAGTGATTAGAACGCGTGCATCTTAACCGATGATTTCGGGTTCAAACCCAGGTAAGCAGCACTGATTTCTCATTTGCTTAATTTGTTTTTATAATTCATTTCGTGCTCGGCGGTGACGGAAAACATCGTGAGGAAACCTCATGTGTCTAATTTCAACAAAATTCTGCCACATGCGTATTCCACCAACCCGCATTGGAGCAGCGTGGTGGAATATGCTCCAAACCTTCTCCTCAAAGGGAGAGGAGGCCTTAGCCCAGCAGTGGGAAATTTACAGGCTATTTATGTTATGTTATTATATACAATTAAAAAATAATAAAAGGAAAAAAACAAGAAACTAAGAGTACTTTAAAAGTTAATAATGTTAATGTAGTGTAATGATCCTATTTTTTGGTAAATAATATCCGTCGGAGCGGCAGTACGGCTGGCGGAGAACATAAATGTTTCCGTTTTTGGCCTTCTCTCTACTTAGTTAATGCTTCCAAAACAAGACAACGAACACGGCGATACTTGCTAAATGAAGTTTGTGCTTGCTCCGCACCTAATTTTCTACAATCTGCTAATCAAATATTTATTTTCTCAATTTTCTACAAGTCTGCAGGCGTCGGTAGTAAAAAGTGACGCAATACAAAAGTATTCAGAATTTTAACACAATTCCGTTACATAACATTTTTAATTTATACATTAAAGGGCTTTTTATTACGGTACACTTGACATGTTTCATTTTATGTTTTTTAATAATAATAAGACTAAATTATTTTAGAACCTTGAACTATGAATGAAATCTTTAAACAACTCAATTGAATAAAATACTATCTACTTCAGTAAATACAAACAGATTCTTGACTTATTTATAGACGCATAGTTAATATTATCCTGTAAAGTTAACAGTTATTATATTCTGTAAACGAATATTCATTATTGATAAAGTACTTTCGAACGCAAATTCCAATTTATTTACATTACGATGTTTAAATATTCGTTCCAGAGTTCATTAAAGGGTAAACGTTTACACCGTATTGTTATAAAATACAGAAATGAACACGTAGATGCATTAAATTAAAATCCATGAATTTTACTACATGATGTACGTTGAGTAAAATGGTTTCCAACGAGCATTATACTGTATTCAGAAAGAAAAACCATGCATTTTTATTTGGTTGGATAATATTTTCCAAGTGGATGTTCCGCGACGTGTGTTTCGCATTCGTGTATTTCTGGCAATATTAACAAAGGTATGATAATAAAGTACATATATCATCGAATGTAATCCAGTTTTGTGCTTCGAATGGAACGCAATCTTAATTTTTTTTTATACCTAATATATCAATTAAAAAGATTCACATTTTTAATATCAGCAGTATGTAGTTAGTTACTTACTTAATACTTTATTTATAACATAAAAATGATTCTAGGAAAAGTTTTTATTTCACTTTTTTTTCTTGCTTTTTGCAATATTCACTTGAATTTAGTCCGTTGTATTATTAGTACTGATTTTTAAAATCACTCAATTTTTAAAATTGAAACCAGCCTTAGTTATTAAAAATATTTAAATATAATGTAATTGCGGTCAAATGGTATGCTTAGCTTTTGGATATTTTTTGTACTTTTGCTCAGAACAAGTTCAACTATTACTGAAGTAACTTACGATCAAACCTTCATTATTACCTAAGAGGAACGAATTGAAGTAACAATTAAGCGGCATGAAATACTT
Source organism: Vanessa atalanta (assembly GCF_905147765.1). Lineage (NCBI taxonomy): Eukaryota > Metazoa > Arthropoda > Insecta > Lepidoptera > Nymphalidae > Vanessa > Vanessa atalanta. The sequence continues at coordinate 8,856,248 of NC_061873.1, forward strand.
TCGCATTTTTCAACGCAGTCACCCGGACCATAGCACATGCGTAAAAGCATTTAATTTTTCGAATACATTTATACGTTGTATTAAATAAAATTCACATTATATTATATAGATAATAAAAATAAATATATATAATTACTAGCGGTCACATTGAAGATACAAATGTTGACATTACCATCAGAGAGTGACAAACAGCACTTTGACCATAATTCACGCCTACCTTTTGACATCCCACTGCTGCTGAAAACGTCACTCTTAACCACCTACGCTGGACAGCCATTCCTGCCCCATGACATCCCGTTGTTTGTAATTTAAATTTCGTAATTTACATAGTTTATTGCAAGTTAAGAATGCAATTTGTGTAAGGAGTCGTTTAATTTATGTCCTGTTTCGGATTTGGCCCGCAATATTAATGTGTAAGCAACTCTCGGGTTCGCAGTTTATTCGAAATAAAAGTTTCATTTCGACTTCATTTGAGTATTTATATTATTAATTATGTTCAATTATGAACTTGTGTTTATAGACGGTGATGAATTACCAATCGACACCGTTGTCTTAAACAAAGGTGTCACGGTATTTCGTAGTAACTTTAAATCTTAATGATTTTAATTTAAAAGAAAAATATGAAAGTGAGAGTGTTTCATTAATAGTTATAGAAAAATATTTCTAATTGTCGCATTATTTACTCTCTCCTCTCACCTGAATAGTTCATGAAAGGAAGCAATTAATTCCCTCAGTCTAGTCACGAAAATTTTTCATTTTAATTAAAGCTCCGACCGGAGGATCGTCGGCTAATTAACCCATTAAAACACAGACTCTTTCATTTTATCTTTTTCCCCAACGTTCACTTTCTTACGATTTCCGAAATGAAAATGAAAATACCGACGAATGTATCCGATCTAAAAAAATAACCACCCTCTGTGTTTGTCTCTTCGAGTATTTAAAGCACCGAAGTCTCGACCTTTTTCAAAAGTTTAACTTTCCTTATTAACATGTTGTTTTAAGTTCATATCAAGAATATACTTGAGCTTTAATGTAAATAAATGTCCTTTCGGGGATGTATTTTGAAGCGGATTTTTTTTTAAATAATATAACATTTCTTTTATTTGTAAACGTATTATATTCTCCTGAATTTTATTAATTTTATTAATACCGTGCTCGAATAAAATCACGATTAAGATAATAACATCAAAGAAAAATTGTATCTCAAATGAAAATTCTTGAAGAACAAAAGTAAATGTCGAAGATCTCTCAAAATAAGAAATTCCAAGCGCCGTCGCCAGTTAATTAAGGTATTAATATTATTCACCCATTTTAATTCTTTCATCAAAAAACATGGCGGAAGGTTTTAAAAATAATGACCGTATTTCGGATACAGTTTTTGTATAACGGTGGCGTTTGAAAAATTTTTCATAGACGGAATACTGGTCTAGTCAATAGGAATTAGGGATATTTTTGAGTACGGTTTTTATTTGGCTCAAAATAAAAATATAAAAAAAGTGTTTTGTTGAAAACACGAACAGAAACTTGTTGCCGTCATAAAAGCGAGCGACGAAACTCCCTAGACAATGGCACATGTCAGCCGACGTAAGGCCGCGTGTACAAAGCGAGTGCCTCCGAGTACAGTCAACAAGACAAGCGGGCAAAGCTGCGATCATCTGAATGACGAAGCAATTACGTGCATTCAGCCTGGAGCGCAGTCAGTCGAGGCAAGTGGTGAGATTGGTTTCAATAAAAGCGCAATCCCTCCCCATGTTTTTCTTTCATCATTCAACTTTGAATGGTGTTATTCAATAGGCGCAGTGTTATTACTTAGTCTTTAGAAACAGTTATTACGCTTTCTTGGAACATATCACTAACTCTACATTTGACTATATGGCATACATAGCGGTTCCAGGCACTTTATTTCTTTGTTCATCAGACAAATTCAACCATATACAATATATGTACATATTTTTCTATAATTTTTTTTTTACGTAATGAATGCAAAAGAAGTTTTAAATTAAATATAGAAAAATAATAAAAATCACCCCAGAAAATCTATCAAAGACTCGAACTGTCGTTAAACAAGAAGTTTAAACCCGTCCCCGGCACGTGCCTGTTGGAAGACTAGTACCGTCCGACAAACGGATCATTAAAGTCTGTTTTAAATGTGCCCGCGGCTGCGTTGATTAATCATCGCTCGGTGATTAATTAGTAGATGCGAAAAATACTCGCAAGTCCCGCTAGTTTGTATTCCCCCTAACAGTACTACGGTATGACTACAGATACAAAACAAAAGCGTATAACGCTGATACTATCGGATTTAAATGATCATTTTGTTAGTGCATTGTATTTTGTATTTTGCCTCGTCTCTTGTTCATTATCCTTGTTTCATTTGTGAATTATAAATGTTTTACTTGTACACAAATTAGCGAAGACTATTTCAAAACAATGTTCAAAACCACCATTGTTCATATTTAATAATACACAAAGACGTGTTTACTACAATAAAAAAAAAAGTTAATGTTAAAACATTTGTAACTATGTTTTTGAAGTTACTTTTTAACTCGAAGTTTTGACGAAATAGTATACTATATAACACTGCATTATTAAAAATAAGCTCTCCCTGCGCGCACGTAATACATAAATTAATTAGTAAGAAGTAATATAAACTCTAAAGTTACAAGTTTGTTACGGCACCTCAGTTTCAGTTCGACTTAATGACTGCAATCATATCAGAACGGCATTCGTTTGTAAACACGGTTACAGGGCTGTTAGCTGGAGAACATACTCTAACTGATTGCATCGTTCATTGAAGTCGTTTGACGAACGAGCGTGCTGCGATTTATACCCAAATAAGCCGTTACTCATATTACCGGGGGAGATTTAAATGTCGCTTTTTTAAGATAAATAATTTACGGCTCGCCTTCCCCCTATGAGTCATTGTTTGCGAATTTAATACGTTAAGTGCATCCATTTTATATTTCGACAGGATTGATCACATGCAACGGGCAGCTAATATTCACACTGAATTAATAAATCACATGTGTATACGCAAACTTTATGCTCGACGTATTGTACTTATAACTCATGACGAAGTTTACAAATAGATGTATTTATAACACTGTTGCAAACTCTGCTCGATTAAGTAGAAAATATGACGAGGTCGGTTGCTTCTCGGTCGACTAATAATTACAATAATTGCAAAAGTTTCGCGTTAGGTTTTCTGTAATGGTTTATGTCATTTATACTAACCAGCGCAGCACTTATGTGTTTTACAGAGTGTGCCTCAGTGATCCATTTATATAACAGAATTATGACTCATGAATGCATATTTATATGATGGAAAATTTTAGGAGCAAAACAACACTTTATCCGACGTATCTGACATTTAAACGATTAGGTGTTCGGATATATCTACATAGATGCTCTTGTAAATATTTTTGGAAGGCGGATATTTATTTTAGACAAAGGCTATAACAGTAAAGTTTTTAACTTTGTTGCAGAAGTGTAGAAATATAAGTGAACACTTTTAAAAATTTTGTGTGAAAACACGTAAAAGTTCTCTATTTCATGCAGACACAGCATCGTTGAGACGAATGGGTTCGTCCGCTGTAAAATATTCCCAGAGACTGTGAGGCAAACGAAACAAGCATCGCGTAAAAAGTACGACCACTCTCGTTTACGGTGGACGATACCTTTACGACACCTTACGTAGGTGTATCGTATAGCAAGAGAGCTTCAGGGACAATATAGACTACGATAAAACTTGGACATAAGTATATATTCCCAACACATAGTAACAGACCGTGTCAATTTATATTTTTCGTATTTTCTTCTACAAAAACAAAACCCAATATCGAAACATATTGAATATGAACAAAGCTGCAGCGTAATATAATTTCATCCATATTTCTCTATGAGTCAGTTTTCTCGTTGCACGCATAACACCGAGATACCTCATATTACGTCAGAAGCATGTCCCGTGAAACGAAATGCGAGGCGTGTTGACATCAGATCCGCAAAATTAACTAGAAATATAATACGGTGCGAGTGCCCGCGCTTCTTAGCTACAAAATGTACATAATTAGAAAAGTTTTTACGAGCCGAGCTCAGCCGAGTCTTCGCTTGTCACCGCCTGACACGGCTCCCTCATGTCCGGATGCGGATTATAATTCCACCGAACAAATTATTTACAAATTGTTATTAATGTTCGACTATTCGCCATTTTTTATATATTGTATACCTTCGATAGTATTCACGCTAAAATTATAACTCATCGCGCTTCGTAATTAATACTGCTCATATTTTATAAGTACTGCTATTTATCCGATATGAGCACTTTATTAATATATTTCAGAATGTTATAAATATATTCTTGTCAAGGTAATTCAGAGTGTTGTATGTCAAGGCGAATAAGTTGTCATCAATCCTCGTCTCGTAGAGCGCCAAAATCGCTCTAATATATCAAAATTTCATTACAAATCTTGTAATAACCTTGTCTTAAACGCATTTATTTAAAGTTTCATCACATTGCGATTGCTCCTCGCACTGTATTTAAACTAGGTAAGTTTGATAATTTCAGGAAAGAAGTCTGGGATAGATAGATAGATATATAAGGACGCAGTTGCAGTTTCGAAGAACTTGTTAAGCTAGCGTTATAAAAATAATTGCCGTTTTTGGCACGACATCGCGTCAACGCCGGTTCTTTGCCCTAAATGAGTGTAATTACAAAAGTTTTTATTACTAACTGCGCGCCAAAACCGCCTTCTGTTAGCCGTATTCGACTATTTCGGCGCCATGAAGGCTGTGTCGATGTCTTTTATGATTTATTCATTTTATAGTCAATGTAATGTTAAAGGAAAATAAGAAAAAAGAAAATGCCCGCAGGGTATTTGTTAAAAATAGAGATTGAATTTTCATTTATCTATCGGCGTAGGTCGAACGAGGTCAGAGTGCAGTTCCTGCACAATGAGCCGATTAGTTCCTTAACGAAGCCCGGGAGTGATTCGGGCCGAGAATGGGAGAAAAGCGAACGAGGAATAAAAGGAAAATCACGTGAAGTTAGGAAATCTCTTACGCACTGTTGAAAATAATGAAATGAACGTTTTGCGCTAATGGTTTTGTTTAACAACTGTTTCAATTAATAATGAATTATCACAATCTCGGACCGGTTTTAAGCATCCTAAGGTCTATTATTATTAATTTAACGAATTTTGTTTTTGGTAGGTACTTACAACATATCATATTATTTTATACATATACACATATTCGAGAACTTTCCTGTATCATTCACTTTGACAATGAAAATGTATGAACAGAGTTAACTATCCCATGGGCACTCTATTCCGAAACAATTAATTTAATATGTACACCATTAGCATCACACCAAGAAACCGTCTAAATCCAGACAAAGAGTATATACCAAGTATTGACACAACTTATCACACGTGACCACGTATCAGTTTCACACTTTGGGAAAATCACTTGGCGTATCAGTTCATTTAGATAATAATATCTTCAAAAAAATAAACAACGCGAAAATTTGGGCCAGCTAATAATAAAAATAATTTATTGTACAAAAAATGTATAAGTTTTCGAAATAACAGAAGCCAAAAAACAATATAGTCTTTAAACGAACGAAGCATCTGTCTCCGAACTAGGAAACGTGTATTTCAACTAGGAGCAGTAAATCCCTCCTGTGAAAACATTGCTTGACATTTAAAAGTAATATTTAAAACAAAAAACAATAAAAAACAAAAACAAAAACAGATAAAAACAAAAACATCTACATAAACGTTGGTTGTAAGTAAGCCTCTCTTCTATATGTGTGAATGTGTATGTATATATGTGTGCAAGCTAATAAGCGTGTAAGCTAATATATTATAACTGTTGCAGAAACAATAACGGTACAAATCACTATAATAAAGATCTCTGATCTCACGTTGAAAAAGAAACAGCATCAAAGTAATGAAAGAGGTTCCCTTGTATCGGTCGTGGTTGCGTTCAATAAGTAAATAGCGTGGGTAACGGTAGTGTAGTCCATTTACTTAGCATTATAATGTGCTAGATGTGTTTGCTCGGGGCTGCCTGTGGCTTGCATATGCAGCGTCGCGATATGCCACGTCCGTGATGAATGCGACGCCAACTCACATGTTCTTCTTGCACCACCGTGAATCGCACAGCATAAATTTCAACTTAAACCCACAACTTTGGTTTAGATATGTGCGGCATTCTCACAATGAAGTTTTTACAACTTGACTAACATTTTCTCTCACTAACTCCCTAAATTATTGCATTTACTTACTAAAAGGAAAATATGCTTGCGACGAAGTTTTTTTAATGATTTTATGAAAATTTTATTCTTTATGCTATCCATTGCAAACGTATCTACATGTACCTACTTTAATATGAATTATCAATGTATATTAATATGTATACGATAACAGATTAGACAAATATATATTTTTTGCATAGTGCGATATGAAACGGACTCTCCAAGGACCAATCTAAAAAACAGCCTTTAGTTTAATATACTTTTTTATACGTCATTTCTGATAGTTGTAAGAGCCCAAAGCCTTTAAGAAACGAGGCCATATCATCTCTTAAGTATTATATATATTAATTACAAACTATTAATTTTACTAAGTAGAATCTGATTCCATCATTCAGAAAGTCGACCACGACAATATAATCCTCTTCGATCATAATAGCATGTCACTTAGTCTATAGAATGTCTTAGTTTGTTATCGTCCCAACCCTCAGGGTATTGCGAGGTATTTTTATCAGCAATGGCTTTTTCTAGAAAAATAACACGAAGTAAGATTTATTTTATAAAATCTACAACCTTAACATACTTGACTATATAAAAATAATTCTGAATAAACATCAAAGTTTACCCGAAGAATAGATCTTGTTTATGGCAATACTATATACAAAATAAATAAGTTCCTGCCTGGTTTCGATTTAACAAAAAAAAAAAACAGCGAGTTTTTTAATAAATTCCCAAGAGAACGATTAAAAGTGGAGATAGTAGGTGAGGAGAGGGTGAAATCGAAGGGTGGTACCGCGAAGGCGCAATATCGGGAGCGGTGGAGCGTGGCCGGCAAGACATTTGCATCCTTCTAAATGAAACCGTGTTATCGATACTGCACCGCGACTCGAAACGTTTACACAGGCATCGGTTATTTTGATTTCGATGTCTGCAATCCCATTTGATCGAGATGTTTTCTTATTTGAGCCAAAATAAACTTCTTACATGAAATAGTGGCCTTGTTTTCTTAATATAACGTGTTTGTTAACAACAAATAGGATATTTATGACGTATTTCGGACTTTCATTGAGAACTGACTCATTTTAAAGACCATATAAAAAAAAGCTTTTGTAATTATTAATAAGATTTTTGAACTTTAAGCTTAACTACATAATATTTAATTAAAAAATGAAACAAATATATATTACGAGTTTTAATTTCGAATCAAGCTCACGGCTAGAAAGTTTTAGTTCTCTCATCAAGCGTCATAAAAGATTGCGCATTGGTCATGCGCCTAATATTTATCCCTTTGCTCTTTTTTTGTTTTGACCTTGCTCAAGGCGAGTTCTGAATTTCTTTTGGTAGTTCTTCTTAGGTCAAGGTATATTTTTCTCTCAATTTTTAGAATCAGTAATATTTTTTAATTTGAAAACAAATAAATTAATCTTCTGTATGGACGGAATTTGAATTATGGGGATAACAAGAGTGCATCTGTATGCACATACACACACTTTTTCCTTGTGTTAAATCTTGCGCAGTGGAATTACAAAAATACAATAATAGTACATTGTAAATGGTCGCCTTAGCTCAAATCAGTCATTTTTGACTTTACAATTTTTACTCATTATAAATTTATTACGTATTTCTTAAAATATCAATTATAGATTTATAAATTGTACGTTTAAAATTAATAAAATAATATATTTTTTATGATTTATACAATTCTTTAATATTTTGTTGCTATGACTAATTGACTGGATATATACAATTATACAGTCACGGTTTTAAAGACAAGGACATCTGTCACACTAGAAATTATCTTTATAATAAAGGCCGAATTAATTTTTTTAACAATTTTATTTGGACGTTAACATAATTAATTAAAGCTCAAAATATATATGTAGTATATTTGATCAGAAATTGATTAAATTTTACGTCTTCGGACGACCTAGTGTGGGCGTACGTGGGTATCGTGTAAAAGGAAACAAAATGTTATTTTCATAATTCACTAATTAAAATGTTGAGCGTTGAACCACAGAACAGTTTAACAGGTAGTGTGACAGCCAACGTTCACCAAGCAACTGAACTGACAGCGCACTGTCCAATCGCGAACCAGACTCTGCAAAGCGCCATCTAGTGGCACCGGTGTTAAATTAAAGCCACTTTAAAATGTCCATATTAATGACTACATACTATATAACTATAGCTTGTCACCTACAGGTTAAAACGAATTTAACGTTCTATGTCAATCGTATAAGTAAGTTTTCATATTGAAAAACATACAAAACATGCAAAACCTAGTCTTTATTATCATAAAGATTACATCAGTAATTGAAATTTGTGTATTCCTCATATTCATTGATATAATTTACTCCTTAGCAAAATGTGCTACCTATTTATAATAAAAATTCAATTTCTTATTGATGTCAGCTATATGTAAAGGAAACAGGAAAATATTATAAGACTCGAGACACGTTAAATAACATAAAGTATATAAATTTCAAAGAGAAGTCTAATACTAATGGATACATTTCAACGAGACACGAGGCTAGCAAGAATTCACCACACGTATTCGTTTCTTGATTCCGTTGAGGAGGAAAGACGCGTCCACAGCGAGTTTCGGTGCCCGCTCCGCCCGCAATATGTATGATAAATAAATTGCTATCCAATATCAAATGGTAGCGATACCGGTGAAATGTACAAAACGTTCAATGCTATTTCGTATATGCCTAAAAATTACTTTGACGAAACCCGCACATTATGATAGGCTCGACTCGAATCGTGACTAAATTTGTTGATTAATATCAATGTTATTAGAAACGAGCTGTGTCCGCGACTTCGTGCGCGGTTTGAATTTAACAAAAAAGTTATTGTTGTAGTCACTCCTTATTATATCAGCTATCTGCCAGTGAAAGTCCCTTCAAAATCGTTCCAGCCGTTCCAGAGGTTAGCCGGAAACAACAGACAGACAGACAAAAAATGAAAAAAATATATTTTGGTATATTCCGTGTATACATATGTATTTAGTAAAAAATGGTTATTTTAATATTACAAACAGACACTCCAATTTTATTATATGTATAGATATATATATGTAGCATTACATGATATATATAAAATTGAAAACAGAATAGCTTAAAGGGATTTATTAAAAACTATAAAATGCTATAAATGCATATAATATCCCCAAGCGAAACAGCAAGAATGCATCAAAGCAATCTTATTATGCAGGTAAGATACGCGCTTTTGATTCGATCTTTTTAGAGATGCATGTAACACATTATGTGCGCTCTGTTTGTCTCGCAATGAGGAAAATACATTCAACGATCATCTCTATCTACAAATATCTCAAGAAACATTTGCTTTCAAATATTTTTAAATTTATAAACTTTTAATATGATGAAATTATTAAAAATCATATTGTAAAATTTTGAATACCTCAGATTGAATCCGAAAATTAAGCATTTAGGTCAATCAATACAATCACGACTAATTATAGAACCGGTCGTCATATATCACACGGATATCGTTGGTCTAAGCGAATCATAAAACGTTAAATCCGCTAATATCATCACGTCATATATTAAACATATATATCGGCTTACTGTTTATTAACATAACCTTCAGTTGATTTACCTAAGATTGTATTACAAACACAATACACCCTGTAAATAATATTGCAACTAGGCTGAGAGAGTTCTAATAGATCTCTTGTACCTAACCGTAACTCATTGAACGCATTATGCCTAAAGGGTATTCTACAGACAGTTCAGACGTTTGCTATTCATGGATCGTCATTGTGTTATTCTCGAACTAAACCTAGCTTCAACGGATCTTACGACTTCACTGAATTATTAAAGCCATATCTTTAATATTGATAAGTATACCGGCAGAATTGAAAGAATAGTACAGGCTTGTTCAATAATTGTAATGTTGCCAATTTAAGTTAACAATTATGTATTATATTAAATAATAATTATAAACACGAAGATAATTGAAGAAACACTTGTAATGAGTCACTATTATTTGATTACGAATTGAATAATAAATAAATAAGTGGAATTATTTCCCAAATTGTAACAAAAAACACTGAAACAGGCACATGCCATTCTGACTAGGGGACAAATGAGAGGAAGGAAATAAGAAATATTAAACGTGACTGGAATGTCAAGACGTTCTCCATACATGATACAGGATTGTACTATCTCACGTTGAGTTTATGTAAACCATTGTGCTTTTATGGAAAAACTAGTTATTATAATATAAAGAGAGATACCGTGATCCGAAGGATTTGTAGGGAACGTTACTGTAAGCATTGTTCTTGTATTACATTTTTTGCTATATTTATTATTCTGAGATGTACATTTCAATGTTTCAAAATCCTTAACATCTGTTCCGCTAGTACAGTAATAACTCCGTAACAAACCCTCCTGAAATGTTTTGTATACCTTAAGTTTCTCGAATTAAAAATTAAATAAACGCACCCCGAAGTCATTTTAAAGAAAAAATAGTATTTATGAAGCCTTGTTATCTTATGAAGGAAAAGATAAAAAATATGAGTATTGCAATTAAGCTAGGTCCGCTGGTAAGAATCATTTTCTGAATTTTATTTATGTGTTGTTGCCGTTACGTATACTATTTCATTATTAATTATGTTACTTATTCCCTTATAAAAATTGCAAAATAATAATTCAACGGCCTTATTGCCTTATTTTATCAGCTTCAGAGAACACTTAACGTCTCGCCGGTCCAGATCGTTATCTGATGCTTATCAGTACCACCTTCGTTAATTAATCTTCTAACGTAGTGGCTCGTCTAGAGGTCACTACTGAACAGGTAATATTTATATTGTTTGTTACGTCCATAAAATGTGGATGAATATAGAGAAACGGGACGGACCAATGAAAAGATGGATGGATTGTGTGAAAGATGATATGGCTGGAAAGAATGTTACTTGTGAGATGAAGTCAGATAGAGAAGTATGGAAGAAGAAGACATGCTGCGCCGACCCCAAGTAAATTGGGTTAAGGGCAGGAGGATGGTGATGATAATGATATGTTACGTCCATAAAAATAACCTAGATGCTAGAAGTATTATGTGTTATGTCGTAATGAAAGTTGAAGAAGTGAAATCAACGAATCGATTTGAATATTTTTATGAATATAACAGCAACGCTTGATTCAATTTTCATAATATAAACACAAAACGTTGGACGTTGAATTGTCAATTGTCAATATAAACTATGTCAATAGGTCGGACGGATTTATAAAAAAAAATGTTTTATCGCTCGAATTGTTTTAATAGAATTTAAGGTTACTGGAATGTATTTCACAGTTATAGAACTATGTACTCTGATGTTAGTGGCGGTCAAATTTGAAAATAATACTTCACGTGTTTAACTGTACTAATAACTACAAATTAACCTAACAAGTAGGCACTTTAAACGACTAACGGGAGCAATGAAGTAATGAGCTAAACTTAAACGAGCTGTGAAATTTATGTTACGCGCAGCTTAAAAACAGGTCTCTCTAGAGACATCCAGCTACAGAATTAAGTTAAAATTTTATGCAATTTTTTAAAATTAACTTAGTCTGTTTACGTATTCAATTAAAAACTAAACAACTAAACTTAATCTTTTATAATTAAAAGAATTAGAATTTTGTTATTCCATTGGCTATAAGACAGCTTTGATTTTTTAATTGCTCGATAAGTTTGTGCTAGAAAAATGTTTCTAATAATGAAAGTACATTATATATCATAAAAGAAATGTTGCAATAATAAGTGTTAACAGCGCAATGGTGTACGGGCCGCCTAGCGCTGTAAAAAGTCGCAGGATCGATTCTGACCCCTGGTACCCAAAGTCGTACCCACTCCTAACGTATGTAATAAGCTTAAAAGAGTTAAATAGTAATAATAGTAATTCCTTGTTTGAGGCATTATTACTATTTTTTATTAAAACACCTTTTTAATAAGATATTATTCCAATTTTGTTTCTATTCAGCGATAAATATTTTAGTAGGCAAGGGTATGACAATACCTCAAGGAAAATCTAACCTACGAATTTTATTAGAATATAAATTATACGTTGAGGTCTTAAGACAATTATAATTATCATCGGTAATCATAATATAACATAAGACGTATGCTATATATTTTTATACAATAATATAATACGCATTAATCTTCTACTCTTTTCCATGATTAAGTTTGATTCAAATACATTAATTATAAAAATAAATACGTACGTACATAGAATAATGTGGTAAAGCTTATCATGCTATAACTTATTCATAATAAATTCAAGTTTTTATTTAGCCGGACAAGGGATTGTCTAAAGCAATTTACTCAGTAACGTGACGGAGAACATTTAATATCAACTAATATTTCCAAGCAACATTCCCAAGATAAGTTTTCGAGTAAATCCAATAACAGCCATGAACTGTTGTAAGTAAAAGCGATTGTATTCCTGCTGACCCGAGTGGCGGAGAAACAAAAGAAACAAGACTATCTAGACGGACTTATATAATCTAGACCAGTAGGAAGCTGATTAACGTCAGTCGGGTGTGGAGGAACTTGAAAGGAGGGGTAGCAAACAGCAGGATTTATTGGTAATGGCCCTTACCCAGACATTAAACGCAATGGATTACGTTAACATTAAGTCACATTACTTATATATGTGTATAAGTGTGTTTTAAATTTTATAGAGCACAAATGTCATAATTTAATAAAAATAAATTTAACGTAAAATAGCAAATAGTAGATAAATATTGCTCAACATCTGCAGTATCTATTTACTAAAGAAAATACGAAGATTTTTAGGCTTTTGTCAACATGCAAATCTGCTAATCTTAAAGTCACTCTCAACTTCACCTAGTCCATATGTTTGCTGGTTCTCGAATTAAGCTCTAACGAAGCACGGGTGTTCCGCAGTAACAAAGCTGCATCATGTTAAGTATATCGCACCGACTAACTTTCTAGACGAAACGTCAACATGATACGTAATACTACTTCTACCAGCTTACGTATCAGCTTGTTCAATTTTGATCAAATGCTATATCATCAAAGTGTTATATATTTAGAAATATATTCTTGTCAAACTATTTTCCAAAATTTCAACAAACGCAAAACACTCGTTAGAGAAGGCTCACTTTGTTTCAGACGGCGCATGTTGCTCGGAAAACGAAACTTTGTGAAAATATTGTGTTGGATATTAAACTGTACGTGACACTCATACCTACGCCGTTTTCATTCTTTTGCATGCAGTATATGATTTTCGTGTGATATTATCTTTGTTAATTTTATTCACAACTCTCATAATCCGCTTGTTGATATGCTTTTTACAATAAAATTGTTAGAATATACGAGAGTCTAGCGAGTTTCATCTTAATTCCAGTTCGGGAATTCTAAGAGTAAATTGCGGTTTCTTTTCTTCTCAATCCGGCTCACCGAAGATTAGAAAACACGTTTCGAAGAGCTCTCGAACAATTTTCCGTTTACGTTGCGGTAATTGTCTTAGAACAGGTACGAATAGTGGCTATCTCCCGGTCGGACGAACGAGCGCACTGCGGTAGCCGACGCCGCATCCTCCACCAAAACCTCCGATACGGCACGTGCACTGAATTCTAATAACTGTACTGATTTTATTTTTGCCTCCCTCATTCTTGATTCAACTATCTAATAGTGGCTGGCACATTTTATACGATTCAATTCACATTTAGCAATAAAAGTAATCATCCAAAGTTTCCGATTTATACCGGAAATGTTGAAATCCTGTATCCAATTACTTCAATTAATTATGCACAATTTGCTCTGCCCACTTACAACATGGTTTGTAAATAATTCAAGGATGATTGTAACGAGGGTCCGAATTCGGAATAGGTTCTTAATGTTTCTGGGAAAGCTTACAGTAGCACGTATCTCTGACCGTATATTTCTAAGAAACCCAAATATACCAACAAAGGTTAGTTCTGGGGATAATCTAGACGACTTTTCAAAATAAATTATTTGATAACCTTTCGATAAATTAATTATAAAACATACTTATTACGATGTTGCAGAAAACACTAAGTGCCGTATTAATAAGATTATTATTATTATTATTTAAGGTCACGTACACAATGAAGAAGGGCTGCAAATTAAATTACAGTTTCACATTCTAGATTCAGCTTACGTTTGCTGCCCATTGCACTTCCTCAAATTTAATTATTTAATTACGTAATCTCGCTGAGCAAACGGGCGATTTGTTGAAATAAAAACTAAAGCCGAAATATAACATTTTGCTCTCGATTATATTAAATATAACAGATGACCTTAGAATTATATCGATATTATATGATGATGTTCGCCATTTCAGAAATGTTGCCAATTTGTGAGGAGGTATGCTTGTTTTTTAGTAATTTTATTCTTATTTCTTCCAATTGAACAATTGATCTATTTTTTTTTTTTCTTTTTATCAGAATATAATGCAATGCGATTTTATTATAATACATCAAAGAGTGATATAGTATAGTTATAGAGCGAGTATAGTTTTATTCATTAATTTATGGCGATAATAAGACCAATATTTGACGGTAATGTCTAGATCTAGATTTTGATGGCCTATTATTTATTTTATTATTATATGACGTAATCATTTTTATTAAATAAATAGCATGAGCATATTATATTTTATTAGTAAGTTTTTATTTTTTTTATTTATCGTCAGTTTTGGAAACGAATGTTGAATATTCGATCAAACAAACGATTCAAAACCAAAATACATCTTGTCCAATAGTTTTTTCGCAAAGATGTTTCCGTGTAAAGTTTTCCACTTGAAACTTCGCCACTTCAGCGAAGCCAAGTCCCGTTTAACAAAGCTTTTTCATACTTACATTTTATATCAGGAATGGAATGTCACGCTCGGTTTCATCGACGCTCGTCCATCCGACCGCGAAAAGAACGCACACAGACCGGTAATAGGTGGCGCCTTACTCTATATTCAAGTCACGTTTACAATTCCTTATATTTCATCTTTTTCTACCGTCCCGAAAAATGTCATCGAATACGCATTTTCTTGTAATCCTCATAAGTCTCATAGCTTCAGCATCGTTCAGGATGTTCGAAGCCGCCGACACGCGATTCCCCTTCCTCTCGTCGTTTGGTATGTGTCATGTCGTGATCGCCATTTAAAGCGCCCAAGTTTTCTCCAATATCATAGTTAACAATAACGCTTTGTCACCCACACGTGATATCGACATATCTATAATACGTCTCTAGACTTCAGCCGGTCCAGCGATTTATAAAGAAAATAAATGACCTAATAGAAACTTTCCTTCGACAGCACTTTGTGAATGCAATACTTTAATTCATAAAACAAAAGAATGAAACTTTTAATCATTTAACCTACAAGTTTAACCTCCGAGTACAGATTCAAGCGCGTGAGGATTTAGAACCGAATCCGACTCCTTATCGGAACAAGTCCGTACATGCACCTTGCACCGAGCGTCTAAAGTTTCCGACAACAGCCCAACTAGTTTAGAAGCTTGGAAACTCCATCAGATACGTGAGCGAGCGATTACCTGGAGCTCGTAGACGGAGCGAGTTGACATGTATCAGAGTGCCTTGCTGCTGTTTTGAAATTAGGTGCTTACGAGTGTTGGACTAACTCGTTTAATGTTGTTCGCTTTACTAAGGAAGTATACGCTAGTAACCCTGTTTACTTGTTCAACTCTTGATTCTCAGTATGACTATTTTTAACTTGAAAGAAGATTTATATGAACAACTTTCGCTCATAAAAGCTAGATGAAAATACCGAGCATTTCTGTAAAATTTGTTTGACCTTAAGCGAGTTTATCGAAGAAATTCTACTACCTACGCAGCTCTGGCAACGATATTTCAACACGTATATGTCGTGTAGGCACTAACTAGCGAACACAGCTGGAGTTGCGGTGCAGCGACAATGTTTGGGCGTCGCATCCTTGGACCGTCGTGCCGTGCATCCACAATGAGCCTGGACACCAACCGACAGTCTAATTTATAGCGACGTTTAATTACCTAGAAGCATTTACTTATTACAAATTTCAAAGTAACAAAATGCAATGATAATTATCTATGTACATTATTAGGCGGATAAGTTAAGTAAATCACCGGCGAGATCAAACAGATGTAGAAAGCTGTAACCTGGAAATGGTGCAGTATTTTACAACTCTCGCGAACGACAGGAACATTTGAAATTCCAACTTTAAATGGGTGAAACGAGTAGGGAAAAGTTTTCATATGAGAAGGAAAATTGATATTTAGAATATCCTTTAAAAGTATAGTAGCAAAAGTTTCGAATTTATTGATTATTCTATGAGCATTAGTGATGGCAACATTATTTTACATCATTTTGATGCAATTTTGCTTCTTATATTCTCTCTGCTAAGGTTTTCTTTGCTGTTTTGCTGTAATGGTTACGGTGGTGATTACGTATGCGACATATATGTATATGTATATGTATATGTATATGCAATATAATATTATACATAACATAACTACTATTTATGTGATTATTACTTCGGACCGTCTCGTATGCCGTGACGGTAAACGACATCACGCGCTCTCATAGCGCCCAACCCCTGTCCACTCGCCATTTTTTTGTGTGTGTGTGGTGCGAAAAATATATGCTTCGTTTCAATATATGTTTATAAAAACAACCACAACGGAACTTTTGCTGTTTGTTCAATTTAGTCATTATTGGTTTTCTTTTCTATAAATTATTTTAACAACCATCATTTTTAATGTTTAACATGTACCGGCGCCACAGCCAAATTTATTAAATTTAATAATATAATTTTATGATTTTTGGTAATTCATTAATTATTATAATTATGTTTAAATATTTTGTTATGCATATTAAACTGCGTCTTTAATAACTTTTGAATTAACGACGAGATTCGAGTAATTAACGTTACTTTCTGATAAGGCTACTGTAAAAGTGTTTACTTATGTATATATTCAAAGGTATAATTTCCAGGGAGGCCCTTGTACATTGTTAAAATTTAATTAAGCTACTTTGTTTCTACCGAAAAGTAAGTAATTAATATGCGCAATGTGTATCGAGCTGAATAGTAGGAAAAGTTAGGTTATTTACGAGGCGTCGGTTGAGACTTGATATTCATAAAGCGCATTTAATTATTATGTTAACGAAACCTTCTTTTGAATAAAATATTAGACATGAACTGTCAAAGAGAATCAAGTGTTCATTATTTCGCGACGGAATTCAGACGAGGCGTAAATTAGAAAAGTTATTTAGTTCTTGATTACGTAAGCAGGGTAAAAAGCATAAAAGATGCATTCATTTATTCAGGGTAAAAGTAGTAAAATACAAACGAATGTTTTGTTTTTATTACAACACAGTGATCCCAAGGAGGTGTTTTCGCTACTAAATTATTCAGAAATCAATTCCTTTACACGGACGAAGCCCCGTTCCCGTGCGATAAATAAATAATATAACCGTAATTGTAACCAAGTCTGGACTTGAGGAAATATTCACTTCACTTACATTTCTATCTCTTAACGTTTAAAAAAAAATATATTTTTGTTTATTTTTTTTTTATTTATTAATTTATCCAGATAACGTCGTTATTCGTTTATCATTAAAAATCGATATAAAAGAGAGATATGAGTGCAAATAAAAAAATAATAATGACGATTGTTATAGACTTACATACATAAGTTTAATACACTCAAAATCATATATAAATTTTTTAAAGTTTTTTTTTCACTGTGTCTTATTATATACAGTGATTCATATAAATAAATCAAATGAATTATACAAAAAATGTTTATAAAAGTAACAAATTTTACAGCATTACAGTTCATTGATACAAATTTCTTTGATAGCTGTCTAACACTCTAAAATGTATGAGAAGGAAATCCCTAGATGGTTAGTAATTCTTGTCGAGGCGGCATTATCTACAAACGAGCTGATCAATATATTAGCACTAAGCAGTAAGCTCGTAAAGTACTTAGTAGCGAGAGCACGTCATTGATAGAGTGTATGATAGTGAGCATGCAGGCCGTGCGACGAGAATATGATGAACTTTCGGAGGTACTTTGCATGCATGTGCGAATATTCATCCTGGCCAGATCAATTTTTAAAAAAACATTAATTATATAAAAAAATTTATAAACTCTTTTTTCGATAAAATATATAAAAACTTTTTCGAACACATAACATACGAATTTTATAACAATCATTTAATTTAGTATTATGATAATATTATGAAGTGTTAGGTATAATATGAGCAATAAGCTTACTAACAACATCATTTTTGTCTTTATTATGTTATATGTTATATACTAAATACTCGTACTTCGTTTCTCGTACATATGTAAAGTAGAAAAAGTATATTTAAACTTATTTACGACGAAATAATACTAATATAATAATAATTGACTACCTACGAATATTCCATCCGAGTGTTTTTTATCAAACTCGTATGAGATCATTTTATGATCGGCCACAGCCGTAACTAAGACTATAAAGACCGATAAAGTATTTATTTCAATTCCATTTGCGAGTGATGACTCGAATAAAGTTTGTGTGAGTTTGTATATGTCTCTGTGGAGGGTTGGATAGCGCGTGACGTCAGCATTGGTGCTATATCGAAATCCAATCAGTGTTCTGTGATTGACAGTCGGTTCTGGCATCCGAGCATATATCCGTTGTATTCACTTGACGGTATATCATGTGAAATGGACGAACGTAGTTGAGGTCTTGGCTTAACAAAAGCCTTTAAACGATGCGACATGTACACGTTCGGTCCATACTCTGAAGGTTATTTTATTTTCATACGCCTAGACCGGTTTAGTGTTGTCCATTGTACTTCCTATTGTTTCAACTGTCACGGGATATTTTAAGGCTTATCCATTTCCATTTGTTCGTCATAAAGATTTGAATTGTTTAGATAAAAGCCGTTTCTTTTTTCTAGTCCAATTTGAATTAATAATGTTGTTTAAATTTTACTTTTAAAAATGATAGAATGCATAGAATTTTGTCATGGACAAGTGGGATACAATTTGGTAAAATTATATATTATACTGTTAGGTTTTCATAACTATAGACCCGTAATGACTCGTAAAATAAAGGGTTATTTCACGATTTTTATAAATAATGAGATTTGACCAAATATTCGAATCAATCGTCGGCTATTCAATGGTAATACTTATACCGTACGCCCTTCGTACCATTTACGCGTTTTTAAACATCGTAAATTTCCAGAAGTACAAGCGCAAACGGGAAAGCGTAAGCATTTACGTTCTCGTAAATTAAAATTAACAATAACGCTTATAATTAGATTTTTTTGAGATCTTAACCTTTCTTATACATTTATAGTAATTCATGTCGGCTTAAATAGTTTTGTTAATGTTTGCTAGAAAAGAGTCTACAATTCTTTTTCAAACTAAATTAAAATAATTTCAAAAAATATACAAAAATCGAAAATATAATGAAAGTTCAAAGCTATTTGTTCTTTCAATCAACACAAAGGGCTTGGCTCCTTTGACTATCAAGGAAAGAGCTATTCTATCACGCTGATGCTTGGTCAATATATTTTCACCAAAATCATCTAATAAACCAAATCCGACAATCGTTGAAAAATATTTTGAGTTAAAGAAATGTAAAACAATTAGTTTCTAACGCAAATAAATATTAGTATCTAATGGCTTAGAATTGTTCTTCTACACTCTCAATCTCAAACCTTCCTTTCCTCTTAGGAATTAAATTTTATTATTTTTTAGGAAGTTTTATTTAACGACACGCTCCATGCGGGATAACTTTATTTATGTCCATCTTTTAATTATGAAAAACTTTCAAAAATTAATAATTACATAACTTTATTTATAATTAGGGACATATTTTGCTAAATATATTAATTAATTAACCACAAAAAAAGTAAAAAGTACCTTAGGTAATTACTATTGATTTTTTAACATTTCAGGTAATAAAATAAATTATTTTAATTATATATATATAATAAAACTCATAGACATCATAGTCCACAAAATTCGTTTTATATATAATGTCACAAACCGTAATATGAACCTTCATATTTTACGTAACATTAAACGGAACAGACAATGAAAATAACTCTAAAGTATCATGACTGTTTCCTAAGTCAATTTAAAATTTATTACACGAATACAAGTATAATGGTCATCATAAAGTTGCGAGCGACCCTCGGCGACGGCACGCAGGATTGAAATAAAATTTACCGATACGTGAAGAGCCCGCGTCGGCTCATATGCAGAGCTCGATTCGGCTTATAACTAAATAATGTCGTATCGAGATGTATAACGAACTATCAATTAAGCTTGTATACACGCGCAAATTAAATTACCCTCTTTTTGAATTCCGTCCGCTCTCACACAAGATATTTTTGGTTACAAATATTTATACTCTGTCTCATACTATATTGTACGTGTGTGAATTATTTTCGTGTGTGTTAGCTCAAGTTTGTGTGTGTAATTGATTATGAAAGTTTACTCAATACAAGATTAATGCAGATGTAATTTTCAACAGAGTAGGTTGTCGTTGTGGTCCAATGATGACTTATATCATCCTAAAATTTATATTTTGATGCTGCCTGGTAATAAACAACCAAATACCTAACGTACACTGAAATGATAGAACAAAAGCCTGAACAAATAGTCTATTAAGTATCATTCGAAAAACAAAATTCTCAAAAAGAACCCAAGTTGAATTTATTTGATACGTAAAATATATACTTTTTAAATATTTCTTTATTTTATTCGGTCGTGTGAATTAATAATGTGATTGGTTAACTAATAATAAACACATTCAAGCTCTATAATTAATATGCATGCTATTCAGTAATCTATTCTAATATTGAGGAGAATTAATTAGTTTATAATGTGCATTTCTGTTATGAATATTGTGTACAGAGGTGGACTCTCTGGAGGTACTTCGATAATTAAATATTTACTTAGTATATTTAGTAAATTAATTTTATTACATATATGTATAATTCACTAAATACATTATACTAAACACCATTCCGCGAAAGACATATTGGATTTTCATTTTACGATCTGATATTTAGTATTTTATTTGAGAAAAAAATCAATTGAGATTTATTTAATTATTTTAGTGTTGTAATATAAAATCCTTTAGTAGAAAAGATAGATATGTTGTATCATTTTAATTAAAAATGCTAAAAGTGAAAAATTATGCGATAGTTTTCCGAAGAAAGCGAAAGTATTTCACTTTTTCCAATAAGTGTGATCGAACGGTGGAGTTCGAGTGGAGCTAGAAATTCTTGGGCAGTTGTAACAAGTTGAGGGCAGTCCTGTCCGCGACGGCAATATCGGCAACTTCGCCGGCCACAGCTGGCGAGCCGCCACCGATGTCTCAATAATCCTCAAGGTACCCTCCTAATCGACTCTTCCTTAGTTTGGCACAAGTGTGACTAACTGATTAATTCTGCGACTTCGTACGTGCCACTTCGCTCGGCCCATTATTGTTTGTTCCACACTTTCCTCCGCTCAGTCCCATTATTGAGCGATATTTAGACTATTACTGGAAAAGTCGTATGGAGGCTTCTCTTATTTATGTTGTCGAAGGCCGGCCATTACGTTCGATGGCGTCTAGTTTGGGATTGTAATTGCCGCTATTTTGTTAGATTGGATCCGTATTCGTTCACTCGAATAGCTTGTTCTGGGCCGAATCCAAGAAAATTTTATATGTTCTTTAGCACTTTGTGTGATTTGTCGGTTTTATTATGTATACCATGTATGTTTCTATATAAATTAATTAAAGCGAGAACCGGTTCCGGATTGCGCTCGCGCAAATTCTTCAAGCACAATGATTTTTGTAACATTAGATTAAAAATAATTTTATTCAATCATTTAACGGGTTCCTCTTTATTTATGAGGTAAAATTAATGTCTAAACCATAATTAGTCTTGGGATTTTTTAATATTTTGAATGAAATAAAATTACTTGTAAGCAAATTTGCATCAATAGTAATATCGAAAAAAATTAATTACAAAGTATTTGAACAATTTGATAATTTGATGTAATTTAATAATAAGGATGCAATGCAATGATGGCACGTGCAATGATGATGAGAAGGGGTGGGGTGAAAATTATTTTTTTCTTTAGTATAAAGCATACCTGGCAAATTGTATAAATTCACTGATTTCAATGAATCCCACTTTTCGAATCATGCATATATATAATATATTTAATAACTTTATATTTAACATTTAAGGTCTGCACAATCTCTGTGGATGCTTAAAATGAAAAAAGATATATTTTTACAATAATTATAAGCTTGTTAATACATTTAAATAAATCAATAAATATTAAATACAAAAACATCAAGTTAATATAAAACGCATTACCTTACCGAGCATTCCGTTGCTGATATTTTGGCCATCTCTAATAAGAAAATTAACAGTATATTTCTACATAATTGTAACTATGATTCGTTAAACCAAATCAAACAAAATAAACTCATTATTTCAGCTAAATGTTCGATTTCAAATAATAAATGAAATCATATTCTTCCAAATTTAAATATTGAAATAAATCTCGAGCCAATATTTTCCCTTAATTTTACATCGTCTGTACGCTTAAGGATAAATTATTATTCTTTACAAACCGTATACAGAGCACAATCAATTTTCGTGTCCATTGTTATGCGATAGGTAAGCGTGTTTTCGTAAAGTGGATTACGAGAGATCGGTGCGCTAATGCCGTAATACCGTGTAAATAAGATTTAAGTCTTTGACTCTTTGAGATTATAGTAAATAGGATTACGTAACGTGTGCATGTTCTCTGTTATCTGTCGATTGGTGGGCATTCAATTGATTTGAACTATTATTATAAATACCGTAAATACCGCATTGCTTTGAAAAGTCCCCGTCTTTTGTTAGAAAGTAGGTCTGGAGTTGATACCAAAACACTGCTCTCCACTGGAGATCTCACGATGTTTTTCTTAACTATCACTAATCTACTAAGCATGAGAAACATCAACGTTGCCTGTGTAATTTCCAATCTATTCCAAAATCAAGAATTGTTTATTACCCTCTGGGATGTCTGGATCAAGTAATTTCTTAGAAACCATCGAAACAGGTATTAAAATAAAATTAATGAATATTATAAATCACAGATATACCCGGTACTGTAAGTTGATGATTTGTAATAATTTTATTATAGATTTAAACATCTATATTCAATGCTACAATTGCAAATGCATTACAATATATTCTTTTAGATATTCAAAATAAAACGAAACCATCAGAAAAAAAAATCAACTTAATATTCATGCTTTTATAATGAGAGGGTAAATAAATTTTGTTTGTTTTGATTACAAATATAATATTAAAATTAAACGTTCAAAACGAGATAGCTTTAGCTGTTATTATCAATATTTTATGGGATATAGAAGATCGTGTCAACGAAGTAGAAGATATGATCGTAGAATAATGTTGTCTTTCAATTTAGAGTGACAGACGGCAATGCGTGTTTGCAAAAATATAAAACACGTACTAAAAATAAATCGTTTAAAAATTTAATTATAATAATAATTAATTATTTCCAAGTTACGTACAAAGGAAGCGTAAAATCTCTCAACGAAACCCGTTCATATCATCTACTCCTTAACCCTCCGCCGTGTTAATTGGTTCTGGCCTCTCCAATTTTTTTTCCGATTGCTCTATCTTTTGGCACGAATGGAAAGAGGAAAGGGGGGGAGGAGTATCGCATGATAGAATGAGGATATATCGCCAATAACTTGCCCCCATTGTTTGTTGGCCGCTGACTTAATAAGTTTGCCGAATTTATTATGATTTGTAGCTCTTCTCTGACTATAATTATTTTAAATATACTCGAAATGAATGTTGCTTAATAAGATTTATGAGTATTTTATACTTTATTACCTTTTAACATGATTCGCGATTTAAATTTATAACTTTTTAATATATTTCTAGTAATAAAAATAAACGAATTTCAATAGGGACCTATTAATATTTACTTGTCTTGATAATATACTACTTGTATGAAGTGGGATTCAATATTTTCTACATAAAACAGTCCTTGATTTTGTTTTAAATTTTTAACAACATCCCATTATAACTATACAAAACTGCAAATCTGTTAACCTTTGATTAAAGTTCGAAGCATAGATGTAATTTATAAGACGATAACGTGTATGATAAACTCAATAAATAAATTTAAGTGCACTTCGTCGCATCATTAACATTGGCCTGACGAAATGTCGGCAACTCGTAAATCATTTCCAACGCCGTCGAAGGACCTCGTCACCATTATTAACACCGGCGAGATTTGCACGCCGACCTATTTGTTATAATTACTCGCGAAAGGTAAACAAAATATAACGAACCATTTGACACTGTCGCTCTAAATTACAATCTTGATACGAAATCCTCGAAATATTCTCGAGAAAGCGATAATTTATGCAGCACCTGCTTTCTTAAATCATCAAAACCTTGAAGCGATATCAAGGTAAACTAAATATAATGCAAAAGTCAAAGCAATTAGTTTTAACTATAGACATTAAATATTAATTATAAAATGATCTATTTCAATGAAATTTCTTAAAATATTTCTAATACACTTATCGAGCTCAAAGAGATCTCGACAGTGATAATATCGTCTGTTCCATCGTTACTTTGTTCGGTAGTTCAACGTACCATCCCGCTTTTTAACGGTATTTTTAAGATTACGATCAAGAAGAGGCGAGTATCTTAAAGTAATTAACAATTATTTTGTTATCCTCCGGCGCGTAATGAAGATAATTTGCTAGTATACAGAGACGCAGCGGGCGGGATGTCTCCGGCTAATTGAATTTCACAACATCGGAAAATAACTGCGACTGCAGTGAAACTCTTTCTGTAAATCGTGAACACTGGAGGGTTGCTTAATTGCGCTGTCGTCTTATATTATTCCGAATTATTAAGTACCATTTCGTGAATAAGACAAGAATCACGTGCAAAAATTTTAAAGTACATTAAACAAACCCCGTAAAACGAGACAAGGATTAAGAACGTGCATGTGTGATGCAAAACGAAACATATTCAAACGTCCATAATGGAAAGAAGAAATGGCAATAAAGCGCTAAGCAATCGCTCGGCCGTACTCCGCACAATACTCCGTGCGACTCCATTCGCACTGTTCTCTCCGTTCACCGAAGAACGAGTGCAATTTCCCGCGTTCCGTATCGCGAGCGACGTACAAAAATTGCTTTTCTGAACGTGAAAATATAGAGAAAAAAAAACATGCTATGCAAATTTTTGTAAAGTCATTCGAAGGCGTGCGTTTGTATTTCTCGGGTAAGGGTAAGAGGGTAAAGAAGGCGAACAATTGTCGTCGCGAAGAATTCCTTTATTTTGTAAGAGGGATATTGCGCGTCGGGTGCAGGCGCGCAGCTGCCGCCGAACGTTGTTTACCGGCGACCGGCGACCGGCAATACCAGCCCGCATCGAACGCGATGCGCTGACACGCCAACGCACCCTGTGATTGCAAGCCCGTTGAATTAACTTGTGCAATCGTCTATTTAATCCGAATGCTCTATTGACAAATCACCCGTCGTCGTATTTACGTAAATTTATTTACCGAGCCCCGTGAGTAGGCGTACATCTTGCCTCGGCCCAGGTCAAGGCTCAATTTGCTCGTAAATACAAATAAATAGGATTCCGTCTGTATCTCATTGCCTGATGCTTATCATATTTTATGGTTTCGTAAACTAGGGGCAAATGTCGCTATAATTGGGGCATTTGTTTTGATGTCGAATTCATTACCCCTGAAGCCTCAACAGAATGTAATTCGCCAGATTTATTGTACGCTGACTACAGTCAACCAATTCGAACGGCACGCTTTTACATTTTTTATTACCTTAGTTTACGGAACAGTACCAATTTTATTAAAATACATTTCAAATAAGTCCTTTAAAATTAATATAACACACACATATCTTTAATAAAAAATAAAAAAGCTGGCAATAATTGTGTCCGTTAAAATAAAAAGTGGGTTCTACGATGTTATTATTATAGTGTTTAGCCCTAAAATTAAAATGACCAACACTACTAATATTATAAATCAATTAATTTGTTTGTTGATTCAAAATTGAATATTTTAAGGCTTGACATAACCTATATTATATATATGTTGTGTATTATTTTAGATTTATGTAGCTTATTGTGTCAATTTAGTCGAAGAGAAAATTGTCGGTCGGGCGCTTTCTGAGCGAACGCCGCCTATATCTAGAAACATAGGATATAAGATTTATATATCTCTGTCTGTATTTAAATGTCTACAGTAAGATTAGATACAGCATACATACTGTCATTAATAGATTAGTAGTAATAATCCCATGCCAAATATTTCCTATATTTGGCAAACATGGTATAATAAAGAAATCTTTTTTCACGCACTAACCCTACAAATAAAAAGACCTTTAATTTTTTTCCTTTTCTCTAAATGTTTAGTGATATTACAAGATTTTGATATACGCGTGAAGAAAAGAGAAAAGTGGGGCGTACGATAAGATATATTAGCACAATAGGGGGAAGCGATCTCACATGCCTCCCTACCTAGTATTACATTATTTATTTATATCTTATTTAAAAATAATGTGGTAAAACTCTACTTTTATTCTGATATATTATATATAAAATAGACGCAATTTTATCAATAATATAAAAACGTACTATAAATGGCTGTTCTAACAAAGAACGGTTGAGATTTTCGTTTCATAACTAAGCTGTAAAATCTTATTTGCAGGTTACGTTGCCGCCTTACGACGAAGAGATAATTTGCAAAAAGGTAAGGTTCCATACACATCATACTTTCCAGTGATCCACAATTTCATTCTATAAAAATACACAATTTAACGATTACATACACAACATTAGAACCACTGATTTTTAATCATGGTGCTATTCACAAAAAAGAATTCATACTTTTGGGTTTTATGTTAAATATTTAGGCCGCAACAATTCTGAAGTATAGTGCTTTATGAACGAGCCCTAAACGTCAATTTGTATTCACGAGCGTGAGGCTAGGTACCAAACTATATAGGTCCTCGGCATTTTATCGTTTTTATCCGATACCGACCCAGATAATCCTCAGAATAAGTGCGCATAACATCAGAGTACTTCGTGTAAACGTATTTAGAGAATAGGTTCTTAATTTGAAAAAGTATTCAATGTTGTTTTTACTTCTTTATTTAAATAATTTTATTTTTTCCAATAAATGATTAGTTTCGATTCTTACGGTTTCATCCCAATCGTATTAGCTGGTCTGAGCATAGGATTTTGATACCTTGAACTTTTTATCTTTCAAAACAAAATTGAAATATGAATCGATAAATCGTTGGTGAAATAAATATTATATAATGTTATAATAAAATGATTTATTTTTATTTTATTCAAATTAAACAGTAAACACACAGTAAGTAGTGTTTTACCAACACTTTAATTAATAGTATATTTATACAATTGTTGACATACATTAAGTCCTAAGTAAAGCTAAATGAATGATATAATTATTTGCAACGAACTGGGATTACGGTTATCATGTATATGTTTTTAACTATAAAGCTTTCTAAAAAAATCTCTATCATTAAATGTTATCATAATAGTTTCGACGAAAATATATAAAAAAGTAATAAAACACGATGATATGATATTAAAAAGTATTCCGCGAACGTCAAGATATTTATGAAATCGTACAATGAATTGTTATATTAAAAATATGAATATTTTGAGTGGAGTTTACGATTCTCATCGGGCGCGCCTCCGTCTTCCTATTTTGCTGGAATAGTCCTAATAACATGCCACAACTCATTCTGATTTATACGCTCTCGTTATAATTGTTCGCTTCGCTGGCGCGCCGCTATTGCCCGCTGTTGCAATTTTCATGCAAGCGATCCGCAGGAATGGATTTATTCTTTCTAGCAATTTGCTCCTAACTTTCTTACGTATCGTTCGACTTATTTCATTTAAGAGCTAATAGACCTTTTGAAGCTTTCCAGTGTTAAGTAATTTGCCTTCAAATTACGCGATTATTTACACTTGAATAGAAACAAATATACAAAAGGCGATTACATCGTAAGGGCAGCTTGTATTCAATTAAATTAACGAAACTTGGAACACCGCCTTGGTGTCTTTTATTGTTCTTTTAAGCACGTATATAATATGATAAATCAATTTCACTAATACTATCTCGAATAAAATTAACAGAATTTGTAAACAGCAGTAAGTCCTTACTAAATTACTTGATCTTATTGAAGCGCAACATTTTCCCAATATGCATAGAAAATAAAGCGGTTGCGGCTAAAATCGGCCGCACTCGTATCAAACTATGTTAAACGCTCTGAAATTGTGCGAAGGACGTCTTAAAATAGTGTAACTATTTATCGCCGCATGACTCACACTGTTTTACCCTAAGCTCGTTGCGATCTTGTGTTTATTACGAAAGTGAAAACATATTTTTGACTGATGCCAGAACTGAGGACGTGTTTAAAATAATTTAACCGGATTTTATTTCATGATGTGTACAGGCAGACCGGGGTATGGGACGCCTCGTGATAAGAGGTCACCACCACCTATAGACATAGACGCTGTAAGAAATATTAATAATTCCTTACAATGCCAACTTTGGGAACTAAGATGGTATGTCCCTTGTGCCCGTAGGTATACTGGCTTACTCACCCTTCAAACCGAAATACAACTATACTAAATATTGCTGTTTAGTACCAACGCAGACGTACCCGTAAGTAAAAGTATTGTGATGACAATAATTCTACATAATCAATGAATTTACTTAGATTAATAGGTTTGAAACAAAAAAACAGTACTGAGATTGTTAGAGTATTAGATATGCAGGAAAGGCCAGTTCATAGCTCGACTGATGTATTGGTGATGTTAAGTGTGATAATAACTGCTTTATAGTATTCATTGTTTTCATATAAGTATATTTATACACAAATCACAATACATATACATTTTTTTATTATTCTCAAAGTCAATAGATTTGGAGCACATGCGTTTAACAATTCTGAATATGTTGATAACATCAATAGCTTTAGTTACAAACTCTGTTTAGAAGGTAATCAGTTAAATGATGTTCTACCCTTCTTTCGAAAGCCAAATCAATGACAGCTAAACGAAATAATCAGTGCTTAAATCCACAAGCGCTAGATTATTAAGTAAGATCATTAACGTCTTCACAATTAAGCACAGAATACAAGACAAACATACTTGAGCTGTTCTATCAAATTTGTGAAGTTTTTTCTCAACGGTGTGTAAATAAACACAGACGACTTAACGCATTTTAACTCTCCGGCTCCCGTAATTCGGGGCTAAGGGACAATGCAATCAATCGTAAACTTTTGTTTGACTTATCTTCGAAATAAAAAACAATCGGGAAAGGTTCGAATTTCGTGGAACGCAAAGTTTGAAGGTGAGCCATCGACCGTCTCCCTAATAGAGAAGAAAAATACGTTAATGTACCCTCAGATCGTGAAGACAAATAAACCTAAGCGGACACGAACGAAATAAAAGCGGGGTGGCAACGAGATAAATAACAATGATCTGGTGGGCGAGTCACCGGCTGGGGGGGATGTAACTACTTTTTTACTTACTATAAATACTAAAGTCTCAAATATATCACTAGAAAATTCTTTGCTAGTCTTTCTAGGCGCAGACATATATACGACTTATTGCGACAACGGAGATATATGTACCGATAAGTTATCTTTTGATTTAGTAAGATATCGATGAAAAATATTTAGAGGTAACAAAGTTCACTTAATAGCTTCACAAAATTGACAGCCTAAGCCTTTTCCTTAAATATTCTAATATTTTATAAGAAAAAAACAATCCATGTTTTGTAATTTTAACATTAACTCCATACATTATTATCATTCACAGTTCATACATTTAAGTTTCATTCATTCTTTTCTTTGATCGGGTGTCGATCAAGCCGTATATTACAAATGTCTTTACTACAATTAACTGATATAAAATCACAGATTTTTTGAGGAAAGGAAATTATACCGCCTGTTTTCATATTGACAATCGATACAAATATATATATAGCATTTCTTAGATCGTTAATGAGCTGTCAAACACGGAATCTAAGATTATATCTCCATGGAGTGATCCCTTATTACGGTATCCCTTCCAGACCTGATCGCAGCTCTGTCTTTCAGCACCGATCTCTTTGCCTCGTGTCTAACAAAATTCCCCCATGTGTCATAATCTATGTGTATCGTAATTTAATTAGAATGGCCGCGAGACGAGGACGTTATTATACTTTCTCATTTTCTTCAAAACAAATTCAAATTGAAACATCTCATTAACCTAGTTGTACAGTCACAACAGAAATAGTTTGAACCTTAGTGAAACTAAATAGATAAAAGAGCTCCGGCTCGGTTGAACGCAAGAAACAATATCCAGCGCTTCACAGCGCCGGAAGTAACCAATGTTTCAGGGCTGACATCTTTACGTAAGCTGTTTTCGAAACGAACACACTGTACATATTTAAAAACGGCCAAGTGTTAGTTGAATTCACTAACCAGTGGTTCTGTACAATATTCAGATTTAACAGCGGGGTTTTGTTTCGTTTGAAAAAAGCGGCTACAAAATTTAATTTTATTTAGTAATGAATACGTTGTAGAATGCAATGTACTTATTTTTTCTGAACTCTATTAATTTAAGATTCGAATTTCGAATTAAAAAATAAAGCTTATATGTTTTTTGTTGCAACTCTGGAACCGATAAAGTTAAACATTGTAATATTTTACTAAGATTATTTTTAACACACATAATTATAATTATTTATCTTATAGTATATTACATATATTGTATATAAATATACAATTTTAAAAGAAATCTTATATTTTACACCTTCATTAGTCGTTATTATTACAACCACGTTTTTCTTACACAATGGAAGTTTCCGACTTAGTTACTTTTAAAAGTCTCGCAACTAAATCGATTATTATATATTTCTTATAATAAAAATATCCTACTTCTTCTTTACCTTTCACAAATTTTACAACACAAAATTTCCGTCATTGTGTTATAAACTTTTTTCAGCGATGCAAATTTAAAATCTCAATTCATTCATCAAACAAAAGAGTTGACATAAAACCTCTTTAAACTTCGAAGCGGTTAAGAGTTGTTAAAAATTAGAGAGGTCTAAGGAACTTCTAATAATAATTTCCATTTCCTTATACATTCACAACCCTAATTTTTTAAGAAAGACATTCCTTGAGATCTTTTTGTCTACGTCAAGTCCGTTGGCTTGTCATAATCATCTTTCTTCAAAACATTGTTATTTTTAATTAAAGTACTTCAAAATAATAAAACTTACAATAAAGGAGGACCAGAATTAAGGCAATTGTACGCAACGTTTATCGCTTAAACCGGGAATATCCAGTTCCGAAATCCTTTCATTTCGCCTCTGACATTTATGAATATTAAAACGTAACAGAACACTGCTGTTATTTCAATATTTGAAAATTCATTCTATATTTAAATTTGTAACTTTATTTGTTATCTTAGCTCTTTTTTACAATTGTTGTCTGGATGCGCGACTGCGCATCAGCCAAGTTCTACAAATAAAGCCAATTATTGCGTTTATATATACCTGAAACCACTTATTTTTTATATTAAAAAGTCTATTTTCGAATGTTAACGCACAGTGTCAGTATTATTATACTCTAAATATATAAATATGATATATAGTTTAAAACAGCTCTTGCGTTTCATATAAAACAAATGTTATATTTATAATATTGCATTTGTTATATAAAAAGTAGATTATACGTTAATAAAACGCGAGAAACGCTCAACGCGATTACGTTAGTTATTCTTAACGAGTGAAAAAAAATCAGGCCAAATGCTTTTCTTATTCATTTATTGGACGTTGTAATTTAGAGTTTTATAGGTTAATACGGCGAATTCAGTTAAACTATTAACTTTTGAATTTGAGAGAAAGAAATTCGGAATCGGAAGAAAATTTAGTTATTTCCTTAACGAACCCGTGTAAAAAATAGATATGAACGCTTCGGTTTGAAAGTTCAGGTAGCCACTGGTTGTTGATAACAAGCACGTTGCAATTAAGTCGCGCCGCCGTACCCCTCGACGTTTTTGGGGGCCGATGCACACAATAAAATTGTCCCTCGCATTGTTTGTACTAAAGTGCATGTTATTTTTTTATAATTCGATTCTTATTTCGACGTGATTTTATCAGAGTTAACTTTTAAAACAATATAAGTCGAAAAAACATTTCACTGAAATATTTCAGTATTAAATTTATTTTAACCAATGAAATGAAACGCTATTGTTCTGTAAGATACATTAACGAGTTTATATTTCCATACCAAAACAAACGTGATAAAATCACAAATTACAAATTATAATCGCGGCGCCAAACCTCAAATTGACTCCAATATCTAATTTGGTTAAGGCTATTATCATTTTGAGGTCATTTTAAATTTACGAAGCCAATTGAATTTTCAATATGTTTTTAGTGAATAACAGCTCCACGTTTGATCATAAAAGTTAGAAACCGCAATATCACTACTCTACTGATATTACATTCCCGTCCCCGGCGGCTGAGCGCTGTCGCCATGTAGGCCGCCCCCTCCCTAGCCACTCGCCCACCATACTACAATCCCATAAGGTAATGAATTCGACCACGGCCTATCCGTGTGACCTATAAAAATTTAGGACGCAATTATTGATATCATTGGCTTGTTTATAAAGCGACTCATTAGACCTTCCACTAAAGAAAAACGTTTTTATACGTTTTGTTTTTTCTTTAATACGAAAGAAAAAGATTGTTTGAAAAGATTACATTATAATCTTATACTTGAATAAATTTAGTGAATATTTAATTTTTGTTAGAACACCATGCAACATGAAATGAGGTTAAACGCCCGCCTCGCCGAGTATAGCTACAAAATGCCTTACCAACCTAATGTGACCTCTTTGAACCTCTTTCAAGATCCGTAATGCATTGAATAAGTTTGAACTTTGTGAAGACACTATACGTAGTAAGAAATAAAATCTTAAAAGAATGAGGGTTGAAGAATGGAGAAGATTATATCTGCATTTTTTAAAAGATACAGTGAACTCCATTCTAGTCTACTCTTAGCCATGGAAATATAACAAATATAGATTGCGCCTTTAGTTAATAACCTCTGAAACCTCTTCTTCTTCAGAATGAAAACAATAAGAGATGTATAGTATTGTGAGTACTGTGACATAATTAAGATACTTTTATCATTTTAGCATATTATTAATTTATCAGTTATAAAATTTTCGGGTTTAATTTAACTTGGTGCAATAATTCGTGTACACAACCGTACAGATAGTATATTTGATTAATGCGATTAATCTTTGAGAACAAAATTTAATATTGTTTCGTTAAATTGTATGCATCAGTTGATAAAGAAAATCAATATACCTTCTGTTACACATTGATATACTTATATATAGTTGTCTTGTACATATAGCCTGCCAGTTTATCTAGACCTTTATACTGATACTATAAATGCGAAAGTAACTCTGTCTTTCTGTATATATTGGTTGGTCTTTCACAATCAAAACACTGAACAGAATTTAATCATATAGATTATGAATCAATCTCGAACTCTAAGAAAGGACATAGGCTCCTTTTTAAATACTAATGACCGACACCTAAAATGCGAGCAAATCTGCGAAGAACAACTATTAATAACAAAAAAGTGTCAGGTAGTAGTTACGGCAACAACTACTAAAACTGGTATTTCAGTTAAATTAGTCATCAAAACTTGAACTTTATTGAATATAATTTTCAATTGCCGTTGTTCAGAACCATGTTATGTTAATGTTGTAGTAGGTATTATTGTTAATTAAATTGAGGTAGTGTTGAAACTTACGCGAGAATAATGTTCCAAGCATAATAACGCAATAATTTACATTCTAAGCTTATCTTTCTATTATAAATATTTGCTAAAATATGCATACCTAATACGTATTTGCTTGTTTCGTTATAAGTAATTATATTTTATGATTTGTGGAAAAAAGACTACATATACTTACAAATGAAAAGACTTTTTACAATTGTAAATGTTTATTACTTCGAATATGTATGTGCATAGACGTTTTCAAATGGAAAACAATTGAAGGCTGTTGTTGACGATTCTCTGAGGGGCCACTAAAATGTTGCACGTGATTGGTCCCACGTCCTCCATGCAGGCTATGCAGCCAAAATATTGACAATAGATACATCATACATTAACATCCGATAAAAGTCTTGAAAACGTTCCTGATATAATAAGTTAATATTTAAGTTATTAAGTTAAACATCGATGTGACTTGAATCGATTTTGTATTCCGACACTCGTGAACTATGCAAAAGCTGATTGATTCAGTTGGAAAACAAATTCAATGCTACGAGTTCTACCGGCCGGGTTGCTTCACACTCCTAAACTTCGCCCTGACTTTCCTCGTCCGTTGTTCTAGACGTTCATTTTTAAACAAGTGATTTAGACACTATAAAGTTTCGCCATTTTGCTTTTGACTTAGCGAGTGCTTCGACTTAGTATCGAAGCGCTTTAAGTACGCTTTAAATACCCCGTCCCGACTCTTCAGCGTTCTACTGCAAATCGTAAAGAAAAAGTTTCGAATGGTAGAGCCAAATACTGCGTTCATTTTGAACCATGTTTTTTTATTTGGGACTAGCAAAGTAAGCACATTTAGCAGACTATGGCGTAGAGTACCGAGTTATTTTGCTCTTTCGTAGCGACTAATCTTTTAACGCGTCACAGGCGCACGCACATAAATTGTGGTTGAATTACGAGCCGCTTCGAATGAACCCGATGTTAAAAACTTACCTCCTTTCTCCCTACTGTATATTTTTACGATGCTTATTTAGCACTTATATGAAACTCTTGAAAATAAACTCTTATTACGATGAAATTAATAAAGATTTATACTTCACTTCGAATTTGATTTGCAGTGGCTCTAAAAACCTAAAGAAATTAATCTTACGCTAAGATTGTAGTCTTGTTCTTAACTTTCAGGTTAGTCTTCATTATTACGTTTCACAGTTTCCGGTCGGCGGATTTGATTTATGGCTTTAATTTGGCAAGGTTGGCGACGACGGGCCGAGACATGTCGGAGTGTTTTCAAGGAGCCATCGTGCAATTGTTTAATTAATCTTAAGCTACAGAGGCGTTGAGCGCCACACTCGCTGCGGGTGCACTACACTTGGCCAACTTTAAACTCGTTAAAAGTTCCTTTGAAACATTTGGCGCCAGATAAGCCGCAGTCAGACTCGCTCTCGAGATTGTTAACTTATCTGGTGTTATAATTAAACAGCGTTTCATGTTCAATTTCTCGCCGATTTCTATTGAATGTCTACACGATTAAGTGGCAGTCATTAGACATTTTCGTTATGTCAATATTTCACTAAGCTAGCGAACAAGCAGGAATAATAAAGTTTAATGAGAAGGGTTGAGCGTGCTGAATCCGGTATCACCAAACGCATGTACATAACAAGGTATTGAGTGAACAAGGCTCATTCCACGCACACAAGATGGCGGACAATGGCCCTTAGCGGATAATTACTCAAATAGATTGCCCATTGGGGCATTGTCTCTATGTGCCTCTAACATTATATAGGAAGGTTACTGACGTGCATACTAAATATTCGTACAAAACTTGTTCAACCTTGCAATATGTCGTCTGCCTTAGAAGAATATATTGTTCTACTAACTACCCACTAGCTTTAATTACATCTCTAAATTTAAACCAATTGTCTTATTAGCGTTTCTTGTCAAATATTATTCAATTCTTACCTTAAACTTCTAGTCATATTTGAATTTAAAACAATATAAAATTACTCGCACATAATGTAATGTCGTAGACGGCAAACAAGATAGATGTTTTTTTGCACTTATAATGAACGTGGTCAGATGCAACATAGTTAGCCTTAATTTCGGAGTTCGTGACGGACTGGCAAAATTTTTCTCGGTTTGCATCACGGGCTTTTAATCAGACATTTTGATCAACACGTCCTCGCTCGGTAATATAATTACAGTTAACAGCAGTACGGCGACGTTATCGCGCATATAAATTAGAGCGATTTACATTTAGCGTCGCGACACGGAGCTGGCTATTATCGTGAGTGATGCGGGAGTGTGTGCGGGCTCGAGATCATCGCCAATCATTCTATCGGGACTGCTATCGCTTTTATTTCAACCCGGATATAAAATATCGCAATCGTATTCAAAATAAACATTCATCACTTTCGACTTTATATACGTTGTCAAGATGTTTATTTCGCCTTATCTATTGTATAATAAAACACTTAAAACATAGTTAATTAAATATTACTTCATTATGTATTTAACATTTATTTAATTATTTTTTTTATTAAACGTTTATCCAGCAAAACCGTAACACGTCCACATCAATCGTATTCTGTTAAATTAAATTAAAATCATTCATTAAGCGTTCACTCACATTATTTCCGTCACGCCGTTCATAAATTAATTTTCCACATTTCGCTATAAAGCCTCCGCAAATTGATCTTAATTTACTTGAAATGTATCGCTTTAATGATAACCGTAAGCAATATTCGGTAGGGGAAGACGAAAACAATCATTTAAATTCCATAATTGTTTGAGAAATATTAAAAAGTACGAATATGTCTAATAATATTGCTTTGTAAAATGATTTAAAAGACTATTGAAAACTAAGCGATTGATGCAATTATTTAAAATAAAAAGTGAACAAAACCACGCTTAAAAGTTAAAAACTTTCTTTCTTATCAAAGCTCAAGAGATCCAACCTTTATTAGCTATTTTATCGAGCGTTTTAATCTCGACGTCTTGCGCTGCTGCGGAATGGATAGGTCTTATTAAAAAATTGTTCTTTTTATACAACTACTCAAAACGAACCGCTTTCTTGCTTCGTTAATACTTAATATTTCTTTTCCTTGAACTAGTTATTTTCGGGATTTTAAAAGTACTCGATTACTTGCATTTTAATTAATACTCATGACTCATACGGCATTTATTTCTTTTTTTATAACATATTTTTGTAGTCATGATTCAATATTATTAAAATATTGTAATGATTAAAAACGAATTATAAAACTAAACAACAAATAAAATAAAGGTATTAGTTGTTAACTGAATTTGAATTGAGGATATACGTAATTTTCACTCTTATAAAAATTGGTTGTTATTTTAAAAAAATTAAAAAACGCCTAATTAAATTTTAGCCATTTAACAAATAGAACTCCATTTATGATGCCTTGTTCATTGGCTTCCAAAACATAAACATCTTGTAAACTTATCAGAAACAATGAAATAATAATTTAATAACAACTGAATTTCATCGTCAGCGGATCTCAAAGATTAGTCATGTTAAGCACTGGTTCATTTTATATCCTCACTCTCACAACACGATACCGACTTTCACACGGCCGGAGAGAGATTAACTGCAGAGGCAAAAGCTTTACGTGCTCTCTGAGGTAAGCGAATGTATCATTACCAACTTTTCAACTCCAAAGCATTGAACAAAATATTGAACCTATTCCGGATTTCAACTCGTCCTCAAGTTCTGGAATCATTTTAACCACTGGGCCTAAGAGACAAATATGGCGGTAATCATTAATAATTAATCAAAAACTGTATAATCAGTAAATAATAATTAATGTTTTATTGTATTAACCTTATATTTTCACATGATTAATTTCAATATGACATTCTATGTAATATGCTAATCGTCGCTAGGAATTTAATATGTTCAAAATGCGTTAATAGTACGCTTATATCCTATAACTACAGAATTGATCTATAAATTAAACTTTAATGGTAAACTCATATTAAGCACTACAAATATATTGCGATGCAATTGAATGTATGCATGAAACAACTTCACGACTAGCACGTTCTGTAGTGTATTTTCGCATGAGCATGATTTATTAAGACCAATTTTACCAAGATTTTTTTAAATTTAATTATTTCTTATTGAAACAACTAATTATGAAGTCTGCTCACGTACAGTTATAATCGAACTTCAAGGTACCTTCTGTCTTAATACATTTAGGGGTAGGTGATTCAACAAGATTATATAAAAATTACTAATAGTTACTACAGCTACAAAGGACATAGCATCTTAGTTCCCAAGGATGATGTTCATTGACAATGTACGTTATTAATGTATCTGGCAGTTCAAATGTCAGTGACAGTCTTATGGTAATTATAGATGATGTATATGACCCATATTAATATATGAATAATATTAAAAAATATGATTTTTAAATAATGTGTGGTTTAAGCAAATCACGACATTAAAGTATAATCCTTTAAAATTATTTTGCACTGTTACTTATTTATGAGCGAATAAGCTAGTAAAATGTAAAAATATTTTTTCCACTTTTACGAGGCTTTCAAAGCAAAAGTGAGAGTTTTTATTTTTAGATCTCTTTACGGTTATGAGCTGTGTTTCTAGGTTAATTTCTTTCACAAATGTATACTGACACTCCTATTTGATTTAATCTTTCTAATAATATATTCTTATCGCGATCTTTTTTGGATATTTGTCTTGTATATATTTATTTTTTTTTAAATTTACCTATGTTCTTTTTTTTTAATTTGAGATTTTTTGTTAGTAATATAAAGAAAATACTTTAAATGAGTTTCAATTGTGTTTTCGCAGCACACAGAACCCAAAATCCTAGATTCAAAACCAATTTCAGGCAAAAAAATACAGTTAATTTTTTGTTAAGGAATTCTCAATTGCTGACCGAAATTAACCGTGATTTTTTTTTATGGCTTCTGTTGGCGGGCTATCATATGGGCCACTTGATGGTAAGTGGTCACCACCGCCCATAGACAAAAGCGCTGTAAGAAATATTAACCATTCCTTACATCACCTATGCGCCACCAACCTCGGGAACTAAGATGTTATGTCCCTTGTGCCTGTGATTACACTGGCTCACTCACCCTTCTAGCCGGAACACAACAATACAGAGTACTGTTATTTGGCGGTAGAATATCTGATGAGTGGGTGGTACCTACCCAGCTGGGCTTGCACAAAGCCCTACCACCAAGTAAATGGCAATCCTTTGGAAAACCATTTGTTTCAGCGCCTGAAATCTTTCGAGTCGCTTCCGATTTCTATTCCATCTTATTGTGAGACTAGAAAACGAAATAAAGATTTCATCTATATTAATTACACACGCATTTATTAAAGGTAATTTGGTTGTCACACCACATATTACTATATACTTACTTGCCAGCAAAACATGAATCTTTTAACTTCACGATATACATATACTTTCGTAGCACTACCTAAATACTAACACTAAGCTTATAAATAAATGTTGTTTTTTTTAATTTATCAACAAGTAATCGCCCCAACAAGACGGCGAAGGGACCAAACGGAGTTTTAATCAATAGAAGATCTTTTGAATAGAAAGTGACTCTTTTTTGGGATTCTTGAATAAATGTAAATAAATTATATATCAAAACAATTATCAATAAATTATTAACAGATTCTAACACTACTGTATTATATGATGTCCCTCAAAGTTGGTCAGTCTCCCTTGAGAAAGGTCGATGTGTCCGAAATTGATCATCATCACTGGGCGTGAGAATATATAATTCGATATATATATATATATGTCGGAGAAGCAGGATGCCGAACAGTTGGGTTCGGGGATTGATCCGACATTTGTAAGACTATGTGGGCGAGCAATGGAGATATTCATAAAATAAAACGTATTTAATATCGTCTAATCACTGTATTCATTGATTCAATAATCGTACACCACAATAATATCAAAGGATTACAATAATTCATCTCGATTAAGAGCAAATGGGTTTGCAAGCAACCATCGCATTCGAGAAGCTTGTCAAAACATAACGACTCGCGTTGCCATGACACTTACAACTCCATTCGGGGTGACCCGCTCTTATAAGTAAATCAGCCATCAAACATTATTGCCAACTACTCGATTCATTAATTATCCAAATCAACAACCAAAGTAACCACGCTCCGATATATATATATATAATTCCTGGGAATACTTCCACTTCTTAACATAGAAGTAAATCATTTGTTGATGTTGCACTTAATATATCGAACAATAATTTCTACATTATATTAAATATACAAAATGTGTCTTGGTTGAATTAAACAAAATCTACAATATTATAACGGGGTAAACTCAGTTAGTTTGTAAGTTTACATGAGGCAAAAACTTTCAGAACGGACAAAGGCTGTATGTTACTCTGTTAAAATAGAAGGGTTTTTCGTTGGGACCAATTTTGCAACGTAGTAGACGAAACAAAGGTCGAGCGAATGACATACATGACATACGACGTATTATACAATATGTTATTACGGTTACGGTTCATTTACGAATTGATAAAAATAACCCTGAGAAAAAATTATATAAAAAAATAATTTTAATATAATATATACAAAATCAGGGCAACGCTATAACTTTGCTAGTCCGTATTATAGTATTAAATAATAACAGGCATTTGATCATGAAGTATTTGAGATGGATCATTAGCGAATCGACGGCGGTGCAGTCAGGAGAACACAATAGATGAGACAAATTACGCTACTTTATCGTAAATTTCGCCGTAGCAAAACTTTTGTTGGACCCGTCCAAGCGTTCTACAAAACTCAATCGGTGTTTTATTTCATAGTCTGAAAACGTTAAACTTTTGTGGACATAAATTATACATACAAAATTCACATCAATATCAAAGTTGAATGTACTAAAAGTTTTCACTTCTATAGATTAAGGTTTAGTATTTTATACGATCTCTGATCAGTCAGTTCTCCATAAAGAGTCAAAAATTTAAGTCATTAAATCCTCAACAATGCTCACAAAATACTTAAATATCGCTCAAGAAACTGTGACGAACACGTCGGAACGAGAGTAAAATAAAATTACTTTTACAAGCTATTTTTTATTGTAGCTCCCATACATTAGTTATAGTTTACATCACATATGCATGTCTATTATCGTGTATCGTTACCAAATCAGGATACAGATATGTGCACACAGCACAAAACATATTACTTATATTTGTAAAATTTTCAAACTTCAAATAACATATAAGATTCGACGTATTCTATTACAAAAAAAATTAATATCTATTTTATCAGCTGTAACGTTTTTATTTGTATTACCAATGAAGTTTTGCAATTCTTTCTTTAACCGTTTTTGTTTTTTTTTTTTTTTATATAACATAAATACATATTATTTATGTTATATACGAATACGCTACGAATGTTCTATGGTTGGATTAATTTTTTATTTAAGAAAATATTTTAGGGTACCACTGACGAATTTTAATGTAGGTTAAAAGTATTTTAAAACCAATCTGAAATTTCTTGAAATTTCTGATTTTTAATGTTGTTATATTTTACATAACACATACGAAAATTTATTTACTACTGCCGAATCCAATGCACGAATTCAATATGAAATCGAATTCAATAGTAAAAACCAAATATATACATTTTTGTATTGATTCTATTAATGTTAAATCAGTCTTACCGATAACTATTCAGTCCTGGGGATTCGGATTTAAAGATCAAGCTAAGCATAGTATAACAACAACAAGCCATCATCATTTTAATCCAACTTCCATATAAATAGCAATAAAACATATCGAGTTTTTAACAAGCTAAATGTTTATAAAATAACATCTGACACTACACGTGCTCGTATTTATTTATCGCCAAGGCAATCATAGTGTCCTCAAAGCTTACTACGTATTACCTTCATTATTGGAGGATATCGATGAAAATCTCCAACATCCAATCTCGCGGGGATCGCTAGCAGCCCGCGTATTCTTGTAATTTCTGCGGCATAATTTTATTTATTAGAGTGTGCCCTCATCGAAGCGGCGAGAACACCCCATTTGCCGCTTCATTGACTTACAACGGCACTCCATAATACTTCGCACATATTTCTGTAGCGCCTCTCTCTCGCAAATGTTAGATCCCTCGCACCTCATTATATTGCGGATGACATTTAATAAAACATTATGGTTATCTGAGAAACGATTTTCGATGAACGTGCCGCGAGTGTTGGCTTTTCAATTTAAAAGTATGAAGGAAACCGGGCTTTGTTAAAATATATTTTAAAATCTTGTATAATTTTCGTACTACAAATTTATCCACGAGTAAGAATATTAACTATCATTTTTACTATTGCATGATAATAATTTTCTGTTATTTGAATATGTGTCTTCCTTAAAATTGTGACAAACGTTAGTTTATGTTATTGTTTTAATATAAAAACAATAATCTGACAGGAAGATTATAAGCTATTGAAATTTTATTATATATAGAAGACTCCGTTCAAAATTTTTCGGTAGTTTACAATCTGGCTTGATTTATCGTACTTTATGCTTAGGTAGGGAGAGCTAGCATTAACTTTACATTTATAGAGTTAAAGTTTTAATAAGTATACATTATAAAGTATATCTCAATGTTTGTTCGGTCAAAGTTCACTTTTGGAGTGCACCCACATAAATGTTCACTGTATAACTACTAATGTAGTGTAATTTTGAATAGTTGACAAATTGAAGTTCATTTTGATAGAACACGCGGTTGTTTTTACGCGTTTCAAAACCGCATTTATATCGAACAAATATTTAATGTTTATAAATGTACAAATTGATATCTATTTTATCAATAACATCGATCGTTCGAGCTAGTCATTACCACATATTAATTTTGTGTTGGTTTCCGCGATACATTGTAATACATAATAACAAAATTATATTACTCTGTTTTATTCTTTTTCTTCTTCTTCTTTTTGTTCTTGTATCCTTTATTATTATTATCTTCCTTTTAGCGATAAATTAAATATAAATATACATATATAAAATGAAATATAAAGATAAAAGCAAAATTTAAACTATAATTTTACTGAAAACTATCTCTTTCATTGTTTATTTTATGCTACTGAAATTCCAGAACATGGCCATGAATACAAAAAAAATGTTTACATAAAATGAAGTTCGATCCTTGGATCATCAGTGGAGCGAAGGCGAAGGCGTTGACCTATTCTATACTAACTATAAACTTGACATTACGATCTAGAACATTTAAGCCCCGCAGAGATGTTGGTTCATTTTTCCGTCCAGAAAATCGGAGTTGCGATTCAACGGTGAAATGCTGCTTGCATTCTTGCCGCCATTCCTCGCGGCCATGATTCGTACAGTAGATATTTATAATTTCGATATGTATGTCAAATAATCTATAAACATATTTCCATTAAATACGAAAATCGTACGTAATTTTAATAATAACACAATTATGTTATTATAACTAGACGTAATTTTCATAACACTAGCGTCAGATATGGCCACAAACTAAATTAAAAGAATGATCCGGCTTATTGCACACCAAAATATGATGATATTCGTTTTTATCGTTTTCCATTGTTTCAGTATAATTTCGACATTATCTAACCTAAAGGCAAAGGAATGAAATGATTAAATCGCGCCATTTCAAGATTTATGTTATTCTTTTTGCTTCTGAGAATAATTTTGTGTTCCATCAATTCGAATGTTTGGTTCCGTACAAAAAAACTGTACAAGTGGTTGCGATCTCAATACGTAAAAGATTGTGTAAAAGTAGTCGGCAAATATGAATTTGCTCGACATAATTATCTGCGTGCGGTCGCTGACAGATTTTGATTTATCATTTTAATTTGGCGAGTGGCGGAGACAGCCGAAGTACCAGCCCCGTGGGATCGGCTGCGACTTGCGACCTCTGCTTTAAATTTCAATTCCTTATACAATATCACTTGCGTAACTATGAAATGCATTTTAATCATCACCATCCTTTAAGAAAACTAATGGATTGCGACTGAAAAAAAATATCTGCTGATGTCTAGATTTTTAGGTTAAGTATATGAGAAGTCATCGACCGAATTTCCGTGGCTCTTAGTATTGACTTATCCTCAAATCTAGCAAGAAGTCCAAAACTACGATTATTGTGTAATTCTAGAAGACACTAACTTAAACTGCCACACGCCGTTTTTTTTTTTGCCACACGCCAAAAGTAAATAACATATTATATGAATTTATTTAGGCTTATACCGGTAATAAACATGAAAAAAAAACAGTAATAACAAT
Organism: Vanessa atalanta; assembly: GCF_905147765.1. NCBI lineage: Eukaryota > Metazoa > Arthropoda > Insecta > Lepidoptera > Nymphalidae > Vanessa > Vanessa atalanta. The sequence goes on from NC_061873.1 coordinate 8,900,674, forward strand.
TCATTAAAAATTATTAGATAATTATTTTTGCAGTATAATTTTAAATAAAATAAATATACAATTTATGATATGAAATAAACCACGTATTTGATAAAGGGTTTTAACTGAATAATTGATTATAACACGCTGACACTAATATATCAGGAAACTTTTTATCCAAAGCCGTGTTGTCTTAAGATAAGTTGAAGTTTGTTTATCTCCCATAGTAGTAGGTATTATTCAGACAAACACAGCAATATTTTTTTCACTTTATTTTTATGTGTCTGGACGTAGTATTAGGCAAAGCGTGTTCTAATAGTATGGGCTAAGATGTTTATGGGCTCTAGGCACGATGACGTCACGCGCGTCGCCTCCCCCGTCCCAACTCCGCCCGCCTTCATTTGTTTTCTGGTGTCACTTCTTATCTCGTCTCGCAATTATTACAATTTGTCCGTTCCGCCCCTTATCTTAGCGAGTTTGCCACTTCAGCATAAAGGCACCCGATTTCAGCAAATTCACAAGATATTGAGGAGGAAATCCTCTTTTTTCTAATTTTCGCAGCAACCGAGACTTTTTCAAAACTTTGAATAATGACAAAGCCGTAAATTGTAGAGGTGGCCACCAAATGCTGCTGAGAAGTTGCCTGTTTGTTGTTTTGCTAACTTTTTCATCGCTCGCCGCTGGTTGTTTGATGAGGCTTTTCACTCTGCACACTGTTTTCACAGTTCCTTTTTTTCACCTTCTTTATTAAACAGAATGCCTGATGGATTTCACGTCAGGTTTTCAAGTTTGAAATTTTTAAAATTTCGATTATTGCAAAATACTATATTATTATATTAATATTTATATGCTTCTTCGACATCTTTCTACCACCTCTTTGGAACGTGCTGCGTCATGCTACGTTTGAATCATACATTTGAGCTACGGGAGAGCGAGTGATGTCAATTTGCAGCAGATGTGTGAATTAAACGGCCACGAGGTCGTTAGTGCGCGGGATTGTCACACTCTCGCATCTTCGTATTTTTATCGCTCCTTCGCCGAAGGGGAGCAACGCGCGTGCTCGTTGTCGCGACAAAATGTTCAATTTTAGATACAAATAAAAAAGGTCGGATGCTTCGTGCAGAATATTAACGGCTCACAATATGAACGGAGGCATCCGGAATCCGCGTCAAAAGTACCAAAACGATGTTATTCTTTTTCAGCGCGGAGGTAATAAGCGAGGCAAGCTCCGGTCGTGCTATGGATATGAAATTCAGAAATGTTTATGTTAAGTGATAATGGGTCGGCTTCGTTTCCGATCAGGGCTTACTAGAAAACCAACTAATTGTGTAACAATTAGAAACCTTAAATATGTCAAACCAGAACTTGTTCTATATCTATGAATACATTTACTTTAAAAAACAAAGATTTGCTTGATGTTAATTTTACTCTTTTTTGATATATGCCGTATACCAACGCGTTAAGGTTGATTTTGATTTAGACGAACCGAATTTATTCCGCTCGAAGTGATTGAATGTTGTCAGTAACGACAGCGACGTCTGTGTCGCATGCCATTGCCGACCTGCGCCTCATTACATCCGCCAAACATCGTCACTTCTAATTGCGCGCGTAATTTACTAATCCATCTGACAAAGTGAAGCCAAACGTACGCTATATTAAAACAAGATTCGATTCCGATATTTCAATTCCCGAAAATAAACCAACGATTTTGGAGGCAGATCTGATTATCATTATGAACAATGAAGCGAATGAGAATAAAATGAATATGAATCATTTTTTTGAATTCAAATTAAAGTTACTTAAATAATAAATACTCATTGTATAAATGCAACAATATGATAGTAAATAGCCAAAGTTACATGCATAAAACATTATACATATAGACACATGGATCGGTACGCCGCAATAACCCCGTAGCCATGTTAACACGCTTAGAGCAGATTTGCCTATGAATTGCCATCTCTGCAATTTGCTTGAGTTTCTGCTCAATAGACTTCAACAATGATGAACTATCGCTTCCAAATTAAGGCGAATAATTTGAAACCTCAACTTTATATAGCCGTTACGTCTAGATAGCTTAAGCTCTCTTATGTGCTCATCTCTCCATTTGCCAGAAGATTCCCTAGAGAGAACCTTTTCTTGGGAAATTTTACATACTTAATGTCAAAGGTTTCGATCGCTGTCTCTTATTACAGCGCTGGAATAACTAGGCGAGATATTTTAGCTCAATAGGCAAGTTCAGTTTGGTCGTACAACAGAGTGCTCTAGTATTAGCATACAAAGACGATCTAGACATTTTGCGCTTTATACGTAAATTTGTTAATTACAAAGAACTGTCGTAATGTTTTAAAAAATTAAGACGGCGAATTAATTAGCGAGTCTCTCAAAGCATTTCTTATTTAATTATTCTGTCATTTCACAGTCATAGTAATGTACAGAACGTAAGTTTTCATTTTCACTACAAACTTTCGCACCGAAAACGTATACTTCGTGTCATCAAAACTTCCATAAGCAATAGCGACATGAAAATTTGGTACATTTCTTATAAATGTAATTATACTTTGTATGAAACGAAAGAAAATACATAAAATCGTAATTAATAACATATTTTTAACTATGAATTGTAATAAGAATAATTATTCTTTAGTAACTGTTAGTTGCGAATTGAAATCTTATAAATTTAATATAATTAAAATTTTTCGTATAAATAATCCAAAAAATAATAAGCACTTTAGAAAAGGGCGAGCCGTGTCTTCCATGATATCCTTTGTCCGTTCTCTTTCGGAAGCATTCGCGTCGTTTGAATACGGCATCATGGGACCGGAACAAAACGGATTAAATTGCAAGTGCGCTGATGTATTTATAGCTGGTCCGGAGACAAACGAGCGCGCGCGTGATGGACCTGCCTCGTTATGGGAATTAATCGAAGTTGCAGCGAAAAGCGCACCTGCACCGTCTAACTAAAATATGCTCTCCGCAACAATGACTGATTAACAAAACTTCAGAGATATTTTTGTCCATTGCCAAATTAATGCAAAAAAAAAATACTATTCATGTTTTATCTGTATTTTTCTGCCTACCAAACTAACCTTCGAAATAATATTAAAAACCCAATATTTGAAAAAATCAATTTATTTAAATAATAATAAATTTTTTAATTCTGTTTTGTTATTCTTTTTTACAAAAGACCTAACAGAAGCAGGTCGTTGTAAACTAGTTTCTAATTGAAGTTATATGGAATGAACAGTTAGTGCTCAAATTCCACTGTTCCGTTTGATTATTACTATTGGAGAAAGCACCTGCGTCCCATCCAGCCTACATGAGCTAAAATAACCGCGAAATCGAATTATTGCCCCGCCCGCTACTATTCAATACCTCCACGCATTCCAATTGCAGTTCCAGTCGGCTTCCCAAATACAGTTTAAAGTTACTGGATCAATTGTAATTGGTAACAATAAATAAAATTTATTTAAATAAAATACACTTTATTTATACCTATAATATTATATTCACTTAAATCTATACAACATCGCGGTAAACACTAGATATAAACATATTTTAATTTATTTTAATGATTGTCTTTTTTTTGTAGTTGCGTAAAAACATTACGCAAATATGTTAAAAAAATAAAGTAAAATTTAGAGAAATAGAAAGCTTTAATTCGTTTACAAAACGAACGACCATACTGCACGCTCACAACATCGAATATTTACGGTGTCTACAAACAAAACTTGAAGAAGCTAAGTGTTGTAAGTTAGCGCTAATTTAAGAGTTGAGCGTCGAGGCAGGCGGAATGCGTCGCAAGCTAGCGCCCCAAACCACCACACTTTGTCATAACTTACTCGGTTTCGACTTTCGGGTATAGAATACGCGTACACCAAGGCAACTTTTTGCTTATAATATTATGTTGAAAATCGAGTAACCGACTTTTCACGGCACCCTATCCTTACCAAAATCAGTTCAAAATTTTATCCCTTTATTTTACACTTCGTGTTCTAATACAAGGTGTATAAATACAGCATAGATTATAGATGTAATCAAATAAACGTGCCTGAATTTTGCATTATTGCAAAATTAACTAAAATGATTACAATTATCATATCAAATGAGAGTTAAGAATACAAAAGTCAAGACTTTTCATCGTTCTGCAGAAAATTTCGTCTTTCTATTCGTCATCTTTTGTTTGTGATTTTCTTTCTAAAAGAAAGACATTCGCAATCCCTCATTTCATTCAAGAATTAAAAAAAAATGGCATAATCTTATTTCACGATTCTCTTTCCGTAACTAATACTTAACGAAGTTATTATTTATTAATTTGTACTCTTTAGAACACATAAATATTTTAATTTTTTGCATATTTAGTATGACACGCCAAACAACCAATTATATTTAAGAACTGACTTTTTTTAATATCACATTTATATGTAGATTATGTATTAAAACTTTATTACACTTTAGTAATGAAATATTATATATTAATATTTTTCCTGCCTACTTACATAAAGCAATTGTCATGGCATTAGGTTCAACCTTATAGAAGTGCATGTGCTGCAGCGCTAACTAGCGGTGAGTTATAAAATTAAACAATAAATATTCTTCACGAAAAAATTCTGGGTCCACAGGACCCTGGCCCATTGGGTCAGAAACGTATGACACGGTAGCTGTATGCTATCGAGGACACGCTCGGGTAAAGAGGCATGCCTCGAGACCCGTAGACACATCATCATGAAAAAAATCATGTATTTGCCAATCGTTCAGTTTCAAAGACTATTTATATCAAATATAACATATACCAAATATTTACCGACATTCATTTTAATTATATTAAATAAAAATAAATGTATATGAAGTTTTCTAATCTAAAACCGTCAACGTAAAATAGGTCTCATACAAATTGTATTGGATGACTCCGCATAAAAAAAATTAAAGAGGTATTGCAATGCATACCGGCCTATTAAAATCGTTTAGCCTTATAAGTATGCTTTAACACGTTTAGCTTTTTTTGTTATATTTATAGGGACTAATAAATGTCGATGAAAATGAATTATTCTTATTAAAAATATATAAAGATATATATAATCGAGTTTTGAAATTGTGTCTTTCTTATTTAGCTGCTATAACTTATTTACCTTTATTTTTTATTAAAATCATATGTTGTTAGCTACAAGCGAAGCGAAATGGACTTAATAAAAAATAAACTGTAAAAATAGTCACCATTTTACAGTAAGTGATCTAAAATACCCATGCAGAATTGATGATGAGTGACGACGAAAATAATTTTAGCCTCTACGTGGCAGTACCTACTCATACATTTTTTATACTTTCTGTAGAAATTACTTAAGTAAAACTTCAAATTGTAACAGTAAATTTTATCTTCGCTATGATTTTTCCTTGTGAAACTTTACAAAATATTATTTATAAAAACAAAAACTTAAAAGATTAACTCGCCATAGTCTGCGATATAAATATGTTCTTTTTTTAAAAAAATAATAATAAAAGAACTCAAAAATCAACGGCAATTATTCTGATCTGAATAAGAATAATATCAAGAAATCCTTTTTTTAAACTGTTTACAAACCTTTAAGATTTAAAATCATTGATTGCGCATCAGGATAAACCAAGATGAAATCTTTTACTGAGACCTTCTGAGGAATTGGAGCTTGAAAAATTTCTTTAAGAATATGAAGCACTTGACTTAAGGAAAGAAAAATAACGGTAGAAATAATAAATAGCGGCATAATAGCGATCTTCACGCGAAAGATTAGCCACAAAAGCCGGAGGCTTACCAGTATTTATAAGGAGTGTTAGCGGCACGCCAGAGGGCGAATATCTGCACAATTCGGCGTCTCACTGCTTCGTAAAAATGTTAATAAAATAATTGTCGAATCCGATAAAAAATATATTGTTAATAAAATCTTGTCCCCAGTGTTTCTTTTTTCGTTTATTTGATTTAAAAATATTAATAAATGAATTATTACGACTGTATAATGAGGATGTTGACCAAACAATATATATAGACACACTTAATTAAACAAAATTAGAAATGGATCCGTCGAAATATAAAACACAGAAACAATTGATAAATAATTACTACAAGACATGGAATATCTATTATTAAAAACTGCCATAGCCCCGTGGCTGGAACACTTGGATCTTATCTAAAGCTTACGGATTCAAACCCGGGGTATCACTTAGTTTATATATGAAATATAAACGCAGATAAGTCTTTATATTTCTTGCTCGGTAGTGTAGAAGTCAAATTAAATTCTGCCCCGTATTAGTGGAATGTAGTAAATAAAACCCCAACTAGAAGCCTCTTATATCTAAGTACTAATTAGAATATTAACTAGCGGTCACTTAGCGTAGTTTTTACAGTTATTTTCCTACTTATGTAATGTAATATTTCGAATTACATAAATTCGCTCTACTTAGTGTAACAGAGTTGACTTTATCACTTCTCATCTTCATATTACTAGTAAATTCGATGAACATTCTGCAACGTTCTCCAAACGTCGCGAACTTCTCTTGGCTTGCGGTATCGCAACTTTGCCATAACTCGTTTAGTTCGAACTATCTAATTTACCTTTCCTGCACGCGGTCAATTTGTCAGTAATTTATTGCTCAGTCCTAAATAAACATTAAAATATTTACCATAAATAAATCGCAATAGTCACGTCATATAAAATTTTCTCTGTAAGCATTTGTTTAGTTTAAGTAAAATTGGTTATATTTTTCTGAGTTTTAGTCAGCAAACCATAAAAAATAACGCAATCTGAAATGTATGTATACGTAACCAACTAACAGAACTCAATGAAAATAAAATACAATCCGAATTTATTACGTATACGAATATTATTGTATTCAACCTTTACACAACAAAAAACTTTTCTTTTTTTATTATATTTTATTATCATATATTAAACTGTATAAAATTCATAACTAAAGAACTCATTATCATTAAAAGTTAAATAAAAGATGACTTGTGCGTCAGTCCGATTGTTTGTTTTTTTTTTCTAAAAATATATTCGTGGCCTGGTGCTAAAACGGCCAATATCAATAAGCCCTTCCTTTAGTTATCGGAATCGAAACGGTGAACAGATGTTGGTTGTTCTATTTTATGTTCCTTTTTACGTAATATCAATGATATTAATAATGATAAACTATTGCCGTTTTTGTACAAAAAAAAATCACTTACATTTTACTCTTAAATTTAGCTTGGCACTTTAGGGGCTGGCTACATATGAAAAAGATTTTGATGGTATGTTTCCATTATTCCTTAGGCAAACTCCGCACTCCCGGAAAGTTACAATACAAAATACATTCTACAATTCAATTAAATGATATTTAAAAATATATGATTTGTTACTAAGTCGTTGATGGCTGCTTATTTTTTATGGCGATTAGGTTTTCTCTTAAAAATAACCTAGACAGGTATGTCAAGATGTGGTCGGCGATTGAGCGAGGAAACCTATTAAATGCCAATTCACTCCAGCTACAAAAGCGTTCATGTTTTAGGTGCCCGGAAATACAGATGCCGGTAGCGAATTCCAGAACTTGGCTCTGTACATTATAAAGATGTTCGCAATGCGCTAAGTCCCGATCTTCGGGATTTCCACTAAATATCGCGCAGTGCCTTTAGTTCTCGATTCAAAATCACACTAAATAATTTATTCATCAAATTAGTGTGTATTGTATATGCGGCTTAAAAATACCAGGAAAGTTCACAATACCATATGTCTGTTATAGTTAAGTCCCAAAAACCATTTTCCAGTTTGCAATAACGATAACTTTTGTTCTGTTTATTTACTAGACAGGATTTATACTAAGAAAACTAGTATTAATGCATTTTAATTGTTTTCTGTTACATACATTTTCGTTTACACTTTACAAGTATGTAGAACCGGTAGTCTAAAATATATAACAAGGTATTTGAACTACCGCATGATAGAAATACGCGTCAGGCCTTAAGTTGGACTAGCACAGTACAGCCCGAGACATATTTGCGCAATGTTGATACAAAATTTTGTTTACATAACATACATAACATAAGCAGCCCGTAAATGTCCCACTGCTGGGATAAAGGCCTCCTCTCCCTTTGAGGAGAAGGTTTGGAGCATATTCCACCACGCTGCTCCAATGCGGGTTGGCGGAATACACATGTGGCTGAATTTCGTTGAAATTAGACACATGCAGGTTTCCTCACGATGTTTTCCTTCACCGCCGAGCACGAGATGAATTATAAACACAAATTAAGCACTTGAAATTTCAGTGGTGCCTGCCTGGGTTTGAACCCGAAATCATCGGTTAAGATGCACGCGTTCTAACCACTGGGCCATCTCGGCTCTTTTGTTTAATCTCATTATTTTACTACTATTTTTTTTCATTATTTACTAAATGAGTGTAACCTTAATTATACTCGTGTGAACTCGAGATTGTTACTTAGGGAATATAATATAATTATGACAAAGACGGCCTACCTAGCTACATTTATGTAACAATTGGGTTCAATGGCATAAAGTTGATGTCCTGCAGAGTCATCGAGCAGCAAACATCAACTAATTGGATTGAATAAAAAAAATCCATGAAAAAACCAATAAACCATATAGAAAACCAACATTCATGATGTTCAGTCGGACGGATAATATCTAAATTGAAAAAAATAATAATATTTCAACATAATTCACAAACAAATATAGCATAACCAATTTTGACGTATGATATTACAATTAAAACGTAAGCAAAGATGATTTTTTACATACAATTATTTACGCGTATAATAATATTTACAAAATATTCCTGATTTAATATGAACAGGAGAAGCTGCGACCTCAGCGGTTTTATAGCAATGTTTCTTTTAACTTCTCTAATTTAATCAATTTTCTCATCAACTACTAGTTCCCCTCGTTGACAACTAAGATGCATTGCAGCAAACTTCAGAGTTTGGATGACTTTAGAGCCGAGGCGTATAATGTGGAACGAAGATTTTACATTCCATCTTCGTTTAAATTATGTATTTTTCAATCACGAACATCAGTTGATGTAAGTAGCCCCAATACCTACAGCCCATGTAATGCAATTTAAATTATACAATAACAATATAAAATAAATGTAGAAAATGAAAAACCTAACTAATATCATAAACGCAAATGTTAGTTTGTTTGTTACGCCACAGGACGTCACGCATATTCGTGCCAGGGGTACAAAAATGACATAGGGTACCTAACACCTGCCGAATCCTCTCACACTTGGACAAAGCCGCCGGCGGAAACTAGTACAGCATATTTGTAACACAGGAGATTCACTTGATAAGGGTTTTGTGCAAGCCTGTCTGGGTATGTAACAGACACTCATCATTTATTCTACCGCCCAACAGTAATACTTTGTGTTGTTGTGTTTCGGTTTGAAGGGTGAGTGAGCCAGTGTTACTATAGACACAAGGGACATAAAAAGGACCATACCACATACCATAACTAGTTCCAAGACAACTATGCTTAGTTAATTTATTGTATATACTGGTGTTACAGAAAATATTGATACATATTTAAAGTAAAGTAAATAACACGTAAAAAACTATAACTATGCTATTTCAATTATGTATTATTTGGATATTTAATCAACATATTACTTGCTTCGTTTAAATCGGTTACAATTATCAATAAATATCTGTTAGGTTAAATAAATTTTGAAACTTATAAATAAATATAATTGTCATCTACATTTATTTACAATAAAGTATCATTATCATAAAATAAACATACGCATAATTTTAAATAGGTCATTGCAAATAAAATAAAAATGGATTACACTTCATACCTACTAGAAAATTCAACTAAATTATAAATGGCGTTTAACATTATTGTTAATTAGCATAAAATAAATGAAGCCACTCTATAAATCCTTTATATGTGATAATAAGTAACATATTATATATTATAAACATAGATATAATCACAGCTGTAAAGAGTATTATACAAATAAATTAGAATAACTATGATGGACCGCATTTGCTTATTCGGGGTATTGTAAGCTTATTCAGAACACCTCCTCGCTGTTAAAAAACAGCAACTAAAACTCCTGATAAAGAGCGAAAAACTCAAAAGAAACATGGTTAAAGACTTTTATGAGGCGTTTATGAAAATCTCACTAATAATGTTGTACAAACAACGCTCGTAGAGTTACGATAAATTAAAGAGAACTACATGATAAGTTTAATAAACAGAGTTACTACATACGTGGAGGTGTACTGACTCAATGCATCAGGCCAGCTACAAATGCAGCAATCTGTGAGAATTGTAATGAAGCTCTCACACAGTTGCAAGGTTCTATACAAAGCTAAGTAAACCAAAAGTCACGGAGACCTCATTCATATCATAGCTGTGAGTAATATGTTAAATGTTAGTGTCGGAGCTCGGTACATGGCCCGTGAAAACGAAGCCTCTAGCTTTATCGACTTGAACACTACGACATTCAATACATATTTAGTGCAAGGTTTTTTTTTATTGTATATGCATTAAAATAAGATTAATTTACATTAAGGCATTAACTATATACATACAAATTAAAATTATAAATGGTTACTGAACAAATCATGACCGAGTGGAATGGTAACAAGAATGCTAGCAGCATTTCCCCGCTGAGTCACAATTCCGATCCTCTCCGCAAATAATTAACCAGCCCTCAATTTACCTCCAAACAGCCAAATAAATAAATATTACTTAAATAATTAAAGCAAAATTAATTACCACCACGATATGATCGAATAGGATTTCAAAACAAACTTATGTAAAATATATTGCTTTTTTCCTAACTTTACGCTTAAGAAAGACCAATATTTTGAAAAATTACGTATTTAAAGCAACTTGAACATTTTCCTTTTTATCGTACAGGTCGGGGTTTACACTTATAAAATAAATAAGTAAAAATACTGTAAGCTATCAGAAGGATAATTGATTATATACTTCTTATTTCCTATATCTATGATGTTGTTGTTCTGAATTGTGTAAACTAATTTATGTAACATATACATTTCAACATTAACAGCCTTTTAATGCTGGGCTAAGGCCTCCTATCCCTTTGAGGAGAAGGTTTGGAGCACATGTGGCTGAATTTTGTTGAAATGAGACACATGCAGGTTTCCTTACGATGTCTTCCTTCACCACCGAGCACGAGATGAATTTTCAACATTAATTAAGCACATGAAAAATTCAGTGATGCTTGCCTGGGTTTGAACCCGCAATCAACGGCTAAGATGCACGCGTTCTAACCACTTGGCCATCTCGGCTCACTGGCCATCTCGGCTCACTATTGTGTAACATATCTCCCTAAGCATATTTAGATCACGAAATAAAATTTATAAGAATAATTAGAATCGTTTATTATGAAATTCGATATGGACTTTCTTTCTCAAATTTATATTTGTAATCATTTTTATTTTGTTCTATAGATTTATCATTCATATTTTTGTTTAATCAACAAAACGTTTACAGAATACATTTCAGATTTATAATATGAATTAAATAGTATTTTACACAGTTGCCTTTTAAGCCTAATGCCTGTTAAACGGTTCTTTAGCTAGAAATGAATTCCAGGTCTGTGTGTTTTACGTTAGTGTAAATAGTTTGTAAGACTAACTTTGCATCACATACAAACGAACGCGCTGTTTAAGTGTCCCGTACCCCGTAAATATGCCGCCGCCCAGACCCGGGCCGTAATAAAATAACTTACACCGGCCAAGGATAATTGCTTCATCATATATGTTCCGAATAAACAATACGAAACACCCTACCACTTAGCGATTATAAAACAAAGAAATAAAGTGTTTTTTTAGTCAAGTTATACTGGTCGATGTGTGAAGTTTACTTATAGAAAACGAACGTTTAAGGTATTAAATAAATTTAAGTCATCCACTCAACCTTAAACCATTAAATACCAAAGAATGTTAACTATTTAATTAAGTTTTTATTATTTCTAGAGAAAGTTGTCAGTGGATTCCTAATTAAATTAATTCAGTGCCCGCTGGGTGTCAAAAAGTTGGAAACAGTGTAGACAAATATATTTCAATTCGCTTCAAGTACGAGTAAAAGTGTTTGTGATGAGTATTATTAAGATTTATATTTTATAGTCTTTCTACTACTTCGGAAGACAAAAAACATTGTGAATATAAACGATTTTTCCAACTTGTAATAAAATAATAACAACATACCACAGTATCTATCTAAAAACACAAATTTACAACAATAGATACGTAGGTAAGTAAATTGTTCCGTAAATTTGTAAGCGATTCTCCGCGGTGTATGAATACTTACGTTGAAAATTAAATCCAAGGATTCCATATCTCAGCGATGAAATAAATATTTGATTAGTGGTAAATTAGAGCAGTGATTCTGCGAGGAATTAAATTCTGCAGCGGGGTGGCCAGGTGGGTAATGAATACAAACTGCGGGCCGCGGTTAACTCCGCCGTAAATTAAGACAAGCGGACCACGAGTCGGAACCTCTGGCGCGGACGCAAGGAGCCACGCCCGCTCCCTTGCGGACCGTTCTTGAAACTTGAAACAATCAACCTATACATAACCTACCCTAATAAACAACGAACCTCTCGTTCTCTAAAAACAAGAGCTCCGTATATAATAATTTGGGTCGCATAGTAATGCCATCGTTTTTTATTATTGGGAACATTTTTTATCTTATTGTTTGAATGTTTTTGTATAAAGAGTGTATTTTGGAGCGTTAGCGACGTAGCTAGTTATTACTTGTTACTTATATAGTTGTATTTATATTGTATTCGATTCAATCTCGACAAAATGACTATACGGTGGATTTTGAATTGAACTTTGTTTTTATAGGTGCTACTTGGATTTAAGTCGGAAAATACGATTTTTGTACAGTCTGTGTTTTGTATGCTACCTTAAAAGCAACTTTTCTGTAAGCATTAACTGCTTAAATTTTTGTTATTTATCAGGACATGACTATTGTAGTCATTTTTAGGTAGCCAACGTTACATACTAAGAATGCATTTAAAGGTATATTTAAGTGATGATAAATTTTACTTAAATTTACTCAAGCAATACTGCGTTTCTGTCTTTGGAATGTTTTATGAATTTTATGACGGAGGGTATCTAAAAGAGAAATCTATATTAATACATTACCAAAATCATGTAATCTCTCTTTGGCTATATTCGGCTTGTGAATCTGTAATAACATATAATCGTAAATGCTGTTGATTACAAATAAATAAATAAATAAATAAAGACCATTATTATTTTCAAACAGACAAGTTAATATTTAATTTTTAATTTTAGTTAACATTAGCAATTATGCTAACAGCGAGCGTGATAAATAATACTACACTTTAATCATACTTCGTAAACAATTCAGTTGGTAACTAATGCACTTTCTATATCACAAATTCTCATGTCTGATAAGAATCGTGAGTCGAACACAATATGCAATTAAGTCAGTTCATAGAATTCGACGAATCGATAAGGGGTCATTGGCACTATAGGCATCATCAGTGGTCGAACCCTAAGCAAGGGCTGCCACACATTATGCCCCCTTTCTCACCCCTTCTGAGTTCCAGGAAAACAGTGCATACACATTTTTAATTTTGCAAGGGGTTGCGGTTAGTTTTAAAAATAAGTTCTACTACATTTGCTAATTAATAATGACGTTTTTTTGTGGCAGCTGCCGAAAATAATATCTAAATTTGATCGTCATTTGCGATATAATTTTAGCAATTATTTTGACTTTTAGTTACACACATATTTCAATACGAGAGCGATGGATGACTATATACTTTTCATTTTATCATTAAAACCACCTTACTGATCTTCAACTTTATAGATAAGTATTTTATTTTAAGGAGATTTTTCATTACAGCATAACTTTACTACTAACGTTTTTAATCGCTTCATAATTAGTTTCATAATATTTTATGCCTTATAACATTTTTTTTATAATAATTGTAGCAGTGGGTTTAAAATTCGAAGAGGATTTTTAAACAAATATCTTCAAAAGGTTATTTTTGAATTATTTTAAAAGATCATAGAGTCAATCATATACTATATATATTAACTTATATAAAAACGTTCTTTAATGTAAACTGTCTTAGGATTGGAATGGGAATTCGAAACTTCTTTTCCAATTTTCTCCCAATGGCCATTAGGATGAAAAATGTAAAGTAAATTTCCGGACGAAGTCGAGATATGTGTTCGAAAGAATGAAATTTCAAACTGAACCGGCGCGGCTCAGGGACTGTATCCTCTCAGTTGGCTGCCGAGAAAACGACTTCAAGACATTCTATGTAAAACCTACATAATATAGGTACTCTTTGCCATGTGTATAACTTAAGAAACTACGATAAGAATTCAAAAATCTTTACAGTGATCATTTTCATGTAAAACAAATAATGCTTTTAAAACAATACAACATGGACTTTATAAATAAAAAAAAAATATTAAGACACTATTATTGTTAGGACATTTGATTCTTCCCGGGAAATCCTGTTATGGTGACATTGATAGAAGTTGTGTCTACAATAAACAAAGCCTCTGAGAAATATCACAAGTTAACATAGTGTCAACAGGTTACTTGAGTCGAGTTGACAGTCTGTAATTTGGCGCGGGCGGAGCAAGTTGCGGTCCGAACCCCTCGCTTATTTGCAAGCCCACAACTAACTTTAAATTACTCGGACTAATATATAACGTGCTCGACATTACAGTTCTTAGTTTGTGACCCGCCCCGGCGATTTTCTAATGGTACAGTAACATTCGCACAGATAATTACCATATAAATAAATGATAGTTATAGCTTTCGAGGCATAATTCAAATCAGGATTGCGAATCAGTTAAAATTGCTAAAGCGTATACGAGATGTAAAATAATAGTACTGTATAATAATGTTATAAAAAGACATGACACCAGCTTCTATGGAAATAAAAAATAAATTGTTACTCTTTATGCGAAGTTAACGTATATAAATTAAATATATGTTTCTCATAGCGAACCATAATTTTCAATTAAGAGCTTGATACCCCGCTGGCAAAAACAATTTCTTGGAAACAAGAAGAATTTCTTCTAGGGCGCCGTACAACGTTGTTTCTTTTTTTTCTTCTCACCTATCGAATAGCAATTTCAAGTCGTAGCGCGCACGTCAAATTTACGACGTTTTGCAAATGACATTATAATTTTCAATAAAATCGTATTTAAAGTAAAGTAGGTACGAATTTCATTAAAATGATCACGTGCAAGGATCTTTTTTGTTAAGATTAAAAACCAATTTGGGCGAGTATATCTTCCAAGGACTCCACGGATAACAGTCAAAGAGTATAAAGTCGTTTTAAAAGTTCATAAATTCAAATTTGTACAGTGGCTCACGGAGCGCCTTATAATTTGCTCTGCATATCTGAAAGAACAGCGGCACTCGGGTATGCGTTTGTTCAGAGCTAGTGAGTTTTCGCCGTTATTTCTTTAGCTGAGAAATCCCCTCGCACAAGTTTAGTTAGGAATTCCGTGCACCTATCTTCGTATCGCGCCACATATTTTGTGTCTGAAGATAGGGGAAGTTTCCTTTTTCTTGCGAAATTCGTTATCTATTTTTTGAAACGATCTTTGAAAAGTCAGCATCATAACTTTGATGACGTTATTCGATTAGGAAATGTATATTTTTAGCTTTTATTATTACAGTAACATATTAAATAATTTATAATTTAACTTTTATATTTTAATATCCTCTAAATTACTTGTGTTATGGTGTATAGTTTGGTAAATAAATACTTTTTCAGTTCAAATGACAAGTGCATCTGACTTTATTCATCTTTTCAGACACTGATTTTTGGAAAGTCTTACTAAACATAAGATTTGTTTTGTTGTTTTTGGGCAAATTTATGAATTTTTTAAGCAAATGTTTTAGAGGTCTGTTTGTATCGTATCACAAATATCTCTCCTGTGTAATATCAGGAAAAACTTGCGGAGCGACGGATAGTTGTGGGGGTCAAGTTAATGATATCACCGCCATTTGCGGACGAGTCCCCGTTCCGAATTGCGCCCAAGCACGTTAATGGGCCCAGCTATAGCGCTCTGAATATTTTAAAGGACATTCGTTGAAATTACTACAAAAATAATGTCGCTTTGCTTGTACCGAATTACCCGAGAAACGGTTTAGAGACCGGCAATAAATATGCATGGAATCCTCTTCGCGCTGCCTCTTTGAAGATTACTTTTTTGGATTAAACATTTTCAGTTAAAGTTTTTGAATTTGTCGTAGATTTACGCTATCAGTATTTGATTGAAGATTTAAAGGGAAAATTTTATCGAGGTATTGAATTGGTTCGTCATAAAAGGATCACATAGTAAAGTCAGTATCACGTACAGCAATAAGTACGTTTCAGTACAGAGAGCCTTAAATAATAAATGAGATTCGGTGATAGAAGAGCACGCAAGCGCCGGCCACAGCCAGTGGAATACGACTCTACCTCGCCCGCGCCGCCCGCGTGCAGACAGCGCGCTACGTGCGCCGCATAATGCACCGCCCCGTGCAAAATTCACAACTACCCTCCAGTAAATTTTACTAGCGTACATCTCATTTGCTCTTGTTTCCATACATGTTTTCGGAATACTTGTTAATAAGATAAATTTTCCATATTTATTCTGTTTTTAAAACATAACATAGATAACGACTGCAAAATTCATTAAAATATTAGTATTCCAAATAAATCAATACGTTTTCAAGTTATGAGTAAACATGCATACATGCAACTAAATAAAGATCGTTTTAAATTAAACTGCCTTTTAGATACTTCAGTAAATAAAGTTTTGTACAAACAGTTTTGTGGGTATATTTTAATCTTACACAAGTTTTCCAGTCGCGTCTAAATTAAAACGCGCTTAGTCAAATATCATGCTATATTAATCTAACAGTTAAAATTATTTTCCCGGGGCTGAATTTAAATTTCTACAATAGAATTATATTTAGCATTTTTTCAAGTATACATACTATATCCATAATATGATGCATATACGTGTTAATATTTTTATAAATGTTATAAGATACTTGAAAATAAGAGGAGGAAAATGAGCTACGTGTAACGTGTGTGATCTATAAGCAAAGTATAATCGCTGATTGATTTTGATTTTCTGAGTAAATTACTTGACTACCGTCTAATATTGTTATTTTACTAAGAGTGAAATTAAGTGTTATGCATACTTAAGCTTCTATAATAATATCTCTTTTATCGATACGTTTGAATGTTATTCTTCAGACTACCAAATACCATAAAAACATAGTCTGAATCAAGTAAAAAATACATATTTTGTAATGTGAGAGTAGATGGTGACACTGTCTGTAAATACTAGAACATTTTCCGAGATAATTTTGAAATGTAATTTTTTTTTAATATAATATTTTTGTTGGTTGTCCTACTGAAAAAAAAACCGACATTAACACCAGTTTTCATAGTTTTATAGGATACAATATAATTTCCCAGAATATTAATATAAATAAAAAGTAGTAAATGATTTTAGATCAAGCTTTTTACCATAATTATAATCTATAAATACGTAAGTATATAATTTCCAATAAAATTATTAGGTATTTTTGATTATTATTATATATGAATTGCTATAAATACATACATTCGATGTTTGTCATTGAAATACGTTGGTAAAATTTGATTGTAATAATTTAGATAATGAAATCATATCAAACATTTGATAATAGCAATGTTTAAGCCTGCTCCACACATCTCCCAATTATTATTAAGATTTGACTAAATATAAATACAAATAGTTAAACAATCTCTACCGCGGTTAGGGCTTAGTGTAGGTCCGTCTGGATGGGTACCACACACTTATATCACCGCAATTATTCTAATGCCAAACATAAAAACTTTGTATAGCTGGAATGTGGTTCACGCATCCTTTTGGATGTGTTTAATTACAGGCACAAGATAACATCAAGGATCACATGGTTGCCGGCACACTGACTGTGTAAGGAGTGGTTACGCTTCTTGCCATACCTATGGCAAGGGTGACCATTTACCATAAATTGACACTTTTACTTTTCTACGTTCCGAAATTAATCAGAACAATATAAAGTGTAAAGCCGGTTTTTATAGATAAGGTATACATATTAATTTATGAAATATATAAACTGCAAATAAATAAATATTCTAACACGTTCTTATGTGCTTTATGTAAGAAACGGCAATTAAAAAGTTTTTAAATGCTAGTCATTAAATTAAACAGCTGACATTTAGCCTATGGGTATAAAATAAAAAATAAATTGATCTTGCTTATGCTTATCATAGCACGATGTCTCAATTAAATTATCTACCATGTTTCAAGTTTCAGAATCAGGGGATTTCCCGTACATTGTACAGTAATTTAGCCGCAATATGTGTGCCAAAGTGTGGACTAACACAAGATAAACAAATAAAACGAACGCCTTCACAATATTTACGCAAACGATATTAGCAAAATATACGAAACAGAAATTACATTATCGAATTATAGGGCAGCGGTAAGATACATATTTGCATTGGCTATAAAGATTTAGTTACGGGTTTATCGCTTTATAATAAAATCACGTTCAAAACCAATCGCCATTACAAACATACAAAGTGTACTTTTAATCAATATAATAGACTTAGGCTTAGTTCTATCAGCCTACCTATGTTCTTCGCGATGCAGTTCTTACTTTTCAAAATTATTTTTTTGCAGCGAGGAAGACAGTGCGTTAATGTTACTTGCTCGCAGTGTTCACTTCCCGGCTGCAATGTCGCGTTACAAACAGGGCCGGTCCGTAAGTTTAGGGGCCCCAGGGCTAACACTACTTAGGGGCCCATCTAGGACATATCTGAACGTAGACTTGAATTAAATTAATCGAATGGGTTTGATTAATTGCAGGACTTGCAGGTCTGTAAACCATACGATCTGTTTAATTTAATAACATTATGGATTCTTTCGTATTATCGTCTATTTTTGACTTTGACTTCACTTAGCTGGGGCCTCTTTGTATCCACGGGGCCCTGGGCTGAAGCCCAAAAAGCCATATAGTAGATAGTAGATCCGGCCCTGGTTACATTACAATGAGCCGGTAGCATTATTAACTTAATATCAAAATCCAACAATTTTTGAAACGTCAAGTGTCAATCAAATGTTTGTAATGTTGACTATGACATTTATTATATAAATATAATACAATAATCCTGATATATCAGCGTTTCCTACATATATCTCTGTATATACTTACCTAGTATAAAACTACTGTTTTTGTGTTTAATTATTATAACCGGCTATTTATATTTTATACTTGGATAATTTATTGACAGGTTTATATGTATAATTATTATTGAATATATAAATTAGATTATATTTATAAATTAGATTTATAAATTAGATATAAGCTGGAGTTCGCTAATCAAGTCGTCGGCGCTCACTGGGCTCACTTCAATGAGTAAACTACAAGATACACATCGTATGAATTTACTTACTGAAATGTAGGTCTTTGATATTTGAAATCACATCGACATATAAGTACGAATATATTCACGTCAACTCATAGGAAATAAAGGATACTTATTTTTCTAACGAAACTTATTCAGTAGTTTTCTTTAATTATATATTTTTTCAATTACAATTAATTTCGTTGTTTCATGTGGACCGTCCCATGCTACTTTGTTTTTGTTGATTAGACAAATGTAGTAACATCAGTAGGGTTTAGAAATGGGAAAAAAATATGTGATAACTCATATATTAATTAATACAAGCGGTATGTGAATGACAAAATAAATATTATATCAATATTAAGTGAATACAATGTATAACATTTATATATAAATAATGAATAAATAATAGATAAAAAGCTATTAGTTTTAAGTGTGTCGTGCGGTACGATATAAATTATATCATTAGATTCATTAGGTATTACAAAAAAAAAAACACAAAACGTGTCATTTATAATAATATAATTTATAATAATAATATATAAACATCAAAATATAATTTTTTTGATTCTACTAATAGTATTTTACCATATTGGTTCTCTAACGTAACAATATTTCAAAGGAAAATTAAACTTATGAGCTACTTTTGTAGCAGATTGTTCGTAAGGTAGGCTTTGTCTGCAGCTCGGCTTCTTATTAACGTGCATAAATATCAGTTCCCCTCCTCTTAAATTTAGCGCTGGAGCAAGACGATGCTCAAACAACCTGCTATGTGTAATACGCCTTAAGGTTTTACTTTATAAAAAAAGACAATTGTTCTTTAAAAAAACGATACGTAATGATACGTAAATAAAATATTATTAGAATAATATCATTTCTAAATTATTCTAAAAATATTTTTTATTGATTTAACCTTAGCTTCATTCGAATTAAAAACTTATTTCATTAAAATTTTTGTTTTTCTTAAGATATCTCATTTTTTTATTTTATTTTTATTTTTATTTAATAAGTACACTAACAATATACATATTAATTGATGGTTTACACAACATGCAAAAAAAGAAAATCAACTTCTGATATGTACATCGATTACAAGTGTACATAACATTCACAGTGTATGGTGTCAACATGTAAAATAAAGTTTAAATTAAGTTGAAACTAAAATATATTATACAATTTTAAAAAAGATTATTGGCCTATGCTATCGTCGTTTACAAACACAATAACTACATATTATAAAAGAAAAACAAAAAAAAAAAAATTAATAAAAATTAAAATTAATTTTTTATAACATCACTAAAAGTCATAGCGTACTTAATTAAATATGAGAAACTTACTATCTATAATAAATACTTACAGTAAAACATAAAACAAAACTCATCACTAAAGAGCATTATCATAATAACAATAATTAATTATACTTCACCGTTTATGGTTGAATAGAACGAATACGTATCGCATCATAATGTACTTATTTCTTTTTAATAAATTTTCGAGTCAGATCGCATTATTTAAATTAACGAGCCCAAAGGCGAGCGAGTATATTATATCCTCGAAACATCGCACTGAGAGTGAAACAAAGTTTCCATAGTATTTTACTAGATTTTATTATCTGGAACGGGTAATTTTCCCTGTACAAATACTCGGCTCTGTTCATTCGAGAGCCCCAGCGCGCGCTAAATTTGAATTCATGTTACGAACGGGCTACATAAACCAATTACGAAGCAGAGCCAATAGCGGGCGGCGGCACAAGGAGAATCGATAATTCACAATATGCCCGCTAGAGTGCAACACCATCGCCGCCGGTGCGCGCCCACACTACTCCTCCACGTTGCGCATCCACACTTACAACTTTGTACGGACGTCAAAAATTTTATTCGCTATTAATATATTATCACATGCATGCTTTTCACTATATACTTAAATAAAAATTAAAATGTACATTTTTCACCGATAAATAATTCCGTTTATTCACACTCATAATAATAAAATTTGATAAAACATATGCAATATAAATTAAGATATATTATAACAAATTATTATTGATGTTTGTAGTTGAAATGTGTAAAATTTATTTGTCACACAGATTTACAATTAACACCTACTTTACTCAAACTACGGTTAAAATATGAATATATTGGACGGCCGAACGCCCATACAAGGTCACATCGGGCATGCGCTTGTAGTCAGCTGCTGCTTAGCTTGCTGTTTCGTATCGCGCTTCTTGCCCGCTTTCAATGTTTTCTGTTTTATTTTGTTATTTCTGTGATGTAAACCAATTTTTTAACTAAAATTCTTGTATTTCGTTAATGTGAAATATATTGTGCCGTATAATAGTGGTGCTAGCAGACAGACTTCAGATAAAACAAGGTAAACGCCTTAATATTTTTGTTTGTCGTGAACATAACCTCTTCGACATCACATACGATGTTCATTTACAGCCATTTGGGTTTTAATGGGATCTGTTATGAGTTAATATTAGTCTCAATTGTGATCCAAAGATTAATTTGATACTTTTGAAACCATTTACAGTATTCAAAAAGATAAAAGAATTAGCAAATCCTACTGGTATTGTGACAGACAAGTTTATAAATCTGATAAAACTAAGCTTTGTTTTATAATAATAGCAGGACTTGTAGTGAATTCATATTCGCGTAGGATAATTTGTGGTAGCAAAATATTAACATAATGTGGTGCAAATGTTGACATGAAGTGAATCACCATGACAATGCCAGCTTGATAAAACAATGACGTTGTCTGAAAGTCCCGTAGGGGGCGTTAGTGAGCATTGAAATGTTTAGGCGGCAGGAAAATTTACCTTTAGCTCGTTTTAATTTTCATAAAAACAATTAAAATAATAATTCAATATACTTTTTAATAACATAATACAATATTTAAGTTTCTTCTTATAACTTGATTTAAATAATGCTTGTGTATCTACACAAAACTAGAATACTAACTTACAAAATAAGTTGTCGACAATTATGGTCTAATAAATATTAAAAGTTGTTGTTTTTCTGCTAAATAATAATCATACTAGCGTTTGACCAACCCTGATAAAGTGAAATAATAAATAATAACATAATAAAGAAGTATGGGGGTTTGTTATTGCGGATTCTCGCAAAAACTTACTACTGATACGGAACTTTACATTATGATAACTTATAGTTTTAGGGAGACGCAACTGTGCTGTATGTTTATATGTTGTATATTTTCATAGATATAGCTTTTAATATTCATATTCACGTAAATCTTCGTCCATGTTTTTTGGTGAGTTGTCAGCTTAGATGTAAAAGAAAACTATAAAATAAAAATTCCAAAAATTACGCGGTTTGATTACTTTTACGAAAAACGAAGGTTTTTTTTTAATTTATTGTTATGGGTTGATTCTATTGGTCACCACGAATGATATTCCGTCCGAGGAGGCTGGCGTTTCTGTTAAATTCCATAAGTTATGGGGTATCGTATATTTATCCTGCCCCTATTTTATCATGTTTTCCTGGGAACATTCAAATTTCAACGCTTACGTTAAGGGGAGAATTATGCACACACTTCCAATCAGTTCCTAAAAAAATATATTTAAGTATGGTTGTTTAGAATATCAGGACGAACGTAGGCAATGTTGTTTATATGTTGCACACTTTTAAAGTTACAGCTTGTTATGTCAACATAGAGAAAATTGTCGGTCCGATTGCTTTTCAAGCGAACGCTGCCAACGCTATAAAACATACGAAAACTTTGTATGTACAATTTGTAGAGTTTTATGTTTACGAAAAAATCCGGTACAGCGTAAATCTACATTTTACTAATAAGCTACAGTACCCGTCGAATTTGATGATTATTGAAAAAATGTGCAATTAAAAAACAATAAATAAATCAAACAAAAACATGGTTACGTAGTAGAAGAAGGATGACAAGAAAAAGAGTGTCATGCCGTATGCCGTCACGGCATACGAGTCGTCTTATCATCAACATGCGTCAATTTAACGACGTTCTGACGATAATTTATTTTTCACACAGTATGTTGAATTTTTACTAGAAGATATCGGATATACTAGTTTCAGAGATTGTCACAAATAGAGATATATGATAAATATTGTATTATTAGTCTAATATTTAAAAAATACCATAGGGGCGAAGAACGAGTAGCGGTACCTTCCAAGACAAGACTTGAGCAAAGCCCTCCCACCAACTAAAATAATCTATTGGTTACTATTAAATAAGCGTTATCTTGTTCTAGGAATGATAATGATAATTGACTTATTCATTTCATTTTATGCCTTAAGTAGAGGAGAAGTGGCACGAAAGAATAAAGTTTCGAAAGAGCCACTTGTATTATTTTGGTAGAGTTTATCAACGGATTGGTTTATAATTTAATATTTGAGTGGCAATACTAATTTCCCGTCACTCACAAACATTGGTAGTCCACCGGAACCAACAGACGGACGCCAACACAACGAGTCAAAGTTTTTGGTACTAAAAAGAAAGTATTGTACTTTATTCAACTTGTTTTTTGGTATTTCATTATAATCAACTATAGGTATATGGATTATAGATTGAGTTTGTGCATATATTTGGCCTTGCAGCTGCGTAAAAACTAAGCCGCAAAAGTTTTTAATTGTTGTTATTTGAGTATTTTTTTTAAAGAATTAGTTCTGAAAAAGCCGGGTGATTGGGCCTTGAAAGAGCTGGCTCTTTAATAACCGGCTCTTCCATAGCACTGCGTTTTAATTTTGTTAATAAAATATAAGTAATTCTTTTGCGTTATTCCTACAATTATACTTTATAAAACAGAACATAGGTTTCAGTGGCTCTTTCAATACCTATATGTTATGAAAGATCCAAAAACACATTTAAAAAAAAAAAAATATTCGTTGATTTTTCCGTAGTATTTAAGTTTTTTTCGTATTAAATAACGTTGTTTAATAAATGAATAATAATTGAATCAAAAAAGAGTAATCATTGCTTTTCTTAAAAGTATACTTTTTTGATCCGTTTAGTAAACTGGCTCTTTTATGCCATTGCTCCCCTACCAGATTTACATATTTCGTGGTCTTGATTTGACTAGAAAGTCCACGCGCTTTCCGACGTCGACTGGTCGAGTTTTCTTCGTCTGCTATTAAACAGTTTGGGTAATGTCTTGCCATGTCTTTATTTCTACGATAATGTTGCGAACACTACATTAACACAACCGGACCGGCCGAACGTTGTTCGAAGCACTTCAATTTTATGAAATTTGTGTCGTTACAGGTTTCACGTTGTTGATAAAGTAAACCATTCGCTGTAGATAAATATCGCATACTTGGTCAAAGTTTTGATTAGGATTTTTATAGAACACTTTTAGTATAGCGTCAACTCTATCCGTCACTCCCTTGATACAATGGCAGAAACGCTATTAGACGACATACCTCTAGTTATCAATGTACGAATGCTTGTTTTGGCGTTGTAATTCCATGTAAGAACATGTATGACATTGTGCGTTAATGACTCCTGAATATGAGTCAGATTTTGTTAAATGTGATCATAGTCACAAAGATCTAATGAAACATTTAGTCCAATCAAGGTGACATGTATGATCGGTATGTTTTTGTTTCCTCTGTACCTCAAACGCGATGGAGCAATAGAGCCTGACCACGACCTTAGTACCAAGAAATGTATATCTAGCTTCATGTTGGGAAATTAAAATTAAAAGAGATTGAAGCTAAAATAAATTCAATTTGTCAACGATGTGGCATCTGTTTCTAGGTAAAATTCATATAACTAATTGAAGTAACTATGTACTTTAATAGAATATATAGCACATCTATACAAAAAACGGACCGTTCATTTACTAAGTTTTTAGGTTATTTGCTTGTATTCTTTTTTTGTATTTATATATGGTGAACGGATTACCGAAGAGACCACCTGATGGTAAGTGATCACCACCATCCATAGACATTGGTGTAAGAAATATTAAATATTCCTTACATTGGCAATGCGCTACCAACCTTGGGATTCAAGACGTCATATGTCATGTCCCTTGTTCTTGTACTCACTCTTCAAACCGGAACACAACAATATTACGTAATACTGTTTAGTGCTAGAATAAGTGATTAGTGGGTGGTAATTACCAAGACGGATTCGCACAAAAGAATCAATTGCGGTCGGCTTTCTTAAAATCTTAACAAAGGCTAAAATACCTAAAATTGGTGATGTATACTTTAGACAGCTAAATCATACAAGACACCGTGGAATAATCAAACTAAATTTTCTTTAAGTTTTTATTTAACAATAAATATAGAAACCCTAACATTAATTTAAAGAGACATCTTCAAACGTACTTTAAGTAAATATTTATTTTGTATCTAAAGAAAAATCTTGAAGTTTGGAAGAGGACGCTTTTTAACATAGATCGATCTCGTGGAAGGTTACTTAAATACTTATAGGATAACGTAGCTTCGACAGCCGCCTAGACGTAAACATAGCCACATCGCCATACCCAAGTATGCGCCCGTTTCTGTATGTACGGTATTATTCAGTTCATGTTGAATGAGAAAATATATATTTGTCTATTTGCTAAATGTTTTTGTAAATCTAAACTGATTTTATTTCGTTGCACTAAATAGATCGATCTTAACGATTTTAATATAGGTACAATACGAGACTTAGAAAGTCTGAAATATTGTATAAAAATGACTGTACAGCAATAGCTCTACGAACAATCGTCGTTAATGGTTATTCGAAACATTAAGTGTACATGAGTGGCTGCATAACGTTAGCAAATGTCGACTTTTGTCCAAAATGTCCGTCTCGTCAGCCATATTCCGTTTAATGTCGCAATATTGTGAGCGTCGGCGGCCGGCCGCGGCCGGTCGCATGCATTTACATACATTAATGTGGACGTCGCACATGCATGCACCTCGCGTTGAATGTGTGTGCGTTGCGAATTAACTGTAATTGAGCTATTCGGACAGTGGCGTCCGTCGCTCTGGTGCCTCCATAGCTTGGCTATTTACCTTCTGCTCATCTACGGCGTATGATTATTTTCAATATTAAATTCGAAGATTACTTAACTTACAAACGAATTCCTTTTTCTTTTTTACCCTTGACCAACACACCTTTATTTAATTTTCCATACATTTAATTATTAAACACAAAACAATTAAGTTATAATAGGTACATTTTGAATTTTGAAATATTTACGCAATAACGCAATAAAAAAAAAATAGTTTTGGAATTAAAAAGTTTTGTATTTCGAATCGTGAAACTAATATTTTGGCATTAGTTTCACAATGCGAATAACTAACTAAATAAAGCGTTTAAGGATATTCATCTTCACCCCTTTCTCTAGAACAAACAGGAGCGTCGGAATTTTGTTATTAGCGTTACTGAGAGAATAGATACCGTTCCCGTCGCACACCTGACTGATTGATAGCACTTCTTTACACCACGGGTCGAGCTTGTAATCGAGCCATTAATAAACTTTACTACCCTCAAGTTGATCCTGCGGATTCGTTATCCTTAATGGACTGGCAAATGCTTCGGGCCGGTTTAAACAAGACTTCTAGTTATGATTTTTCAGCTTCGATATGAATGTTGAACATTGCTCTCGATACATTATATTGACCTTATTGCTTAGATTGATTGACACCAACGTATAAAGTTGATCCGACTTGACTTTAGAACGGGCGACTGACTACAAAGTTATATTTTGCCTCTCGACTTACTATTTTCCTATCTAAAGAACTTCAAATATAGAATTTATTCATAGTATATTTTACATATATGAGAAAAATTGTTACGATGACATTTATAAAATATGTATCTAAGCGATCGTGGAAGTTTTTTGTTGCCATTTTGGAGATTTACAAAGATTTTGTGCGTCTGTTATAGTTGTGGTACCTTCGGCCGGAAAGACATTTTCTCTCCGACTACGTAGATACGACAAGTTATTCTCCAAAAATATTCACCACATAAACAAGCTATATAGCTTATGTTCGCCACAAATCTATAAAGTATATTTTCAATCGGATTGTAGTATTTTAATCTGGAAAAAAGTCATATAAGAAAAATAAGTCGAGGTGAGTTTATAATGTTAGTAGGATATATTAAGTTAGTAGGTACCTACTAAGGAAAAACGTTTAAAACCGATTTTAATAAAAATTAAATTGATAAAAGCAAAAAATATCCTGCTTTTTCCTTTCACCAGTTCTTCATAGGTCTGAGCTCTTGGTATATTGTTGTTAAAGAAAAGATACTTATTAGATTTATTGAAATATTAAAAAAATCTTCAATTAATGCGTATTTTTAAATAAAAATTAATATTTTATATTAAATCATAGTTGTTATTAACATTTCAAATCTTATCAACATTTCCGGAAATAGAGTTGGAAATAATTTTATTTGGCTTCCAAATTATCTGACAGCGGGTCGAGCTAATGTCACCCGACGCTTGACAAAGCGACTGTTGGCACGGAGAGGCTTTGCGAGCTGCTATGTAAACAAAGAGGACAAAAAGGTTCCAACAAAAACTCATAGAAGTTTATTTAATTTACTTCCCAGAATAAAATTCACACTGAAACTGTTTGCAAGGATCTGTGGTAAAAGTACGAAGCCAACAGAAGGGACGGTCGCATAGTATCCTCATTTGGAATACGGCGATACAGTTTCAAAAATTAAAACACTGTATTAAACCATTATTGTATTACTAAAATAATAATTTAGTGCATTATTACGCAAAGAGTTTTAGTAAACAATGTAATTAACGTCTTTCTGCTTCTTAATTATTATGTTTGGAATATATAATTTATAAATTAAACAATATATGTTGAGGCTCCAATAGACAATCAAGAACGTAAGTAGTATGAGGCTAAAAAAATCTTTATTAATCTCTCCTCTCGACACGAGGAGCCTTTCTTGACAAATTGTAATCGCCGATGAAGCAAGAGCGGCATCGTAAAAAATACCAAGTCTACAATACGACCACGACAGGACTAAGAATACGAAGCTAACGTCGCATGAACCACGTAGGGCTAGCAGGCAAAGAGCACAATATGAAAAAATATTTTAACTAACTTATACGGTTTACAATTATAATATAAAAATAAGATTATTCTTCAACGAAGTTAACGGACAACTATTATAACGCAAAATAATCAGTTGACAAATTTCTATTCATTGTCATGTATTGCAATTGTACTAATTACCACGCCTAAATACAGCTAAATTTTCTTTACGTAAGATATTTAACGTACGTAACTAAATGATTTCGAGTTTTTTTTAAAATAAAAGAGCGATAACCCTATTCCTGGCCGATTCCTACCGCCCGCCCATGATTGAAAGTTGACATTGAGCGCGGGGTGGCGCCAGGTACGGCCCTCGCCTGCTATTTTTGACCCCGCGAACTATCGCGCTGGCGATCGGCCTTGCACAACTTACTGTTTTAATCGTATATAATGTGCCGCAATGATGCAGTTACATTCGGTTACAAAGAAAAGGTAATATGTTACGGACTTATAAACAAAGCTTTTAATTTTATATACATTGAAATATCGCAATTATTACATATATGTTTATATGATCGGATAGCAATGCGTAACTTGGTATAAGAGTATAAGTTAATTAAAATATTAACAGGAAACAATAGGAAACCATTACCAAGGTAGCGTCAATATCTTCATTTGAATAATATATTTAATATTTATTGTGACTCTGCTACAAATTTGGGCCTAAAGGATTAGTCATAAAAATGATGTGTCTGAAGGTTAGGTGCGCACGGTCGCGGTCGAGTACCTACGAATTGGGTCAACGACAATACAAAAGGTGTGGCGTCAGATAAGCGACGTATCCCGTCAACCAGCTGCCGTCCGACTCTTCTGAAACAAAGCCCAATAAAATATACCTTTTTTTATTTACGTACATTGCTTTTCTTTTACTGCAGAGCCAATGTATAGATAATCATTAGGCGTCGTTTACCCGGCGCTCTTTAATGTGTTTGCATGCTCGACAATTTGATACCACGCCTGTTTGTATTGTTGCCGTTTTGCCTTTCCGATTAGGGTCGCATTTAAGCTACATATTTATTAGAGCGTACGACACGACTTTCATTTTATACGGATAAAGCTACGGTTACGTATGTGACGTAAGAAATATAAATATATTTCATTACAGTTTATTCGATTACAGTATATTTGTTATAAACAGAATATACCTATGAATTTACTTTCAGGTGAAACTAAGTAAGTAGATATGTCGATGGCTATTTCGCTTAGAGCGTTTGCTACGGAAGGACATATCACTCATGACTCTGCCGTCTGTCTGCTTTTAGCAGAACGCTATGAGCTTCCGACCTGCCCTCCGACACAGACTCCATTACGTATCGACAATATAGCATACAAATTCTGGTACCGAATATGTTTACAATTCCGTATAAAATGACTTCAAAACATGCTAAACAATACTTTACTTAAAAGTTAACGTAATAAATATAAAACGAATATAGAACGTAACGTGAGAAATAAGGCTCCCTGATTACTCTGTAGTAAAATATTTACCTGGGTTACGAGGAGTTCGATTGCGGCCGTTCGTTTGTTTTATTTCCAATATACCGTTTTGTTTCCCCATAAAAGGATTAATTTGGTTTTATTTGTTATAATAACGAATAAAACGCAAATAAAGCGTCGATAGCGCAATGGTTTACGGGCCGCCAAGCGATGTAAAAAAGTAGCATGTTCGAGCCTGGTCCCTTGGACTATTATAGTCCTCACTCCTAGCAAAGGCTTTAAGGTTTATTGGAGGAGTAAATAGGAATATTAAAATTATTATAATGGGATATTGCTACTTTTCTAATATAAAAAAAAATTGCATAGTTAATATATAAGCAAATTTAAATAACACGGTTTGTTTTATTAAGTTTGTATCGTCATACATTTACATACAAGACGGACTTTCTTACATATATTACGTTTCGTTTAAGTTTTAAATAAAAATGAGCAACCATAAAATTGAGACCTTTAATTTATTTCGTCGCCAGATCTCGGCATCGCATTGGATCAATCGGTATTAATATGTTATAATTACAGATTTCCTATTTCTGTGCTTTATTTACTCTATATGACACGGTATTTATCGCGAAAAAATAATGTAGTTATAGGGGGTAGTTTATCACTTGTGAAGCAGGTCGACCGGCGGAGCTCGGTGACTTGCGCCGAGACTTAATGCGCCTCATCACGCGACTCCGACACGGCATTTGACAAATTTCAAACTACGTTTAAAACTCAGATTGGCGACCAAAGGTATCTCTAGCCTATACACATAAACAGAACATGTAATTATTTTATATTCATACGAAAATTTTAATCTAAAACTTTATTTAATAGATACCGTAACATCGAATCATCATAATACGTTTATTAATATGCCAAATTATCTCTAACTTGAAAATATTATACTTATATAAATATTAATGCTTGTTTTTGTCCGTATATGCGTTCACGCATCGTTAATACGATTAAGTTGAAATTTTGTACCGTTGTTGTTGGCGCTTGAGTATAGATTTCTGGTAACGAAGTATCAGTGTAATGTAGGGTGGCGCGCGAGTCGTGGGTATCCGATAATTTTGTACAAAGTAGAGGCATTGCAACGCATAATTAGCTCTCTAAAAAATCGAATTCAACAATGCTCAATAACGTAAATGTTCGACAAAATTATAATAGTAATATTTTTTATGGACTATAAAGAAAAAGAGTTTGTTTGAACGCGCCAATCTCATTTTCGATTCGGATTTTCTTTCAAATTTAACTGCTATCAGTGCAATTTGAAGATACGGTGTTCGAAAAAAAAAGCATCTTATAATATGTTTTAGTTCCACAAAGAACATGGGCTCTATAGTATATTTATATTTATACATTTTTGAGATATAGCTTATTATGTGAATATATGCGGAGAGAAAATTTTGCGCTGTTTTTAGTACGCCGCGTTTATTAAGCGAACACTGTAAAACATACACACAAAAAATGTAGATCTCCAAAATGTCAACAGCAAAACTGCTACTGCAAATATTTAATAGATAATAATTAATTAATAGTAAACATTTTTATGTTTTACAACTAAAGTTTAGTTAAATGCGTCGCTCAGTAATCATCCTCTGAAAAATAAAAAATAAATTAGCGATTACTTATAGAGCAGCTTTTTTGAGATGCAACAAGATGGGAAAAATGTGTTGGAAGATGTATTAGCCCAGTATATACGTGTATAGATCGCTTGTTTTGATACTATTTCTAATATATGTAATATATATGAATATATTATATATATAATATTTGGCCAGGTGAATGGTCATGTAGTTATTAAAAAAAGGCGTTATATCCTTATTTTACCCATCCGATGTCGCAACGGGTAGCTAATAATATTTTAAACAATTATTTTCTTGTTTTCAGACAAAGGCCTTCAATACCGAAACGTCTGTTAACAAATGTTTGGTTATGTAAAATGATTACGTTTTTCATTTTCTCAAACCATTGTAATACGTACTTGTTCATTTGATGTTTTGAAAAACATTTTTCACGCGGTATATTTGGGCAAATAGTTTTATGTCAGCCATTTCGACTTTTATTTTATTTTTCGTTTATTTTCCCTTGCGCGGCCGTAAAACGTACCTGGGCTCGCTCGCGGGGATAACGGAGCGGGCTCACGAAAAATTTATTATTGAGACCTTTTCGCCCGGGCTCCATCGACAGACATTGCGAAGGCGAAAGTTATGAATGACACATGTTTTGAAATATTACCTGCAGTGAACTGCTCCTCGAGAAGAAAATTTCATAGGATGAGAAGTTTATTTGTCGTGAAATATGTGGGAGTTTTATGAGAGTGGGACTTTTACAATGCTACGGATCAAGCAATTTCAGTGTTCGGTCTGTATTGCGTAGTAATAAGTCAGAAGGATAGCGAATAAAACGTGAGGTGAGACAAATTGGATGAGAAACTTTATTATTGTATCTATAGCCTCAGTTTCATTTATTTAACGAGAAGTTATTGCGAACAAGGTGTCTTCGAAGGCTAGGGTTCGTTATTTTATTACGTCATGACTTACTTTTATATTCACTCGTCGCAAGACCACTCCTAATCAGATATCTCGCGAATCAATTTGATATATTCCTTTGTTATATAATTTAATTTGGTAAATATTGATTTCGAGTTGGTGACAATTCGAGTTTATGATATAAACACTTTTTGTTGTTTTATAAATGTACTCTTAGATCATTCATGTTTCTAAATAATCAGTGTACATAACATTGACATTTGATTTATAATATTGATATTCCTTTTCTCTGAAGGCTATAAATTCATGTTTTCGTAATGACGAAATCATACTAACTAAGCATAGTAACATAAGTATGCAATTAAAGAACCTTATGTGTCGTTCTATGAAAGTTATATGGGATGTTTCGTTCAATCGGATAAAGTTCCCAAACTTGGAATAACAAACATAATTTTACCAAGTAAACTCAATTTATATATAAAGTACAGCGAGCTATTTGACGTAAATAACAATTTATCCCAAATGTCATTCGCCCGAGGGCTAACATAAACAACTTAGTCATCACCCGCCCAGCGATATGTTTCCCAGTGAAATTAGCGCCAACTTGCTTCGTCCCCGACCTCTGTTTTATTCAGGCACTTGGGAATCCGGTATAATGAAAAAAATGTTATGTGTTGTTTTTTTTTTTTGCCAATTTCGAAATTCGTACACCCGACCTTCTTGGGTGTCATATTAACATTTACTCATATTTATTAACTTCTACATATGGCTCGCAAAAAATAACAAGTGACTTTAAATAATCCTTTAATAGAAATGTACCCTAAGTAACATAATCAGGATAACGATGAGGATTACAATGAAACGGATCGCATCCGTTTAATCGTGAAATCATCCTTTCTAGATAAACCTGCTTTTTATGTTCGATTGACTGTTTTTATCGTAAGTTATTTTCGTGCAAAGCTTATGTCAAACTCACGAAAATAAAAACGTTAATAGTAGATTTTGATGTTAGTAATTAATAATTGAAACCTGCCACAATTGTGTTAAACAGAAAGCATAATTAACGTATAGAGTGGACAATCGTCGCTTTTCCGGCGCCATCGCTGTGAGTCATAGTCGATCGACGCGCGGTTCGCGGAATTCGCTAACCCTCTACACAACAGAGGGGGTGCCTTCGCTAATGACTGTCGGACAACGTCGCCGCGCCGCCGCCGCCTCCGCCATCGACGCACCGTCCGAATGCAATCAGAGCAGCGTGCAAAATTACACCCTCAAAACTATTACATTTAAACTCTTAATTCCTTAGTCCCTAGCGCCATTTTGCAATTCAGTGCGTGTTTATATGCAGCCTTTCAATCGGCACTGTTATTTTGATAAATATGCATGAACTAGCGAAACCGGCTGCGCGGGTAACATAAAACGCCATCGTGAAAATTTAATATCATTTCCTGGCAGTCCGCGTAATGAGTCATATCCGCCGAAGGGTTAATTTTTTTGCGATATCGCTACACTAAATCTTCAATTTCATATATTTTGGGAATTAAAAAATAAACACGTAGGGTTCACGAACGATAATTATTATTACACAATGTTTTAGTTTAACACCTTTAAATTGTTTAAAATAAGTCTTCTAAATCAACACGTAGAACCAGTTCATACCAAACGTTTTGTAATTTGTATATATTTTTTTACTTACACAAAGATCAACAAACAGTAGTTAATTGATAGAGAATTAGTTGGATTGGATTATAGTATTTATTGTATCAATTAATGGAATTGGATTTTCGCTATTTAAACATTTACTGCGAGTAATTACTGGTTTTGATTGTCTTTTTTATAATGCAATATAATTATTTATTTTTACTCGGAAATCAGAGTAATTAACATCATTCGATAAATTGATCTCCTCATTGCATATTCTAATAAAACTATAAATTTATAAATAACGGTATTTAATTAAATAAGCTTTTAATGTTTGTTTTCCGTGTTTTGGCAAAAGTAAAGTGGCCTCTCTTTTTCGAGGACAATGTTTGCAGTTTATTCCACCAAGGTGTTCCACTGCGGGTTGGTGGATATAATTATAACTTTCCTTAACCTCCTTTACTCACCTTAGAATACGGCACACAAAACGACTTCAATATAAAAACAAGCTGATAAAATTTGCCAATAATTGAATCAGATTGTTATAAATAATGTCAAACACTGTCGATTTCTTTGTTAGCTCTTTGACCTTCTACAAAAATACATTCGATGAAGTCAAATGACAGGCATTTTAGGTACATTCACTTTGCAAGCTACCTTGGCCCACGCAAGGTAATTCAGTGATATTATAACGTTCTATCCACCAATGACGCCTTCGAAAGTACCTAGTACTTATTCAAGCAAATCCGGTTCGACTTGAAGTGCCAAACGCAACATTTTTATCGAGGCTCCAATTAAAAAAAACCTATTATATACATTTTTTTTATTTCCTAAATTTCCATTATCCTTTCAGATGATGAACGTGGAACTACCTATTTTTAAAGTAAAAACAGAATGAGCTCATTTATCATTTAATATTTAATATCTTGAATGTGTACCTAATTTCCTGTGTTAGCATAAGACGAACTTCCTCAAGACTACTTTTGGTTATGTGTGTGTTACTACTGCAGTCGATGTTAACACTTTATTTAATTTTGATCTTACGGATAGGTATTAATTTTGCTCAAAAATATTTTAAGCTTTGATATTAAAAAAACATGCGAGTAGTCAGTAAAACTAACTACACATGTCCAATACGCTCGATCTAAATTTGCTGGACAGAAATAAAACACAGTGCCAGCGCAAATATAGTTTTTAGGAACAAAAGCACTCCCCGTGCGAGCTTTAACTTAGCTTAGAGAAAGCCAAACTTGAATTTTGCGTATTGTATTTACTGAACTAGTTTCATAGCAACACAAGCCTTACTAAAAACTACATTGTCTGAGCGAAATCACTTAAAAAATTAATATATTTTTAAAAGATAGCGTCAAATCAAAACGATTATCAACACAACAAGTACGAAATCATTTTGAAATGTCAGCAAACAAGTTTGCATCGTTCCCTTGGATACAACTCGACGTTCATTACTTTGCAACTGTAATACGATAGCTTTCAATATACCTAAGGTACGTGTAAATGTCTTTTAAGATTATAGTAAAGACTTAAATCCGAAAAGTAATATGTAACGAAAAAGATCATTACATTCCAGTGATGCAACGTTATAGTTTTGCTTAATGTCATTCATATCATCATAGACATACGTATATTATGTCGTGGATAGGTTAGGTAAACGTCATTTAAACTGTTAATATGATTATGTAATACTTATACCGCGATATTGTTGTTATTATTTTAAGAGGATCGGTTTAACTGCAGTGTGCAGGCAGATGACCCGGCTAATGGACCGGTCGCGGGGCCGACGGTGCTGCTTAGCGACCGACTTTAGTATGAGGGCTCTTTCGCAAACTGGTTTTTGAGTGCACGCCATTATTGCCGTTCCCCCTACACCCCCCCCCCCCTCGTTTTCTGCGTCTGATTTTATCAAGAGATTAAATAGTTTATTTTAACTAAATTTTTTGTATATTAAAATCAATTCTGAAATTATTACTCTAAAGTTGCGAACGATTCTATTGCATGATTGATTGATGATGATTGATAAATCTGATTGGTCAAGTGGAATATTAATTTATACATACGTATGTTTTAAAGTTTCAGATCAGATTCTCACAAAATATCTGTTATTATGAGTATTATTAACGGTCAAAGTTAATATTATATACATATATTTTTTTTAATTTAAGATGGACTCATTATTTATATTTTCTTCGTAATTTGCACGGCTTATGCGCAGCCGCCGGCCTTCTGGCGAGAGAAAGTGCACAGCCAATGCTCTACTTTCCACTTAAGGCGAACATGACGTTGCAATATGAGATTATAACTGTGAATATGTTAATATTAAGACAATAATACGGCTTAACAATAAGATTCTGTGTATATATAATTTGTAAATTCTGTAGCAATCTAGTTAAGAAATTAGTACAGGTAGTAGAATCGATTAACACGGACGATAACATCGCGATGCGAGTTAGTCTCATTACAAGTAGAACAAGAGGAACTTAGATGGATTATTGTGCTATATCTAGAATCGTCTATGCAATCGTGGGCGTATGGCGCCTGAAGTCGTCCGCGTGGGCGATACGAGCCTGAATTTACTTGTTTTATTACGCTTATGCAATTCCTTTGTATGGTAACTCATAAATTTATGCGTGTAGCCTTATGATATGATAATGCTCTGAATATTTTTAATGTAGTTTTCTTCTTGTTGGTTATGTATACATTTTCATATTTTATACATGATATTTATAAAAACATTTTTAAATTTTATTAATAAATGCAAAACGAATGCCATTTTAAAATGCACCAGTCTTTTTATTTTCTCTTGATCTATTTTGTTTTAGTAATTCAATTCACCAGTTATCGGTTTTGATCTAACTTATAACTTCCTAAGCTTTCAAGCCTTACCATAAAACAAAGCCACTTCTAGTTCATAGACAATTGTCAGTGTTAGTGCTATTAAAAATGTAATTCTGCTTAATTTTAATTCTTAAATTAATTAAAATATTTAACCCAAAAAGAAATAGTTTTTGTTTTCTATTACTAAGCGTGTTTCCATTACAAATTATCTTATTTATCTGTCAATTACTATCGACAACTGATCAAGGCCCTCGAGGTGTTTCAACTCTAATCTTCCTTGGTGCCTAACATCAGCAATCTCCTCCAATCGAGCCATTTGCATGCGAGTCGTAGGCGGGCACCGCCTACCCACGGTTACACGGATCGTAAATTTTGTCCTTTTACTTCTAAGTTCCAGGAGGGATTTTTTCCAGAGGAGCAGATGTCCATTTTTCCGTAAAAGGTTAATTTATCGCAAGTTGCGGCAACGTTCGTAAAATAAGTTAAAATTAAAGGACATACCGAATGAGAATGTTAACCTCGTTTTTGAAAAATAAGAATCCTGTCTCTCGCTTACGTAAATAATTTCAATAAAAACTGCAACTCTTTGTTAGTCAAAAGTAATATTAAAATAATACATACATGCACTATACATAACATATAATTTAATCTGTCTTAAAAGGTTTTCGTTCTAGTTGAGATCATACAGCTATTTTATTGTGATTGAAAGAATAATGAAAGGAGTAACGAACTCGAAGTTTGATACAATCAGAAAGACCATTCGCGGCACCAGCACGATTCACTTTCTAGTTAGCGCAAGAGGCTGCCATTGTTGGCCGAGTCTAATTTATCTAATGTAAAAGTCGTTTCGACCTTTATTATTTTCTTTATTCTAAAAACAAACTAAAAAGTGTTTGATCACTCGTTTAACACTTTAATTATTATCTAATAACTCGATGAGAAATATACAGATACGCAATTGGTTTCGAATATTGCACTGTCCACTCTGACTCATGCTCTTAGCGATTGTAGTTTCGAAATCCAATTTGTTCTATTGGTTCTAATTATAATGCAATTCTTTGCCATCGACATTATATATATTTTATCGTATTTATGTTAGTTTTTTTGTTGATTTGTTAATAATTGTTAGAATATTAATTTTTTTACTTAAATTTTGTGATTGAATTGAAGTGATAATTATTTCAAGTGTCACCAGCTGTCTTCAATTGTAATAAAGATGAATTGGTAATTTATTTTTCATAATAAAATTAGACGGATGTGCTGGTCATGGTAAGTAGTCACCATTACCAATAGAGATTGGCGCCAATGCGCCATGCATTTTGGGAACTAAGGTTGTGTCTGTAGTTACACTGGCTCACTTACTTTACAAATCAGAACATTACGAAATATTTTTGTTTAATGGTAAAATATGTGATGTGGTACCCAGAGTATGCGCAAAGCCCTACCATCAAATATTTATAAATGAATTTAAAAATATAAATATATTACATACCATCCAGCCAACTGTTTTTGCTATTAAACTAAGTAGATAAACATGCTGGAATAAGTTCTCACCTAGCAGGACATTTACAGATACTTTTTTACTTTATAGGCTCCTTTTCTATATACATATATTCTTTTGGGAGTTGCCTTTGAAAACATTGTAATTCTGGTCTTCTTATTCTTATAAGTATTATAAGAATATTCTTAGTCGATAATTTTATGTATATACCCTAACAAATACGTGAATAAGTAGAAGATTGATTATATTAATTTAGACGCAAGATACAATGAAGTTATATCTCTCATTTATGTTTATTAGGTAAATTTTCACAAATGTCTTCACTTACAACTTACCGTCATATTTTATACATACTAGTTTTGTCTAGGGACACCAGCTTTGTATATAATGAGATCTTAGTACACGTATTCCAGTGACTAATTAGGAATAATGTGTAGAACGATATTCGAGTCATTAACGAGAATAAAAAACAATATTAAACCGCGACGGCGCTGAACAGTCATTCGATTACTCAGCGTATAATTTTGTCCTCACGAGTAAACAGGAATTAGCTTAGGGAATAAATCTATCAATAAATATTTACAGGAACATTGTCAGACGATTCGCTTTGATGAACACAATGCCTCGGTAAAATATTGCAGGCGGCTTACTCATCGGCTAAATACTAAAGTATGCCTTAAGTACAATGAAGTATATTAATGCTTGTTTATTTTATTATCGAAAATCAAAGAATAAAAAAAGAAGTAAATTATTTAAATTAGGTATTTAACTCTATAAAGATCGTAATTGATGGCGCTCCTTTCTATTAAACGCGACTCTTATAAATCATAACCCTCCATCGCTAACGTCATGCAAACATCCGCATAATGTAGTTATAATACTACATATCTTAATAGTAAAATAATCCCATTGTTCGTTCGGTATGTTAGATACACTTGTGAACAAGTTATGCATTCACTAGTTGAACGGTTAAGTAAGCTTGAGCACTTCAATATAAGTTTGACTAGTTTTAAAACATGTTCAAAGGCATTGTTCGGCGTTCATTATGAACTTATAGCTCCTAATGAACTGTGAACACTCGAATCGTCCAGTCGGTCTGAAAGCTCAAATCAGTAATGTGACGCTTTCACAAACAGATTAGTTGGTGTGCAATTAGAGTACGGTGCTTGCGGCGCACGCTAAGTGCCGCCCAACGGATTACGCCTTCATGTTTGCTCACCGCCGAAGTGGACGTTTAGCGATCACCTCGCTAATGCCTACTGTTCGCTTATTGATCTCTGAATCATTAATGATATACTAGGAAACTCCTAAGCTCATCTCTCTTGTAACGCTCCACAGAGTATCAATACTTCAACATCTCTTTTAAAATTGCGCATTTAACTTAAAAAGTCGTTTACACTTTTAATTAGAAAATTATAAAAACGATTCTTTTTTCAAAATAAATTTTAATAGCTTAAGTTTTAACGATAAACCTTAACATCTCAATCTTACAAGATTCGTATTGATTGATTAGATAACAATACACGTACAAGGGCAAAGAGTGTCGCAATGATATGCAACGTCATAGTGATTATGGGAAAAAATAAGTTGACATAAGGACTAATTACATACGTCCATATATGTTATGTAGGCTCTGTAAGAGTCAGTCACCTCGCTGCAGCGGTGGGGGCGAGCACGTGGGCTCTTGCCAATGAACTTGAGTGCGACGACTGCCGCGCCGCATGCTAATCTTGTGTGTACCAATCGCCAAAAGAGTGTAATCAATTCCTTTGGTAAACAAAGATATTTTTCCACTTAAATACAGACGTAATATTCAACAACAATAGCTTTAAAGGGTATTAAACAAATAAATGATCAATTTGGATTAAATTAAAAGAAACAGAAATCAACAATTTGCCTCAAGGATTAAGACTCCTTGAGGCAAATAGATGCTTTCCTCGACTAAGTTTGAATTAATTCTACATTTTAACATTTAACAATTTTAAATCTGGAATTATTAGCCAATACAAAAAATAAATGCAAGCAATGCAAAGGAATTATTGTTTCTGAGCGTTTAAAAATTTACTTATAACTTTGCCGAAACAAATATGTCATTATAAGATGTAAAAGGTTCATTTTTAGTTTTTATTTTAAGAAATAATGGTCGGTTTATGGTTCCAAGATTAATATTTTATATTATTCAGAATTCACAAAATACCAGTTCTATAACTTTTACAAAAATTTAATTAAAACATTGTTACGGTACAGTCGTGTTGAAAGTTTATTATACTCAGTCACACCTACAATACAGGGCTAAATTCCTAATAACCTAAATATTAATTTCATTTAGCCCCACATCGATTCTACATCACGCACATTACTATAAAATTTATTACACGCACTTCGTTATATATATTTTTCGTACGAGACAGGTTCAAATGAATTTATTTGTTAGTCGTGCAGACTAGAAAAAAAAAATTAAAAACCTTCTTTTGTTTGAATATTTTCACTAACAATTTATTTTTAATCTGTTTAATAAAAATATCCGTACTGGTATTATAAATGCGAAAGTTAGTTTGTTTGTTATGGTTTTATGAAATTTTAAATTTTTATGGTACTTAACCCTTGCTACTGTGGATGCGATTTTCACTCAGACAGACATTTGTATTGAAATAAAAAGAGAAAACATACATATTACTGTTTCTTACTGAAAGTTATTTTCGGTCGTGGTACATGTGTTGAAGAAACACGGTTCCTATAAAAAAATACGTTTATCAGAAATAACAGAAGGTTTTAGTTGCTTGTCTATAAGGCAATAAACAGTATGTATGGATTTTTTTTCGTTTCGTTATTGCTCTTTTTTAAATAAATAGTCTTTTTTGGTCAGAATATATTTAGCGTTTAAAATATACGTGAAGCCTCTAAACGTGACTAACAGTCAGTCAGTGTGCTTTTTATATAATGCTGCGTATAGTCATATAAAATGGACAAATTGATGGTTTCGCGTGGGAAGGCCTAATCGGTTGTTTGGTTTGTTCATCCATTTCGTCTTGTTTATCGATTAGTTAAGAATCCGCGCCCATGGGCCAACTTATGTCATTTGGCCGGGAGTCAAGGACGACGACGCGCGGCTCGTCGGTGCCACGCCGACCTTATTTGGCGATTGGTGGGCACCAGTTTTACGACTTTGCTTTTTTCCTACGCCCTGTTTCCATGTTGACTATACTTTTCATAAGATATGTTAATTTTTATACCGTATCTACAAAAACCACTTAGTCACTTATATATTAAGTACACACTTATTTGATGATTAGATTAAAATACATCGCTTCCTTCAAAATGGAAAATATATACAAGTCAAATAGTTTGAATATAAAAATGCTGAAGGGATAAATAAATAAAATAAAATAATAAATAAAATAACGGATAAATTGTTATTCTAAAATTCGAAACACTGAGCTAAACTTACGTCACTAATCTACCGCGTTGACGCCGATGTTTAAAGTTCACGTAGTCTAATCCCGTCCCCTGAACGACCCCGAGAAGATGGAAAAATCTCGGAAGACTCACATCAAATTACCAGCTTTAAAGCGTAGTAAATTCCCTGGGGCCTCAAAACGACACACCTTACCTTTCAGTGGCGCCCCTAAAAATGACGGTGTGTCCTCCGGGAAGTTCGCAAGGTTCGGGTGCGCACGTGCTTTTGTCATACTTTAGTCGAGTTTTACTTTAGACGCGCTACGCACTCCGATCGAGTCTTACAGAGTTTCTTTTACTAATTCTTGTTGAAAACTTCAGTTTTTGAAACATTTCAAGTTTCAGTATCCTATAGAGTAGGTATAGAAAAACTGCCCTGCTTTTGGTTAAAGTCGACATATATTCGCTTATGTTCTGTTATGTTCAAAATATGCCTAAAACATAGTGGTTACGGCGGTTAGTAGATAAATAAGCAAACATTTTAAAAATAAAAATATCTACCTTTTTCTACTCTACGCCTGTCCTTTATACCGAATACAAAAATGAATCCATTCAATATGATGTAGCGACATACACTTTTAGTTTATTTTTTATCTAAGCATAAACTCCAAAAGTTGGCTTTTCAATTCTGTCAGTTATGATTTTACTGTAAAAAGACGAACCGTTTTGCCGCCGCGAGCAAAAACATTTCACAATATTCACATTTGACGCTTACGTAAAAGCATATTTCAGCCTTCGCTCTTCAAAATGATTAGCGTGCGGTAGAG
Organism: Vanessa atalanta; assembly: GCF_905147765.1. Classification (NCBI taxonomy): domain Eukaryota; kingdom Metazoa; phylum Arthropoda; class Insecta; order Lepidoptera; family Nymphalidae; genus Vanessa; species Vanessa atalanta. Next base: position 8,943,329 of record NC_061873.1, read on the forward strand.
GTATTATCAGAGTCGTGCTAAGAGACATGTTAGTTAATTTACTTTGTTAAATTGATTTACAAAATATTCTATGGCTTTTTATAATTTAATACCTATAAGAGTACAAAGAGTAGTCTTTGTTTAAGTTACATTAACATTACATTAACAGCTTGTAAATTTCTCACTGCTGGGCTAAGGCCTCCTCTCCCTGTAAGAAGGTTTGGAGTACATTCCACCACGCTGCCTCAATGCGGGTAGGTGGATTCACATAATAGTTCGAGTATTGTGTGTTAAAATTTAAAAAATAATAATAGAATAGTATTTAATGCTCTTTCGAAAATTAATTTAAAATATTATCATTATTAGTAAGTATACTTATTCCGAAATTACTCCTTTGTGTTAACGTTTTAATTCAACTATAACTAATTAGAGTTGAAGCTGAAATGCTCACCTCGCAGCGCTCAGCTTACCGGCGGATGTCACAAATCCTAGCCAAGGGCCGGGTAAGCAAATAGCTATGTTTACCTGACTCCGCCCGTCGCCGCGCCGCAGTCATTGCGATTCATAATAACGCCTTTTATTTCCGTAACTAGCTACGACGCTCTCATTTTGTCGGTTAACGCGTATTGTGACACGGCGAAACGAATGCCGCCCCGTAATGGAGTTTTTAAGCGCAGCTTTTTCGCTTCGTATTGCAAAACGTGTTTATGTAACTAGAATGGTTACGTGATTGCGCAGTAAATATTACAGGAGCCTCATTTATTGTTTTACGCCGTGTCACGATTTATTACATTATTAAGTTTCATGAGTGAGATGTATTCTGTTACACCAAATATGGTTGAAATTCAATCAATTACAATTTTACGGAAACGTATCTTCAAACAAAAAAAAAGTAAAAAACACTATAACCACCTACTATAACAAAATAAGTAGTAACTAGGTTAACAGTATCCACAAAATATTAGTTAATCTTTAAGGATTTATGTCACTGATGAATGATACTTCGTAATGTTTATATCAACAGTGTGTGCGTAAAGCTGGGGTGCCTCCTATACGCGTTCCAAACTTCAATTTAAGCAGAACTCGGCAAGAAGCCGCGTTGAGAGGCTATTGCGAGTTTAACATTGGTATAATTTGCCGGGCATATTGGAAAACTTGTAATTGGTTTAGTTTTATATTCGCGAGGCAATGTGTGCTGAGCAAACTTAAATGATATCACTTAAGAATTGATCTTCACCTCTAATAACGTTCTTAGTTATAATTTACTAGTTTCCGCCCATGACGCAGCCTGCGTGAGAAGGAGGGGGGGGGGATATTTGTGTCAGGTGTAGGTCTAACATCTATGTCCTTTTCTGTATCACTGACAACATACCTATGCAAAGTTTCATGATGATCGGTTGGGTGGTTACGAAGTGAAAGCGTAACAAACAAACGCACTTTTGAATTAATAATATGAGTTGTAATTGTTAATATTGATTACAATACAAATTTAACCTTGTTTCAAATTCTAATGTCTCAATTCTCCTTTTCAGATTTTGGCTCGGAGTCATATAATAATTTCAACGAGTTCGCCCAAAAAGTAAGTTTTACTATTTTTACTACCTACATACAAAAATAACACGAAAATGTACACACGAAAAATAAGATTTTCTAACATTTCAACGCTAGGTTGTTGTTGTTATATACCCACTTGAGTTATTTTTTACATCTTTGAAACAACGTCGATGTGACATAGTTTTCATGATTGCCCTCCAGACGATAAACCTACCTAGTAGTCTTTCTATATCTTCACTTTTACCACTTCAAAAGAAATGTCACAATACAAAATCTATTTCTATCTGAAAAAATATAATATCTTTCATTCGGTTTTCATAGAAATTATTTTGTACGTTTAATTCTTAAAAAGTCAGTAATGGCTGTTTCAAAATGATTAAGACATCCGTTTTTGTTGTAACATTTACTCAACATATCGAACTATATTTACAACGCTGTATCCAAGTGATATTGTTCTTGTTCAGACGTATATGAAAGGGATAGTAGTTGTTTTGTTTGCTGGTCCTGTCTGAATTGCTAATGCAGATAGTCATTTACCTGCCTTGTGTGCACGCCCAGATTCACAGAGCTCTACAATCCGAAGAAATATAACCTATTGTCTGGAGTTACCGAACCAATTCGCATTAATAAATGTTGAATAGCCCCCATACTACTTTACCACAACGCATATTTAAATACACCTTGTTGTTTCTTAATGTTATGTTATTAGGAAATGAGTAGGTATTAAATAGAGAACTAAAAAAACTCATCCGTGATATAGTGACGTATTTAATACCTTAAAGGTTATATACCAAATTGACTCCTATTGAACTTTAATAGCTCATGTCTCAGACAATCTCCTCGATTTCATTTCATTAGTCTCATAAAACAAATTAATATAAACTTGAATCCCAACATTATATCGTTACCATCGAATTAATGATATACCTTTAAAAAGCATTAAATGCACAAACATCCTTTAAAAATATTATTACAATGAATTTATATAACAAATTATATTTTATTTAAGTTTAATATTATATTGCTGACACTAAGAAATTTATGTTTTATTTGTAGCAGGTAATAAATATTAGGTGCCATTAAACGAGTTTGTCGTTTAAAACTTGATCATTATTATGTTATTAATTAGTAACATCCGTCCGAAACTTCCAACAATAAGACCTTGATACATTTATAAATCTTGATATTATATAAAAATTGTGTAGATTGGACCCGTTAGAAGACGCTACAATTGGAAAGTAAATAAAATTAGTTTTTCACCCGGATAAATTCGGGACTAAAGGCTTTTAACTACTAAAATAATATTTTGATATAGTTTGTTTTTTAAATAATATTATGGACCAGAAAATACATCGATATGATTTCTGTTTTATTGTTTGTATATTTATTGCAAGACATAAAGGACCTAAAGGTGTTTTTATTATTTCTTTGTGCTATATATACTCACAACTGGATGCTACTCGAATTCAAGTTCCGATGTGGAATCGTAGCCATTTATACTTTCTACAAACTTTGGTCTCGCAAAGTTTTCGAAGCGATTAGTCATAAATAATTGAACGCAGCCGATATTCCCGTATAAGAAGACAAAGAGATGACATCCCTAAAACTTTGTCAATTTACGTTGAGACCGTAAAGACTTAGTCGTTCATGTCCGTACTTGGTAGAAAAGTGGAGGTAACATCATAAGAAGTTTCCAGTCGTACTTACCTTGTCTAGAAAGGGATCAAACTGCGGTGCATTCGCTGCGATGTATTATGCAGTCCCAGAGCGGGCGCTGGAGTAAGCGGCTCGGAATCACTCTACTTCCCAAAGAACACTGCTGTTCCAAGAAAATGTTCCATTCTAAAAGTTCAAGGAGAACTGCATTGCATAGAATATGTCTTTAATTTAACTTATTTATTTTATCAATAAACTATACGCAATAAACTTTGAATCGAACTATGATGGCTTATATGTAACGTTATTTTATCATTTATATTTGCTTCGAAATTTGAAATCAATTTGGTAACTGATGTAAATCTCCATATACATACTCAATGTAACCAGATAACAATTCAAACCTCATACTAGCGTATACTACTTTTTAAGTTGAAATAAAATAATTGCCGTACTCAATATTGAACTCTGATTGGTCTAAAACATTCGTTAAACGTGTAACGTATTTATGTGATAGTCTAGATAAATAGTGAAATGACATAACATAAATACAGTTTTAGTATTTTCTCAGTATATCTCCCGAAATCTAATGGACCGAAGTGGAAGCTATAGACATTAGTCGGACATGTTTAATAGTCTAGAGGAATAATGAGTTGAGATTACGTAAATACAATCGAAGGCGAATGCTGTCCACTGTTAGAAGCGTAAATGACGGAATTAACATTTCGATTGATCCTAATCTTAGTTAGATAGAATCAGCTGCTGCATAGTAAACTTTCTATATAGGTAGAGGTATTGTAAACGTTCGTTGAGTGGATAACTAATCGCATCTCATTTCCTACGTGTCGCTCGCTGTAGTGGGAAGCGGTAAATGAGATTGTGGGTTGACGTGTCGCTCCAGAGACCCAGCCGCGTAGGTGCTCCCAAAACACTAACATCAATGTCCATCTATATGATTTTTTTTAAATACACTTTCCTATCTTTTTTCCTAACATCGTCATCCTTTTGGCCGATTTTCATACTTTATTCAAAGTTTACAGAAAAAAACTTTTAGTAGAAGTAAGAAACTTAGAAATTGCTATTAAATACATTTTACTTCACAATGAGTTGCATTTCGAAAAAGTACCTATATATCGGATTTCACGCAAGTTACCTCCGTTGGTTCTACTTATACGATTAATTTGAGTCGATAAATCCGCATAAAAAGTCAGTTCAGGGGCAGCCAACCGCGCAGCTCTCTAACTATTCAGAGTTCTTTGTTCGCGTTGGCCCGCACTAGTTGTAGCTTGTAGACCTAATTACACTGTTCCGACTAATGTTTTTATTTTATACTTAATTAAGCAGCTTATGATTATAACGCCTGCCACACAAAATACATATATCGATCGTAAATTCGTTAAGGTTTGGTGTCGGGTTGGTACTCCATGGCAAGAGCCAACGTCACTAGCCGCCGAGACAGACAGGCAGCGTGCTCGGCGCCTGCTAGCCCATTAGACGTCTGCCCGATGTGGAACGCTCGATAAACTTGTAAAAACGCCTTCTACCCATTTAATTTTATATCCTCGCTTAAGTATTGCTATTGGCAGATTTCTTCCTTCTTTTATAGGTCCGTCATTAACTGTATCGTTTATTATTTCGCCCCTGTTTCTGTAAGCAAAATCTGTCAATAATCGCTTAGTACCTTAAATGCGATACACTTCGAAGTATTTCGATGTTCAACAACATTTTAGAAAAAGAAGAAAAATTAGTAATATTTATATAAAGAATTATTTATTTCATAAATCTAAAGTAAAACAACTCTGCTTTACCGTACTAGGTACCATATGTAGATTATATAAAAATGAATTACTTTAAATTTTTGCCATCTATAAAATCGTTTTTTCAAGAAAATTCTTGTTAACGAATTATAATTTCAGCCATACGTCGCAACAAAATTCCTTTAATTCTTCATGTTGAAAGGCTTAAATTTAAAATATTGTTAATCAATATCTTTGTATCTTCAATTAGAGTTGAAGCTCTGAAACCGTTTGGCAGTTGTCACGGCACGTACGTGAACTTTTATTCAACGAATTTGGTTATGTAATTCCTTGGAAATATTCAAGTTTTCCCTTCGGCGAGACGTTATCGCGGGTGGGCTCTCAACGCGGGTGCGAGCGGGCGTGGGCGGGCCTTCCCCGCGGGGACTTAATTTGTTGCTCTCCTGGCGCCTCGCATCTCACTTTCAAACAGCGTAACGCGACCTTACCACGTCCCCTTCTCCGATGCTGTGTTCACGTCATGTTCGCTTTCATCACTTACACCGCCGAATATAACACTCCAACATTCCACTGATACCGTTAAAATTAAAAAAAAAAAATCACGGACAATCACGGAATGCGCCATTCAACATGACCCCGTTTGATTGCATTAAACTTTTATTCGTTAAATTTATCCTTTTATCTGCAGAGAACATTCTTTTGCCGCATATACTTTTAACTGGCTGGAAACACTTTATTATTTAAAAATAACACATTTCGTTACAAAATACACTTACATGTTTCAAGCATTCATTGAAATATTGATGCGACATCGACCCATGCCTTAGGAGTGTTACTATCTGATCACAATACCATAAAGAATTCTCCTGTAAAATATTTATGAGTCGAGAAGTATTTGATAGCAACCGCGCCAAGAAAGTAAACACGAAACGACTGACGTAACTAATTTATGACGCCGCTTCTTTAAATTAAAAAGGATAATTTTACAAAAAAGTGCTGTATTCATAATCTTATTAATAATTGCTTATTTTGATAAGAAAAATAAATGATGTTATTTAAGTATAATTATATTTCCACTCTGACAGGCTCAATAATAGAGTCCAGAGACCGCGACGGACACATTACTCATTAGGCTCGGTCAAATTGGCGCCGCCCACCGAGCTGTAACGATGATGACGGAGCGGTCTCATCCCCATACGTGCACTAGCCTAACCTAACATCTCTCGTGGGAAGTCCTAAAAGGCACTTTATATGAAGTAAAGTTCCACATTTGGCAGTCATGCAAAACTTCGCGGCTTTTGCGGCACATAAACAACTAGCACACGTGCGCGACCGACCGCGTATCGATTGATGTAACTTAAAATGCATAGTTCTCCTCTGCGGTGTCCATCAGCCTCCGCCAAATGTTCCGCTGTGGCCGCTTAAGCACCGCACTTTTTTAATAATCGTATACACCTAGAGAATGTAGTTAGTGAAACTTTACTCGTGTAATTAATTTGACAAGAAATATGGGAAGCTAAGAGAATAGCAATGGGTTTTTCGTGATATTCAAATATGAAAAGTGTAATAATTATGGAACTAATAATAGGTTTAATTAAATGGTAGTTATTTTAACGATTACCAAAATGCAAGTCAAGCATACAAAAATAAGCACTATTTTTATCGCAGTAATCATATCGAGCACGATCAAGCACTGAAAGCTTTTTGAAAGCTCGCAACTACGTGTGATGAAACGTTCATGCAATTTCTAGATTTCAGACTAACGCGTTTGATCACTTGAATGTACCTATGTTTCATTTTATTTTAAAAATATGCAGGATTGCCTTTTAACAAATTTTCACCTTTACACCAATAAATATTCAAATAAAACTTTTCTATTAAACCTGCTTGTTGAAAAAAGCATAGTCTGATTATTTCGAACATATAGTCCAAATTCTACTTATTATTTTAAACTAGGTCGGATGCATATTTTAACAAACCAAGTGTAGCTAATAATAAAAAAATACCTACCAGTTCACGGTTAGATTAGTGATTATAATCGATACTCGTGATCGACTTGAGAGACTTCGATTTGTGAAGACAGACCTACACATTATCTTTAAAAGACCATCACGATTATCTTTACATAGAATCAAAATCACGATCGTTAAGATAATAAACACATACTCTATTATCTGTCCAATGCTGATCTATTAGAACGATAAGAGTAAAATTTTAAATACATCGCGAAATAATGCATCCTCGCCATGAGTCCTAATGTCTTCTTAATGCTGCACGAATGCATGGAGTTGTCACGTGACACATTCACGGCTGTTGTTGGCGTTTTCATTTTAATGTATCAAATTCTACAGTACGAGCAATCGCTTTTTCTTCTCATACTGTTAAAAAATGAAATATCGTTATATTTCTGGTTATTAACTGGTTAACTATGTACATAATTTTTGTTGTATTAGTAAATATTCATAAATTATTTTAACATTCGAATTTATGGTTAATAATACTTAATAAGTATTTAATTAAATATCTGTATATTGTAGATCATATGACGTACTCTTTTGTTGGATAATTTAAGGTAGATTATTCGACGCGCAAGGTCTATAACATAAAGAGCCGCTAATTAATTAAATGAAATGTATATCTACTAGAATACTTTATAAAAAGGTTTTATATTAAGCTAAGCTCTAGATAGAATCATTCGCAAACGTTCCACATTGCATAGAGTTTGTTAAATATGAAAGCTACATTTGAACGTGATTTTTTATTTCGTTAGGCCGTTGCCTGCTCGCCGCGCTTCTTTTGTTCTAGGAACGTGATCTGGCCGAGATGAAGCCCACTGACGTTATTGCTCCGTTCCTCGCTTCAATCTAGTTTGTTTCTGCTAGTCACACTTTGCTGCTTTGCGTATTATCATCGCTGAAATGATTTCATGTTTCAATGTACTCGATTTTCCCCCGACGACTGAAAAATTTCTACTCCCATTTGTTTCCCTGACGTATAAGATGCATTACATTTTATGCCATTCGCTTTGCCGCCATATCTCATCGCTCCATAAGGCTTCGCTTCCAATATAACGCCCCGAAGTGACTAACGGTTTCTAGTCAAATGTGACATAAATATTGCAAAAAACAGAATCGAGAGAATATCTTTATAATGCCACGTGTTATACCGGTACACGTACATATACCTGTAACAAATTCTTTATTGATGTTCACTAATCGTTACTAATTTGTATTTTTGATTTAAGGTAGGTAAAAGAGTGCTATAGGTGCATACTCCAATGACCAAAGTATATATATTTCGTATTTGGCAGACCTAGGTTTAACAGTAAAGCTCAAATGACAGTGATTACTTAAAATGAATCAATATGCGATCAAAACGCAGCGGCCACTTAAAAGCGATTGTGTCGGATAAAATTAACGCGACTAATTAAGTGTACGCATGTGACGCACATTCTCATGTCACAACACAGAGTGGCGCCGATGCGGCAAATACTCTGGAGCAGTTATCTCAGTATCGCATGGCTACGCCCGCTGTGACCGCCGTGTTTATTTTTAGACTCGCGTGTACATTCACTATTGCGATGAAATTTTACAGCAATCGCCGCGGCTCGCCGCCCGCTAGACCGATATCGACGCTCCGAATGACAGGCTACCGCTATTTCATAAATGTCTACTATTTTATGCGAAAATTCTGTCTAGCACCGTGCGTGCAATAATAATTCTTTTGTTCCACGATTCATCTGCTCAATCTTGAACGACTCCGAAAAAGCGTTAACGTTTTCTTTTGTCGATCTATCATACACGAAGACTATTATTAACACTTATTACTCCTATAATATACTCAGCGTTAGCTCCTATTGAAACTAGTTTTATTCGTTTCAAAAAATCTTATTCGGTAAACTTTTAAAATTACATTAATGCTATATGCATTAATAAGTCTGACTCTCTCCAAGGAAAAATTGGCCTAGGCTATTTTACCTCCATTTACACGTCGCGAAAGCTAATATCCCCGTTCGTCAAAATACCATTAGCCGCGTAGCGCGGTCTCCCTGTCAGACCGAGATTTAGCTTGACTTAGTGACTGATTAGCGACTGCTGCGAGCTGGCGGATGCGACAGGTGGTCGGGTGTAAAGGGTGCCTGACCCATGGCCGCTTTCTGATTGATGACTTGTAAATCAAACTTACGTTTTACTTAAGATATAAGTATAAGACATTTTATGTGCACATTTACTTATCGTATTATGATTTTTAACATTATAAATATCTTTAATACAGTAAACGGAAAGCGTTTTTGGTCATTAACAAAATGTCAAATGTCGATTGTTCCTAGAGGTCCCACGCTCCGCACCCGCGGTCTAATATCACGAGGTCAAGTCTCAGCTCATGTATATTCACGGACGGCGCGGCGGTTCATCTGTAACGGTCCTACGACCGGTTGTATGGCTCATTGTTGCATGTATCCGTCCATATGGTTGAGACGAGACACGAGAAGCGAATATTGCCGGTGGCGCCTCTTGCACTGTTTCACTCAACTTAGTATTTTTTTTATAAAAATAGTCAGACGTACGCTAATAGAGCTGATTAACCGGTTCTGTCACTTTTAGTTTTACCCAGTTTGTTTATTTTCTCAATTTCTTCTCAATTATGTTACGTTATCTTGAATCCGTGTCAAGGGCTTCTTTTCAAATTAACATTTCCGATATAAAATTGCTTATTTATCTTAAATTTCCGTTTAACATTTATGATATTATTAAGTAATTAATTTTTCCTTAATATGATATAATAATAATATGTCATATTAAAAAAAAAAACGTGTTCGCTGCTTATTATAGTCATAAAATTATTTTAATGTTTTAGCAAATTTACATCATTTCCAATTTTATTCCGAGGCAGCGGGTTATTAAGATTATAATGGCCGGGTCAGTTGTTAAACGCCGGTAGATATTTATATTATAATTAGGTGCCAGCGACAGTCGTCCGTGAGGGTGCATGCGTAATACGAGACTATATTTTTTTCTTCTCGCCACGAAACATTGTGACATTCATTTAACAAAAATAATATTGCGAGAAAAATAAATTAACTGCTGTCTTGTGATCTTGATTAGATATAGTATCGAAATTAAGCTAAACATAATTATTTTCTTTTATTTTTGGGCAAACATTTTATATGACGACGTCGGATTATGATAATAAGCTCGAAAAAGGTTTAATTGTGCTGAATCAATATTAACAGCAAACGGTAGCTATTTGCTTTTCAATGACATCACGATAACGCCACCTACTTTTTGTGCATTTAATCTTGGCGAGCAGTAAAATAAAGATGGCGCAGTAATGCATTTTACATTTTGAAGGATCATTAAATTGCGCATTACACGGCCCGGGCCCGTCGAGAGGCAATTAAAAAAGAACTGTTAAGACGGTGCTCGTAAACTGGAGTTGTGTTCTCAACTGATTAAAAACTGCTTTAATCTTAGTGTGCATTTAGTTTTGATCGCAATCATTTGTGTCGAACTAAGTTTGAAACAGTGTTTATTCCATAAATATTGTAATTTCTAGTCTCGACGGAATACGGAGAGCCCTATCGTTAGATTCTAAGACAATTTGTGTCTCTGGTTAAACTGTCAAGATGTATAAATTAACACGTAAACTCCATTGGCTTTCTCTTAAACGTCAATTAACATTAAATTCTAGGAAACATGAAAATTAGGAGTAACTTCTGTTTGTCTCGTCGTTTCTGAATAATCCATTACTTGATAGCATCAATTATGAATCACATAATGCAGTGTATACGATTAATGGAAACATTTAATATTAATGTATTACCTACATTTATTTGATACAAGGAAAATTAAAAAAATTAAACATATTTTCTGACAAATGAACAAGGAAAATGACAAGATATTATTTATTATATATAGCACATAGGCTATTTGCTTGTGGTGATGAAAGTTTTCGAAGAATAAATGTGAGTAATACTTGCAAGACGCTATCAATATGAATTGCTACAACCCTGTCGTACTCACGTACAGATAAAACGGTCACTTGTCCACTATAGGAGAAATTGAATAACAAGCCATAAACTCGTTCCAGTATAAATGAAATTCAATATTTGCCGTGGACATCCAATAACGACAGGTCGGTATCATAGGTTACGTGGCGTTTAGCGACGCGAACACTATGATCACTCGGTGGCACGTTCTCGTTGTAATTAATTCTAGATAATTACAATATGATTTGATAGTGTAGACCTGGTTCCGATGAGAAGCACATCGATTCGCAATATAGTAAGTATAGGAAGTGTTACAGATAAACAAAAGAAATACGTGCCGGAATCAATATTCATTTAAATAAAGATAGTAGTTATTTACAGTCTGTCATTACGTTGAAATGTTTAAGTTTTTCATTTTACCAATATACTTTAGGTTTAGGTATTTAATAGTTCATATATTTTGTAAGTACGCATACTTAATGATGATTACTCATTGATGAAATTAATACGTCGCAACACTTTTTGAAATAATCAATTTATTGCCTTACAATAAACCGATTGTTTTAAGTCAAATATATATTAAAATAACCAAGTTTCTAAAGCACTACAAAATATTCCATTTTCCCTACTGTTCTCCTTTTTGGTATGGCAAAAATATCTTTTATCAGTTAAGAAAAATTTGAAAAGTAGTAATTTATAATTCTAAGTGTCAAACACATATGTAAATATATATATATATATATATATATATATATATATATATATATATATATATATATATATATATTCATATATTTTAGTTTAAACATTGGTAATTAATTCACGAACATACAACGTCTCAGCAGCGTAACAAATTTTTCTTATTTTTTTTTTTAATTTATACCTATAATTTTGTAGTTAATATGTGTTTATTAGTCTTTATGTTTTCCTGCGTTTAATATTATTTTCATTCACGATGACATAAGCATTGCAATTAGGATTAGTAATTATTACTATATGTCCGTGAATCAATGTAATTCGCTATCATGAGGACAAAACATATGAAATATTCTCTGTTTTAATATATATTTATAAATTTATTTACGATCATCCTTATCTTCGGATCGGAATGGATCTTATAGAAATATTAAATCTGTAATAGCGTATGACCCGTCAAATCTGTACATGTGCCAATATTAGTGCAGTTATTTAATGTTAATTATAATCATAGTCTTAGAACAGCTGGCAGAGACTTACTCTTCACGCGAGCTTACGAGAGGCTAACTTAGTTCGGGAACTAACGAAGTGGCTGCATTAATTACTCAAATTAGAACAAGGTTGGTTTCAATATCGGCCGCTTACACCAAATATTTTATGAAACGGCGTTCGAAATTTAGAGCTGAAATATTGTTTAATTCATCAACAAATTTTGTGTAACGTAAAATATGCCTTTACTCTATATCCCCATGTAGTGCTAAAGAGTGGCAAAATTGTTTGGGTCGTTAACTCAAAAATGCCTATGTGATCTAATGCTTTAATTAAATTCCTAGATTTAATTACGAGATCTCTTGTTAATGGTCCGTTAATTTTCGAGCTATGTGCCGTATGTTTAATATTATAATAATTTATTTTATAATGCATTCATCTATATTTATAAAAAGAATACAAGACTGTCGGACTTATTAAAGAACAGAAACTCATTCTTGTAGTTATAGTGGTGTAGATTCTTGTAGTTTCCCGCAATGTTTGTTTGAGTGACGTAGGCAGTCGCTTGCGTCTTGTCGGTGACGTGATTTCGACGCCTCTAGTCTTCTTCGAAACCTATGTAGCTTTCATATATAGTTATTCACGATATGATGATAATGTTATGTATATTTGGAAGTCCTAGGTGGATTAATATTACTTGATTTCTGCATCGAAACTCCGAGGATTGCAGCTAGTCTGTATGCTGAATATTTTTATAAAATATTTCATGGCGGAAATGCTTAAGATTCGTTGAAACTAATATAGTAAGTTTCCTGGCATCATATTTATGTCTGACCTCACGTCTTAAACCACATTATCGATTTTTATGACATTGGCAAGGTTGAACTCATCATTTTTAATCAAATCGAATGTTTATCTATGTTTGCGACTCAAATAAATTTTGAAACACAAATTGTGAAAACTTTTATAGAAGTTTTTATCTAAAAAATACCTTTTTGCTGATTCATAAAACTCAACTCTTTCAAGAGTTTAACTTCATATTCAGTAATAAGTTTGTCGATATTTTTGTTATCTTCTACCGAACTAATGTAGCTTAATGATTTATCACTATCTCTGACCAATTAACCAATTTCTATTAATTAATGAGCCGAGATAGCCGTGTGGATAGCCTTGTGGATCTAAACCACCAGATGAGAACCGGAGATTGAGAGCAAAAATCCGGACAAAGATCGCTGACTTTTTACATGCGCGTTCATAATTATTCATTTCGAGCTCTGTTCGGCTCGGAGTTGGTAAACATCGTGCGGAGAACTGCATGTACAGTGGAGCAGCGTAAAAGAATAAGCTTACATTTTCCTTAAACAGAAAAAGAGGCCTGTGCCTTCCGGCGGGACATTTATAGGTTGATACTGTATTAAAAGATATGCAGATCTTTTAATACACACATGAATCACGTCATTCTAGACGCACTACTATGAAACGAAATGCTAATTTTTTATGACAATATGTCAATAAATAAGTTCAGATTTTCAAGAATGTTTAATTTCAAACGTTTCTATTCCACATATGGGTGATGCAGATATTCAAGGTGTTTATATCCAAGCTGACATATGAATGTTGCAACATTGAATTCATGTGCGAATTACGAAATATCACCTGCGGTTATGATAGTGTCGCTCTGAACATATTTAGAAACCTGCGCAGGTCGGTTCGGTGCAGTGTTATTTAATACACGACCTATTTGTGGTCAAGCATGCTAGACGCTCCAACCACCTCACTGGCTAGTAATCCTAAACCTGTTTTAAGGTTACTTTACATTGCAAATTTAATCTGATGCACTCATTCGCATGATACGCTCATGTCTCTATCGATATACAGTACAAAAGGGTAGAATGACGTGACTTCGCGGTTCAACATTTAGTGAACAATAAGTAAAGTGCCGTATACTCGTAAAGGAGCACAGAAAGTTTGAGCGAACGTTCTGTTCAACGATCGTAATTTCTGTTGATACATATTTTTATACGAACATTACGGTATTAATTAAACAGACTCGCACCAAAAAATTTATTTATTGTTTGTCTGTAAAACAGCTTCTTCGGCTTAATTGTCTATTTTAATTTGCGATCATAAATTTAATCGTTCTGCTCGTCATGGTTACCGCTTTCGCTTATATATTATTTTCATAATGAAACCATATCCAGTACTCGAGCCACATTCAAAGACTGCTCGAATTAACTTAGGCTCCTTTGTAATTATGTTTATGTTTTAATGAGTTTACCGATCTTCGGCCGTAAAGCGCTTCTGTACAAAACAACGATAATGTTGAACAGTTTATTTGTTTCATTTTGCCTTATATCCCGTTACGTCTTTAAATGTTTCTCTAATATACTGTAATTGTTGTATCTCCACGCAAAATACATACAAAATTATTGTGCTTATGATATTTTTCTAAAATAAGGTCAGGATTATTCTTTAGCTAAAGAAGTTATGGCTAACAATGATGTTTAAAATAACGTCAACGTTGAAAATTAAATTACTGGTTCATTTCCAAGCTTCCCTACTAACGAGGACTCGTGCGACGATCATAATAAGTAGGTCAAGTAACCCTTTGGTGTGTAGAGGAGTGAGCAATCACACGCGCCACCCGCCTAATTGAAGTCCAATGTCGCGCAGCCCGCCCACGGTGATTGATACCGCCCGGCCGCCTGGCTGCCAGCCCGTGCGGCTTCTAATAACTGCCACTGTACAGACGTACGTGGCGTCTGTACTGTGTCCTGTCAAATGACTACATATATAGCCATACACCCCTATCGCATTAATCTCTATTTGATAATGTACAATTTATTTGCAAGGACGAATACTTTATAATTATATGCATCCAAATACAGGGGCACCTGCAAAAATCTACCCGCAAAAACGTAGACATAAAGGCAATAGTAGAGCAGGCGTCTAATTAGTTGCGCCATCGCCATCAATATCCATTAACGGCGCCACACGCGACGCTGACCGGCCGCGTCGCGCCGCCGCCGTCGCCTCGCCGACTGGCCGCCGGTGCTTGTGACGATTACCGACACTCTATCACGATGCGATAGAGATTTGCACTTTCTGGAATAAATAGGGGTTGTAATGTACGACCATTCTGCTACAATACCATATTACTTTGTTTAACATTTAACAACTTCGTTTAAATTTCCTTTCAAATAATGCATTTATGACATACTCTTATGAATAGAAACGGGTATTATAGGCGCACAAACTGGTCATGCTTTTAATGAATACTGTTATTAAATATCAAATAGAGTAAGCGTGCATTGAGCCCGCGGGGTGATCAGATTTAATTCGAAACTTCTTCACCTCTCGGTCCTAAAGGGTTGCCCGTTGCCCTAATCTTTGAACTATGACTTGACCGTTAATACGCATATATAATTTGGTCTTCGATTATTTAAACTGTGGAATGGCATGCTACGAATAAATTAGTTTCATGTTAGGGAACAAAGCCGGTCTTAGATCCGAATAACGGTTTTAGAATAATAGTCTTTGTAAGAGTTAAAATTGTTCTATTTTAGATGTTACTCAATATTATTGTGTTATATTAAGGAATGTAAGTTATTCGAAATTATTTGGTTTTTTTATTTTGAATAAGACAAAAGTGCCGGTATTTTTTTCTGAAAAATGCATAATAACCTAATTTAAAATAAATATTTCAATCATAAACAGACACTGTTTAAATAAATAAATTTTCGGTATTTTTTATATCAATTATATCGCTAGTCATTTTTTTTTCTATCTTTGACCATACCGTTTGATAATGCCTCGCGGCCACTCATAGTAAACGTGACCTCCAGATGTAAGTCGCTTATAAACCCCAGTTTCTACACTTCATTTACATAGCCAAGGAATCCTATGCACTTTGTATGCACTCGCATCTCACTTTATAATTCAAATGATTCACGCGATCCCGGGGTGGATTTGAGGAAATGTGAGAAATTGTAACGGAATTTTTAACGACTCGACACTCTTTATCTTAGAAAATGTGTTAGCATTCGAATACATATTAATATCATCTGTTTATATTCTTAAAAAACGTGTCGCAATGCTGGGTAGGTGCATTACACTTTTATAATAAAAAAACATAAAGTCAAGAGTATTTAATTCAATTTTATTTCATTTAAAATATTTTGATTAGTGATGTTACAATAAAGCTATGTTATAAAAGGTACCGTTTATTTTTCAAACATAAATAAATTAATAAATCTTGCCTCGGAGTTCTTCATAATCATTTTTCGAATATGCATGACCTATACAAAAACAAATGGTACCTATATAATTATTTAGCTCATTTCCATCTAGAAAATATAATCTATAATAGTATTATGAACATTTCATTTATTCGAATTGATAGTTTATGCGTGAAACTAGGAAAAAGAAAAAAAAAACGAAACATATATCTCATGTGCCAAAAAATTTGGCCGAATCTCGTTCGCCTTTATATAATCGAAGATTTTGCCATTGCCGGTGATCAATAAAAGAGCATGTAAGAATATTTCAAAAACAGTTATTTCAATTACTTTAATTGTTTAATTAATCTTTTAAGAGAAATATTATATTACATGTGACACTTTAGTTTAGTACTTTCTGGTCAGTGTGTCGTTCGTCCATTGACTTTTCGTATTGATGACGTATGTACCGTTTTCAGCGTCCTCGTCACGAAGTCGCCTTTCTAAATAGTATATATATATATATATATTATTAACTGGCTGGTTAGTGTAATGGTTAGCTAATAAAGTACGTCCGGATATCCTGGTCTCAAATATCGAATCAAGCCAATGAAATGTTACTCAAGTTTTTGCGTCAAGAATTATCTGTAATAGCATAACACTTCTTACATTCCTGTGCCTCAGAAATTACATAAAATCATTGTCGTTGTGCCTGAACTATTTCCATATAACATATACTATTTGTGCCTGGACAGTATAATTTTGTATGCACACACTCACGTGCACTATAATATGTCTTGAACAATTGGATAGTCATAGGTAAGATTGGTCGCTGTAGACGCTGGAGGATGGACACCATCATCATCATAGGCATCATGTTATCATAAACGAAATCGACACAACGACCTGAGTTGCCAAGGGCAGACTCGTTCATAGCACGTGCGAGACATAAGATGAAGCACGATTGATTTGCTTCGTGCTAAGCGTTGCGACCTTGGCCGGTGTAATCAAATTAGATGACTCATATTACCTCATGCTAATTAACGCAAACTCCAATCATAACATAGCTGTAGTTGAGGAATCGTATCACTGCAACGCAAACTAGCGTTGCTTAGATACAATAAGTATCGTCATTACATTTTACGATAAATGTATGTACATAGATGCTATATGAAGCTGTGTATACGATACGTACGTGATGATAATTAACTTATATTCCCTTTGTATAATATTTTACGATATTATATAAATTGCGGAATGTATGAGTATTTTAATTTTGATAACATATTAACTTTAATATGAAACAATAAGTCTGTTCATTTCGTGGATGCGCGTAGGAGAGTTCACGCAAATGGTAACTTCCTATATTACGTCATTTTGTTATGATTCAGACGGTCTGTTTCATTAGCCGCAACTTCGTAGACTCACTTCGGTTTGAATTTGACTCTGACCTCGACACTCATTTGGAATTGCATGATACGTCTCACCACTCTGTTTATTTATATAACCTACTGTTGTATAATTAATTGCATGTCGAATTTTAGATAGAAATTATTAAACGAATACGTTGCCAACTTCATTCTCTATACGGAATGTGATAACTGAACTCAATAGCTAAATACAGTGGTATATTACAGTAACTATTACAAAACGCAGATTACGGGGTAACGTGAACAGAAATCCGAGCTCGGGACAATATTACGATTACGTCATTCATAGAGTAAGTGCATTAATGTTGGCAGCGGTGGCGCCATCTTTGTGTACCTCGGTAGGGGCCTGTTTCTGATGTGAAAAGCAGTTTTCCGAGGAGTAAATAATAGAATGTCAGTCTGAAGCTAACATAAAAAACTAATGTTTCTTTCCCATGTTATTTACCCTACGTAGATAAAACAAAATATGTTAACTAGGCAGTTTTAATGTTTGTTGCATAACATTTTTTTAAATATTGTGTTGTTTTTTTTTTTTTGTAAAAATATATTAAAATTAATCTCTTTGTAGTACAATTACGCACATACTTCATAATGTTAGTCATTAAGTTAACTTGGAGTAAGGTGTTATATTGTAAAATGTATTTTATTTAATACTAACTGTACCTGCGACTTTAACCGCGAAAAATTTATTAAACTTTACTTACAACACCCACCCAACCCACCATTATATTACACAAGGGCTGAAATAATAAAACAAAGTAGCCTATGTGAAGGACATAAACTATCTCCATACCAAGTTTCATCGAAATCGGTTCAGTTTAAGCGTGAAAAGGTAACAGACAGTGTTACTTTCGCATTTATAATATTAGTACATATTGGGAGTTTTATATATGTATAGTCCGTACGTCGATTCGAAATTAACAAATACAAAGTTATTAGGAAATATTTTTGTGAGGTGCAAATTACATACGCAATTGCTGCAACGTGATACTCTAAGTAAGAGTTCCCACACTAGCTAATGAAACTTTGCAAAGCCAACACGAGACCGCGCTTATTTAGAAACGACGATGTCGAGCAGATGACGCCCAAACAAATCTCAATATCTGGCATATGGAATGAATATTTAGAGTGAGACAACACAACAAACGTTTCTCCTTACAGTTATAAGAACATCGAAAATAGATTGTGCGAATGGGGTTACACGCACCTGTTATTTAGCTTTCAGGCTGAAGGTACGAGGGGAGGCGGGGTTACAGCGCATTCATTAATAATGGCCCGCAAAGAGACGCTCTTATTTACGACCTGCGGCGACTTGGCCGAACCACATGCACGCGATCCTATGCGCCGCGCTGGCGAGGCGTAGCTAATACCGAAAATTTAAACATTAACTCTAAAATAACACGAGATAACTAAAACATCACGACACATAAATTTATTAGGTTTCATTTAATTTGTTTTCGTATTTATTTAATCTGTGAAATCGTTGACATCGACTAATTCGCTAATCATGTTTTACGTGCCATGTTCAGTTACTTATTTGGCTGCTACCATACAGGCTTTATAGCTGTCAAATTGACAAGCAATTGATTTGATACATTCGTTTTACGTATAAGGTAAAGCCAATACAATAGGGTGGATTGGAAACTATAATATACTTGATCAGTCAAAACCATCTCTGTACATTGGTACGACAATAGTTTTGGATACACTAATATGCAATAGCAGAAAAAATAAACACGAGAAAACGTAACATTCGATATATGAGTATCATGTTTTGGATGTACTGTTAACTTGCGCTATATCGATTTAATAAGAAGTCGATTTGCATACCATATAGGTATTTGAATCACCAAACATCTACTAACACATGATGATTCGCAATTTATTTGTGTACACGATATTCTTTGTACCTAGAATGAATTTATTATGACTCACAATTTTTTGCTAAACATCTAAATTGAGCGCTTGTTTTTTTTTATTATTATTATTACGTTCTAATATATTTGAAAGAGAGGTAAACAGCCTGTCTAAATCTATTCTTCAGCACGTCCTTTATACTGAGAGGAATCAGCCACCCAACCGCGTTTTGAAATAGGAAGGGCCAATCATGAAGTGCTAGTTCATGATGTTACAACAGAAATTGATCAAATAAACATCGCATCGTACTAAATTCGTGCATAAACAGTAAGATTGTCGGACTAGCAGGCGAGATGAGGTAAGCGACCTTAAAAGCCACTTAGCACACAGTGCTCTTAGTGCCGCTTGCTGCGTCTCTTATTACTTTGATAATATTTCGGTTTATAACGTCAGTGTCAGCACAACACTTCGATACACCAGTGAAATATTTTGCCTCTTGCATATTTTACAATTAACAATACACGCCACTAATTCATATCGGTAGTGATATATCGTTTATTCACAATTGTATAAAAAGACACACGAACTAGTATATATATTATAAATTGTATATAATTATATATTTTCACCTTTTCACAGCGATTACTATCGTTGATATAACTTAATGACATTTAATAGTCAAGTCATTACTTGCAAGATTTTGAAATTAAATACATGGTATGAAATAAATTTATTAAGAGCAAACCACGGCCGTTATGGGTTGTTAAATAACAACAGCAAATATCAGTATATGCCAATAGAAGTCTTTCATTTCCGTGCCCACATCACGGATCCGGAACTCAATTCTGTACGTGTATCATTCAAAGAAGAGCGAACGTTCAGTTCTGACCAAAGGTCGGAAATCAAATTCAATGATTCCACAATATTTTTCCAATTTCTTACATTTTCTATATAAAACATGACCTTGACGATCATTTCTTACATTATAGAATAAACTTAGGATTTGTTAGATGCTCGAATTTCGTTCAGAATATTCACATAAACACATTCAATACTGCCAACGCGGTTAATCTACGTACAGTTTGAAATTCTAAGAGATAAGTGCCATTAAGCAACAAGGAATCAAATGAGGCGAGTTAATTAACGTTTATGCAGCGTCATCCAGCAGGTACGGACCCGCGGTTTCACCTGCGAGAGCGATTTCACCATTTTTAATTAAATGCGGGAATAGCAAATAATAAAATACTCAATTTTAAAGGGTTATTTTGTTAAACATTTTTACTAAGGTAGCATTGTTTATTGATTTAATAAGCTACATTAAAAGAAAGTGTGATGTGCGCATTTTACTTTAATAAATAATATTCGTATCTCGAGATACGAATCTATTATATTTTATTTTAATAGTCATAATGATCATAATGTCCATACGCAATACGTTTATTTTTTTTTGTTTTAGGTCTTTTGAATTAAATGTAAATAATATTCTAGAAAATTGTATGAAATAAATCGCGAATTATGCCTTCATGCTCCTAACTCAAGTACGTCAATTACAGCGATGCGCTTCAAGGAAGCTAACCAATTTCTAAATTCTTCGTACATTTAATTTAACTTAATTGGTATATGGCAGCGGTGGACCGAGAATTTTAGCCTCTTTGTTAAAAACGCAAATAGCAACATCATCGTCTATTCGAAATATTGAATATGGTCTATTCTTGTGACCGTATTTAAGTTTATTAAAGCATAAAATTAAGCAATCGTATGTCACACTTTTGCGTATGCTCAATCTTAATGAATGATACAGGAAACTCGGCGCGTGCGCAGTGAGTTGATGTGGAGATGAGATGCGTGGGTGCACCCCCGCGGGCTTATTTATTGTTCAACAATTGGCTATTTAATGCTCAGATTAGATGCGACTTGCTCTAAATAATATAAATAGGTCGGATGTCATAATTAATCAATCTTAGACGGCATTTTTGTGTTACGTGAAGAAAGGCGTGAAATGTGGTGTGAGATTATTGCTTGCCCGCGAATGGTAAACGAATTATCAATGTGTGTTTAGTTATATTAATTGTAAGATTGTGTGAGTGCTGCGTTTGGCGTGGGACGGAGCAGTGCATTTTTTGCGGGCATAAGATGAACGGCAGGTCATTGAACTTCATCGTCTCGAGGACACCGAATTCGCCAACGAAGCGCATCTTCCTTAAATTACAATTAATTAAACATTGGCCAAAAATATAAACTGTTGCTAATTACTTCTTTTATTATATTAAATTAATAGAAGACAGTCCTGATTGTTTCCATTTATCAAGTTGGGAATCATTAATGAAATAACACTAATTATGATATGAATTAAAATGCAAAATATGTTTTTCGTATATTTGGTTACTTTTAATGTTAATTATTACCGTTCTCTTGGATAGAGCGGAATTACACGATACTTAACTAAAATGATTGCCAAATTATTTATCGCTGATTCAGATTCGTTTCATTCATATATAATCTAATATATATAGGTATGTAATAATATTAACTATTGGAACTATATCATAAATTAGTATAACATAAAATTTAATACCAAATACTCAGAATATTGCCGATATTTATATGTGAACAATTTACCTGCATTTATAAAATGATTTGCTTAAAAAGGTTACTAAACTCTTTATTTGTGCGACACAAAGCCACGTGGCACGTAAAATGTAATCTTATAGAATGTATTACGCTATTAAAATGTTTAAAAAATAAACGTTTCGAGACGAGACGGCCGCAAGAAGTGTATAAATGAGCCTTTAGAGTTTAGATGTCACGCTCGAAGGCGCGCGACGCAAAAACGAGCGCACGTCGTCATCGCATCGTGACTGCGGTGCGGCCTGCACTGTCTTGTTGCATACTCGACTACACGGCTAACAAATCATTCCCAATTTGTCTGAAATTCAGTGTGCAAATATAAAAGAATATTGCGGTCCGCTTGACTTTTACGTTGCAGATTCGAGATTGGAACCTCTAGTCGATACGGTTTACCTTATGTAATGCCCTCCCCGATTCTGTCCGATTTCATAATGTCTTCGTTTTCTATTCTGTCTGTGCTGTCTCTCCCATATTCTTATGTGCTGACTGCACTTTATTTTGATGTTAGAATGTAACGGCTATTGTCAGTTAGCATTTACCGCACATAAAAAAGGACATACATTTTCTACATACAATCTTATGACTTATATTTTGTACCATTAATTTAGCGTCTCTCGATGAGCCATTTGATAACGATGCTTGTACTGCAAACTATCTCGACAATCTCGCGACACTAACATAGTTTAAATCAATATAATTTGAGTTATGAATTTCTATATTATGGTACTACCAATCTCATGGAATTGTTCCCATTCGTATCCAGCGCGATATTGTGGACGGTTTGCGTGTCCTCGGGCAGGTCACGCGCAGTACGCAAACTTGTTCCAGCGCACTTTCACCGTGCTTTGCCAGCGCCAATCTTGCGCACTCGCTTACACATCTGAATAATGTCCTATTCTCGCATGAGCCCTTTTATACTTTTTGTTATAATCCTTACGATTACTTGTTAAAATGTATTGTTATTCTGTAATAACTTCGCAAATATGTATTTATCGTTTTTGACTGATATTTTTACTAGATAAGTTTTCTAATTAGTTATAAAATTTTGTTTTATTACATATTCAATGATGCCTCAGTTGTGGATTGTTTCTTTTTTTAAAGTTATTTAGATAATAGTAAGTCATCAAATAAAACACATTGACCGGCTAAAACTCTACACAATCAACGGGGCGGGCGGAAGTGTGGCAGTGGCGAAAAGCTCGCAACTGCATGAGGAGAAAGGAAGCGGCGCGCCGCGCGGCGTGATAAGGCAGCCGGCTGGCGTCGCGCGTCGGGGTATGGGAGGGGGGGGGAGCGGCGCAGCCGAGGGGTCCGGTGCGGAGTGAGGGGTGCGCGCGCAGCGACGCCCCGCGCCGCGCCACTCGCCTCCCGTCAGTCGCCTGCCGACTCCGCTTGTGCTTGTGTGACTCGCGCCGCTCTGTGCACCGCACTCGTGCTCCGAACACGACGCGTGCCGCCCTACCGTGGCCGCGAACGCGACCTCTACGCTACCGGCGAATCGTTTTTCCTAACTTACGTGCGACTTGCTATGATTTGACTTTTGGACATTTACGCTCCCTTACCCGGCTTGTTTACCCCTCATCATGTAAGTGTTACCGCTCATTATATTAGAAACGTTCGTAATTCTTAAATTCGTAACTCGCGTTAAAGTGAGCATCGTGAAAGTTTGTGAATAAAACTAGTGTTTCTATGGTATCCTACACTATTATCGTGTTCTTGTATAGCTAGTGATCCCATAATTTGTGACATCGGAATTCTATTGATGGCGATTTCCGAAATTCGACGGAAAATTAGAAATAATAGCGATCAGTGCTCGAGTGGTATGCGTTAGTTCAACGGTCGCTCAGAAGTTGTCTGCGTCCCCGCATGAGAGCTTTCGCATTGGGTAACTGGACCCACTCAGTGCATTGACGAAAGCGCTGCTAGCGCTTTTGCACGAACTCCCAAAGTTATAAAGCTTCTCTCGTATTACTTACTTTAATAAGCAACTAATACAAAAAATACGGCATAACCCACCGAATGAAATTGCCCTTCACACACGAACATGAATTACGTCATTCGGAAACAATATTTTCGTAGTTTTATTATAGTTGCTAAGTAATGTGTCCGATACTGGTATGTTATTTGTTAAATTTAGTAAAATTATCCATTAACTAATTTTTAAAAGTCATGTATAAATCGTTATAAAAAACTTATGTTGAAGATATAAACTAAAAGACGTTTAAAGTTTATTTTATGGTCATTATCCGAAATGAATAATTCAATATAATTTTTTTTTAAAAAAGTCTTAATGTCTTATCTTTAAAAAATGTTAAATTTATGAAAAACTCCTAAAATCTTACTAATGTAAAGATAGCCGTTATCGAATCTGATAATTTAGAGATAAATCTCCACCATATTCAGAGATATGTATCTTTTATAAAGTTTTGTGGTGAACAGATTTTACGCGATATTTTTTGCAATCACAGTTCGATTTTTATTCCATTTGCGTACTAATGAAAAAAATATAATTGTAATGTATAACCTTTTGCATTTCCGAAAATATTATAAGTAAGACCTAAATTTAATGCAAGTCTTACAAAAATGTATAAGATTATAAATGTCATAAAAACTCGTTTGATATTCAGTATTTCCTTGTAAAATAAAAAATAAACATTTAGTAATTTCAAAAATGGAACGGATTAACAAATTAAATGACACAGATTGTGCATGTGTTAATTTTCAAAATTGTCGGTATATTGGATCAGCTAAACTCCACAATGGTCTGTTTGCACCGTTTCATCTACGAGGGTAACAGCTGGCTCCGCTACCTGCTCACAACAATGAAACCTCTGTCAATAGAGCTCGCTCTACTACAATATTTTTGTTTTATTTTATTATTTTAAATTCTAAAACCGCAAAAAAGCACGAGAGGCTATGAAACTCTTTTATATTCAAGCTTTTACAGAATAGTTCTTCAAATAAAACACTATTTGATGTTACGAAAATGTTTAGCCCGTATATAATAAAAGTGTCATCGCCGACGTAGTTTCCTTATAATACTTCAAATAAGTAAGTAATTGTTTTATAAAAATATACTAAAATTCAAGTGGACACTTATATTTGTTATCCTAAAGATTTTTTATCTTATCTTTGTAGAAAATAAACGGACGTGAGACACGAATCCAAGCTGCAGATTACTCGACTAAATTAATCATTGATAAGAAACTGTTACGCTAAAGATAACTTGCCCGTGTTCTAAAATGTCATTAAAAATAAAGACAAAGTATAAAATTCGCAAGGAAAATTTACTAATACATGTACATATATATGTAACAAGTATATGTTCAATTAAATATCTAAAAACGTATCCGTGAGACATTACAAGATACAAATATACGCATATTTGTAAATAAAGTGACTCGAGATAAACTTTGTACATATTTCTCTTGTTGATGTATTTTTTGTATCGTTTTGGGTGCTATCAGTTTAATGTAATGCTACACGAGGGCTCCCAACTTCTCAAGCAGTCGTCGCACCATGTTCGATAAGGCGTGCACATTAACGACCGTACTGCAGCGATAGCGCCGGAATCGTGTAATTTGCGCCTCGTAAATTTTAAACCGTCGCAAATTTTTCGCCTCTCTTGCTAATTACTAGTCTGCTAGCGTCCCCTGAGGCTGCTTAATGTGCTTCGTACATGTCCCGAATGCGAGAGCAGTACTGGTTGCAATCTGCTCCGCACAGGTAACAATGGCCTTTGTTTTGACTGCCGGAACTGACCTACGTGCTCGACTAAAATTTGGTTTGCTTTGCACAGTATTTGCATCAATTTGTTCGGTCTATGTAAGTCATATTTTAATCAGCCTTTCTCACTTTTACAAGAGACAATTGTTATGAAAAGAATAGGAAATAAAGTAATTACTCATAATCTCAGCGTCTCCAATTCACTAGTTTCATTTTATAAAAATTGCTTACGACTTATTGAAATTATTATTTTAAAGAGGTCTTTAAGCTTATGAGTCAGCAAACACGCGTGGCCAACGAATGTAGAGCCGTGCGCAGAATAACCAATGACGATAAACTTCGTCGACGACATCTTATGAATCTAGACTTAATTCTCCTCCCCGATGTTTGTATTGCACTAAATTATATTCAATACTGATCTAAGTGTTACGAATATTAATACAGCATTTTCTAAAATGTGACTGCATTATTTCGATGAAGGTAACTAACTAAAACTTTAATGAGTCAATAAATAATGCACGAATACATGTATATTTGTCAAAGGAGTATTGCACACATTGCACTGTTCTTCTCTTAAAATTATTTGCAAAATATTGTAATTGTGAACAGAAATTCTGACTTCTTCTGAAAAAGACTTGTTTTTCATTATAATTTCGTTTCGTCTCATTCAAAACATACTTTTGTTAAAATATTTATTTTTGTATAATAACTATATGAATTGGATTGAAATGCTAAATAAAATCAATATAATTGTTGATTGTTCACGTAGCACAGAGGTCAATTGGCAGTCAACACGTCTAATAAAAAACAGATGAACTACTCTACATAGAACGTAAACATTAACAAAAAACGTAAAAGGTAAAACGGAATAATAATATACAACACAATGTCTAAAAGAAATTATATAATGAAAGTATGATTAATCAATTTGATTTAATAGATTAAATTTCGAATTTCTTAAAAAGAGTCAGCTTAACTCCGTGTAAACAAACATTAAGCTTGTTGGACTATGTAGTTGCGCATTGCAACCTTTTCATAATGGACAAGTCTTATTTGAGTTCGAACTGGTAATAGCTTGTAATAGTGAAAATAAAATGATTTATTGTAATAATGATTATTTGGAGCGTGTCACGTCTGAAATGAAGCGTGTCGAAGGCGACCGTATTGATAGTTTTTGCGCGGCCGGCGCGGGCGTCTGCGGCCGGCGCGGGCGCGGCGGAGCGCGACACCACAGCCCAAGGTCATCTCCCGCTCTTGCCTACTTCGTTTTCCGCTTTGTTATTTGATGGCCTCGTCACCGAAACACTTTTTATCTCCTGGACTATTTGTTGTCCCATTTAATTTCTGGTTTCTGTCGTTACTAAGTACGAGCTTGAACAGCGACAACAAAGAGGACCAACGTTAACCAATTTAGTTTTTGTGCACAGAAAATAAACTATTTTATAATCGATTGTGTTACGGTTTACGACGTAAATTAGATTTTAAATTTAATACTTCCTTGTAGCTATAGTAAGTCATGTAAACGTTTTAATATCAACGTGATTCTCTTTTGTAAGTACAAAAAACAGTTGCATGCTCCAATGATATATTGTATTTTTATTATTAAAGATGCCGGAATTAAAGCAATGCTATTGCGTCAAAATGTAATATAACTTATTTCATTACTAATACTAAATTTAACACTTGTTAAGAAAATATTTGTTACTCATTTTTTCATTATTTTGATGAGTTCTACTGTAATCGTTGCCTTTATCTATTTTTGGAAGATTTCAAATTCTTCTGAAAATCATCATTTTCCTGGCAACTTAAGTCTTATTAAAAAACTTATCACCAAATCGTGTTGATGAAACTAAAGTTCAAATTATCCTGTGACGGAAACACAGATTTTAAGATTAAAAAAAATAATAGTAAAACATTATTATATAGCGGCTAACCCTATGGGAAATTCCGATTAACAAAAGAATTTACTAGAAGAAAAAAATACAAACATATCCTGAAAATGTGACCATTTTATTACATGTAGTGTATTCTAACCAAACGCTAAAGTAAGAAAACCTTACTTTTTAATTCGAATATAGACTTTTATAAATGTATTAAGTTCTAACATAAAAACGTAATATTAGTCAGTAGATAAATTGAATAAGTGGGACAGTCATAATCAACGTCGATACAAATGTCACGTTATAAAGTTCAATCGTGTGTGGGCAACGGCAGCGAGGGAAAGGTGCGGTTGAATGTGGTAATATACTAGGCATTCATTTACCAGCATAGTTATATGTTTTGTAATAGCCTTAAGAAAAATTCTAACAATTACTTTTAGATATTGGTGTTACTAAACAACTTGATTAGTCTATGCTCGCTCTTTGTACTCTGATTGTCTTGATAGCTCAGCGGTGAGAGCGCCCACTGATATGGTGGGAGACCCAGGTTCGATTCCCGGTCAAGACCAAGGATGCGAAGCAGCGACATGATGAATCAATTTAATGTTATTGCATTTAACCGCATTATCCGCAACCCTAAAATCATAGTGAAAATTTTCTGTATTGCAATTTGATCGAATCGACGATCACAAAGGCCCAGCCCAACTGTTTTTCTCCCCCCTTCGCACCACCCTCGCACCCGACCGCTTTCACGAGATTCTTATTTAGATTCGCTTCCGTCTGATTGCTCTTGGTAATCTTTTCACTGGGTTATTGAATGTCTTCCCCGTGCGTGTCGAGCATCTAAGAAACCCAGCCAGCGGCGCCTTAGCCGTGAAAGGAATCAGACGATATCCTTTGACGCCACCATTCTCAGTTGCTTGTTTAATGCTCGAAATAAAACGATGTCCATTTGCTTTGAGTTTTACTTATATGTGTGCTCGATACGAATACATTTCCGATCCGATTCGTTTCTTTCTTCACAAATGTCAGCGCAATGCGCTTATAATACAAGATGCTGAATAAGAGACGCAAACTTACAAAGCTTAATACTACACGGGACGCTCGCCTTTAATTTAATGTATATTTATTTATCGGAATTAAATTTTACTGATTCACGCTAACTAGTTATTTACATTATATTAAGCGTTCTAACTTATTGAAGAGATTAACTTTCTATGGAATTATGTGTACATTGAAACATTATAATTGCTGTTGACTATATTTATATTTTTGAAATTATTCTTAAGAAATTAAATGAAAAGAAAAATTCGAAGATTATGTTTTGTTATAAATATGCAACAATATGACATTTTGAGTCTTCACATAAGTGTGCGTATTAATATCTAAATTTACATATATTTGGTATGACATCACTGTACTACAAACACGACTAGCATTTTAATTGACTTGTTCAATAAGAAGGCGTGCTCGCCGTCATAATAATGCTACTACCTATATCCAACATAAAATTTGAAGATTGTGCACGGTGAAGAGCGCGACGATGCGTTGCCGCACACTGAGCTATTTTCAACTGGGTTATGCTTTAAATAGCGCATTACGATAGGATTTGGTTTCACGAGTTTTTCCCTGTTACCGGCCCCTGACGGCTACGTTCCTCTTCACGGCGCCCACACAGAGAATGTTTCCACCTCTAACACTCATTGGTCTGTTCGCTCGTCTCGTGCGTTTCATAATTTTTCTCGCAATAGCCCCAGCCCCGATTTTTAGTATCCAGAAGATATTTTATGTGACTATTAATTTTTGGCTGCAAGTAATGATGTCGCCAGTATTTACGTCCGCGTCTGGCTGGTGTTATTATTGGTACGACACCTGTTTAAGTCGCGCACATCGTGTTCCCGTAAATACACATCATCCACCACTGTCCATCACATAAAACAATCAGTGTTTTCATAACCATCATAATTTTCTATAAATAACTATTGCCACAAAGGAAACATTACAATATATTCAACAAAGTTAGTATCTCTATTATAACCACATCTAGGTAATCATCAGTGCTCGTTAATATATTATATTATAATTGACGATTGTAGAGATTATTAACACTTTGGTGATGAAAATGATTGTACATGATATATGGTCTATTTATGTTTAGGAAAATAAAATAAACATCAAAATAAGAGTCACTATTTGCTTATTTTGGTCTCATAAATAAAAATGTTTTAAGTGTTTTTCGAAATAGTTACTAAACAAAATTTTCAATCATTTCCCCTTTTTTAAATTATGTTATTCGAGGTATTATCTTCATAGGCAACATCTGATAACAGAAAACAATTAACCAAATTGAGTAAGTTTTTTTAAATTATTTAAATGATGTCATTGCCAACTAACATGATCTGACGGAGCTAGGTGTCGTGATGATTGCCTCGAATAATACCTATGTCACGAGCAAGAATATTGACATGTATAGCGCAGGCCTGGGAACGGCCGCCGCGCATGCTTTCTAACCCGGTAGCCGCTTGTGCTTGGCTCCGGGGCTGACCGCCCGGAGAATAACCATTGTGTTTTGTTGTTCGCAGAGTTGAGCCCCGCACCGCACCGGCTTGTTCGCTGACCGCCGAGCCGCTAATCTCGCTTTTTTCGCGCCCTACCGTCGCCAGCCCCGACCCACACCGGCCGCCGCCGTCATGCTCGCACATCAAGCACCGCTCGCCCTCTACTAAAATCAACCGTCAACATCGATACGAACGCGTGTGATAATAATATTTTAATACTTGCCTAAATAAGCTTGCAACGTCGGTGTCTTTAATTCTAACATAATTCTAAGATTAATATTTAGTAATTAATATTCGTTGAACCTCGGAATATCGTCGTGGTGTTCCGTGTTCCTTCGCGTGTGTAGTAGTGTTTGTAGTGAAGGGTGCGCCAGCGCCGAAGTGACACAGAATCAACTCGCCGAGCGAAAGTGAGAAGTGTATGCTCGGAGCGCGCGGGCGCGCTCGCTCCCCTCTGCATATGCGCCGCACTCGCTCTAAGTAATTGTGCGCGCTACTCCTACTCCCCCCAACACAGTGGCAACGATGGCAACCATGGTGAACATGAATAGCCTCCTGAATGGAAAAGACTCTCGTTGGCTGCAACTCGAAGTGTGCCGCGAGTTCCAACGTAATAAGTGCTCGCGACCCGACACCGAGTGCAAGTTCGCACATCCTCCGGCAACCGTCGAAGTACAGAATGGAAGGGTCACCGCCTGCTACGATAGTATCAAGGTAAGATTATTTTTTTACAGAATTTAATGTGTCCGGCAAACAAAGATACGGAAGACTAATATCACATTGTGCAACTATGCCATTTTTCATACAATTTTATTGACGTAATAGTTTCCCTATTATACTCATTTGCATGTTTAAAGAAAAGATTCGTAATCTAACTAATATTAAATATTGTGTTTTCTTATAATTTTCTATATATTTTTCCTCGGATCTTTTCTCATAATAAGATAATAAGTAAGATAGTAATGAAACATAGTGATGAAACATAGCTTTGATTGCAAAAATAACCTTTTTGAAAAAGAAAAGAATAATGTCATACTTTATTTTATGTAAATTATTTACTACATACAAGGAATAAGAAAATCCAAATTTTATTAAACGGTCACTCTAAAGCTATATATAGTCAAGAAGACAAACCAGAAAACATAATAACTTAGTATGAAACAATAGTCTAATATTTTCTTACAACATATTAAAAGAATTTGCAGTGAATTGTTTTAAATTAACTTTAAATTTATAAGTAACTTACTATTTCAGATTTTTTATGTTTCTAAAATATAATTTACCTTTTGTTTTTACCTAATTAAAAAAATACTAAGCGTTTGTTTTTACATACTATAAAATTAATATTTTTTCACTGTCAAAACTACTGAACGTCGTCGTCGTCTTCGTCGAACGAAGAATCGTCTACAGTAGTGACCTATTAATTTTTTGAAACCCCTTAATCTGCCCGACTCCCCCCCCCCTTTTCAGTAATTTTTTAATGTCCAGCGAAGCGGGTGCGTACCGGCTAGTGTTTTATATATTTTCTAACAATCATTACATATTGGAAACTAAAATTAAAAGGATGGTACCCGTAAACAGTTACATTTATATAAATATACCGTTACCTATAAAAAATAGTATAATGATCATCGCAAAATTTGCATTTAAATATTAAGTATGCGCGTGATGCTATATCCGTATTTAAATGACAAAGTCAAATTGAATAGTTTGCACAAAAAACAACTACATAATTTCTAGAAACCAATGTCCTTAAAACGTTACAGTGATTTTCTGCTTGAATTAGACAAAGCTTGAGACAACATTTTCACCGCCGCCATTTCGAGCACCGACCTCAAAACCAAGGCTAGCCTGAAGTGACGTCACCCGCCCCACCGAAGCCGTCTACCATTGTATGGGAATTGGCATCGTGCTAACATAATGAACAGAACGATGACTCGACGGCGCCTTGGCTTATTGTAGTCATTCCAGTCGATATGTTCCGAAGTTATGTAATTATTCCGTATCGGGAGTGTTTTGCTATTTATAACATTATCATTCTCCTTAATGTCTGCATCGACATCCGCAAAGCTAAATGTTACCCGCAACAACGTTTGTCATTATTATTATTATTATTATTTATCCGAGTTGTGTATGAGGTTTTTTATGGATTTTTTTAAAAATATTTTAAACCGCACAACATAACAGTTTATCGTCCAGTTTGTAGGGGCATAACGTGATACGGTGTTATCAGTTCAGTTGAATGACGTGATAATGTGTATGTATTTTGGCGAATGTGTCGCGATAAAAATATTCCGGTATGGTTTATTACATTAGATAAGCCAACTAATGTATTAAACGATTAAATCAATGATATTTATTATTTATATAATTGCACCGTACCTGGCAACATTATATAAACATAGTATTTAAATTATAACGATATATACAAATTAATCATTTTTAGATACATGAATAGTTTTCAAACGTCATTTGTTATATATATAATATGTATATGGTTTATTTAGTGTTTTCCTTTGATGTCTTGCTGTGTAATGTGATCAAAAGAAACGAGGATCGACAGTAGAGGAGCGTATCCGTTCACTCGGCAAAGATTTCCACGGTTGTCTCGATTGTCCGCGCTTTATTTCAATAACTCGTTTGGTGCGTAAACCTTTAAAGTCGCTGTCATAGCCCCATTCTCATCTCCTCCGCACTTTCCGTGGGCGGTAGAAGCCATAAGGTTATAATCTAAATGCTAAATAACTTTCGTCGCATTTTGATTTCGCCTTTCACTTAAGATTTATCTTAAACTTTTTAAAAATTTATATGACAACAGATCAGTCACATAATGTGATAATAATTTTAGCATTATATATAAAGAAATAAATAATTGAGTTACTACTAAATCTTTAAATAGAATTGATATATAAGTACGTAGAAATTGCAAGCTAATGCGTTTAAAGCGGTTATGTTTATCCCGAGACGTTAAACAATAGGCAAGCGTCGTGCATTGTACGGGCTTTTGTGCATCGTGGTATCGGCGTGCAACAATGGGGATGCCGACGTCGTCGCCCGTACTCCTAGTGCAGCCAATGCTTATCTTCGATTTCGGTGCAATCTCATTTCCTTACCCGAAAGTTACTAGAACTTTCGAATTATCCCCGTGGATAATTATGTACATGAATTATAGATGTAATTTATTTTGCTGGTTAACGTATCAAATTACGCTTAAAATTCAGATGACTACCGATTCACTAATAGTCCCATATGGTTTGACCTATTATTGAACTCGTAACGATAGGTAACGCTGCGGCAATCAACAAAATAAAAATGTATACCTAATTTTGTGCCTATTCAAATTTGGTTAACCATAAGTATTCACATTTTGTAATAGATAATATGATTTATGAAATTTACTGCTAACGAAACCATATTTGGCTATAATTTAATTATTCCTCATGCTACGCTCGTGTATCGACCCAGAACTCTAGGAAATAAACCCGATACATTTGCGATTAAGTCCGCCATCTTAGTGTAAATTGTCACATGTTCCAAGCGCAATCGAGAGCTGATCAAACAAGCCCGCCCTCGCCCGCATCCCACCGCACCGCGAAAACGTCTCCCGTGATTAAGCCTTCAATTACGCGATATGACGAGGGGGTCATATTTGATTAGGCTACGTGTTGTGTTGATTAAAACGAGCTTATTGACTTATTCACTTAATCTAACCCACTCGCGCCAAAGTCAGCGTATCAAACCGGATTTCGGAATATCACTTCGCATCTGAAAACGTCGTGACTCGTGTCGTCATCTGACATTAAAATGGCCATGAATCATTGACCATGTGTGAGATGATTATGGGCAGAACGAGTGCGATCGTGAGGATGGTCTAACCGCCTACCTGTATCTACGCAGATTACGACATGTGACTAAAAAATTAAACATTATTTAGTATTACCGCTATGAACATATATATTGACATGTAATCATATTGTTTAGTACGTGTGTGTATAGTGTCTGCTCTTGTGCATACAAAACAGATAGCGACAATAAAGCATCCAGATATTTGGGTTCCCGCGAGGGACATTAAAAACCGCTGTACGCAGACAATGCCATGGGCACATTGCACGTATAACATAAACGTAAATTTTGAATAATTACACTTCTTTTTCCCTCTCGTGTTGTGGCTGTTCCTGTTCAACTTCATACTGAATAACATTAAGGAACTAATTTTTGAATTAAATATTTATATAAAGTAGGTATTTGACAACAAACTGTGTCAATACAAGTTTTATTTTTCATCGATTAAATTAAAAAGTCGCGTAATCTAAAGTTAAATTTAATTACATAATTGACAAAAGCGTTGATCATCGATTGTGTCACGAATTGGATACGGCGTCGACTACTTGCTAAGTCAACTAGACACTGACATCATCGCGGTTCAACACTTGTTCATTTTGCTCACCTCTTTCCTCATGGACTCGATCGTGTCTAGAAACTTACGCAACTACACAGCCTTAAATACTAAACTTTGAAATTGATATTTTTCTTTGTTACGTTCGATTTTTTTTAACTTTGGTAATTAATTACGAACACTTTCCCTTAAACCTTAACAATACATACATGTACCTAATGAAGTACAGTACACACCAAACATTTAAACCTAATTACAGGTGCAAGAATTATGTTTTTTTTATATAAACGAATATTTTATCACTTATTATAAGTGATATATAAAAAGGTCTCTTTCGTGTTTGTCTAATGTCTACAGAAATTATCGTTTCGTTAAAATGTACTAAATGTCACGACTCGTGATATTTTCAAATAATGCAAAATAAATTCTTGTAGTTAAAATATACTTCTAAAGTGTTTCGTGTTATTTTTAATTGGTTTTATTTCAAAACGACAAATATACATGTACCTGTACGTGGGTTGGGGCGAGTTGTGACAGTTGCAGCGATAACCTATGCTTTTCGACATGACGACGAGTCAAAAATATATTATTGTGTACAGTTCCACCCACGCATCCACTTTCATCACGCCGACACGCTTTTAAATAGTACTCGTCTAATAAAATCGATGACGCTTTAAAAATACAAACAAAAGGA
Source organism: Vanessa atalanta (assembly GCF_905147765.1). NCBI lineage: Eukaryota > Metazoa > Arthropoda > Insecta > Lepidoptera > Nymphalidae > Vanessa > Vanessa atalanta. The sequence continues at coordinate 8,978,835 of NC_061873.1, forward strand.
CAATAAAATTTATATTCGCACATTTTTTTTATTAAATTTTAATATAACCGGTTATACCGCAAGAAACGGGTATTATATATTTTAACTTATGACATATCTATATGTTTTTAAGACTATTGGTAATTTTAATTATAATCATTCTATATTTTTTAGTATTTATTATTAATGCGGAGAATGTTATTCGAACAATGACTATATTTGATTTATAAAAAATCGCTCCAGTTACAAGAGGTTTCATATAAAATTAATTAATATATATTTTGTCTAACAATGACTTTGAATTGTCACTCACGTTTATCATATGATTAAAAAAAAGATACTCTGCGAACACGATCTGTTGTATTATTTTAAAAGCGAACATCAAAGCGACACCTGTCGATTACCGAACCATTAAAATGGATCACTGCCATTGTTATCAAAAGAGGAAAACGGAACAGAGTGCGCTTTGCGAATCGATAGGCCGGGCTTTATATAGTCCTTTTTACTATTTTTAGAGCCTGCTCGCCAAATGTTCCGTTATAGAACATTTGGAGCGTTTAAAAGCTGCCAGTAATCTCGACTTGCGCTTTGTCCGGTATGCCAGAGTTGTTTCACAGGTTGCGAACTTTGCGGCCGACCGCGTGCCTGCCCTCCCGCGCCGATTGATGGCTCTCTCTACCCGCCTATTCATTGCTGCCGTGTTCAGAGTCACGTGGACAAACAGACCGACTTTACACAAAACATTTCGAACAACCCATTCAAAGACAATCTTAAATTTCCACAATAATCGTAATAAGACAATTACTGAATTACCTGTTATATACATACGTATTAATGGTTGTTTTTGATGTATTGATAGATTTGTAATGTAATTTATTTGATGTGTATTTTTTTCTCGTTTGAAAAACAGATGCCAATAATCTTATTATGTATTTAAAAGATTTTATAACGAAGCACGATTGTTAAATATTAGCGTATATCAAGGTCACCGTTCTCAAACCCGGTTTAAATTAAAATTGAGTAGCAACGAAACAATTATGCTTAAATAAATTACATCGAGACATTCGTGTGTATTTTATTATTTGTAATTGTCTTTTTTTTAATTTATTTCTCAATCATGTGGTTCATTTATCCTGACGTTTACCCAGAATTATGAATTTAAGATCGAAATAACATAGACAGTTAATGTTTCGTAAAGTGTGACAATAGTAACGAATCGACAAATTAAAACTATATGTTTGAAATGGAATACCTTTGAATGTCGGATTGTAGATTTGAGATAAGTTTTGTATGAAAACAATAATAATTATAATTGTGTTTGTAATATAATTAGCAGTCTACAATTACATGTAACATTTTTTAAATATTAGTAGGATAATTTGAAATTAGAACAACGAAAGAGAAAAATGTTTTATGGATATTATCTGTAGCCTAGTAATATTCTGTCATTTCGTTATTATGAGCAGCTTAAAAGATAGATCTAATACATTTCTTAGATCGTTTTTAATCTGTTTGTATGTATAGTATTACTTTCGTTCGTATTTTGATAAAATTCTTATTTATATATAAAGGACCAAAAAATTATTAATATATTATTCCAAATAAAAATGATAATCAAAATATACTTTATTAAAATAGCATCATAGGTTGTTTACAAGCATTTTCGAATAACTATATCATAAGAATGTATTCGATTCTATAAAAATCGACAGGAAACTCATTAGCTAGTTTTTAATACATTGAATGCGTATTGTTTTTATCGTCCATTCAAATTGTATAGAATAATAATAATAAACCAAAAACCGATGCAACATGATACACTTTTGAGCTATTCGTTAAAATTATCCACTTTACTAAACTATAGTTCGCCTTTGGTGTAACCCAGTTAATGTGGGCCCTGTCTGTATTTGATCATTTTATCCTAAAACCAATTAGCATAATTAACACGACTGATCAAAACCCACTGTTTTGCCGGCAAGCATTCATTAACATTGCACGACTCTGAACATTCAGGTAGCATGCTGTCGCTTGTATTAGATTTTAAAATCACTCAATCTGACCTGGATTGAACGCCAACCTGCTTTAAATAATTGCTGTATAAATTGACGTTCAATTCTAATTGTGCTAGCGTTTGGTTTCGCTTGAATATTCGGATACTAACTGTAATGCACACGGGTATATTTGCCGAGTCTAGCAATTGAAACGATCTGTCTAGCGATATTATTTTTTGTTTGATATAATTTCATTATTTTTTCAAACAATAAATAGAAGTAAATATTGAAGTTAATACTAGTTCTTACTTTCACATGTCGTGATAAGTAGGGTGTCACGTTTCGTTCGCTCGCTCGTTTCCCCACTCTCCGTTCAAATTGCCCTCCGATTGGAATCGTACGCTCCTTGCACTAGCCGATAATTTGCTATTAAAACTTGGAAAAAAAAAACTCTTTCTCTTCACAGTTATATCGAATTATTTTATCTTTTTAATATTTTTTTGTTTCAATATACTATAGACTTCTAGTACCGGATACTGATAACAATCTTGCAAATGTCTTGTATGAATATTGACGTACACTATTTACGTACATAAATTCCTTTTAACACTATAAAATGTTTTCGTCGAGAGAAGTGACGCGCGAGCTGTATTCTCGCTTTCTAAAAACGTTGGTCTCTAAATTTAATCTTTCCACAGAGCTGATCGTGGATGAAATATACCGTCGTGCCGTGTCCATTAGGCAAAGACTATTTTTGGATAACGCTCGGATTCACAAAATTATATTTACGTTCACTCGATATTTCGACATCTCGCATGCAAGAACAGGACAATCTTACGTTACGGCCATGTTATAAGAGAATATAAGTTTTATTTTTTCATAATGAACTCGTATTATGCTTCCTCGTTTAATGGAAACCACATCGACTATTCTCACTAGCATTTCCAGAGTCGTCAATAAAAAATACCACGAATCGTTCGCGATAGGGAGGGGCGGCGTGCGGCGCATTCCTACATGCCGCGCATTTCCATCCGATATTGCGCCGCCATTATACCCTGCTCCTCGGGCCCCGCGCAACCATCCCCCTCGCCCTTTAATTAAACGGTGAGGCTCGAGAGACACGTCTCTAGCAACGTGGAAAATCACATAAATAGCTCACAAAGTTAACGCACGCTTAGTCAGTCCACTGACACTACATCCGAAGTGCCAAAATATACTAAGTTCTCTACGATCTTCTTATCCAATAAAATGTATGGACTGATTTATGAGATCGAAACGCGTTACATTAATTTAAGGAAGATATATGTCTGCAGTGCTGTTACCATAGCGACGACAAGGTAAAACAATGCGTGTAATTTAACAGCATTAACCTCCTTTCTCAGCACATCCGTAATAAAATAAAAGCGTCTCGAACAGGGTCCATAATCGCAGTAGGCCTCGTCGGTGGGTGTCGGGCGTAATGAGCGCGACTTTATCTGTGGCCATTTGCATGCAAAGTGTATCAGCCTCGACCTTGGCACCTTGCATCATGCTACACGCACAGAATTCGACGCCGACCGCGAGTTTTACGTCACCACGCTCTTCCGTCGATATGTTTGAAAAATTGTTCTACGTCTTGCGCTAGTTTTACAGGTCTAATTATAAAACTTGACTTACATGTTATTACATAGTAATCATAATTAAAAATAACCTTATTGTTGTATTTTTTACCTGCACAATCTTTTTAATACATATAATTTTATATACCAGAATGAGATAAGGCAAATAAATTAAAATATTAAATGTGTTTGAAATGTCAATTGAACCTGTCGCCATGCAGATATGCATAAATGAAAATGGACGATATCGGACAAAAATAAATCATTGCTTTTTATTAAACTTGTTAAAGTGTGGTCGCTAGAACATATGTTTCGATTACATTATGAACGGTGTACATCTTAATATAGATGAAATTATCGAAACATAAATGTCAGTACTTATATCTAAAGTTGGAACTTCGGAGTTTGTTCCCGCATCTTAGTCTCGTCTGATACGGGACATACGTTAGTAAGCGACCTCTTCAGATTCAAACTAATGTAATTGTATAAAACTTTTGTACTATTTTTGTAAGAATTCATATAGGTTGAATTATAAAAAACATGTTATTTTTGTTCGATGCGAATTCATGTTTGCATATTACTTGCCAGTTGTGCAAACTGCATGAATCGCGAAATTAGTGTTGTGTTCGCATATTTGGTACCTACATGAATCGTTAAAATAGAATAAGCGTTATAATTATAAATCTGATCAAGCTGATGACAGACTTGCTCGCCGAATAAATTAAGAAAATGTTATTTGATTTTGCAAATAATTAGATGAATAAGCATATGTTTAAATAATATTAATAAGATGTTGTTTTGATGAATAGTCCATTCGACCCTGGTTTACTTAGAGAAATATTTTTAAATTAAGGCCGAAAATTATGCTAGAATATTAATAAAGTTTCAATAGTAGTTTTTTTTGTAATATTAGTGTCAAAATAGGTGTCGCAAAAGAGTTTTTTTGTTTTATATAATGTTTCATTGACTACATATTATAATTTTTAAACGATTAACCCTTTGAGAAGGACATTTTTGTATTGAGCAAGTTTTCAAAATCATAGGTGTGTTAGGAGCTTTGGGACCGCTAAATATTTATAGAAAATTTGGTATTTTTTTAAATTTAAATTTCCGAAAAATCTGATTTTAGTATCTATAATAATATTAAACACGATATATATGTTAAAAACACACCAAGCCGACGCTTTAAGAACAGCTGAATTTATTTAGTAAAAAAAAAAGCTTTCTCGTTTACATTATTTACAACTTGACAATTATAAATTAATAAATATACACTTTCTTCCATAAATATATATATTACTTATAACTTAAATATACAAGACAATAAAAATAATACAATTATTGCAAAGTACAATGGAAATAATACAAAAATGTGGTATATACATATATGTACGTCGCTCATTAAATGGTTTGTTTGTCTGAATTATACAGAACACATCGATAGATATCAAGCTTTCTCTAACGCTTAACTTATAATTTCACAAAGGTAATAGATTATACATGTTTATATTTTGTAATTTATTGATATAAAGTATATTATATCAATGGTAGTAATCGAAGACAACAATATTTGGTAAAATACAACCAAATATGAAATAATATTTACCTTAATTGTATGTATGTAGATACTTTAGTTTAAACATTAGAACTTTGTATAAATTTTAAAAGTGAATACTGTAAGGTATTGATCACAGCAATATTAATCATTATTTTTATATTAAAAAAAAAAGAAAATAATGCCAACGGTAAGATAATCCGCTAGCAACTCAGAAGCTCGATTCATTTGCAGAACTGTGTTAAGCCTTATCTTGTTGTTTCATAGATAATAAAAGATAAGAACAATAGTACGATGTATGAGCCGACGCGGTGATAGCTGTCTGCATATAGCTGCAGGCGAAGAGTTCGGAATCGGTCGCCAGGGGATTACTATGATTAATTGTAATATTTCTGTTTTATATTTTAAATTAAAACTTCATTTTAAGACCTCGTCTCTTAGTAATTCAGCAATGTCATCCGCAGGTCATTCGAGAGTATCAATTTATTTCTTATGCCGATTTAAGGTTCGTTCACACCAACAAACCTCCTCTTAAATATCTCCCACCGTGCGTGGGATATCTTTAACAGCATAGACACAAAAAAATAATAACATACATTATCTTATCTCCTATTATTATCTATGTATTCGTAACGGAGCCGTTTTTGTCTATGAATGTTTGTCAATAATTGGGGGGGAATTTTTGTATAGCTGTCTCTTTCGATGTTTTGATAGCATATGCGATTATGTTGAAATATATGCCACAACACAAGAAAACAGGTGTTAAAATTATCGGGGATTTCCCTTTCGGTTTGTAATAATATTAGTTTCACTAGATGCTATTATCAGAACGAATGTATACCATATGTTTATTAGTTGTATAGTCTTTGTGATATCATTTAATGACAATGTGGAATTATAAAAGTTTGGGAACTTTCCTTTAATGCTGCGAAAACTACAACAAATAAACGAGAAGTTTGTAGAAAACATTTTTAGTGCTCCGATTTATAAAGAAAAGACCGCGACAACATATCTTTAATAAAAACTGTTACTGTTACTTACAGTAACAAAATATATCTGAGAATAGAACATAAAAATAAATGGCAGCGTTTATTCAACAAATATGATATTAATTACGAATGTTTTTGTCAATAAAAATGCTATATTGTACACTTGCGATTCAGACCAGATAGTTTGAGATATATTTTAATACATACAAAATAACGCATTCACGACAATTTTCAAGTCGTGCTTTGTAAAATAAGCACATATTAGTGGAACCTTTTTAATCGCTTGGCTCGATACGGTTTGTGTTACATTTTAACATATGCTTCTACTCTCTCTATTTTTATATTTAAAAAAATATGGCTAACTTTTTGTCCTTTATAAAAGATACCACTGTAGTACCGGGTATATTAATTATAAACTGTATTTGCATATCAATCGTCATCGCGAACTAAGTCACAGACACAGGTCGTCACAAAACAAGCTTGTTTTTTTTCTCTGTGCAAACATACTCGTACCCAGACGTGTTTGTGGCGTTTGACGTGCTTGAGTTCTCATCCGTATAAAAAAAACACGCAAAAGTAACCTGTTATACACATGACGTTTTCCCCGACGTTATAGTACTTCCCCGACGTACTTCATCCCCTAATAATAGTAGGTACTTGCTTAAGGATATTGTCACCGGTACTTGTTCCCTCGATCTTTTCCTTCAACACAACATCAACAAATCACAAGATTAAACATACATTTACCACTTCAAAACTATTGAACTTTAATAGGTATTTGAACCTGCACATGATATCTAAACTCAGGGCCGGACCGTAAGTTTAGAGGGCCCTGGGCTAACACTGAATAGAGGCCCACCTAAGACATATCTGAACGTAGACTCGAAACCATACGACCTGTTTAATTTAATAACATTATGGACTATTTCGCATTATCGTCTATTTTTGACTTTGACTTGACTTAGTTGGGGCCCCCTTGAATCCACGGAGCCCTGGGCTGAAGCCCAAAAAGCCGTATGGTAGATCCGGCCCTGTCTAAACTGCTGTGTTCACCGTGACCTTTTGAATATTGGTACACTATTTATTTTTGTAATTAACAACATACCGACTGTCGTGCGTTATATTAACATTTGCATCTTAAGGTTGCCGGCCTAAGTTTCTAAATAACAGCAATCGTTTCGCGAAAGTGCATTTCCAGCCTCAGGGTAAATCCCGCTTCATGGCGCACTCGTAGGACGTTTTACATGACAATTCCTGTGTCCCCCAGGCGAGTATCGCGTAACTCAAGAGCTTTCGCAGAGCTATCTCGACACGTCACTACTTTACGTAGTTATGCACTTAAAGTACTTTTAATGGAATATACTCATGACATGCCATGTATACCTATTCACTACATTTATATCCTTAATATTTTTTTGAAACAATGATATTAAATATTGTTGTATGTTTTAGTTACAGTAAATTATTAAAACAGCTCAGTATGTTACCTTCCTGCAATACATCGAAAATAAATCTCAATTTTTCTTTAGGATATTATAACAGAAACGGTGTTAGCAAATGTTGTGTAGTTACAGACTGTTACTATGTGAGGTGAAAGTTTATAGTGCTATATGAATACTACAAAATTATAGTTATATATATTCCAGTGAAAGGTGAAGTGTACATAAGAAGATATGCTACATGAACATCAGATTAAATTTTAAAAAGTAATTTCATTATAAACGAAAATTTAATTTGCGCATTCTAAAGGGTCAACAAATACATTTTTCAAAGCGAGTTAGTTGGGGAGCTTCGGGTGTTCTTTCGCGACTGTGTTTGCATAATTGAATATCTACATTCACTAGTCGCGTCACGCGCGCCTCTACCCGACTTAGCATCCTTAATTGCCCTACGTATTATTTGCCAATTAAAGTAAATTCTCATCGTGGACGTGACACGAAACCAGTATAATTTCGCAGCTAAGAGATTTTCACCCTGGAAAGTCCTTTTATGTATGCAAATAAACATATAACAAACCTAGCGAATGTGTGCCGTTATTTCGTGTAATTGTTAGACCCGTAATCTCATCATATTTAAGCAAATATTTGTATCATGTAGCTCTATAAATATAGATTATTTTAAATTTCCAATTACAAATTTTATTTTTGTATAAAAATAAAAGAATGAACGTTAATACAAATTTATGTAATGTCTTATAAGGGAATAAATTATATCGAACTGAAATATGTGAAGACGATGTTACCGTACAAAGATGATTCAAAATTCAACTCGGCCCCACAAATTGCTTAGAATTCAAGGCCATTCGTACAGTGTAGAAAGCGAGTTCCTGATCCGTCCGGGAATGGCTCGCTCATTCCCGACTGCTCAACAGGAATGCGTGCAAAATAAACAAGTATAACCGGTTTGCTTGCGCATCATGCGCTTTGTCCACTCGAAAGCAGACATAGCCTAAGGCCGTCCCTCTCGCACTTGCAGCGCTGGCTCTTACCGCATTAGCATATCACAATCCCGTCATCCTTGCAAGAAAACCACAAGAACGCCAGCCTTGTCATACGACACACATCGTATCTTATTCGAAGTTATCGATTTAATATTCGCCTGCTGTCAGTACTTGCGATATCAGATTATAATATCGCAACAATATTGAAACATAACGATAGTCTATTAAAAGCTTATTCGTGTAAGAGAAATATTAGAGTATAAAACATTTAATCCTTAACTATTTCACATATTTTGTAACTTTACTGATAATATTTTAGGGTTGCAAAAAGGTTGCGGTTTGGATGCGGACAATGTTGCGTTGCAACGAGCGATAGTCGGCTACGCCCATATATCTTGTGACGGCCACGTGATCTATTGCCGCCGATCAAACCCCGCTACAAGCTTTCTATGTCGTTATAGCCGATTATTAACGATAATAAAATATGTGGCAGAATCGGTTTGAGATATGAAATATTTGTACATAAATGCTTTGTAAAATAAATTTTCGAACTAACTTACAAACTACAAAGTTTTGCTTGCGTTACCTAGACAGTTTTAATAATTGATTGACGTCACTGAAAAGTACCTGCAGCCTCTCCATAAAATGAAATACAAACCTTTTGAATATTAAGACGGACTGAAACTTCGCCGTTCGAATTAATAGATATTCAAGAATCTCTCTAAAACTCCAAATACATGCAGGAAAACTACATTACAATTTGGGTTGTTTTGTTTTACGCTAAAATCACAGAGATGCTTACAAAACATAAACCGGCTATAGTTAGGATCCATATGTTCTGTTCAACGAGCCATTTCAACTTGGGAACATACAAAATAATTTTATTTCGTGTTCGCATACCATAGATTACTTAATTAACAGACATTCTGTGCAATTTTTTTTTGTACTACTAAGAATATAATAACAAACTAAATAAGATTTTGTATGTGGCTTAATTTTTACATTGCATGACGCATCTTTTTTTATAAAATTCAACAAAACTTAATTCTTGAGCGATAAAATAATACATACCATAGTTTTTATTTCTAAACTCGAGTAATGAAATTAAGTTTATTTGAATAATATGTATTTTTATTAAATAAGAACTGATTATGAAAATGTAATGCATAAAAATCAAGAGTATGTAATAATAACTTTGAAACAAAATGACACTATTTAAGACATTAGCATTAGCATAGTATTATGTATGCAAAAAAGTGCAACTCATTAACTCGTCGTTTGCTCGTTAGCTATGCAATTCTCTGACGACGTATAAGGTGTGATCATGTGGAAGCAATTCACGACTCCACGCTAAAAGTAGCCTGACGTACTTCGTATAACAGCTTCACATACTGCCAGTTGGCACCAAATATTCACTAAATACATACTTATTAATATAATAAACATTCGAAAAATTATATACTATGGTAAATATTATGATAAGCTAAATCTTGCCCGATTGGTCATGAGAACTTTATTAAGCAGATTACGAGGAGGCTGCATCACAAGATTAAACTAGCAACTTTAGGGGACGCTGACCTAATATCGATCATTTGTCTTTATTGGTTCTCTCGGAACGAACATAAAATGAATCACTGTTCTTATTCGTTTCCCTTTAGCAGTTTTGTCGGATGTTATTATAAGAACACTAAAACATTTTTCTACTCCGTGATCAAGTACTCTTCTAAAAGTGGATTTGTTTTTATATGACGGTTGGGCTTAGAGACTAGGAGTAGAGAAATGGAATGAGTCGGTGGAAGTTAATTATTTAGCTCAGTTAGTATGAACAGTTTATTAAGTCAATGAGGTTCTATTCATGAGTACAAAGCGAAGGTGGTGCGATTATTATCGCTGAGGCGCGTGGTGCCGAGCGCGAGAGTTTTTGTCGGCGGGTTCGTTAGTCGGCACGAGGTGGCGCCGCTACAGTACTCGTGCTCGAGTGCGCTCCTCCAACTCTTTAACTGCCTACATGAAGGACACTCGACGGTGCACTCTCCTATTATAAACTGCTCTTTTAATGGTTTGCGCCGATTTTAATTATTTTCCCGATTTTATTTCAAGTTTGTTTTAACATCAAGGTACACACTCCACTTCCGACGCTGTTGCGAATGAACATTTAATTTTAATTTTATTTTGTTACGAACACTATGCTGACGTCGCTTATTGACTCATTATTAGTTATTACCTTTTAAATCTTAAAATCTTCCGCTCTATTTTCGCTTCAAGGTAACGAGGCGCTCCGAACCTCTTGACGCGTACTCGTTCATCGCTGAGTGGAAGTGCTCCGGAGTTCCTTTCTCTAACGAAGACATTCAGAGTTTTTTGTTTAGCACGCCACTAAGCTATCGACATTAAATTTCAAGGATGAACTGCTACGTATCATGTTACATGATAGGCTACTCGCTCGAAACAACGTACCGGTATCGTATACGAAACGCAAATTCGGACAGTAATCCCGTTAGTTTGCAATAGGCTGACCGCTTCGGATACCACGCCAACAAAATCTATTAAGTGCGCTAGCTCTCTCCATAGCTGCGTACGATAATGCAGGCATTGTGCAGAACCGCCACAGCTTACGGCTACCCATTCGGTTATATTCCACAACTGCTGATTATCACACGCACAATATCCAACAAATTGGATAATACACTTAAAATACAATCGCACTGCGAATGCGTCGTAATCTACTGATGCGGCTGACGATGGGCATATTAATTTGTCGCGGGAATAGGATTAAAACAACAGCGAACGGAGTTTACGTTCTAAGTGTTGCTTATTTAATACTGCTAAATTGTACATAATTTTGTTTTAAATAATTAATTTGAATAATCTATGATTGTAATAAAAATAATTAAATCACAATCAACAAACTAGTGGTGTGGAATGAAAACTGAAACTTATATTGACTTAAAGTATTTTCTTTGAATTAGTTAGGATACCATTTATATTATACTAGTATAGTTCAGATAAGCTATTGTTTTAGGATCTTAAAACTCTTACTGTAATGTGTGCAAATAAAAAAAAAACTTAAATTGCTTTGGCAAAATATATACGGTCGCTACGCTTAAAGGTGCATTATTATTTAATATTGATCTAAAATACAAAATAGATTGACATCAAACATAATCACAAAAGGTTGATATAAAATTACCTACCAGACAACCTTAAGTACAAGACGAAGGCAAGACGTTTATAGTTATGCAGTAAAACATATCTGACACAATGCAAGGTAAATAAAAAATATACTTAAATACATGTCAATGTTTATGCAACCATATTTATATGTAAGCATAAAAACATAAATATACTCTTAACTACATAAATAGCAATGAATATGAAATATACAATTAAAACTTTATATTATCTAGTCAAAAATATAAAGTACAGTAACATTGAATATTACCAAAAACTGTCCAATTTCAGATAGCTCAGACTTGAGATTTGTTTCCATCGTATAGTAATCTATAGAAACTGTGTATGTTACTTCCGATATTGCGAATGTAAGCAATATTTCTTACTTTGACAGTAAGATCGCGGCAGCCCGCACCGCGCCGTCGTCTTCGCCTTCCAACTTTCTAGGCGTCCGCGTCGCTTCACCGTGTTTCGTCTCGTGAAAAGTTTAAAACTGTGCGCTTTAGGTTCTTTATTGTCTTCACGGAAAATGTCTTTCTACATTAAGTTTTTTATACTTCTTATTCGACGTGAATAATACGTATTGCAAATCCGTAAAATATCCTTGAAAAAAATAGCAATATTTTATCAAACTAAAATATCCCTTAGCAACTAACATCGCCTCGTGACCGTTAACAACATTTTATATGTGAAGATGTAACTACAGGTTTTTCTTTGTAGCTCCGCCCTTCAACGGTCCTCTCAACGCTCCTCCCTTTGCTTTTTACTCTGCCGTACACTTGAATAGGATGTATAGTTTTGTTTGAATTATACGTTTTACTATTCGCTGTTCATCTTTGTATGTCACTAATGCCCACACAAAAGCCGTACATTTGACCATTCGTGCAACTCGTACGATCAACTTATAGAATCGTGTGATTATACGTAAAGTTTTTAAATCTTTATGCAGATCGCGAGTAAGAAAATGAAGAAGTCAACAAACGAATTCCTCCGGGTAATACCCGTGTCAGCGCAAATCGAAATTTTACCGTTGCCGTCGCGGACACCGTCAGTTAACTTGTAACTCACTTTTGATGTATCGTTGTTTTTCAGTAGTTAGAGACGTTGAAGCATCACGTTCGGAAAACTTTTGGGTCCACTGCTTTACAAGCTTGATATTAGAATATACAACGTCTAAAGTTTTCACTAACTTGCTCATATGATAACAACATACCTCATGAACCGCCTAGATAAGCTTGAAATTGTACACTTAGTTGAACTTTAAAACAAGTAGCAGTAAAGACATTGTTTGTTAGTATACTGAGAACAATTTGTATTCTGATATAATCCAAACTCGTAGTTTTTTTAATTATTATCTTTGTATATTAAATGTTTTGTAATCTCATTAATTTATTGCTATTACGTAGGTATCGATGAATAATAATAAAATTAGAAGCTACATATAAATATCTTAAATGAACGATAATAAACTAATTTATGTAATATTTGTCCGTTTCAGGTAATTAAAAACATTAGTTCATACATCATCAACGTAACATGGTAGAAAAGAAACGGTGAGTGCGTCCGTCAGTCTGTCTTTCAGGGTTTTATGTAAATTGCAATCGATAAAATAACCTTCGCTCGTGCGTGGCTCATTTGCATTCATAGGCTCGTAACCCATGCTCATACGCTGTGCAGGCTCATCTGCTAGGCACGAGCGTAAAACTGCTGCCTTGCCTTTTGCAAAATAATTTACGACTGCCCGTGTAATATGTCCTGGACCCGATATGAGTTACCGATGAGGAGCGTTAGGTCGTGGCGTTGCCGTTCCATTTACATATTATATTAAACTCGCCGTCGTCGTAGCCTCTATTCCTCGTCGCCACCGGCCGTTACGCTCCAACTTTTCTCAATTTTTTCGCCCATAAAACGCCCAAAACGAAAGTTTTTCCGTCCGCCTCGTGAGGTCGAGTGTAAATACAGTTTTTATAATGTACTTAGTCACTCTGTCGCCCTCCGAAACAGGACTTCTTTAATAAGACGCTCGTTACTTTTGTACTTGTTCAGAAATTTACGTCATAAATAAACCTTAAGATTTGCGGTTCAAAATCTTTTCAAGATTAAAAAATATTGAATTATTTTATATCATAGTCGAGTTTATTTCTTAAACATGATTTTGTATGGAATATTTCATAACATAGATATAATTTTAATAATATGTACTAACTACATTTATAAAACTAATATATGTATTAAATACAGTTATTGTTTTTTCAGCCCTCTGCCTGCTTAAAATCGATGTCAAAATATTATCTTAACCGTATGGAGAATCGTTTCTGAAATAAATATCACGTTGACATATTTATTTTTATTACCCGAGCTTTTGCGTTCGAAATTAATCTAAATCATACAAACAGGAAAGCGGACTTTAAATATTTATAACCATAATTTATCCTTATTACGTGCTGTAACATAATACACTTAGTCATTTCTGTTTCACGACTGCCTGCTTCGTCGGAAGAAGCAGTTAGATAAACAAACATACGCAACAGCAATGTTTACAGTGAGTCTCTGGGTGAAATACGTGAAAACACGAGCAGTATTTTGCCGGTTTTTTTATGAAATCATTTACATAAGTTTGCCTTAATCTATTTGAAAATGTGATAACTGCAATGGAAGTTCAGGGCAACGATGACATATCGACGTTGTTTAATGAACAAATAATAATTTTGTTGTGCTCATAATAAATATTACAAATAATTTATCCTCAATATATTTTATTTAAGTTGAACTGAAGTAAATATTCATTTGTTACAGTAATAAATACTGGGTAGAATAAAAATTGTATGTAAGTATAGAACAACTGGTAGTCCCTTCTCGTTAAAACTTTTTAGAAATTTGACCCACGATACAACCCTTTTTACACTTTTTCTACGGTTTATTTATGTCTTAAAATTTTGTATACCTTTGTAGATTTATTTTTAATCCTAGTCTATCTTCGGTAATTGAGCCTTCTGTTCAGTTGTATTTGCAAAAGCTACTCAGTACTGAGAAGAGAGCGTTCGAAGACTCTGTCTCGATAGCGTCAATCTAACGCTCAATTAGGGCAATGCGATTATCCGATCTGTATCCAGAATCATGGACGATTTCCGCGCATCGCCCCAAGACAAGCGCGCAAACTTTATTAATTAAGCCCTGTCTTATCTCTTGTTAGCACTCATTCTATTATTTGTCTTTTCGCCGCTCATTTCCATAATTTCATCGAATAATTACTTACCACTAAACCGCGGATTTCTCATTTAGTTTGCATATTTTGACACTGTTCGAATTTATAACATTTAAATATTTACATTACTCAATTTTAAACTTTTAACATTTCGTCCTCTTTGTAATGTAAAAGCAATGACTTACACTGACGAGTCAAACGAAACTTAAAATTAGAATTTATATTCGGAGAAATAGTTGGTCTTCACAAATATAGACCGAAGCGACAGTTTGACCATTGTTTTCCGGTTTTATGAGTTACGGCTTTGTAGTAGATAATATGGTGCGTCAGTTACGAACCACTAAGGGTGGGTATGTATGGGTAGTACGACAACGTCCACTCTCCCCCTCTGTGTGTTTAATTAGCTTAATTGACATCGCGAGGCGCGGTGTCCGAGCGTTTGTTTGCACTATTGTGTTACCGGGTCCGCCGGCGAACTACGTCGTTGACGATGTTGTTAATAAAACTGTGTCGTATAATGTGTAAAATTTGTCTTTGATGAGAAACCATCAGACCTATGTAATAATTAATTAACATATCATTGGGTAACAAGGAACAATGTATGACGCGGTTTATCTCAATCTTAATAAGTGATCATGTATTCATGACAGTGACAAACGACATTATAACTGTACAGTTGTATACAACATAATTACGACATGATATAATGATTTGATACTGACATGTATTGGTTTGAAGAGATGCTTGAAATAAGTCAGTTTCAATGTAAAAATATATCCGAACGAAATGTGTTTTACATAAAAACTATCCTATTGCGGATGTATTCCGTAGGGATTTGATTAAACGCTGACTCAATATGAGCCATACGGCACTGCTCACAATTCGTTGTACATGTACAGACATCCTGAGTTTGCCCTTCCGCCACCCACGTGTTACTATAAAATAAATTAATATTTTATAACGAAACATCTCTTAACATCTTAACTCCTGGTACTAACAATTTAAAATATTAAACGACACAATCATAATTTTCGAAAGTAATTTTCATATAAGATATTTAAAACGTTCTAACAATGATTGAAGCATTTCCTCAGCAATAGTTCCTCATCGGAAATAATGTTTTATAAATATATTTAGTGGACCAAGTGCCAATATTAACCATGCAATACTGTTGACATATAAATTATTTTTTTTCTACGGTGCAATTGTGACCTTATCAATGTCATGACGTCATCAAATACAATCACTAAATGTATAAAAATATACTTCATTATACACAAGCTTTAATTTTACCCTTGTTTTAAAATCGCCATTAGTGTATGCAAAATTCAGCTCAATTATTGGTTGGGTGGGTGTAACTGGTTTAAAATTCAGTTGCAAGATTTAACCCACACACAGCACCAGGCGATGTTAAATAAAATCCTGCGAAAACTAATTATGAAATAACAACAGCTAGAATTTTAAGAACATATAACATATCAAATGAAAATACAATTAAAATTAACATTAGTATTTTATTTAGCGAATTAAGTTTAAATATTGTATCATAAAAAATCTTGGAACACGAAATGTTCTGACTATGTAGTTACTCTTTTGCAAAGTTGTGGGTTTATAATTATCATTTTAAAATAATTTCCTGTTTAAATATATCATACAATCAATTCATTAAACCTTTCGTCTGTTAGCCAATTATCCTTAAATCTATGCAGAATGATATCTCTCCCGCTACAACTTACGCAACGAACTGTCCAGTCTAGTTATTCGAAGCGTTTTGTAATCGAAAGTACGGGAAGTTAACACTGCGAGTTCCTATGTTGTTGACTTATGTATTGAGTTAGTGAAAGTGTAGTAGGGCAAGTGTACCGATCGTTTCCTGCTAATGAATATCTCTAGCTCGTCATACATAGATGCGTGTGATTAATCTCGCCCCTAACAAAGGACTCCGACTGTACAGGCCCTCCACATGATCGATCATCCACCTCCAGGAATAAAAATAATAATAAATAATAGGGTGCCGGCTCTATTGTTCAAACAATGCTCGCGTGTCGGTTATAGTTTTTAGTAGATATGCTTTAATAGTTTTTTTTTTTTACCTTTTTGTACTCTGAATAAGTTTTATTTTAAACAACTAAGCCGAATATCGATTTTATATAATCACAATTAAGAATGACGCCGTGTCCAGAACATTTATCATATTAAAATTTTAATCAAAGTTTAAATTTTTCAAGTAACGTAAATTTGCAATTTCATTTCATATGCTTATTGATGATAAAAAAATACAGAAAATCGTCGTATGTATATATATAAGAAACTATAAAATGTGTATCCACTAATCTACTGTGGAGTAGATTGGGAGGGTTAAGCTGTCCTTACCCTTGTCGTTAACAGGAAAACAGTTCTTGGTCGAGTAGTAAAACATTTACGGATTACGCACATATTTTGATAGTTTTTATCAATAAGTAGAACTGATATGGCATATGCAGTAAAGCCTATGTAATGCGTGACACTGTTTCTTGTAATTTCTCGGACGTGATCCAAACTTTTTCCAATTATTTGTAAATACACAAGCATATGTGCTATCTATACAGAATTTCTCGATGTTGCTCACATTCGCGTAGAAGTCTCGTTCTGCACATAAATAACTTTATATGAACGCTCTAAATCTCATTACGGCTACTGTAATAGCTTCCAAGGCTCCGCTGTCGGCTGTGACGGGAATATAAAGCAAGCCTGATTTATTCCTCCAAATTAACCGCATCATTGTACAGTTTGGGAGTAAGACGAACAATAGAAGTCAAGTCTGTACACTAGTTCCTCAACTAGAGTAGTATATGAGTCAGCTCGATGCAGCGAAAGGAAGTTTAGGAGAATGTATCAAGGAGATAAACTATTTTTTAAAGAATTCATAGTGAATATGAATTTTTCACAATTTCTATGAGACGACGCAAAACTCACGAATTGAAAAATTGAAAGAATCCCGACTTCAAAACCACCGCCTCCTTTGCGGGTGTCGCCAGGACACCCGATAGCGTAATACCAAAACAAATGGCCTTCTTTGTCGCCGTTATTTTTCAGTGAGTTATGTTCTTAAGATAGAATGATATGTATATACTTATGGCACCTGGTACTTATATGAAATGCCTATGTTTTCTGTTTTCTGAATGTATAGTACGAAGCAGCTGTCCTGAGATAAGTTTCACGAGACGGTTGCACTTTTCGCAAGTTCGTTTTATTCGTCTCTCTATTCACTAGAGAATCGCTTCCAATCAGGGTCCTTTTAATTGGCACAGACTGAACTCTGTAAACATGATCTCGTTCTACGTCCAACTTTCCTTAATTCTGTTAATTTCAAGTATCATTCAGTAATTATGTTAAGCTCGACGTATTAAAATACATACAGAAACAATGCATGTGTCGGATTTGTTTAAAATATTAGATTAATCATCAATAAATTCGATTCCGTTCGAGTCCGAGCGACTGTAGCGGAACATAACGGCGCACATCGATCCGATCTCCGTTACCGAACAAAGAGAGATGAAATTTTAATCGGTCGCGTTGTCTGCCATCGCAGAAGTTGGCCGCCGAGCCGGCGCCGGCGTTTACTCGTATTGTAATGAGCGGACTCGGCCGACACGCGGCGTGGGATACACCTGAATAAAACATACGCCGGAGTGCCTGAGCCCAGTAAATCGCAGGTGAACTCCACTGAAAATTGATCGCTGATCAATTCTCGACTTCGTGTCTATCCCTCTAGAACCGTTTTTAGATCGGTGTCATACATTTGGCAAATCCCGTATTTATACCCCAGGTCGATTGAATTTTTGTTGTTGCCCTGTCTAGAATTTCAATATTCAACACATAAAGCTTTTTTTGCAATCATAAACTCAAATTCAGTTATTCAATATATAAATATTATCCCTAGTAACAGAATAAATGCATGTGAACTGAACTGAATGTGAATTATAATGACAATGCAAAAAATATTTTGAAAGTGAAATATACACGCATTACTTTCACTAACAATTATTTTAGAATGCTCTTATATAAAACGCAACGAATCTTTGATATCCGTGCCAGCTTCATGTTCGACTTCAAACCAGATTCAAAATTCTTTAATAATTTATGTCCTCTTTAGATTCAAGGTTGGTACTTTGCTGCATATTTATCAAACAAATTAATGAGTTACGTTCGTAAATATTTCCAATTTGAATAACATAGATATATTTAAATGGTATTTAATTTTTTATTCAGTCTGATTTTAATTAAGCGAAAATATCAACAAAGCACCTATAATAAAATAGGAAAGATCTCCTTTTATAAGTCGTTAAGTTGTTGTGGAGGGTGCTTGCCAAGAGTTCGATGCTACAGAACCGGCGACTAGCAATCTCGTTAAAATCTACGACGAAACTCTGCAATGGCGTTTTCCTGCCATCCTGTATAGATGGCGCATTCCCTACTTACAAGATTGTATATAAAACAAGTATAAAAACACGAAGAACGTGTTGACTATTTTTCTTATTTTTATAGTAAATGTATTTATTTCGTATTCCATTGAAAGTAAACTATAAATTTACGTGACAAACTCGAAAGTCCTTCTAGTTGTCATAAAGCCGTTCGATTCCGTTACGAGTGTGTTTAACCCTTAATACTGTCCACTTCCATGGGGAGTCCATCGTTAAGAGCGCGCTGTCTCCTGGCAGAGGCCCCTTATCGCATACGCTACGAGTAATGACGTCTTCGATGGCTGGCTAATGGCCTCCGCGGTAGCACTTAGATACGCAAATGAGCATTGAAAAGCCATCACGATTACACATTACCAACCAAAGTGTAAATTGTGTGCAATGATTCCTATTTTAATGTACCGTAATTTGGTTGGGTTATTTCATGTTTAAAATATATGTATACCTAATCAAATTTAGGTACAAGTATTATTTCGAAAAATTGTTTATGTTTTTACTCTAATCATAATTTATAATTATTTTAATCAAGTTGATGACTTTAAATGCAATAGTTAAATACTTATTATGCAATAATTTTACTATAAAGAAGTGTTAATTGTATGTAATGAATTTCTAATCGTTTGTTCGATATGCTATTTCACGTTAGATGTAAGTGATTTGAAGTAGCAATCGTCACTTGTTTTCAAATTATGCGAAGTGTAAGATACATCGAGGAACCCATATACAAACCAACACATATTAATCTTTTTTTTTTTGAGATCCTTCGAACATAGGCATAAGACTTCTTCACGTCACTACTTAACACAGTGCATCGAGTTGCTCGTACTATTAGGCCATGCCCAGTATTACCGACACTCTGAATCCCCAATATAAAAGTGAAGTGAAAATGTAAACCCCCCATACATTGAAAAGTTTAAAAATGTAGTTCCATTTTCTTGAAGATTTTTTTGTCATTTGAAATAAATATATGTAAATTGAAGGTTGAAATATGTATATACTATTTATATACTATTAGATGTTTTGTTATAAATACATCAACAGATATCATAAAAATGGTCCTTAAATGAACACATGCTGAATCATTTACTTATTTCATTTTATATTAGGAAAATGTTATGTTGTCTACACTGCCTGTGCATCGTCAAACATTTTGATATAATGTATAAATGACTTTGGTATCTATACTATTTTCCTACGTGTAATTTAACGCGAAATAATAAAATGAATATTACACCGACATAGTCTTGATTAATTTCCGATATCGCCGGATTCTTGCGATTACTTTGATTATAATACAGATAAAATTTATCAGTAGGTATAATGTCCGTAAATTAATAAATTTGAAGAAGCACCTATAGCAATATTTATAGATTAATATAGTATTAGTAGTATTGAAATAATAGGAAAGGAATATATTAAACCAAAAAACAGCAACCATTTTATCGCAAAACGTGTACGTATGTATGTAATTCTGTTCTGAATTTTACATAGTATTATCCGGGCTGCAATCATGACAGGCCATGAGTAGTCGACTTGCGGCTGAATCCCGCCAGGCATTTGCGCGGTCGCAACAAATATACGAATGCTTGAACTGTCGATTATTGGGGAGCTATAGAAGAATCGTCCCCCTCAACCTGCCTCCCACTATTTGTGTGAAAGTATCAGCGCTTCTCGCAAAAATCTATTTTTCATAGAAAGATTTTGTACTACCGTGGTAAGAATTTAAACGCTTCTATAAAGTGTATTCCTAAACGTAGATTGATTTTCTTTTTCTATTTCAGTAATGAAATAGTAGTCGTATTTTTGGAACAACTGAAAATTCATTATATCGTATTTCAAGAGAATTTAATTCATATACCCCGCTTAACGTCAACGAAAATCCTTGTCAACCCAAATTTAGGCTTACGAACCAACGCGGGACCCAAACTAAGTTATAGTTTTTACTTGTAAAATTTTCTTATTACTAACAGCGGGTAAATCGTGGTAAAAACAAAGTATAGTATTTTACATTCTATGACCCATTTCATTAAGGGATTTATACAAACCCTCGTCCCTCAATAACATACATAAATTATAAAATTATAACACAAAAAAACCTTCGTGTTAGTTAATCTTCTTAAAAATAAATAATATAATTTTATTACGTGATGATATAGTCCTGAACTTATTTAAATGCAAATCTTGACACGTTTATTTCTTAGTAATGTCAAAATGAAATCTCGTATACTTGAATCATATCATATCGACCGGACAAACTCATTTCGTAACGATCTTAAAATAAGTTTCTTTAACATGTCTTTAGTCACGTATTGCTCAAGCAAAAATTATTTTCGCTTAAATAAATTTTTCAACAGTCTTCAAATGCTGTTTTTACTGTGAGGTTCAATAAGAATTTGTTGAAACTCGGTATATTTCCTACAGGCAGCTTATACTAAACGAGATAATTACATAATTTCTATTAAAAAGTTATGTAAATGTTCATGAAGTCTATAAAATGAAATATTATAACTAGAATAATCTAGTGCAATCTAAAAGCCGGAGTAATTTATTCACTTCAAAAGATGTTTGTTGCGGTACTAACAATGCAGAAAGCCGGCGATGTGGCGCCCGCCCAGCTGTAAATGAGGTGCGCATTAATAACCAACTATGGAATAAATGTTATTGTTTGTCATAAACTTTGCTTCATGGGTCTCCACTTCCTCATCCCTCGATGGCTTTATAAACATAACTGTCGGATTGAAGTTTATTTTATTGCTAACAGTGAAATTTTCGATAACATAAAATGATGCATGTCCCGTTCTTATGTGAACCAAAAAATAAACAGCAATTCAATCTTATTTTGACGTTTAAAGGATATAAATCCAATGTCTTACATCCACGTAGGATCGCTGAGTTAAGGCAAAAGTTGCGCTTAGTTTTGCTGTAATATTTTCCCCGGCATCCTATCTGCTCTCGAAGACTTTTCATATTTAGCAAAACGCCAACTTGCATTGCTACGAACATATTTATTTTCATTTTGTATCTCTTAAAGGAATAATGACGTAACAACAACTTTTTCGTGTCGGATTTTTTTAAATAAAGATAAAATTTTACTTCGAAATACATTATTTTACTGTCGTTATTAGATCAATTCTTCATAATATCAAAGTCCATTGAATTTTATGATATCTTCTATTGATAAAAAACCTTTAATACGACGCAACTACAACAATATATTTTTTGTGAAAATATCATGAAAGTAACTTTCTGGGATCTGTAATTTGGAAAGCAAGCTTAACGGAATCCGAACGAGTTGTGAATCTATGATGACGACGCAGTACGATTCGGCTTATTTGTATGTAGCTCAGCGTCGCTCAGAGGGCGGATCCGAGACGTTCAGCGCAATTTTTCAACGCTTCGATTTCGTGTTTGGGAAGTCGATAGAGCAACCGCAGTGCAGCCGCCTCTATCTCCCCACTGCACCTGCTCTCGCGCCGTGCCACGTACTGCAACTTTAATCTCCGATCCGATAACGCACGACCGCGCATCGACGCGACGCTATATTTCAATTAATTCGACCATCCATAACGACGTGAAACCTCACATCGCTTAGCTCGAACCCACTTGCTGTCCAACGAGCACTCGACATGACGTCAGGGCGCATCGAATTTTCAGGTTGACATTATTCGTACACGCATCTTGATCAAAATCAAAACCAATATATTTGTCGTTAAAATTTATTATTTACTGGATCAATGTTTTTTATAGTGGTGGTCGTCAATAATTGCTTTAGTTGAATACACACGAATCGAAATAATCATTAGCGCCTTGGAGTTCATTTGTCGTGTTAGAGTTTGGGGTGTTTTTCATGGCACTGATTGCATTTACTTTAGCTATACATAGTAAATAAAACAAAGGCTCCAGTTATTTTCTCAATTTAAATAATATGCTGAATAAAAATAAGCTTGAACGAACCTCATTAGTTTTTCAAATATTTTTCTAATTTTCTTTATTTACTATATTAACTTGTATATCTAAATACAAATCGTCGTCGTTAAACCAGCTCTAAAGTGATCGATAATCATTTGTTTGATTAAATCTGTGAACGTCAACTATAACAGTTATAAATTCCATAGCCTTATAAGAAAGTTCTATATATAATTTATCGGTTCATTTCTTATTCTTATTGCGAGCGCTAGGGCGGCGCACGTGTCCGCTCCGCTGCTGAATCAACTTAACCCGACCGCCGCTGCCTCTCCGCAACTGAATGAACTTAATTTGATTTCGATTGTATTTAGCTCCACCCACGTTCCCACCTAATGACCGAAAAGAACGGAGTAATCCTTTTTTTATAGCTACCAATCCAAATTTGAATCAAAACCTTTGTTCTACCTTTTACTCATTTTCATTGCTTTTATTTTATAGTGAATGTGTCACTAAAGGGAGGTTCAATTGATTTATATTTAAGCGATTTACATTTTAAAATAAAATTAAACGGATGCATGAGACAGTTCCTTTTATATGAAACAGACTTGCCATTTAAACATTTATCGTTTTGATACGTTTTTTTATAGTTTATACTACTTTAGGCACTTTCAACTGTTGGTAATGAGATAAAATTATGAGACGGTTTAGGTATGATAAAAATAAGGACAACAAATACAAGGTATCGAACACAAAATTGTCCCCGTCCTTTATTTACAATGAAACCAATAGTAGCAATAAATTATCCAAAACAACGAAGTCCCCCAAAATTCGATTGGATAAAGTTTACAGAAAGTAAAGCTGTTTGTAAAAACCGCAAGCAAGTTTGCAATGACGTTACACTGTAGAGACAACTGGCACCGCGGAGGCACAAAGTAATTAGATAGCTGTTGTACTGTTCACTTGTTCAGCGCTTTTCCAATGAACGGTCGTTCGTTCTCTTGTTTAATTGCGGCCCAAACCGTAACGGACAGCGGGCCGTTTTTGTCCAACCCCAATGAGACGGAGCTCGCATCCTTTAATGATTCCCCATCCCTCCCTCGGTAAACCCTTCTATTATAATAAACGTATGCATACAGTCATTATGTCGCTAACTTCGTTATAAAAGCTTTCCTATTAATTGCTTCTGTTAATCCATTACTTAAAGTCAGAAAATCTGAATTGTTTATTTAGTTATTACGATATTAAATTTGTATTTTCATATTGCATAAATAACTATTAAATCCCTTGTAGTATAAATAAATTCGGTGCACTGTTTGGTTGTATCATAATTCATATTGAGATTCTATTGTGCGTGCTAATTCAGCACTCATGGTACATACACAAAACTTTGCCTCCAATCTATCTCGGTTCCGCCCGCATTCGGCACCGCGTGAATAATTCACGCTCCCGGAATGAGTTGCCCGGATCGGATGCCGCATATAATTCCACATTTTCGCACCGACAGCCTCCCGAGCACGCATTTAAGTTTTTGCCCGCGACCCGTGCCTATTCACGGTTAATTTTCCGAATTCAATTTTACAACCCATTCACTTAGAGAACGTTGCGAAAATACTTTATTTAATTAGACTCACGTAGGGGTAGACGTTTAACTTAAACGGGTGTTTTTTTTTCGTTTTACTATTTAAATAGATTTTGATTATTGTAACATTTGTAGTTTAGTAATTTGTGTTGCTAACTTTTAATTGCTCCCTCTGTTTTGTGCAATTCTACTTCTGATATCTTAGGTTAGTTCCTTTCATGAAATCGTAACAAAAAAAACTAAAAGAGTCAATATTGTTAAATCGGTTGTTACGTCGTTCTGTAAAACTTCAACTTACACTGGAACATTATCTTCATTTGTTTTCTTTTGTAACTTATTGACTTGAAAAGACTTTAAGACTCAGAACGATGACGTAAATAATATTATTTGATTGCAGTGTCTTCCTTCCTACGCGGTATCAAATGATGACTTCACATAGTGACATCAGAGTTAAATTACTAGTACTCGCAATATAATCTTTATCAATATATACGTATATATTTACGTTGCCAAAACCTTGTGCTATATATAGAAATGTGGTATGATGGTATCTATAGCATGGATATTACTAATATCAAAAGTTTTATCGCTAGAACATTCAATGTTAATACTATCAACAACTTTAAACATGATATATCAATTTATATTTTCTAAACACTAAATTAATTTCGGAATAACGATTCATTAGCTGGTAGTAATTAATTAGAGGGTGTCGTTTATTTACCCAGTCGCCCAATAAGCCAATTTGTGGTAGGTAAGAACGCGACTTAGCTCGCAACGTCATGCAATAACAATTTGTCATAATCTCCATATTTGCTATTACTGTCGAGTATTAAGCAGTAAACAAAGATTAACTATGTTATCATCGTCTGAATTCAAAACTGTTGGAAACAATTATTCAACTAACGTTACTGACGTTTTGTTTACGTTACCAAAACACTAGTGTATGAGTTAATTATATGATCTAGGTATGTATGTGTGTTGCATGTGAATTTTTAAGTTTTCGTTAATTTATCATTTAATTAAACATAAAAATAAAAGTAATTTACGTTACGGAACATCGACCGCGATGCACTTAGAAGCTTTCAGTCGAGGTGTCAAACACTACTTTCCTCAGTCTTTTCTTGCTTGTCATCGCCGCTGCTCGTTCTCGAGGCATTATGTTTTTGCTTGAAAAATAAATCGTGACGCATTGAAAATCACATAAAGGAGAGCGTGGAGGCTTTGAGAGGCGTCAATCAAATATTTTTCCAAGGTAACTCGTTCGAAAGCCCGAAACAAAGAGGTGCAGTTTCGAAACAATCAAATTAATTTTCCTCGTTGTTGTTTAATTAGCGCCGACTCTTGGATGGTTGGGTGGGCGCCGGGCGGCCGGTGTTTATCATCGGAAACAATCGCAACCATCCGAACTGCCCCCCCTACCCATGCCGCTTTCGCGGAACCTATTATTATTGAAGTCAAGACTTTACACCACAATGACTATAATTCGTCTCTCCCACCGACTTTATTATATTAATAAATATATTGCCTACCCAAACCTAGGTCTGATAAGAAACACAATTACTAATTTTGATATTTCTTTTGTTACAGGTAAATCCATATTTCATGCAGACTACAATTATATTAATTCAGCAAATCGCAAGTACCTACTGACGAAAATTTTAATATAATATAAGTGGATAATAATCACCATAATATGTTAAATCAATGTATGTTTGTACATACCTATGCCTTTATATGTTTGTTGGTGAACTAAAAAAATGAAATAGCATACATCGTGTGAAGCCGTACCGAGATAATCTGAAGCCGTATCTAATTAAATTGTAGCCGTATGTGCCTCGGAACAGGTCATTCCTTGTTCAGTCGTCTACCAGTTCGGACTCGTCAAATTGTGAACTCTTTATATTTAAATAAATAAAATGTGTTCAGATTAACAAACAGCATTACGGACCCCTAGGTAAGACAACAATACATTTGTATTAAATAACATAATACCTACCGTTATTATGTACGTGTTTGCGACAATATTACTTAGCCTCGTGTTAACACAATTAGGCTAATTAGATTTTCAATAAAATATGTAGCTACTTAGAATATTAAAGTTCGAATTTTAAAACGCTCTACTCGTTCCGATTTAAAAGTAATCACTACTACCTACATTTCGAAGTTTTCTAGACTAGTTGGTAATAGTCCAGACATTAATGTTTAATAAGAAAACTTCACTTCAGTTTGCTCGTGGCCTCGGTCTGCGGCAGCGTCTAATCTAATTATCCAGTGAGCTCTTCAAAAAATTACCAAGTGTGGTGCGAGCGCAATAACTTCACTTGAGAAATTTATAAAACCAGGGGCAACGAAATGGTGACTTTATTATTGATATACATAGATTTTATCAACAGCGGTACTCTTACGTTTTATAACATCATCGTAAAAGGGAAAAGTTATACATGACCGCATTCTGTCCCTTTATTCAGAGGCCTTGTCCGCCCGCTACTAATTCACTACGACGCTTGTAAGTGCTCGCCCTTATAATAAGGGGAAATAACATTTCTCCCCAGACGATAATTGCGTTTCTTCATTTTCATTACTTATATCGTATCGTACATGACGAGTTATAGACGTGGTTATTACCTATTCTTAAGGCGCCCTAAACGAAGGGATTACTGCTAGTTTCCGGCTCCGTTCGGTCCGACCTGGAACTTTGACCTCGAGGTGATTCCTTTCCCTTCATTTTATTAACCTGTTTCACTAGATGCGGAATGCGTCATTATTGTGTGTTAATCGTAGCGAAAACCGTGTTAGTGGATACAATAAGTAGGGGTTCATTCGTTCGAAATTTAAATACACAGCAAAGTTGAAAATTTTCTAAGGCATTTTTTTTTTCCTAATTGCACGAAATAACATGATAAGACATACAATGCGTTACGATAAATTCTGACATGATTGTACGTCCTCCGATCCGCAATTAAACAGCGTGGAATTGATATCCGTGTCCGCCTCATTAATAGTAAAAGAGCAGTTCATCCAGTTTGGGTCATTTACCATCTAGCAAAGTTTTATATCTTTATAGTTTTATCAATATATTTTTTTAATTCAAAATATTTTTTTCAAATCTATTCCGTGAAATACGTTCAATTAATAAACGTGATTTTATTTTATTACATAATTTCATAGTAATTATAATTATAGCATTAGACACAAGGTAACCATTACAGCTGTTTCAGGTTTGAATATTTAATATCTCGAAAAGTATTCGATGTATAAAAGTGTTACTTTCAATAATAAAAATGAATACATATTTTAATACGAGCAATTTAGATAAACGTGAAAAATTCGTATTCAACGATAAATATAGCGATGTTACAAGCTCACTCTGTATCGTTCAGGAAAATATCCAGTTTACTATTTGATATGCCGCTTTATCACGTCAATTTTGCATAATGTATAATATCTCGCGAGCGTATAAAGTAAGTTAACATATTGCTAGTTTATTTCGTCGGCGGGCAAAACGGCTCAGCTCAGAGGCTCGTATTTGTAACGCGACGGGTTATTAATAGCCGCGATAGCAGGTAGCCCGCGGCATAACACGATATTTGGGAAATCCGGATTTGCATAGGATAATGGGAGCGTGGCGGTGCAATTCGCAGTTTGGTGGTGGCGACTCGCTCGCGATACCGCCCGACCGAAGCATCAGCTGCAAATTGTTCAGCCTAATTGTAAATTTTGTCGTCTTCACTCCATAGTGTTCGTGTTTCAAGCTTAACAATCATTCCGAATTCAATACCGTTTGGGTACTTTTGTAGAATAAACCAAATCTAATATGGATTATAATTTATAAGAATTTAAGCGCATAATTCCATGATGACGCAAATTTCTATTATTTAATGAGCTATCAACTGCCACTCATAATAATATTCAATGCTATTAAAATTAAGATTTAATAGCTTTTATTCATTAATAGCTATGTTTTTATTTTAGTTCCGCCTAGAAATCGTTAGATTCAAGTTTCTGCATTAATTGTGAATCTGAATGTATTTGCCATCATTGAAATTCATATCGTGAAAATGTTAAATGCACTGTTGTTTAATAATTTTATTAGATTTTTATTCATAATTTCGAGTTAAATAAAAAATAACATATAAATCAGATGGAGCAATTAGTTTTTACGCAACAGAAAAACTATTTAATTGAAAACGGTGATGATAATAATTAGAAGAGGCCTGAAGTAAAGGGGGGAAGAAAGGCGAGGGACGCAGGGTCGTCGCGTGCCTGATGTATGCGCCGCCGCCGCGACGCCAGACCCGCCGGCGTCGCGACGCCGTCCCACAATGCAGATATCGTGCAACGCCACCGCAGCCTTTGCGTTCGCCGTTTACGTCCACGCGAATCTAGAGACCCCATCGCGTTGCTGCCAAAAACCCAGTTTTATGGTTCCAGGAAATCGTTATTTAAGACGCGGCTTAGGCTTACAAAATGTATTAATGTAGGTAATGGCAATTTTAAAATTAATGTAACACTTTTTAAATACTTAACTAGGCTAATATTATCAAACGGTAATCTCGTGTAATCTGCCGAAAAGTAATGAATAATTAATTATTCATGTATGAAACGGTTTCTGCAATCGGGTAACGTTTAGCATATTTTCAAAGTTTCCGGCATCAAACAATCAAAGGGCATCCTAATGACTGGGCTCAATGTTGGAGTGTTTATTCACACACTCTTACGTCGACTTTTGATTGATGCGTAGCGTAATGACGCGGGAAACTATTTCCTTCACATTTCCTCCACTCAATAAAGTATCGAATATGCTTATTTATATATTCGTGTCAGTTTATTTGGGGCTTTGTCAATGCGGCCCGTAGTGCCGACTACACTTGAAAGACCGTCATTTGTCAAGATTACGGCTGTTTGGGGATTGAGATATGAAAAGCGGTTATTGTTTAGAATACTTTCCCTACCCGAATAGGGATCCCGTTTTTTGATACCAACAATTATATGTATAAACCATAAATCTTCATCCTATTCACCGTGCCTTATTTTGCGCATCGCGCAATAAATACTTCGAAAAACGTGAAAAAGCGGACTCCAAGTTGTCACTTTAGTATTGTCATTGATGTTTATTATAGAAGGATTAAAACTGTCGATGTATTTTTAACTTGTAATTTATATTTAATGGATGACTTTGCTTAAGCGGAAGTATATACAATTAGCACGCTGCGTACGAATCTCTTCAGTCACGGACTGGCGCCGAGTGGAAATTACGATATTTTATCCTCAATAAAAGTGCACTCGGCGCCGTTAACGTCGAAGTCCGAAGAAAACTCCCCGTCTATAAAGTTAATGTGGGCGTATGAAGATTTAAATGACACGTTAGACACGAACATGTGCGCTTTGCGCTAGTTAAAATATATCACAACGACAACAAAAAGCAATTTAATGTAGGTATTTTTTGTTTTGTCTCGTGCTATAACACATCTCATTATGTGTTGTATGTGTTTACCTCATCAATATGTCTAAATTGCGAATAATGGCAGTCGTATAGCGTGTGAGAGAACATTTTGGCGCTATTAATCTGACAGCGCTGTGCTATATCGAGACGCTGGAGGCGGCACATTTATTTTATGTGCCGGCAATGTTACATACGCCATAAAAGTCGTTAGGACGGCGTAACGTCTCGCCAACGTCTTGGCCGCTGTAATTACGAGTGCCTGTATGGTATTCCTATAACTATAATACCGTCAGACACCGCTCGTGCCTCGAGCCCCTTGTCGCATTTCGGGCCCCCACATTAACCTAACATAAAGCAATAAAAGTCTCACACCTAATGTATTTAATAGTACACAACGTCCTATATTAGGTACGATAAATTTACGATATATAGGTACACTTCGACTTTGCAAACAAAATTACAAATAATTTAATGTAGCTATAAATCAAGTAAAATCTCATATAAGATTCCTTGGGGGCTGTAAAGCTTGGTACACACTGGGTTATTTGAGTCCTTATTACATACAGTAACATTATCTTAATATAAATGAATAAAATTAATTAAAAATTAAAACTATGTAATATCGAAAGATTAGAAGAGCGGCTCAAGAAAGCACAATGATAACAATGAGGAAGCTGGTTTTCTTTCTGAAATCACTTCGTTAATAACTCGACTGTGTAAAGAAAGTTGATTTACGCGGACATGTTTACTAAGTTCTCGGATTTTAGTGAGTGGAATACGATGTAGCGTGGGAACGACACCGGGTGCAACGCAGACTTTGAAGTATTCTAACTGGAATTCGTTTATTCTGTACTGCCAATGTAATAAGATACTACACTTTTATAAAAGCCACTTTTGTTGTAAAGACAAAGAAATATATAAATCGTACAGTTGATAAACATTTTTAATTTAACTAAGGTACATTGTTTTTATAGACGACAGGCTCTTTTTTGTAATGTTATTCTTATACAATGTATATATATCAATTGAAACTTCTGTTGAAATATAGTAACAGTGTAACTTCGTCCCAGAAACAAACAGTGAGAGCATTACCATTACACGGCACCTACAGTACGTAGGAGAATGTACAAATTAGATTGCGTGCGGGCTGTCGCGGAGCTGACGTTACCTCTAGGGTCAGGAACGAGACGCAGATGGAAATTTATCACGCCCGCCGGAGCTGAGACTACAAGTTCGCGCATTAAACGACTCCGGGACATTAGCCGCTTGCAAGATGCCGCCCGAGATCATAATTAAGTGCCGCCCAATTTATCGGTCCGACCCGCACCCGAAAACTCCCCTTAAACTTCCCTTATCGTACCTACTAAAGGCTCTTTATTTTGTAGTTAGTTCGCCTCGCAATTATCGCCTTTTATCTTCGTCGACACGGCACCATTGATCGTCGTCGTACAAGAATCGAGACATGAATAATTTTATTAGATTAATAATTTATTATAATAATTATCATATTGTACCTTTCGGGAACAAAAACATTGTGAGAATGTTTCCAAGCTACTGGCCAATATCT
The DNA here is from genome assembly GCF_905147765.1 of Vanessa atalanta. Classification (NCBI taxonomy): domain Eukaryota; kingdom Metazoa; phylum Arthropoda; class Insecta; order Lepidoptera; family Nymphalidae; genus Vanessa; species Vanessa atalanta. The sequence continues at coordinate 9,010,721 of NC_061873.1, forward strand.
TGACAACTGACATCTCTAAATACCAAAAGTCATTTACCGTTGCCAAAGTGACCCAGAAATCTTCATTCATCGAGAATCTATTGTTATTTACAGCGAAAGCAGACAATCATCACAAAACCAAAAAATGTTGCTTAATAGGTCACAGTTGAATAATGAAGTGTATAGGTATGTCACTCAAGTCAATGGCTGAAGTAAACGAGTGAAACGAAGTGTGTCAAGCGAGCATGCCGTGACAGTACTCGTCTGCTTAGACTAATTACTGCAGCAGCTCGCAGCGGCTAAACGGGTTAGGTAGTGCTGACCCGCCTAACTTGGCAACGTTTTACATCACGTTCTCTCCGTTCAATTAGTTTCTAAATGGCCTAGTATCTATTTTTATATGACACAATGAATATTTTTAAAATCAAATTAAACTTTTCGAGCAAATAAAGTGCGAACTTTATAAAAGTCGCCGTCGAAATCTTACCAGATTTGTAATGCAATGTTTTTTCAGCTCAGGGATGCGTTAGTAAAGCAGGCAATTTACGCGAGCCTATAAGTAACAAGATTCATTAAGGCAGTTACAAAGTACGCGGCGTTCTTAAAGCGAATGGCCCTCGAGCTTACAGCGTTCATAATGGCCGTACGAGCCGGCCGAGGCGCCGCGCGCGATTTAATGAAACACCTGGAGAGGTCGTGCCTGCTTCCGTTGCATTAATCTCGCTGCTCGCACCCCGCGGCTGTCCGTTCGCACCATCTGCATTATCATCCATGTTGACCCAACATGTTAAATAATTACCATCTAACATAGAAGACATGATTATTAGCCCAGTTAATAATAATAATATAGACATTTTTTTAATTAATAAAACGTAGTATAATATAAATAATTCACCAGTAATACCGAGTATAGTATAACTCTAATATTGTATCCAGACATTTAAAAGTAAGCAACTAATATTAAAGCCGGGATAAACAACGGCTGACCGTCCGCCGGCGGCAACGGCAAAAGTGGCCGAGATAACTCCGCGCACGAATGCATATTTTAACGTTAAGCTACGGCGCCGCGATGCAAACTTGTTTGGAACTTCACCAGAGTGAATAATTCTTGATTTAAGATTTCTCCTGAAAGAACTAGCTTTTTCTCTTTGTAGTTTTAAAATGTTCGCAAATATAATAAGGATTGTAACTGGAGCACGTTAGCTTTTGTAAAGAATTATATGGATTTGGTTTCATGTGTGCTCGTACACTCGATACGTATATTTGCGTTACGTGACTCGTGAGCAATTTGAACGTAGTGGTGCTTGGCGCCGCCCAGAGTTGAAAATAAAAAAGTAGCACGGGCGCGAGGCGTAAACACGCGCCCCTCTCGCGTGACGGCTCATTAGCCACTCCCCTGCGCCTCTATAAATCATTTTAAATTCAAATTCTACTTTCTTCCAGAATTGACTTTGCTTACCTAATTCCCTTCGTAGCCGCAAATTTTTAAAAATTAGATTTTACCTTACTTTTGACAATTTAAAAATATTTTTAACATTCGGGTTCAAATTGCGTCACATATCGTACATACCATTGATATTAATTTATTTTAATACTATTTTTTATAAATTTGAAATGTCTACTGTGTAACTATGTAGGCGCCTCAGATATATGCGCACAAATATCAGAACATATCATGTAGACAAAATGTAGCGGGATAGGCACGTGGCCACGTGCCATGGATACCGACGCACACTAGCACGTCACATGGAGGACAGTTATACACAGGTACACAAGTTGGCACATGCCACCGGTCGCTTCTATTCCCGTCCCTGTTCGACATCATGAACATTTTTGGCACTCACTTCGTGCGTACAAGTGGGCTTTAGAATCTAACTGTGAGTGTGTCATTCATCTAATCGTCAGCTCATTGTTTTCCTAGTGTATCGATTTGCAGTGGCGCGTGTCGTGCCGGCCAATCGTAAGCCAGCTCACTGTACAACGATGCGCTTACGGCCGATGATATTTTCTCGCCGGCGTGTCGCCGATCATCAATTACATGCGATCGATCGATAACCACGTGCTTATACTCAATGATTACTTATTACTATTTTTTTTTTACTTTTTAAAGGGAAAATCCAAGTTGATTTTGTTCTTTTGTGTATTGGTCTTTATGTTATTATTAGTTAACAAACTAATATTTTAAAGTAAGGTACTAAGTTTATATTACTCCCTGATATGTGCTATGAATGGGAAATTATTACTTTGTATGCTAGGTACTCGATCACGCCTGAGAAGCTTGTTTCGCTCATGTCGCAAAATAAGTCTAACAATATTATTTTAATTATTCAGAAAAACTATTATTATAAGTAAAATTTGCTAAGGAAGTGTTAAAATATAACATAAACTTATTGGTATACGAAATAGTAAATTCAGTTTAAAAAATACAACTGAAAGTATTTTTTATTTTATGGAGAACGGCAGTCATTTAACATATTAATTAGTTAGTCTCGTTAAGTCGGTCGTCGCTAGCACGGCGAAGTCACGGACGTGAGGCTCGCCGGCAGTAACGAAGGTGCCGGCGCGTGCCGCCTGCCCGACTGCAGCGACTGCATTGCACTACACTGCACTCGAGGACCGTTCGTTATACGCGTTACAGCTTTAAAGAGCACTCGGCGGCTTTACTCGACTCCACGAGACAAAAACGCCTTCGTTCATTTTTCATTGATGTCATTTTTCCACAACGATACACACTTTGCGGAATATTCTTGCATTAATATTGAAAACGCGTAGAAAAACTAGTTAGTTTATTCGAATGTTTTTAAATATGTATTCTGTTTTGGTTTATATTTTCTTACTTAACCTTTTCGTAGAATATTCTTGTCAAATATCGGTATTGATGCAGAGTAAATGACACTTAGCCAACCCCTTATTGCAAGAGAGCATTGTGTCATAAAGGATCCGGCAAGGGAGGCATTCTCGTTTCTCTCTTCTCTACTTTCACAAAAATGTTATTAGTTTTGGACGGTTATTGTCCATCCCGCGACCGTTAACCCTTCACCCTTCTCCCCAACAAGTACCCATTGAACATTCAATGCTAGGCCGACATAACCAATATCATTCTAAGAGTAGATATTACTTCTCGTTTCCACCATACTTCAGTAAATTTTTGTATTATTTGTTTATTCGACTCGACTAGAACATCATAAATGTTATCATGGCAACGTATGAATTAAGCGGAAGCATGTCTCCAATTAATTTTCTGTACAAATATAAAAATATGTAACGAAAAAAACACTGCAGTATTTAACAAAAAAAGTTATTCAGGCGGCAAAATATCAACTATCTGATTCATTAATAATATATTGTAAATGAATTATTTCGGCTTATTAAAAAAATAGTCACATAAAGAAAACGGTTTTGTTCAAAGTAAAAAAAAACTAATGCTGATTAGGAAATATTAACGCGTTTCTCAAAATCGATAACGTTTTAATAGACAGATAGTGGCAGCAATTAATGCATTGTAATGTGTAGCGAGGGTTGGAGCGCTGACCATCCGTCTGAGGCGACGCGGCCATTCGTCACGGCGGGAATCTGTCACGCTAATCGATGAGTCCACCTGCATGCATCCAAATTCCAAACTATTGAAGCCAACACTTTCAAACATCAATAATAAATCATTTAAAATTTCAAAGTATATAGGTATCTTAATAGATAATGTGACTATGTCTAGTAAAAACACACTAGAAATTGCTACAAAATTAATTTCGATGAAAGGACTACTTAGTAACATTTCATGAAAAATAATATAAAGCATTAAATTTTCATCAAATATAAGACACTAATTGTTGAATCCGTCCCTTCTAATAAATACTAGTTTGATAGACCAAACCGAGTTATCGTAGTTAAGATAGGAACGTGATCACCCATTCAAGTTTCACAAACGGCTTGCTAGGAATCGAAACTCGGTTAAGTAGACGGCGCGGCGTAACAGGAAATAATAACTTTATCCCAAGCTTAACTGCGAGAGGACCGTCCAACTAACATTATGCCTGCCAGTAACAAGTTAATCTAAATGCAGCCGACTGCTTCCACCAGCTAGTTGTAGCACGCATCGCCGAAGTTTAATAACTGAGAAATTTGGAATACGTCTGCATTCGATCCAACTGTTTATTTATTTGTGGTTTGTTTTAGAAAATTATTTAGTTTCAAAATATAGTTTAAATCATTTCGTGTTAAATATGGCTATGAATTATTTGCACACTTAGTCGGTTATCCTACAAACTTTTATTTTATTTTACTTGGATACAACACGCTTAACTGCACAAACTTGTTTTTACTGCGCGGAAAATTCTTCCGCCTGCAGTTAAATTTAAATCAAAATAAGAAACAAGCTTTTATTTCATGCTAGTTTTAAGACTAATTAAATATATTCGGCAAGCTATTGTATTTTCACCGACACCGAAACTGGAGTGCAAAATTTCAGCATAATTCACACTGAAGCCACACAATGCAATTATTTTTCATACAGCATTATCGGTCAGTACTTCTTCTAATCAATCAATATATTTATACAATTTGTTCATTAAACATCCTGATGTTTAATGATTATACCTGTATAATCATGTAATTTCAAACTATGTAATATAACGCAAAGAAAAAAATAATGCCTCATAGACATAATCAGTTGAGTTTCTAACTAAAATTGCTTTGGTATTCAGTTAAAGTTTGTTTGTTTAAGTATTTTCTTTAAAACGGCGATAAGCTCTTTTCCCGTTTTTTTTTTTCTACTGAATAAAATATTGCGTGGAGCTCGCCGTTTAGAGATAAAACGTCGACGAAGCTCTTCCTGTCACGTCCTGCGACAGTTAATTACGCGAATGTAAATAAATCATCATAGATGGGTGCGGTGGATTTCGAAAATAATTACTTTGTATTCCAATGATGCTGAAGCGATCAGAAGAAATACGTAAACATAATAATTATAATAAGTATAATAAGTAATAATAAATGCAATGCATTCTGAAATACTTGATAATTTGAAATCCGTTTGAAACGGATGGTTTTTCAAATCAAAAGTGTAATGCAAATTCGTATAATTTCCAGGGACGGTGTAACCGCGAGAAGCCACCCTGCAAGTATTTCCACCCGCCGCAGCATCTCAAAGATCAGCTTCTCATTAACGGTCGGAATCACCTAGCACTAAAGAACGCCTTAATGCAGCAGATGGGATTGACGCCGGGCCAGGTGCTCCCTGGCCAAGTTCCAGCCGTGGTGAGTTAAATTAATTTTACATATGCTAACACTAAATGAATGCTTCGAGCGATCGGCCCTCGAGAAGTAAGTAGGCACATTGTGCACGCAACACGCAGCTTTCGGTGTAACTTGCTGTATAATTTTGGAGCATTAATTGATTTACACGTAGATATTTAAAACAGCATTTAAATTGTTCCTGAATCGTTATTTGTTAGTAACTCTTATAAATAATCTGTACAAAAGTTTAGTCGTAATACTTCAATTAAAATCAACTCATTTTGTTAGGGAAATTCATTAGATGCAACTCAGTATTTGTTGAAGTTAATAGTTATTTACCTTCTTAGAAGAAGTACAGTTCCTCTTGGAGTTCTGGGCTTCAATTTAAAGTTTAACTCTCAGTAGTGTTAACATTTATGTAGATGTATAGTGATATATGATATCTTCTAAATAGTATAGATATATTCAATGACAGGAACAATTTAAATATTTTGCCGATGGCCGATCGCTCTTTACCGCTTAAGCATGTTTGTATTGTATAATTTTATTCGTTCCTTAAGTGGCATGTCTATTCTCCAAACTTACTCACATTTGTATGAACTGGGTATAAGCGGTAATGCAAATTAAATCACTGAAATATATTCCCTCACTATTCACACTATTGCTAACGTTACGGCCCGATCTCCTCGGGGTCTCTCCTCGCACCACTGCCTCTATGTTCTCCTTCAGGAGCTTTTAGTTCGTTCATACGCAACGGCTGCGCTTGAGTAGAAAAGCTGGTTGAGCTAGTGCGCGGAGTGACGTCGAGGGGCGAAGGACGGGCGCGGGCTGTTCCTCGCACGATAAGTAGCGTGTTGTGATGTTTTGTGTTGAGGTGGGCGGCGTGAGCGGAGCGGGAGCGGCTGCGAGCCACCTCGCCGCGCTGGATCCGATCAGTCTCGCCCTGCTCGCTCCGCAGGTAACCAGACTACCGAAGCCACGTCGCTGCCGGCCCTTCGCACCGATCGTACCAATCGCCTAGCCCCCCTCAATGCTGTCCCGATTACCTTTTACTTAGTTTATATATTTTATTATGTTAGTTTAGCACTTTCGTTTTACAATAACAAAAGTATATTTCCAAACCTGACTCCTTCTTCCTTTGGCCGGTGGAGGTAGCTTACTGGACAAATCGTATGCTTTTTGATTCTTCGACATTAAATACTTTAATGAAGCATGCCAAGGCTTAAATCTGCTAACTTTACTTAAACTAATACTATAGTACTTACCTATGCATATATTAATATATATTCTTTTGATTTGTGCTTTAATTAAGGTTCCTGAGGCTTTTTGGATTTAATTAGTATCTATATACTTGGGATCAATTGCACTAACAAAAATAAAGAGGTTGCAATACAATCAAAGTTTGACTAATTTTATGTATTTATCTTAGGCAACGTCGCCGTACTTATCGGGTGTGCCAGGCGTAGGGTCGACGTATGCCCAGTATTATGCGCCTCAGTTGGTACCCGCGGTGCTTGGGCATGACCCGGCCGCCGCGGCGGCCTCGCCGCTGGGCGTCATGCAGCAGCCAGTGCTGCAGCAGAAATTGCCGCGCACTGACCGTCTCGAGGTAAGAACATTACGTTGCCGGTTTGAAACTCTGATTATCCTTAACCCCTGAGTAGCGCTTCCTGATGTTGCTACATATTTCGGGGACCGACACAAATGTTCATTAAATATAAGTCAGTGAATATTTTTTTAATTAAAAATTGGCAGCTAATTTTGTTTTCTAAATAATACTGTGTCGGTTTCCTAAGCAAAGTTAAGGCGATGCAGCCTATACCTGTCCCCGTGTGTCTGTGGTGCGTGGGCGCACTGGCTCAATACGTCTGCGCGTTCGCTTTGCGAGCATCACTCGCTTCACTCTCTCCCCGGTGAAGGGTCTACACTGTTGGCGCGATGTCGGCAACATTGCCACGCTTTCTCTAAAATATGAAACACACACATACGTTACTGTCACTGGTAGAACCGAAAATATAGAATGTCATATTTCACAAATAAAGCTGCCGCCTCCTTGCCTTAAGTAAAAACTGTTACAATATATTTGTGCCTACATTGTAGTGGTGCCAGTTTAATTGCATAACCTTTAATAAAGTAATTAGTTTCACATTAAAAAGAAACCAAAAAAACGATAGATATGCGACGGATGCGTTAATATTTTTATAGCGTAAACTTTAGAAATTCAAAAAAAAGCGGCGTCGGGTGAATTTTAACTCCTCTCACATACATTAGCTTACAAAAATACAATCAGTAGATATTTTACAGCTGACATACTATTTTGCATAATTAACATGATTAAAAAATATACTCAAATTCGGTATTTCAATTAGATCGTTTAGTTTCACCAATCGATTTTCATCACAAGTGCGGTCCGGAAGAAAAATTAATAAATATATCAAAAGAACTTCGCGTAGACTAGGTTCGTTAGATATGAACGGTAGACACTCGGTACGATGTAGACGGGTAGAGAGGCGCGCGTACGCCCACGGGAGCGCGGGGCGCGAGCGGCGACATGGCTGGTGTGTGGTGGTGCAGGTGTGCCGGGAGTTCCAGCGCGGCGCGTGCAAGCGCGCCGAGTCCGAGTGTCGCTTCGCACACCCGCCGCCGCCCGTGGTCGCCCACGACGACGGCTGTGTCACGGTGTGCATGGACGCAGTCAAGGGCCGCTGCGTCCGCGACCCCTGCCGCTATTTCCACCCTCCCCTGCACCTGCAGGCGCACCTTAAGGCGCAGGCGCGCGGCGCGGTACGCCACCAGGCTGCACGCTCTCGCCTCGCTCGCTCGCGCTCGCTTATCTTCTTCCGCTTGGTCTCGCTCGCCGCGACGCCGCTTATGTTTCGCAGAGCTTGTTCTGTTAAGTTCGCCGCGGTGTCGTTCCGCGTCACGCTTCCGTCGCACTCACGCTTCACTTTTAATTTTTTTTATCTATCGCATAATATCACCTTATGCCAAGCTTTAGGTGTATTCTGTGCATCTATTACATCGTTATTGTTTCTGTCCCGTCCTGCGACGCTTGGCTTCACGTAGACGGCCGCCGCATCGCAGCAGCCGGCAGCGAGCGCGACTTCGGAGCCGGGCAAGAAACGTCCGGCGCCCGCCGAGCTCGAGCCGCCACCGGTACAGCCGCCAGCTTTGCACGCTTCTCCTCCCCCACCCGCTCCCGCCCGCACGCTCCCCGCGGCCCCTCCCGGGCGGCGCGACGCGGACTGGACGCCCCCGCCCGCCCGTGCCGCGCCGCCCTCATACCCCTGCCCATGAACCCATAGAACCCCGCTCAACCGTCTTGTTTCTCTTTTCAGATGGACATGAAAAGCGTCGGATCCTTCTATTACGATAACTTCGTAAGTATCACAACGGCTACGAGATGGACTATACAGAGACCACGGGTGAACAACCGACAGAAATCACTCAATCCAACTGTCTATCATTTCAGGCCTTTCCCGGAGTGGTGCCGTATAAGCGACCCGCCGCGGATAAAGCCGGAGTTCCCGTGTATCAGCCGGCGACTACGTATCAACAACTGATGCAGCTTCAGCAGCCATTCGTGCCCGTGTCATGTGAGTACCCCGCGCCCGCCTCGTCCGCCCCGCCGGCCGCGGTTACGGCGGTTTCGGGAGCCACGAGTGCTCCCCAGCCCGCGCCGCCCCCGCAGCCCGCGCCACCGCCCGCGCAACAAGCCGCACAGTCCGCGCCCGTGCAGTCCGCGTCGCCACCCGCGCCCAGCGGCGACGCTTCCGCGCCCGACCCCGCCGCCGTGGCGAAGGAGGTCGCACACAAGAACTACGCAGCCGCTCTTGCACTCGCTGCACAACAGTCCGCTATGGCGCACGCGGCTGCAGCCTACACGCAGCAAGCGTTCAAGGCCCGCGCCGCCATGCCGGGGCTAATGCGCGCTCCACTGATGATGAGGCCGGGCTGGCCCGGGCCGCCCATGCATATGCCCGCCTTCTACCAGCAGCCGTACATGTACGCGATGCCACCGCCCACGCCGCCGTCGGCGGCCGCGGCGGCTGCGGCTGCGGCTGCCGCGGTCAATCCCTACAAAAAAATGAAGACGACCTAAGTGAGTGCGCGGGCGGGCCGCGGCCGGAGGGGCGCGGGGCGCGGGGTCTCCGCGTAGAGACTCGTACGTGTGCGATCGAGTGTGGCCCCGGCCTGTCGGGGTATTAGCGCTAGGCGTGTTGTCACATTTGTATTGTATTATTGTAAGGACGAAGCGAACGGTTTCCGTCTCGCGGATGTCTAGGTAGTTTTACGCTATAATATCTATTCTATTATGTATCTACTCACTTACCGTTTTATCTTATGCGTGTATATTTCTCGTATCTACGATCCCGGTAATAATAACGCTTGAAATGCATGACTGTACGTTTTTTATTACCTCTTGTCGATCGTCGTTTATCGTGAGTATCGTCGTACTGAGAGTTGAGCGCTTGGTCCGTCGATCCCGTTTCCCGCTACGTACACGCTTGTTCTCGGAGGAGCTCCGCACGGGTGCGCTTTGGCCATTGTGTCGACCCAGTACCTAGTGGTTACCGGCTTGCAGCAGCGAGCCCGCACCTAACACAGCCGCCTTCTAATTTTCGCATGGATAGAACCCACCACCCCTATATACGTTTGGCTCATCAGGTATTATACTCATTATTCTAGTGCTCCTCGTGTGTGCTATGTGTGCCGGCGTGTTCATCATTAGAGCTGCGGAGCTGACGAGCGTCGCTCTAGCGTTTTCTTTTAAGTCGCACTTCTTTCTATTTATTTTTAACGCTTTCTGTTACATGCCTTCCGAATGACCGCTTCGGCTGTCGTCCGCATTGCAATCTTTTGTCGCTTTTTGTTTCGGGACGGACAGGCTGTGCGCCGCCCAACGCTCCCTATGTGGAGTACACGGACGAGCGCGGACAGGTAACGAGTGCCGCGTGCCGCACGCTTGCTCCCCGCAAACGCTACGCTAGAACGCCACCCGTAATCTCGTGCGATTTGTGAGCATGTCGCTTATTAACCCTAAATTTACTCCTGACACTTTAAAGTCGGCACTCCTCTAGGTTTTCGGCGGCTTTTCTGCACTCCTGCTCTTTCGATCACGGGCTCAAGTGTGTTCGCTCTAACCAAACTCGCATATCACCTCTACCTGCTCCTTAGCCTATAACCTTTACTTTTGTCAATCGAAAACATTTCATATCAAAAAATTCATACAAGCTATTATATAAAAGCAAAAATATCTAATGATATCGAACCAATCGATCGATAATCGCATTTACTGTTAACTTCATTCTATTTAATTTGCAAATATATTCAACAGTTCAACACTTCCTATGAGCTTGCTTCGTAAGTTCGCTTCCGTAGTAACATTTAGTTATGCTTTAGGTGATTAAAAGTAGACTAAGCGCTTAATGATAGCGAACTAAACATAATGCCGTCCTGTTTGGGCCACTGTAACAAGGTCGCGGTACGCTTGGTAAAGCTTCGTGTCGCCTTGACACATCACAGCGAAGGACACAAAAATAAAACATTGAAAGAATCTTCCTGTAATGCTTAACGGCCGGTGGGAACGTGTGTTTATTCTTCGAAAGCTACCTTTGCATAACCGCCAAGTTTTTCTCAATAATTTAGTCACAGATAATTTGGAACTTTCTGTGCTAATAATTTAACGACACATCTGAATTGATGGCATCGCTTGTGAAGCAGAGCATACGTATGAATGTCATCGTCACATCCATCATTTAGTCATTGTGCTGTAACTGTATCAGTTATTGTATTGAACAGTTGATGCTACAACTTACCTCTTGATGATTTTTAGTTTTTGTATAGTGAAACATACTTGCTTTCAAATGTGGAAGAAGTCACTCTACAGTATTGCCTTGCTTACACCCGGTAAGATATAATCAGCTTACTTTAATATCCTCAATATAAGTGATTTCCTGTTTGTAGCCTATACTGAAACACCGCTTTATGGTAACACGTTTCAATTCAATGAAATAACAAGAGCAATTAATTCAATTCAAAATTCATGTGATAATTAAAACTTTGCACAGCTGCGGTTATTTCAGTAAAGGTAATGTTTTATTAATAAATACATAACGAAGCCAGATATTTATTTTCTCTCAAAGAGTTGACGAAATAACAATAAACATATTAATGAAATATCGCTCTAAATTATTCCCGACTGTGATGGCGTCGGAACAACGTCAACTCCTTGGCAGAAGTTCACCTCCGACAGAGTCAACTATCAACTACTAAAGGGGGTTATTTATCACTAATATCAAGCTGAATGCTTTATGAGTAAATGTAATTTAATGCGTAGTTGGTAATTGAAATGAAGGTGGTGAGATAAGAGAAGTCAAAGTGAGGTCCGTGGTTGTTTAACATTAACGTAATGAGCGTCCGTCTGAAGACGTGATTTGTATATTTCGCTTTGTGCTCGGGCCAATTAACCACTTTGAGTTTTCTTATTCAATGCTTAAAGTGCTTCGCCGTTGCGGCTTCAGTTCCTCGCTTAAGACTTGTTGAAGCCTCTCTGATGCTTACTTGAAGTACTCACCGTAGACGTAATTAATATACTTGGTTTTCTTTTGTTTGTCGTACAGTAACCGCACTCTCTAATGGTCATTATGTTGCAGTTTGTACTACCACTAACATGTCACGTCCAGAACTGTCATGTAAGCTAAAGGTATAAATTTAATTTGTCTTTTTACATATAACCATGCCTACCTATCGTTACCGATCAGCATGACTGTCCTCGGTTCCACTACTGAGAACTAGCGATGGACTCACCACAGCCGACGCAGACACATTTCGCAAATATCCCCACACAGCCTATTTAAGCTTTTTTTTATAGCGACCGTTGGTTTTTATGGGTACACTTTGGACGCTACAGAACCTATAGAACGCCCTCGCCCTGGTACAAATTGTCTAGCATCATGCTTTAGCTTTTTTGTAAAATATAGTCACGCTTAAATAAGATTGGCTGCGCAATAATGATTATATTTCAAGCGTTCTGCATGCCATTTAGATATTATATATTCATACCTACTTGCATAGTGCAGCGTACTTTAACACTACTCTGACGGTTACGGAACTCATTTACATCGAGACAACGCCTCCGGGCTCGTAGTGTATTTCCTGTGTACAGTTCTTTTCGATAACGGATATTACAATATAAAAGTGACACACTGTCAGCGCGCCACTTGATCAAAGAATGCTTGGAAGGTACAATCATATTGTGCAACAAATCTTGTAAGGTTATTGTAATATTAAAGCAGCAACAAGATTTGATTTCGAGCAATTTCGCCTTCCGTGTGTCTTATTTTTGTTACTTAAATAATACCGTAGCGATTGAGAAACTACACACGCATTTGTTTAATTCATTAGAGGGTCAATACGAATACATTATGGTATAGTCACATATCAAATATCAATAGGTAGATCCCGGTACCTTTGCTCTTTGATATTACAAAAACTACTTCGGCGTTTTTTTCAGACGGCTGTGCAATGAGGATACTTTTCAGTGTCAGATGTATGAATGTTCATAAAGTGATAGAGATAGCATTAACACTATTAACATAATTAAAATTCATAAACCGTCAGATATTTCACATATATCGTACAAATATTACTCTACAAGCAAATGTAGTATTCTCTAATATACTCTTTGAATTATTTTAAATATTTTTGACTGTTTATGAAGTAGACGATTTAGTTATTGTCATTCAAACAGTTTATGCACAATATTGGATATATATTTACGGGATATGATCAAATTATCACCCGATATACTTTCAAATGATATGAAAATTTAAGTGAATAATACACTATTACTGTCGTAACAATATTTTGCTTCATGATTACAACATGTTGATGAAATTCATATGCAATAGTGAAGCTGAATGGTAACTCAAACGATAAATGGCTGTGTGACCAAAATTTTACAAACTGGAAACATAATACTAAGAAAACGTAATTGATTTTTCGTACAAATATTGTGGCAAAACTGTTTGAATGTACACTTAACCATAAATAAATACTTATGAATTATTTTTACACTTTTCAGTTACTGGACACCCTCCCGGTGTGCCAAGATTTTAATCGACAAGGATGTACGAGACCTACCTGCAGATTCGTTCATATTCGTGAAGGTATGACAACGACATAATATTGCTACATTATTTATTTTCGAGTAACAAATTGTGAAACTTCATTTTCTTAATCTTTATATAAATTATTAATTACTATTTACCAATTGAAAATTTCCACAGTATTGTAAAAGATGACGTTATCAATTTTTCTTAAAAACCTGCATGAATATTATATTCCAAATTCCTGCAGACATCCTTCCTTTTGCATGATCTGTCACTAATACGTAGGTTAGTGTTTAAAGAGCGTTACAAGTTCTTATAGATAATTTGTACTAGAATAGTCTTTTTGAAAGTAGTCGTGTAGAGAAAACCTATCTGTTGATCACTAGCCTGTTGTTGTTGTATAAATGAAAAATAGAATAATTGTAGCTGTTTTAGATAAACTGAGTTAGTATTCATGACATAGATACCATTCTGTACTCGTTGTTGTTATCAATATTCTCATGATATTTATTATATCATTCGAAATATCAGTTTACTTAAAAAATACAGTAGTTGATGTAGTTTCAGTAACACAATGTAAAAAGTCAACTAAATTTGATATCACGCAGTAATTTTATTGTAATTCATATACTTGGACGATTGAAGGTGATGTGGTATCCGTACCTTGTACTCATAACTTACGTGGTGCTGCAGGGTGCGGGCTGCAGGTGGTGGGGTGCCGCGTGGTGGTGTGCCGCGACGCCGCCGCCGGCACGTGCCGCCGCGCCGCCTGCCGCTACTACCACATCCCCGTGCAGCTGCCGCCCGCGCTGCGCCCCCCCTAACATGCCCCCACCCGCACGCCGCCCTTCTCCCTTCTCACGCCCTACCCTCCCACGCCCTCACCCCACACCCATTCCCACACCACACGTCGCCCGCGCCCCTCGTTATCCATATCGATCGCGCCTCTGACACACTCGGGAAAGGCAGGTTTTTATCGGCTGGTACTGTCGCTCCCGCGGCGGAGGTGATGATATTTTAGTGAATTCGGTTAGTGCGAGAGGCGGAGGTGAGCCGCGTTGTCGGCGCGCCTCCGCCGCTCGCTCGTGTTTGACTTCGGGAAAGAGTGTGTACATAAGTAGCGGGATATGATTCTCAGGCACGGTCATGCGATTGTGATATGAATAGAATTCGAGACGCCGGAGCCGTTTGAATGATTTATCGAGGTCGTACCGAGATCGTCGAATAGTAGTTAGTGAGGTTTCAAATGTTTTATTACTATTGTATATTATTTTTTTAAGATACGATATGAGTTCCTGTAAAGATCGGCGCGGCCGCCTGTCGGCGCCGTGTGAGATTTGTTGTATATAAGCGAGGTATTGTTAGGGCGACGCGCGCGCTCGCCGGGCGCGCGCGTCGGCCGCAGCTTCTGCCGAAGGCCGAGGCCGGAGTCAAAAGTTGCACCACCCCACTCCTACTGTGAGCATTTTTGTGAGAATTATGTTATTTTTTTATTATGTTGTAAAATTATGTTTTTATAGATGACAAGTTTTACACTAGAGTAGATTAAGATGATCGATGATGAAACACCAATAGTGTAGCCGCTTCTCTCCTTCGGCACTGATACTTTTGACGCCGGAGCACAATACGCGTTGTGGAGCGCCTCGTCCGCTCGGTTGTCGTTTCCGTGCCGCGTCCTCCTACCCCACTTAGAATAGATCACGACACTCGTAGAGTGATAGTGGACTAACAAATCGAAATACAATGAACGTTGTCGGACAATATTAAAACGAAGAAGGCATACTTCAATGCTATTTACCTAAATTATAGGATAGAACGTTGGCTTTTATTCCAGATAGATTTTGCTAGATAATCATTATTTTTCCGATCGATCCCTGTCTATCGAAGCACAAATAGCGACCGACGATCGAGTCCGATCGACCCGTCAACGAGTCCAGATAACTGAAATAGCTCCCCTGTATTGTTTTCGACATGAACAGTATTAACTTTTGATCAAATTTATCTCGTCGTATGTATGTAGAGGTGATATGCGGATAGAGAGAGGCAGGGGAGGCGCCGCCGCGCCGCGCCGCGCGCGCCGGTGCGCGGTCGCCGGCGCGCGGTCTCGCCGGCGCGGCGCGGCGCGGCGGCGCCTCTCTCGGGGCGAGGAAGCCCGATGCCTGATATTATTCCTAGTCCATATCCTTTTTGTTGATCAGTCATGCGATTAATGTTAGAATAAAAATATTAATAATTTGATTTATTCCTCCCATTTAGTGGATATTTTGATAATGATATATTAATAATGAAATATTTAAGATACATAATACATATTTGATTCTAAATCCTGATAAAGTGACACTACGTTAGTAATTTAGTCGGAGGGATACTTGTGCCGTGATTATATTTTTAGGTATATATTATGAAATAATTCCTAGCGTCGGAATTAAAGAAGTGATTAATGTGTAAGTGCGTTATATTTATTGTCGTATATCGTAAGTGAAATGCCATATCGATAAAAGATGAATAGCGGAGGGTGGAGTTAAACTCGTCAGGAGGAGGTTGCGTTTTGTTTGCGTTGGTTGTTATAATCGTCCGAGCCGCTGGCTGGTGGACAGTTCGCTTTTATCAATACGGCACTATATGACTTAAATACATAAGTTGTCTTTTTGTTTGTGTTAAAATTTATCGTTTCATTGATTATTTGTTACCTTTAATTTTTATTATCAAAATTTTATGATCTGACGCATTTATTGTAAGACAATCGATTACTTTTATAATTAATTAGTGTGATAATAATTATTATGGTATCAAATTGCCGTTATAATATTGAACATCGAAAGTATCCTTCCTCTTTAGAAGGGACTCTTCTGGCCCAAGGTTTCTAGTGGATTTTATATTTTTCTTTTTGTTGTATTTTTAATGTTGCGTGTGTCTTACACATAATATATTTCATTTTGTGATATTTTTAACTATAAAGTACTGTTATTATAAATCCAAATGGAATAATGAAGACCTAATTAATTAAATATTCAAGAATTTATTTGTAAATCACAAAAAAAAAATGTAAAACTGTAAATATATTAACAAAAAAATGAACTGCAACACAATAATTATTGATTATAATTATATCTCTCATCAAGTACACTGTAAGTTCTTCGATACCTAACGATGGTATGTTATTATGTAGTAGTACAGTCTACTAAAGGTGAACCGGTCCAGTGAACAAAGTATTGATAATATTGTGAACATTTTTTTATTCACGAGCAATCACAGAAAGTACATGACATTGTAATATTATTTATGAAATTACTATGTGATGTGATCTTCGGATCAATTTTGAGTACAGTATAGATAATAAACAACTGAATATGTCACGTGGTTATTTATTTCCTTACCTTAATCTGCACTGTTGATCGAATGTAACAATATAAGCGCATGTGTGATGTCGCAAGCAGCCGCTAGTATTATATAAACTTATTCTTCGTCTTAAACAAAGAAAATTCATCGGATTATAGTTTGCGATTCAAATAAATGTGTTATAAACTTATATACCCAAATGGTTGCTTTATATATATATAAAATTAAAGCACATAGTGTATCATAGAATTAGTTATACGTTTCATTAAAATATGTAATAAAGATATTTAACTTATTATTAGCACTTACTTACCTAACATCATAAAAAATAATCTCAGTATCACACTGATTGGAGTTAATTTAAGACAATAGTCAAATGGTAGTTTTCTATATACTTACATAAAAAACTCGAAATTTATGTTAAAATAATACTGATTTATTTTAGCAATATCTTACTTTTAGTCCTAGGCACTTAGACAACTTATAATTCGATTTTGCCGATATATTTGCTGTACAAGCCAAGATTCTATTTTTCTAGCTAAGAATTATTTAGGAAATATGTAGCTAATTTAAAAAAGGCAGACATATATAGAGATCTTGAAGTCATATTTCAATATTAATCAGTGGCGTAGCTATCACAGGGCTAGGTGGTGCAGTGCACCAGAGGACCCCTAAAGTGAGGGTATTTTTTTTTATATTAAAAATTAAATTGTAACTTATTTATTGCACTAGATTATATTTCTATTCTACCAATACTAAATGATAACATTTGTGAATAAAATAAAGCAGGATCCCGATTTTTCTTTTCAATGCAACGCCGCTCCGGAACTTTTACCCGCATAGCTACTCCACTGCATTTCTACCAGAAACAAATCTTTATAAGGTACTGGTAGATCTTAAATCACGAGAAAAGAGAAATGCATATAACACAAACGAAACCTAAGACTAACTCAAAATTATAAGATATATCAATGTCTCCCTAAATGTTTTTATCACAGATGTCAATAACCATAAATAAATCGTAGGGATTCTTGATAGGCAATAAAATCCACTTCTTAAGAAATTCGACATTTTCTATAAGACTGACATACATCCTAATGGACTCAATGATCAGATAGGAAGTTGTCAGCACCGCATAGAACTCAAATTCACAAATAATATAAAAATATATAACAATTACATGACGTCGTCCTGACCGATTACTATTCTCAACGGTGACAACCATCTGCGTAAGATATAATTATTATTATAGATCAGGCGTGTGTGCAGATACAGGTGCAATCTTCATTCAACGAGACAGCAATCGGACACAACCGAGGAGTTGCAGTGACAATGGCTTCACGTACCTATTAGACCCTTCAAATACAAACTATTCATGGAAGAAGAATAACTTTTACTGGAGGGTCATTCAATAATAGATTAACCCGGAACTTACAAATCCTTGACACATTTGTATACAAAAACCAAGCTGAGAAAAACTAAGACGTAAATTAAATAGGTCTCAGAATCTCCCAAAAAATAAAGTCTTGTCATGGTGAATGACGCTCAGTAATAGGTATTTCTTTATATATCCTGCCTAGAAGTCAATAAATACTAAGTCCACGTTTTTTATCATTATTATAATCTTGTATTGAGTAATATGCATTATGCTTTTTTTACGAGCTTTAAATTGTTTAATAAGCCAAGTTAAAAATGCTATGGAATCTTATAGAAACTAATACCGGTATAATATAAGGTGTTATATTCACGATAAAAAAAACAATGACATACTAAAATAATGACTTTTTAAATAAGTTGGTGTTACCGAGTAGTAGAAGGACCTATAGAAGTAGGAAAAAAGATAAACAAACCTTAGATTTAGGTATTTCATGATAACTCAGCTATATTGTGCACTACTCTGCTAAAGATTAAGATTAATATATTTTTATTTATAATACACCAATACTACACTTATTATTAATCACTTATTTCCATTAAATTTTGCTTTCAAAATTCCGATAACAGTTACGTCGACGTTCAAAACGCCATTTTTACGCAAATCCAAAATGAATATCATAGATTAATGAAGCTCTCGACCAATGATATCCCGTCAATTTGCTGTCAAATGTTGTTTATTTGATTTTTCTACGCTTGTGTTTGAAATAGAGTATAGATATCTAATTAATATTTGAACCTACCTACGTTAGAATTAATATAAATAAAATATCAAATTACTTAAACGAATATCAAATCATTGTTACTAAATGTAAATTTAATAATTAAATTTGAAACTGTACTTAATGCATCTTTTTAAAAACTGTACATATTAAAATTTACTACAGTTATAGTAGGGTTATAGTAGGGTCGACTGAAGTTAATTTAATTTGACAAAATCGGTTGGTGTGACTTCATATTATACTGTATCTGCTTTGTCAATAGGCTCTAATTATAATTATAGATCTTATTCCAATCAAAGAATTCATTTTCTAATACTTACTTTGCTAGGCTATCTGTCTATACGAAAAAACTATTAATCAAAAGCTATTTAGAAAACCTTGGATTAGGTTTCTATTGACCCTGTGTCGTGATTAATCGAAACTGTGAATAGTGTTTCTCGAAATGCTACTGATAATGATGTGAATGTGAAACGGTACTAAAAATAATTATTATTATAAAATCTACATTATAATAATAAAATCTTTTAGTCAATACATTGTTTTATTCACGTTCGGATTGAAGTTCTCTGGCGGCTTCTAGCATCTAAACATTTAAAAAATGTTTTAGATATGAATACATGTCTCGGGTTGAAATCAATTTCAAATGACGCCAGATTATGTGCAAGTACGTTAAAAAAATATTTTTGGAACAATAGCCAGCATAAATATAATAAAAACGACATAAGGTTCGACGTTAGTAGCTCTACTCGTCTGACTTCAGAGTTACGTCATCTTTTTTCAATTGACTCGTGTTTCTATTGACTCCACGCAGCCGTAATCATTAAATTAACAAACTACAGATACGAGGACATAATTATACAGTTAATAAAAACTTCGCAGAAGTCTTTAAATGGAAAAAAAAATTATTAAGTTTTTTTTGCATTTAATATGTATCTATTTGTTTAAATATTATGTTTAGCCAATTTAGTCTAAATTCGATATTAGGTAGGTACCCTTTAATGTAATAATATTGTCTCTGTATCTATTGAGTTTTAAAGCATTTATATATACAATAGAATATCTATGCTATGAATAATGGACGACTTTATGTTCTAGTATAAGGCTGCTGCATTTATTAAATTATTAAAGTAGTAGTAGCCTTTTTCTTTATTAAATCAATACTTATAGATTTGATTGTATAACAATTTATTTATTTTGAAAAAAAATATATTTTTCATGGTTTATAAATATTCAGAAACTAGTTTGAAATATTTGATTTTTAAAGCAGGTGCCGAATTGATATAATCACTTGTGACTAAGTGGTGGTTATATGAAAACAGCTGATATGGATGTAGATATAGATAGTCTAATATTTATTTGTCTCCCAAAATCACGACTTTAAAAGAAATTTAAAGTCCATTACCTTTGATATATCGTACATTTAATAAAAAAAATTGCAAGATTTGTATTTTGTAGTTTTCTATATTTGTCACGAATTTTAGTTCGAAAAAAACAGAGCTGGCGACACTGTAATGTTGTGTCATATGTTGTATGTCTAAATAGTAAATTGTCTAATTGACTATTGTGTCCTTTAGAAAGTATTTCGACTTTTGTTGTAATTGTTATTATTTATAAATTGCATTTACAATATTGTAAACTTAAGAAATGTGCTTTAGTATCAAATTATGTTGTATTTTTTATGACCATAAGTGTGAACCTTAACAAGATATTTAGTTTTGCGAATGTGAGCAATGACTGTTATCATGTTTACTAAAAACCTGTTTAGATAGCCCTTTTATTAAATAATTTTCTTATTTTCAGAACAAATATTAAAAAGTAAAAATGTTCGCGAGCTTAAAAAGTAAAATTAAGGAAGAAACTGGCAGCGACATTAGCAAATTGACTAGTAGCTGGCGAAGCGGGGCCTTTTTAGGGCGAATAACGTTAAGGGATGACTCGGTACGATCTTTATTAAACTACTTTAATTTTGCTATTCCATAAAATAAAATATAAAATTTTGTAAATTTGTGTCAAAATGTTTTATGTCTTTTTTCAATAACTAATCATAGCTGACAAACATCTCAATGGCAAAATTTTACTGGCTGCTAGCATTTAATCTATGTAGCTATTAAACAAAATTATTTTGAAATTTCCAAAGTAATTGTTTGTTTATTGCTCTGTTTAATATTTAATTATTGAATGTATTGTTCTAATTTCAGTCTACAACAAGTCCATCAACATCAGGGGGTCCCGGAGATTCAACATCAGATGTGAGTCTTGGTTTATTTATATGTATAACTAAACTTACCAACATTATTCAATAGTTTCAGTTGAACAAGCACTTGAACATACTTTAGCGATATACATGTTATTCTTAGATACCTACTTAATTAATACATAATATGTAATGCTATTATATAAAAATAAATACAATTGTATCTTATATTTAAATATTATACAAGTAGTTATTTAATGTATGTATGTTAGTTCTACCTAATTAAGTTATATAATTAATATCCATTTTCATATAATCCCATTTTAGCAATCAAATAAATTTTATTTTCAATGATACCTATTCTCGCTTCAAAATTGTTTACATACTTAAGCACATAACATATAGCATCACTACATATTAAAAATACTCCAAATGCCACATCTACCTCTCTGTCTAACTAAAGTCAAAAACTATACAATTTTTTCAGATTTTGAATCAATGGATGGATTAATTCACAAGCAAGGTTTAGGTGCATAATTTGTAATGGTTTTGTAAAAATTTACTGAAATATTATTGTTAAAGAGATTGGCAAAACATTATGCCTACTGGTGGCTGAAATGACATGCTCTATGTACTATGTACCAATAGTATTATATGTATAACATATAATCTAATCATTATTTTATGAACTTACTAGTTTTGTTAGTTTGACCTTGTAAGTTAAATTGTTAAAAATAAACTACAATATTTTCTATTTTGTCAAGGTCTATGCTGTTAAGTGTTTTTTATTACTGATAGGACTAAGTTAAGTATTTTCCTATATTTATAACATTTAGTACTATGTTGTTAATTATTGGTAGGTGAGCATTATTGTAAAATATCAACCACTCTTTAAATATTTAATACTAGTTATTCTCCTTCAACTCAACAGTTGTAATTTTTAAAGGGAAATTGAGATTTCTTCTAAATGCTAATGGCTGAGTGATACCAACCAAGACATAGGTTTACAACAAACAATTGTCCCATTGTAATTGCTGCTTTACTGAATCCAACAGAATTAGTTGTAGATAAATATTTTAGGATACTGATAATAGGACGCAGTGTGCCTGTCCGAGTGAGTAGTCAGACTTATCAATTGTTCAGCAAAAATGTGTCTGTTTGAGAGAGAATGGGCCAATGTAATTATATTTACATAAAATGTGTTACATTATCAATCTTATGCAACTCTGTAGAGTTTACTTTTAACTATGTTAGATTCCGATAATGGCTTACATTGACTAAGGTACAAATGTTTATGGTTAGAACTGATATGATGTTGATGGATGGATGTTTGTTATTCATTCACGACAGAACAGCTGAACAAATCCGAATGAAATTTGAAGATAGATTTTGTAGAAATAATAAGATTTAGAATATAAGCATTAAAAACGGTTTATTGAAAACAAGTGCAAGTGACATAACACATTGACAGACACTAGGAAAAGTTGAGAGATAGCAAAAAAGTATTTAAGCTATTAGGCGTTGTTTAACTTCTTCCAACATCCTCTCTTAAACATAAGCCCATCTTGGAGGCACAGAAAACCAATTTTGAGTGCGTCGTGGCTTTCGTTAGGGCATCTGCGACCATCATGTCCGTCTGAACATAGCGAACGTCAATGGCCCCACCAAGCACCTTGTCACGAACAAAATGATGCCTCACATCGATGTGCTTCGTCCTGGAATGATAACCTATCTCTTTCAGCGTAGAATCAAGCTTCTTATTCCACTGCCTACTCGCTTGTTCTAACCCATACAAAGATTTCTTAAGTTTACATACTTTCTTATTACTCTCATATAGATGTGGTTGCTTCATATAAATCTCCTCTTCTATGTCGCCTTGCAGAAAAGCTGATACTGCGTCCATTTGACATATATCCAAATCATATTTTACAGCCAAAGCTAACAAGTATCTTAGAGATGCAAGTCTCACAACAGGTGAAAAACTTTCAGTGTAATCGATTCCGGCCCTTTGTGAACATCCTTTAATCACTAGACGTGCTTTATACTTAACTGTTTCTCCATTTTCATTTCATTTTACCTTGTAAACCCATTTGCATGGTATGGCACGTTTGTTAGCTGGTAGAGTAGTCATTTCCCAAGTATTGTTTTCAAGTAAGGACTTGTACTCTTCATCCATTGCTTCTTTCCATTGCCTTGCATTTGGACCTGTTAATGCTTCTTCAACAGTTATTGGATCTGAAACTTCCATAAAACCCATGAAATTATTGCCTTCCATGTTTTTTCTCTGATGTGACCTCAATGTAATTCTACTTTGTATATATTCATCATTACAATCATCATAATCATCTGTATCAGGATAATAAGTCTCATCAGTTTGTCTATTCGAGATACTACTATCAGATGAATTCTCATTACTTGAAGATGTTTCATTTTGTGAGCTTTCATTGATACTTGTTTCTTCTGTCTGATTCTCTGAGTCTAAACAATCAATCTCTGTCCTACTCAGAGGAAGTGTAATCTGCTGTGGTACTGACACAGTTTTCGGAGCAACATTTTCCAAAACGTTACAATTTTCAATAAATACCACATCTCTACTAATTACAATCTTTTTACTAACTTTATCATAGAGCCTGTATCCGTTCGTATTCTCACAATATCCTACAAAGATTAATTCACGTGATTTGCTATCCCACTTACGACGATTTTGCTTAGGAATATGTACCATGACCTTAGAACCAAATATCTTTAAATGAGAAATGTTTGGTTTCTTTCCAGACCAATTCTCATATGGTGTTGTTTCAGCCAGTACACGTGATGGGGATCTGTTTATGATATATGCGGCAGTAGCGACTGCCTCTGCCCAGAATGTTTTTTGCAGTTTTGCTTCAAACAACATGCACTTTGCACGATCTACCAGCGTCCGATTCATCCTCTCTGCTACACCATTTTGCTCGGGCGTATATGGAGTGCTGGTCTGATGTTTGATTCCAGAAGCTGCCAGAAAATCAGAAAAATCATTATTACAGAACTCTTTTCCGTTGTCACTTCTTAATATTTTTATTTTTCTTTCTAGCTCATTTTCTACTTCATTTTTAAATTTCTTAAACACTGATGTAATATCCGATTTGTTCTTTAGAAAATAAACATATACTTTACGAGAATAATCATCTATGAAGGTTATGAAGTACTTCCCTCCACCTAAAGATGGAGTCTCCATCGGACCACACAGATCAGTATGAATAATGTCAAGTAATGCATTTGCTCTAGAACCCGAATTTGGAAATGATAATCGTGTTTGTTTTGCTTCGCAACAGGGTATGCAAACAGTATTTACTTCTTTACCAGAAATAGTTACACCCTCAGTACATAGAGGTAACCTCTTTACATCGGCCATATTTAAGTGACCCATTCTTTTATGCCATGTAATTAAATCTGTCACAGCATATGCATTTCCACTTACAACATTAAGTTTGTACATATTGTCTATTAGCTTCGCTGTTGCTACTAAATTCTTATTGCCATTGTAAATGTTACAACCAGTATTAGTAAATTCCACTTTACAGCCATTCTTTGTCAATTGACTGACAGATAATAGGTTTGTAGTTAATTCAGGAATAAACAGAACATTTCTCACCTGTATTCGATGTTCATCTTTGTTTAATTTGGTTTGAATATTTACTTTACCCATACTCTGCACAGGGATCGCTTCACTGTTTGCCACCTTTATTCTATGAACCGGAGGTGTCTGTTCATCATACATCCAGTCTGAGCGCCTTGTCATGTGCATTGTTGCTCCAGAGTCAATATACCAGTCATCCTGGTTCAGTGTGCTGTAAGCTGAAAAAACTGCTGCAAAGGTTTTTTGATTACTTTTCTGTACTTGTACTGTACACTGATTTTTAAAATGTCCATATTTATTGCAGCTATAGCAACGAGGCCCCTTCCCTTTTGGCTTTTTATTGTCATGAGAGGTATTTTTATGCTTTGTAAAAAATACAGAAGTTTCGGAAACTTTCACTTCCTGTAAGAGCTTTGTTTTTATAAAATCTGATGATATTTTGATACCGGAACTTTCCAGACCCATGATCATTGGTTTATAATTATCCGGTAAACCTGCCAGCATGAGTGTTCCCAACCATTCATCATTTACTTCGAAATCAATGTTCCGCAACTTATGCGCTGTACTCATAACTTTATTCACATATTCTTCGATACTACCACAGTTGTCCAATGAAGTATTGACCAAATCCTTAAGTAAACCGACTTTTCTCGAAAGCCCGGAGTCTTCGAACGCATTCTGTAGGTTTTTCCAGACTTCTTTCGCTGTTTTTGCATTTTCGATATGTACGTAGTTCATAGGTTCAACCAACAAAATTATCTTCGACTTTGCTTTGACATCTTTCTTAAAATCGACATCGGTACCAGGTTCAATATTTTCCCACAATTCTTCCAATTGTAAATATGACATTACTGCAAACTTCCATGTGGAGTAATTCTCCCGTCCGACCAATTTCTCAATTTGTATGTTATTCATGGCCATTCTTTACGGGACCGGCAAAGTACAATATATCGCGCAATACTTTACTATGACTTATTTTAACGGTAAATATTTTAATGTTTACTCTGACGATTAAAATTAAATTAAATTTTAATGATTTTACTCTGGAATAGCATTAAGTTGCTTTTTATTCTCAACACATCCAAAAATACAATCACACATGGGCAAAAATGCTGGTGGAATCTAGTAACAGAAATTGAATATTTCTACAAAAATAATAATAAATATTTTGTTACAGTCCATATCACCACAATTACAAACCTACTTATCAGACCGCACTGGTGGTGAAGTAGACCAAGCAGCTCTTCAACAACAGTATGCTGAACAGTTAGAGATTAAATTAAGAGATAGAGATTTGTACTGGGAACAGAAAATTGAAGAACTGAAACTTTCATTAGCTTCTGTTCAAGGTAATTTAATTCATTTAATCGATAATGTTTTCATTACTAACAGTATTTAAAACGGGATATTTACCATGTTTTTTATTTTTATTTGTTGGAGCTTGATATTTCGACATTATCTACGAATGTCTTGTTCAAGTGAACAAGACATTCGTAGATAATGAGTGAAGTGGTAAATATCCCGTTTTAAATACTGTTAGTAATAAAAATAACCATGTTAATTTAAAATCTGATAATGTTTTCTTTTTACAATAATTTTAAATCCTGCTGCAATAAATGAAAATATCTTGGTATAAAATTTGAATTCAAAATAATATATAATTATTAGCATTAGTAGCAATAGTTATTTCTATTATCATTTTGTATAAAAAATATATGAGATCACGTTATCTAGATTAAGCACTTTTTTCACACAGGTGAAGAAGCACTTGCAGCGCAAGCTGTTGCACGAACGGCTCAAGCCGAGGCCTCCAAAGCAATTACAGCCAGAGATGCAGCTGAAAAGCAGCTCAGTGAACTGAGGGCGCGACTTGCAGCTGCAGAGAATGCTCAGGACAAACTCGACACACTAACTGTTAGTCCCAATTATGAACATTCACATACTGAATAATTACTAGTTGAATTAACACAAAAAGTATAGATTTATTTCGTTTTTAAAATGCATTTTATATTATTTAGTAGAGGTTAAGTAACCCAGTAAAAGTTGTTTTTTTATTCTAGTACATATTTACAAATTAGTAAAAATATCAAAATAAAAATTGCATATTTAAATAGCGCGCGGAAACGCTACTTTGCCAATATGGCGCTGCAATGGGGTCGGTGACGGCACATATAATCCACATACAGTAGGCAAACGAGGTTAACAAACAACTGATGTCATCAGAAACCCCTCCAACCAGGAGCGTTTTGTGTCACGTGACAAACGTTTAAAAAAATGCGTTTTTATTTATGGATTTTTGAATAAATTAATTATTATTTTCAACTTTCGTCTATAAATAACCATTTTTAAAATCATAATATATACTGATTACAATAATTGACACTTCATTTTTTCCCATTGTCAAATAGCCTATTGATATAGGTTTCAATGTTGCCCTTAATGGCTTCGAAAATTCCTAAGATTGTCATTTTAAGTTAAAGATCTTTATTTATAGTCAGTTTTTTTAGTATGCATAGACTATAGATGTTGCACTTTTAAATGCCGTAGACTAAACTAGAGTTTACCGGTGTAAAGCAAAATGTGTGTATATTTCTTCCACTTATTTTAATGCATTCAATTAAAAAAAAATCGTAGAACTTCTGGTACTGGCTTGAAAAAAATTAAAGATATGCGAAGGATTAATTATTAAGTAATTCAAAAACTTTGTGAGAATGTAAATTCCTCTAGAATATAATACTATTTTCTTATTACATTCTGTATCCATCCTAATATTATTATCACTAAGTATGTTCAGGGGTATAGAAAATTACATAGGGTACTTAACACCTGCAGATATCATACTATGAGGATTCGTGACGTTCCCCGCAGGAGGAGGTGGAGCAGTGCCGGCGCGAGTGGGCGCGCGAGCGCGGCGAGCTGGTGGGCGCGCTGGGCGCGGCCGAGGCGCGCGCGCGGGACGCGGCCGACGCGCTCGAGGTGCTGCGCGCCGCGCTGCCGCCGCCCCACCCGCAGCACCACATGCACGACGACGGTGAGCCCGTTCGCCGGTCGTTCACTATGATAAAATTATCTCGTAAAATTCGTTCAAAGTTGTCCGGTCTTACCGAGGCCTGTGCGGAAAGCTTCGCCGCGTCTGCTTTTTATACAAGACCGAATACGATAAATTGATTTAAAAAATAAAAATCTTAGACAAGCGAGAAGTGAAAGCGACGGGCTGCGACGAGTTCGACCGCGTGTGTCGCGAGCGCGCGGTGCTGACGCGGCAGCTGCAGGAGGCCAAGATGGCGCTGGCCGACGTCAAGACCTCGTGGAGTGGCCAGATCGCCTCCTTGGAGACCCAGGTCAGCTTCGACATCGACGCACATTTGCCCCGCTGCAGAGACTTATCTATAATATTAAAAAAGTTTGCATTTTATGCACAATATTAAAAATATTTTATTAATATATGTAAACCCGAAAACTACTGAATTGATCTCAGTCAGTTTGTCTTGCATAAACATACAGTTGGTATATTCTATGCGATCGTAGACGTTACACTTATTTATGGCTAACTAAAATAAATAATTATGTTTGTATCGACATATTTTATAATATTTATTGTATTTATGTATTCAGTGCGAACATACAAAATCACTATTTATATAAACACGTATTAATTTCGGTGTTATCACGAAGACAAGTTACAATATTAATCAGGTAAGTTAATATTCAAATAGTTTAGCTAACAATGTTCTTAATAGTCATTAAATATTCGACTCTCGAATAACAACACATACTACGTTTAGAGAATTTATAATATACATACACACTAATTTTCAACTATTTGTTTTGAAAATGCATGTAAATCTATAATTATTAATTTCCATTCTTAATTGTACATAAATACTTTTTACACTAACATATATATAATATATCAAATATGTTATTTGTGATATAAATTGTTGAAGATTTGCTCCGTCAGGTGGCACGCGTATCGCGCCAAGCGGGCGAGGAGGGCGCCGAGAGACGGAGGGTCGAGATTGAGAAAAAGGAATTACAGGAGAAAATTGATAATTTGTCCGTCGAACTGGAAAAAACAAAACAAAATCTTGCCAATAGTGAAGCTAAGGTTAGTACTATTTCTATCGAGCACTCGATTTAGTGGTATGATACTTTTTTTTTTACATATTGCTTTATAGATTTAAAATCACGATCAATCCAAATTTTTTAATGACGTCTGTTGATTTCGTTTGTTTCACTTTTATCTAGAAAATATTTTAATTTTATCAAAACTCTTCATGTAAATATATATTAATTAATAATTATTATGAGACCTATGATTTTAATATATTTATTTTATCTAATATTTTAATATGCTTATGATAAGTGGTGATAGATAGTACATGGTACGATTCAGATATAATAAAAAAATAACTAAATAATCGACTACCATATTTAAGTATTAGAAGCAAGAATTTAAATTCCGGAAACCGATAAAAATAATTTGAGTACATTGAAGAGTTAACTAGAAATATACATAAAAACGATAAATGTTTTAACTTTCAAAAGAATCGCAACAAGAAAAACAATAAATCGCACTAAGACATATGTATACATTTAATCTTTATGTGCGTATGTGTTCGCAATATATATGTCGAAATTAATTTAAGTTTTCAAATTAAGATGCCCACTAGTCTTATATTTACTAAAAAGGATCATACGAAAATCACTGGTACGCTTGATCATCGTCGATCATAAAACTACTAAATTAAATTTTCTAACAAAATATCTAAATTAGTTCCGGAATGTACTATGCGCCTCTAAAAGTCACACCTGGCGATACGCAGGGCACGATATTAATACTGTCCTGAAGGCAGAAGTGCGTTACGGAGTACGTTCGATCGCTCCCAACGTATAGTTAGACTTAGACAGGCTAAGTGTTCGTGCGAGTCAGCCAGTCAGTATCGGCCGTTCTAACCGTTGTGTGGGCGCCAGGTGTGGCGGCTGAGCGCGGAGGCGCAGGCGCAGTCGCGCGAGCTGCGGGCCCTGCGCGCGCACACAGCCGTGAGTCCCTGCCTCTACAGCATTTAGCCTGCCACCCAAACGCGAACACCGGCCCTAGGAGAGTTACCGTCGACCCCGACCCCTACTAGAGCACATATAAATACGAACATTTTAAACTGAAATGATGTATTCCTTAGTTATTTAATTATTACTTAAAAAAAAATGACAAGTACAGACGTTAGCGTTACAAGAAATGGGGTCGAAACATTGTTCAAAAAATTAGGTTCAAAACCTGTGTGCAATATTCATGTTCCATATACATAAAATGTGATAATAAAATCAATAAATTTATTTTATACCGAATAGACAACTAATCGATTAAATTTATTTTATATAAAAATCGATTTTTTTATAAATCGATAACCATATTTACAGTTCAATAGTTAATCGATTAGGGTTGCCACATTATTTTTTTTATGTTATACAAAATGTACAAATAAAAATATATAATGTAAGTAAAACAAGGTAAACATTTACACATTTGTATTATGTACTTATTAGAACTAATTACTACTTGGAACCTATACTGAAATCCTTAGCATTAGTCAATCCTAATAATGTATTCTTGCGAGAAAAAATAATTACAACGTATAGGTAGTTAAATTTTGTAACAAGTATTTCTTATCAACATTTTAAATATAATTATACTTTTTATTTTTGGCAGCTAAATATTTATGTTCCTATTTTATTTTAACATTGTCTCTTTATATTATAATATTT
This sequence comes from Vanessa atalanta, assembly GCF_905147765.1. Taxonomy (NCBI): domain Eukaryota; kingdom Metazoa; phylum Arthropoda; class Insecta; order Lepidoptera; family Nymphalidae; genus Vanessa; species Vanessa atalanta. The sequence continues at coordinate 9,041,117 of NC_061873.1, forward strand.
TTAAAATAGAATTAATTAAAATTAAAATGTGGGTATAAAATATCCATTATTTCTTTGTTTTTTTTTTTTTTTTTTAAATAGAATAAGGAATTTTATTTTTTACCGTATTTGGTGTTCTCAGTCTTTAGTGTAACTTCGGTATAGTCACACTTAGATAGTATTTTGAATTGTCATTTTATCAAGATAGTTTAAAGATAATGTACACATCACATGACTCAAGTCAGATAACACGGCGTGTCAATATTTTTCCTTATTCACTTAATTATATTAATAAATTGTTTGAACACATACATTCCACGTAAGTTTTAAGAATATTTTTATCTTATTTTATTATAAATGTAAACAAATCACAGCAGCAATTCGATAGCTTTTATTTTGATTGTTATATTTTCTCTGTATTTTTGTTACACAAGTAAATAGTTTTTATATTTATCACGCACTTTTATAAAATAAAGTTTATTTTATTATTTTTAAATATTTTTATTTACCTTCTCGCTATTAGCGATGGCATATTCGTTAAGCTTTCTTACTGTTTTTGCTTATTTATTTTAACAACATTTTAAAAATAATGTAAATATTAAATAAGTTTATTATGTTAGTTTGCTTCATTGACGATATAGCTTTGCTTTTTTTATTTAGTTTTAAACGTACATGTAGTGCATGGTATGACTAATGCTGAAAGTATTAAACAAGCATGTATTTTATTTCACCTGTTAGTTTGTGTGGGTCACATTGACAATGAGTTGAGCTGAAATTTAGCACAAATATTTGTGCTGTTGTCTGTACCGTTTAGTGCAAAAAAATCCCTTAATTCATGGATGAAATAAAAGCTTGTTTTTAAAAAGGTTATTTTAAATTTGTTATTATTGTAGTATTAAGATAAACACCGCTTATTACATTAAAAACGTTTTATACAAAAATATATTTTTTTCAACGAAATTGAATTTTATATTTACCTAAATATGATATATCTTATAAAATAAAAATTTAAATAGCGTATGTCATTAAGTAAATAAATGATGACTGTTTTATATTTAGTAAATCTTTATACAATACATTTTAAAAAAATGTACTCATCCATTTTATCTACACTTTTTTTTTACAGGACGTGACAGCTGAACTCGAGAGCCGTATCGAAGTACTGACCGAGGAGAACCGAGAACTAACCGAGGCACTCGAAAACGAACGGACACTAGTCAAGATACTACGAGAGAAGATAGACAAGTCCAACCGGCTCTACGACGAACAGAAGGTCGAGGTCAACCACCTTAACTCAATGATGACGGACATGCAACACGACTATGTTGATATACAGAGGAAATTCGACAAGTGAGCCCATTTACTTTTGTTTTTTTATTGAACGAACGAATGAATGAGTTGATAGCAAAAACGATACTAATAACAATTATTTAGTTCTTACCCTGCTCGTGTCCCAATATATCTGGGGTCATTCTTCTCTATTATTCTTCATCTGATCGTTCATACCCATCCCTCTCTAACCCTCCTCAAACACTCCGTGCATGTTTTCTTAAGCCGTCCTCTTCCCCTTTCTACATCTACGCTCATGCTCATCACTCTTTTAGAAACATGATTAACAATTATTTATTTATAAGAATTAAGAACTCATTATATAGAACAGGCAAGTTGACATTCAAATGAAACAAACTAATGAAATATACACCAAAAAAAGCTTTTATTTAATATGATATCAAATACAGTGAATTCATTCGTAAAGGTCTAAGTACACATGGTGCAAATGTTAATGATAATCCAAGAATATAATTATAAATTTAACTAAAATAAAATATCATATCAATTTACCGTCTATGACGTAAATGTTAAACACATATTTACATAATAGTTTCAATATATGGGAGTCACAGCTGTATTCGCAAAGAGTACGCACTACTAATTCAAAACATTAAAGATATATTTAAAACTATGTATAGCCTTCGCTTTGTCGCAGCAAAATGATTAAATTAGCCACTTTACTAAATGGCGCCGTTCAACCGGCGGCCTGAATGACATTAGTCAATTCATCTTTTATTCATAGAATAAGGAAGCTCCTGAAAAAAAGGTTGTTCAACTATTTCGGAACTCGATGGCTTTCGGTGCTACGGGACTGCAGCCTTCCTTTTCGCATTTGGCTTCTTAAAATACACTCTAGGTGTTAGGCTGACAATACTAAATAGTGTTAAACAACAAACTTACCCTATTTTATGAACGTGAGATGAATTGGCTTGTGAAGGCTACTGGTTGAAGCCACAGCGTCGTTTAGTAAAGAGGCTTTTCATTGAATAGCTAGTTTAAACAATTGGCTGCAACATATGTATAATGTGACAGCAAAAGAAATAATGACAAAATGAAAACTAAACTCCAACTCAGACTCAAAAGTTATCTTTAAGGTGATACTGAAATTGCATAAATAAAAAAATAACAGGTGCAAATTTAATTATCATATAATCAAGAATTCTACGGAGTTAAACCAAAAACATAATTATTGCCAAAGATTATTATTTATGTCAAGTTGGATTGTCAAAGAGCGTTCTGTTTCGTCGAAAAATACTGCCCAACGCTTGGACGACGCACTCGTAAAGTAGTATGACGTCAAGTATGACGTTGTCAAGTGTAGATGTCACGCACACAAATTTTGCTATTATGTACATATATATATATAATTTAAAATTCTTGTTTTATTTTATTGGGATAATGTAACATAAACTTTTGAATAAATAAGGAAATAACAAATTTTTTATTATATTCAAATAAACATTATTTTTATTTCAATCTTCAACGATTGCAATTACAAATATGATATGAGTACAATTATTTTCATCTTCATTCTATGAATAGATTTTATATTCCCCGACATATGATTTGTTTATTTATTGAAAAAGTAACACCGTCAACTTATCACTGAACACTTAAAATTAACAACTAATATGGGTAACATTTAAAGTGCCTTTAAACGTGTTTTAACGCATCGTAACCCAGTACGAGTTTATTTCCTCATTTGTTTTTATAATTGACGATAGACGATAACATCTCGATGAAAGCTACAAATTATGCCAAATTTGTTTCACCAATCCGCATTGGACCCAATGGAATAAGTTAATTCTCTTACCTTCTCAAGAAGAGACGAGGCCTATGCATTCAGTGGTGGCCAATAACATGCTTTTAGCTAACTTATGCGTACTGTCGTACTGTGTTGTAGAGAGAAAAGAGAGAAGGACGAAGCTCTGCTACGCAACGCCCACATGTCTCAGAACATCGAGATGAGCCAGTGCAACGTGCGGTACCTGGAGACTGAAATTGTTGATCTGAAAACTAAAATCACTGAACTGGAAGGTGTCATTGCGCAGCACAAAGAAGTATGGAAATGTTTACTTTATATACGTTTTTCAAATATTATAAAAACATATAATAAATTAATTATTATTTTTCCAACAAACCAAAGTCATGCATTTGTAGATAAAAAAATATCTATTAAGTGCTATTTTGAGGTAATTTCAACTGGCTGTATTTCATCAAAAATTGGTCGTTTAGGTTACATAAAGTTGCTACTTTATGTAACCTGTTGCTACTTCCAGATGCTTCTGGAAGCTCGAAGATTATAGTACATTGTTTTGTTTAGGATGGAAGTTTATCTTTGTATTTTAACAAGTACATTGTTGAAATACACAAAGTATTGAAAAACAAAATCTTAGAGCTTCGAAATCCTCCTTTTTAGGTATTTCAACCGATACGACCAATTTTCAATGAAATATGTACTTAAAAATCTTATTACTTGTTAAAAATCACCTAAAACTTTTGTTTTTTTTTTGTCTGTAGTACTGTATCAGTACTTAACAATTATCTTGTTATTTCTAGAACCAAGCTGAGTGTATGATTATAAAAGAGAACGAGACGACTAGATTAAAAGAAATGGAAGAGTTGAAGAGAAATATCGAGGTTTTTACGGAGAGCGAGAGCGCTCTCAAGAGAAACATACAAGACTTACAAACCGAAATCTGTGATAAGAATAAGGTGACGGCCCATAACATTGCTTTTAAACATTTAATGATTTTATTTTTGTTTACGTATTTTATTTTAATTAATCTTAATATTTCAGAAAATAAAGACTTTAGATAATCGAATATCAGACATGAAGAAAACTCTTCAGAGAGAATTACAGAGTAGCAAGTCCGACCTCTCATCTGCAGAAGAACAAGACATAAGTAGACGGTGAGCTCATTATGTATTTTAAAATTAACAATTAGATCGCAAAAGTGAGCTCCAGAAAGTCAGTATCCACCTCACGTAAAGGTACCTGAAGCACGTGGTGCTGCGCTTCCTGACGTCGCGCGAGCTGGAGGCGCGGCAGCTCACGCGCGCGCTGGCGGCGCTGCTGCGGCTGTCGGCGCACGAGGAGGCGCTGCTGCGCGAGGCGCTGCCCGCGCGCTCCGGCCTCGCCGCCTGGTTCCCCTCGCTCAGCGCCTGAGGGCCGCCCGCCGCCCCCGCCGCCCCGCCGCCCCCTCCGCAGCGGTGCTACAGTATTAAGGCGGTAGCTGACACGCAATTAGAGAGAAAATTTAACGTCATTTGAAATTAAAAAATCACAATATTCGATATAAACGATGCACTGCACTCGAGACGGTCGGGCGAGATTCATTCATAGTTTATATTTGCCAAGTGGAAAACCGGAGAGGACATGAATGTGCAATAAAATGTTTGATTAAAACGTCACGCATACGTTGTGGAATTGAACATTAGTATAGAAACATTTAAAACGATGATCACACAAATGATACATCTTAAAACGGTTTTAGATTAACGTGTGAATGCCTGAGACGTAATCAAACTGAGCTTTAACGTCGTTCGGACTTGTTTTTATTTGTTCTTAAATGATTTATTATCTCTCGTTCGCTTACTATTTTGTGATATTTATAGTTTAAAAGTTATTTACAATTTTAAGATTAAATTTTTTTATTTTTACATTCCTTTGTAGTTTTTAGATATTTCGCGTTTGTAACGTTTGTGAAATTGAAACATGTATATGAACGAATCCCGACTGCAATAACAACTTGTTAAATATATACATAATAATCGTAAAATGTACTTTGTAAATTTTTACTTTTGTATTTAATCATGTAGTAACATTGAATACAAGGATTACTAATAAATGTTTGAAAATTATGCCTTAATAGTTGCTAGTCAGAATAAATATGTACAGTTCGTAATTGTATTACGTATAATTGTTAACAGTTGACAAAGTTCAGGGACGGCTTCAAATAAAACTTTGTATTCTTATTAAAAATGTTAAAGCAACCACTGCCGCTATGTAATGTTATTGACTCAAATAATGCTCTGTATAATTCAATTTTCCAAATCATCATTTCAATAAATTTAGAATTATCGTTTATTTTATTTTGTTTGGGTATTAGATAAAAGAAACAGTTTTATTTTGTAGATCTGAGTAATTTATAATTACTTTTATGCAAAATCCACGCAGTCTAATGGAAAACATTTAAATGCCTACCGACAATGTACACTCGGCAATTATACATAAATAATTCAATTAGTATTTAGTTTATTTTCCATGTATTTTCATACGAACATTTTTCAAAATATTTAAAAAATAAAATCGGTAACAGTCGGTACATACAAATATATAGTTTTAAAAATCGAATATAACGAAATATATACCAAACTGTGTTACATATAAACATGATCTGATACACTTAGCTGTAGCTACTAGTACTTACACGTTTGTAGATATTGTAACAATTCAAAGATCTTGTGTAAATTATTCTAGTCTTAATATTCTCGAAATTTTAAGTTAAATATGAAACTTATGATGTTTTATTTTGACAGCTGAATTGTTAACGCAGTTTCTCCGTTTTTTGTTTTCTGAAAAGTATTTCGAATCAATGTATTTTTTTCATATTATATTTATTGTTTGTTGTTTTAAAGGAAATGTAGCTTTTATTTTTATTATTTAAATAAATGATATTTTCAAATTATACGCAATTTGTTTATTTTATGTAAACCATATTTTGTTTAAAATCATTAGAAGTCAGTATACATAAAATCATTAAAGTTAAATTGGTATATTTATTATTCGAACAATTCTGTTGTATTTTTATTAAAAATTGCAATTCAGTTCGATCAATTGTTGTAGGTGTGATGAACTAGCTGTTTATATTGACTTCATATCCTGTCCAATCCAGCGATGAACAATTTCAGATATTACTCTCGAAATTGTCTGAAAATGTCAAGATTTAACACATATGTAACGCTATATTCTAAGCCGAGCCGAGCCAAGCCAAGCCATGGAATTGAATAGCCGACCTAGTCTTTTCCGAATTTTACTCATTAATAATTATGCAAAAGGTACTATCGCCCATGGCAACCGATAACAGGAAAGAAAAGACGGGGTCGCACGGGGTCAACAAGGCGGTCAAATATAACGGAGTGAAAAAAATATAAAGAATTAATAATAAAAAATATATATACCATAGTTGTTGGCATTACCTTTCGTTTCACATATTTAATTTTTTTATTGATTATTTTACACGTTAAGTATTATAAACTTGTAGGATAACGTAGCTATCATTAAATAGATACCACTATATTTTGAGTTAAGAAGTATGCTCACAATTAACAAATGTGGTGTAGCGTAATATCTCGGGAGCTCATTCGACGATAACAATAATATGATACAAGCTTCGTGCAACATACAACACAGTATGGTCAGTCAATAATAAGAGTGTTGCTAGTAAGTTTGTAAGTGCGAGCTATTGCAAATTGTGAGTCTATTTGTGCACATGTTCGTGATTATAAGTCATTCACATGCATTGAAAATAGTTCAAAGTATTTAGCATTTAATATAATTACTAACTAGCATTGCCTAGAATTTGCCTATAAGTATAATTATGGTTCCACCATTCAATTTCCATTTGTTTGAGCATAAATTAATAGTTTTGGTGAGTGTCATTTAGATTCAAAGTTCTTAGTTAAAAATTATGAAATAAAAGAAACAATTTTTTGCAGGTTTTTATTTACAACTTACAGTATTTTCCCCGAGCAGTCAGTAGAGCCCTACTATTGCGGTCCTTGTAACAAGGCACAATCAAGATCTATATTTATAAACATTGCTATGCATATTGTAGGTATTCGAAAATGAATATTAAATATAGGAACCCTAAAACACAACTTAAAAGACTAGACTGCGGAATGTTATCTACAATTTAGCTACAAACGGTAGTGGGTGCTATAATGCTATCTTTAATTAAATAAGTGATTTAAGTCAATATTCCTTTCAAAATGACCACGTTTGTTATACCAAAGGTATCCTACGGATGTGATTTAAATTAAACTTTAAATTTATACAATAGTAAAAGTGAAAAAGTACAGTTAAAATCAATTATTTCATTCATAACATTCAGTAAGTATATTCATTAAAAATTGAGGCAAATTATTGGTTATATCACAAAAAAAAAAATTAAATTGCATTGGTCATTTTCGCAAACAAAACATTTTATAAAAGTGGACTTGTGACTCAAATGTATCACGATCCTAACGGCCTGTATTTATAAAAAAAAAACATCTTAGGAGACTATGCGCCTGACTAAATATTACAACTTGCTAATCATATTATGCAAATAGAAAACTTAGCGAGCAATAAGAAAACTGCGACTATTTTGAGATCCAATATTTTTCTGTGTTTATTATTTGTTATTATTAAAAAGAGAATATTATTTAAAGGATTGTCTATAGACGACGAAGTACAAAACTTTGACTTTGTTTAAATCTAAATTGCGACTAATAAATAAACTACGATATGACATACCAAATTGACTCGCGCTTGTATTGTCAATAAATAATTTACATTATAAAATGAATTACAATTATATTTATAAGTCGCAAGTCTTTAGGTACATAAAACCATCAGATCACAGCACATATATTAAAAAGCTTATAAATACATATAAAAGAGGTTTAACTAATTTCAATAACAAATCTAAACGAATTTGATTTTTTTTTTAACCTAATGGGATATTAAATTTTGAAGGTCTCAGACCTTAAACAGGAGTTCAGCGTACCTTAGACACATCACTAATATATATTTTTAATTCCTTTCCCTGTATTGCTACCAATGAGACCAAAGTGCAAAAAATATACAAATGTAATTTTGTTTAAATGAGCTAATATTTTTTTTCTTTCAATAACTCCCTTGGGGACAGCGATTGATCGCATTTATTTAACTTGTCTAGCCACCGCTAATTTTCTTACACTTTTGGTTCGTTGAGGAGAGTATAAACATTCAGCCTAAACTCCGACTTAGACTATAGTTTTACGTTACTATGACAAGTCTGATGACATCTCGCCAATGGTCCATTTGCAATACTAGTTACAATGCTCATATGACACTAGACACTAGTCATAGTGCAATATCGAAAATTAGGTTACTGCATAACTTTAGAATTATAACTTTACAAATTTTCTAATGTCTAATAGAAATAATATAAAGTTAAAAAAAACTAATTAAATGAATGAAATAAATAATTGTAATCACCTCATGGTTAATATGTTGCTGCTTTAATGCGGTTATTTACTGAATTACTCTCGAAGCATGTAACTAAAAAAAACAAATGGACTTTACTACAATATATCGAGATGCCGTTTTGTTGGTGGACGTCTATAGTTTGACGCGACCATTGCATATATCGTTGAAGAGCTGTGTAGTGAGCGGTACAAATTCCACGCCCGATCTGAAGAACAGCGGATCTTTGATCACATCTGGATCGAAACCTTCCTTCTGGTATTTCAGCTTCTTTAGTTTGAATGTACCTGTAAAATAAACAATATATGTTAGAAAATATAATACGATTATCGCTTCGAACGTAAGTTTAGGTACCTCTACGAGTTTATTACAAAAATAATAATGGTAGCATGCAACACTAACTGGTGATTTCGATATCGGACACGAAGCGCAGAAAGAGCGGGCGCGCGTAGGACGGCAGCGCGTGGTCGAGCGCGCGCGACAACTGGCGCGCGTCCGCCGCCGCGTCCGCGCACGCCGCCGCGCCCGCGCCGCCCGCGCCGCACGCCGCGCCCGCCGCGCGCAGCGCCACGGCCGCCATGCCGGCGCGGCCCTCCGTCTGCGGGATCTGCAGCCGTCAGGGCGGGATACGTTAACACAGCTACTATACAACTAGCTCGAAACCTTTTCTTAACTAATTAATATGATAATATTATATTATATAATCCTATAATTGGCAAAATATTAACAGTGCTTGCATATATGTATAACATGCTTTATATTTCTTAAGGTGGCCCTTGAATCTATCGGCTTTTGGTGAACTGGACAGACCTCTAGGGAAGAGTCTACACTATCTCGGTGCACAGTACGCTTCGCTTCGCTCGGCGCGTCATCACCCGGCTCTACAGTACCGGTGCCTAAGGGCAAAAGTGACCACCTCCCATGGCTCCCCCGTTCGTGTTTCCGCCTAGTGGTTACGCACCGACACTCCGTAAACGACACAGTCCCGCTGCTGCAGCGCGGCGCGCACGGCGTCCTCCACCTCCGCCGTGGCCACGTTCTCTCCCTTCCACTTGTAGGTGTCGCCGGTGCGGTCGCGGAAGAACAGATACCCGAGCTCGTCCGCCACGAGGATGTCTCCGCTCACGAAGGCCGCGTCGCCCGTGCGGAATACGTTGCGGACCAGCTTCTTGTTGCTGTCGGTCTACGGATACACGTTTAAATGAGGTTTACTATCCGCTCATATTAGATACAACGTTTTTGAAATAAATAAATTTAGTAAAACTGAAGATACGGAGTCTTTCGCTTCGTTATATTATTCAGCATAGATTCAAATCTAACCTTATCAACGTAGCCGTAGTATTCCCTGGCCGCATTGCCCTGCGCGATTAGACCGATGAACATGCCGGGCTCGTCTGGAATACAGAACACCTCATTAATATCGTTACTCAAACAAACGAGCATCCTTTTAAGCGGAGACGTCACGAGTTGTATCAAGGTGTTATTTTATTTAAACGAAGATACATTATTCATTCTAACAGGGGAGTGTATATTATGAACTTGAAATTGATTATCTTTTGTCTTTAACACAATTGACAGTATAATGATTTTTAAATAATCTACTATACCCTGTTCAAGTTAGCTTGATCTTTTTGACAAACAGGCTAGTGATGAGAAACAGAAAATATAGCATATATAACAGACGATGGAATGCGTAATTCAAATTAGAATTCAATTTTTTTAAATTAATTTTCTAAAAACAGTTATACTCCCTAAAGAGACCCTCTAACCACTAGCCAAAATAACCCCAACCAAAAGGACCCCCGTTCGTAACAATAACTTAACAATGATCTTTAATAAGGATTTTTGTAATCGATATTTGTAGCAGTTACTGCCTGTTATTCGCGTCCCTACCGTCCGACCGATGTAACATTGTACAAGCGTCAATTATTTTCAGTGTTTCTATTCCAATTTACTTTGAAGCAATAATATATAATAGAAAAAGTTTAAAATTTTCGGATAACGCTTGAATTTTTAGGAACTTTTGTATTATATGTATTATTTTAAATATTTTTAAAATTTTTAAAAACATTAAAATAAGAAATTGATTTGTACGTCAAAGCAAAGTTATGCCGATCAGAAAAATTACATCTGTCAAAAAGATCAAGCTATCTTGTACAGGGTATGATATTTATTAAATGCGAATGTTTGGATGATCGGCCCTGAATGATGATGAGAAAAAACGAGAGCCAACTTTGAGCGGAATCTAGTGTGACAACCGATTATATCTGGAATGGTAGGTATATTTATTTTCAGTTAGGTTGTTATACTATTCTATGTACATAAGTAGATACTAAGAATAATGTATGCGGTTATCTATTCTAAATAAACATTTTGAGTTCACCTTCAGTGTATTGTCTAAAATTTATTATGTCTATTTGAAAACAAGGTAAATTGTAAACGTATTTTTTAAAAACGAAGTAATTGATACAAGCTGTGTTATAATAATTGTGTTATGCATATGTATAAAAATATTCCATAAGCATGGAACGCGTGACAACTTCTTCCGTTATTCGACTATGGAGGTACAACCGGAAAACCGTATCCGTCCAATCGCGTTAATAATACCATGATTAAATAGAATTATTTATAACTTTATAAATGAAACATAACATTATATATTTACACTCAGCTGTTGTAAACAATAAATGATCTTAATGCAAACAAAAAATTAGCAACAAATGTTTTACACGCAAATCTCACTTTTGTAAACAGACCTGTGAAGTATCTTCCTTGTCTGTTATTTTGATATTTGAATTTAAATTATCTATTTGTCCTTCACTTTTCAGCGTAAGCTAAAAGTATTATAAATATAGTAATCAAATTTTGACTATAATTCATTGTTACAAATTTAACCAAAACATACTTTTATAACTTTTCATCTTTCTAAGGTAAAGTTAAACAAAGGCTTGAAATAAACTCGAAATATTAGAAAACTTACTAGGAAGGCATCGAATGCAGAACCCGTCCGGTCCGCGCACGAGTTCACCGGAGTCGTCTGTGCGGACGAGCGCGATGGGGTGCAGAATCGTCGGCACCAGCTTAGGAAGGAAACCTACTGCGCCCACAGTGTTGTCCACGTTGACTGCGGAGTTAAATACGATATTTGTGTTAGGGATATATAAGAAAACTATTTAATGCACGTAAGTTAGTAAATGTAATACAAAATGGCGTTGCAATATAAGTTTTCAAGGATTTATAGATCTGTTAATCACAAGGCCTCCGTGTTAAATTATCGGCCGTGCATCAATAAATAAAATTTAATTGATATTCTTTTGCTGTCTTCATATACGAGCGTCACTATTTATATAATGCACGGCGAAAACTTAACGTGGATGGGAGCACTATATCGCTCACACTAAGCGTAAGCTAGTGCTGGGACTGGAGTCAGCGAGAGGAGTCCAGGGGTTCAGGATGATACTAGCTTTAAAATTCAACTTTCTCATCGCTGGACGGCTAAACTTAACAAACAAGTCTATCAATCATTATATCATAATAAACAAATATCTCAGTTACTAAACTGTTTTATTTTCCATTTGATGATACGATTACCCAATTATAATTATTTATTTTTAGGTACAAAGTGCAGATTTGTATTTGAAAAAGACTTAGTGATTTACTTTCAATTATTCGATGTGTACTGGAAATTTTCTTGTGTCTATTGACTACTGGTATTATCTTAACAAGATAATATGATATAGACACTAGATCATTTTAACTATCGCAAAAAAGCAAAATAAAATCGATTTTAGAGAACAACTAATTATATTTATAACAGAGAACAGAGATAAAAATGGATTCCAACAATTCAAAACTATTTTTTCTCAAATTCATAATACGAGTTATTTTTGTAGAATTAACTTTATCATAAGCGTAGTTTTGATTACTATAATTATTTTCTATCCGTGTATTGTATAAAGTTTTAAGTGTTCTATTCTATTCTATTGCAATAACAAAACCATCATTACATACAATCATTTTAATTACACGTAGTATACGACAGTGCACTGTACAGACATCTCTGATCTAATCTATTATTAGATGTAATTAATTGCCAACTATTTTAATGTCGTTGACATTTAAAATTAACTTCTAATGTGTTGCATTTGTTTTACAATTTTAGACAATGTCTTGTTTAATTGACTGGCTATTTATAAAACGTTTTGCGTAAAGATTTAGTAGACGCATTTAGAACATGCATAGGTATCTAATATCTATATGTGTGTTTCATAAATCAAAGATCGGAATGTCGCTGCATGTTATGTATGTCAATATTAGTATGTAGGAGAACATTACCCGGTTAGCCTAGGTTAGGTCGGTAATCATCTTTCTATTTAAAATAATATTTATAACTTTGTTTATGAAATCGTTTTTTTTATTCTTTTACTCTTTTATTCAATAGAAAATGAATTGAATGCTTTTATAAACACAAAATGCATACATTTCATAATAATTGTTTGTGATACAAAAGAAAACGGTAGATTAAAACAATAAATAACAAATTATTAATTTTAAGGGTAATCAGTAGTGTAACAATGTCAATAATATTCTCTTTATACAAAGACACGACGTGTTTGTTTTGTGTTAAATCAAACAATGAAATCAAATACTCCACAGATAATAAATAGTGCACTTACTAATGTTGGCGTTCCCCTCTGTTGCTCCATATATTTCATTTATCTGCGGCACTTTAAACCTAAACAGAGATTGTGATTGAATAAATAAAACTTAGAGATAGGTCTCTGTGCTAGTCGGGTAGGTACCACCCACTCATCAGATATTCTACCACAAAGCAGCCATACATAGTATTGTTGTGTTTCGGTTGAAGGGTGATTGAGCCAGTATAACTACAGCACAAGGGACATAACATCTTAGCTCCCAAGGTTGGCGGTGCATTGGTGAAATAAGGAATGGTTAATATTTCTTACAGCGCCAATGTCTATGGGCGCTGGTGACTACTTACCAGGTGGCCCATTTGCCAGTCCGCCTACCTATACTAAAAAAAAGTACGTCGGTGTTCAACAAAATATTTATAAAGCTGATATGCTTATTACATACAATGTTATCATTTCGTGTTTGCTTGTCCGTATTGAGTAAGGTAATCAGATACATACGATAGTTAACGCTACGACGCTGGGGAGCTGAGCAGCAACCATAATAAGATGCGCTTGAGTACATAACACTCAGTGCTCACCACGTACGAAACAGACATGAATAATGTCATTTTAATTTAATGAAGTAAACGTGCGCGGGACGAACATTATAATTTATAATTATCATAGTGATTGCCTCGCTGGTCTAGCGACTGCATGTCATGGGGTGCTGCGTTCAAATCGTAAATAAAAATTATTGGGTCTATCTATCAAGAAATTCTCATTAATATCTTTGGGTTAGGAAAGTTGCAGTGTTACACTGCTACCGATAACCACGTTGAACTGGTGGTATTTTGTGTTTTATTTTCAATGTATTATATTTAAAGTAGGCTAATATCAGTAATATTAAAATCTATATCACGTTGTTCTGGATGATCGAAATATCTCAGAGAGTCTACATTATCCGAAATCATGGAATGAACTTCACACCACAGACGAGACATCCCTAATGTCGGGATAGGATCCCATTGTGGTTAATAATAATAATGATTTTAACTATAAACATTTTTAAAGCTTTTTTAAGCTTTTGACTATTATATGTCGAAAAAGACTGCCAGAGCTGAGAACGCGTCAAATAAATAGTGGCTAACTCTTGGCCACTCACCACTCACTGGTAAAGTAATTTGACTTTTGGTGCTTGTCAAGCGTAGCTGTCACGCACACCAAGATAATAAAGTTGGCTCGTTTGTTTAGGTTCTTTTGTAGCGCAACACTACATCTAAACAATCCTTGCAGAGGGCTGCGCTCACCGGTCGACGACCTGCTGCCAGATGGCGGGGCGCATGCCGTTCCCCACGAGGATGCGCACGCGGTGCTGCGTGTCCGTGTCGCGCGGCGGCGCCGACACCAGGTAGCGGCACATCTCGCCGATGTACTGCGCCACCTGAGCACCGCGCACCCATGGACTTACACAATACACTTAAACATTGACGCAAATATTTATTTGAAGAAATTTGATGGAATTACATCATTTTACGTCCCCTGTTCCTGGTTGCTGGGCAAAAGTATCAGCTCGTTTTACGGGAGAAGGCAAAGTAAGTAATTATCAGTGCACTTGAAAAATATTTAAAATGCACCATTATCGATATTATCGTTCCCTCGTTCCTATAATTATTACTAAAACAATTACTTTCTGATGGCAACAAAATATAATTACAATACTTCGTACGATTTCTTTGCTTTAATATCGAAATTTGACGCGATTGTTTAATGTATAAATTAGCTAAATCACACGCGCATTTATCTGAAGATTGTCTGAGAAGGGTGCCAGTTAAGACTCACCGTGCAGTCATACTTGATGCAGTCGGTCCAGTAGTTGGTGACGGAGAACTTGCTGCGCAGCACGGAGGGGATGCCGTCCACCAGCGCCGCGCCCGTGCCCACCAGCCCGCCCGCCGTGTGGTACAGCGGCAGCGGGTTGTACATGCGGTCCGACGAGCGGAGCCCGAGCATATGCACCGTTGCCACCACTATTAACAAGTACCTGCGCGAATCAAATCAGTATCTATCAGAGATTATGTCTTTTTCTATCTTATGCCACCAATGAGTGTCGTGATCATCTATCGTACATATATGTATAACAATTATTATTAAACTAGTTATACATGTAATATAATTATCTGTTCGGGCTGATGTTAAAGTAGCTAAAATGTTATTTAAGCATATATACATACGGCGTAGTCAATGGTTGTGATCTATAAAATATAACTAGTACATAGGTACTCAATTGTAAACCAAATTAAATATAAAATAGATATTATTAAACATAAATTAACAGAACAAGAAACGAGTAGGTGACAATTTCTAGCAACCTTTTTTCTGTAATTGATTATTTTAGTAGAATCTAAACTTCGAGTCGATCGTAGTTTCAGTACTATTTGACTTATAAATTACTTTGATTTATAAGTCACGATTTATAACACGTGAATTTCAATCGTTAATTGTGGCTTCAAACCCAGGCAAGCACACATGACTTTTGATGTTTCACCACACTTCATCTTTCAATACAAACTAAGAAATATTTTTGTTCTAATGTTTCTAACATTAGTAAGAAAATATATACGAACGGTGTTGTAATATCTCATACTTACTTTGAATTTGGTAACACGGCAGCTTTAGGCATGCCGGTAGTTCCGGACGTGTATATGTAGAGGAGAGTGTCTTTATACTGAGGTTTTTCTGTCACTATCGGGTATTCTGGTGGATGTTTGTACATTTCCGCGCGGAGGTCAATGACTCCTGGCGCACAATCCCCGTACAGTTGGAAAAGCTTCAGCTCCGGTGGAAGCTGATCCCCTAGCTCTGCGATTGCTGTATAAGAAATTTAATTTCTTTAATAATATACTTACGGTCACTTAATTTAGGCATATTGGAATTACGCAATCACATCTTGTGGATAACGTAACCGATTAAGCACATTTATCAATACAATCGAACATATGTAAGTGCCTTAATCAGTAATGCCAAGGCAGAAAACAAATCCAATAGTATTTCGAGGCATAGTTAGCGTCAGAAAGGCCGAAAGTCTGTCAAATATAAGTGAGCTAAGGGAAATCTAATTATACTTAGTTATTAGGAGACATTTGTGTTGCACCGTTTTAGCAAATTAATAAAAGCATTTCATTTAAATTTAATCAAAGCAATTTGACGAACATCAAGTAATCTATTATAGAGTGTCAGAATATAATATTTTCGTTTACTATTTTCGCGTATAGTACGTTTCATATTTTGTCAAGATCAATTACATATACACATATAGAGTAGGTATAACAAACACGCAATAAACCTCTTCCTTTGTACTATTATAATTATAAAAAAAAAACTGCTTAAAGGTTAAGCGGCACGTGGGTTGGAAAATACAGAGAAATCAATAACCAAGTCTGGTCTACCTATCGCCAACCATAATAAATTTATTCTCTAAGCGAGTAGCTATCTAATATCCATTAAATATTCATTATTTTTATTGATGTTTTTCCAAGTTTTAGTAAAATATTGATCACAAAGTTGCGACAAGTATATTATATTTGATATGGTTATTATATTTGCTTCGTCAATTTATAACAGTAATACTGAATAGATGTAAGTAGCACCTCGTCCTTGAATGAAGTCTAACCGAAACGTGATTTACTGTGTTATGTCCCTCATGCATGTGTATACAAATTATTAAATCAACTCGCTAAATTGTATAACGTAATAAAATATATTATAATGCTAAAAAAGTATTGTTAGAGTTAAAATCTCACCACTTGCCAACGGATCAGAGAAGATGATCGCCTTTGCTTTAGCGACTTGGATGCAGTGGAGCAGCGGACGGTGTCGTAGGTTATTGTTGATGAGCGCAGACACCGCGCCGAGCTTGGCCATGCCGAGCCAAGTGTACACGTACTCGGCGCAATTAGGCATAAATACACACACAACATCTCCAAGCTTCAAGCCCAAATGATCTTGCATCACCCTTGCTACTCTGTTCGAGTTATCCGCAATCTGTAATTCAGTTCAACACATAACAAAACATATTTTATATATAGGTATTTTTTTAAATTAATATGAGGTTATACCTCTTTGAAGGTCCAAGTTTTGTCTCCGACCATAATAAAGCACGGTGCATCGGGATATTTCAAAGCGCGCTTCGTGAACAGCTCCGCCACCGTACAATTGTTGCGCCCCCACCGCTTCGAGCGCACCATCGCATTTGCATACCGCCATAGGAATCTGTCAGAGATCAATAATTATTTATTGGAGACATTAACAATGTATATATACCAAAACATAATAGTTGTGAATATAAAAATAAAATTCAGCTGTGGTTCTATTTTGTACGGTATAGACTGTAAGTAGTCACCACTGCCTAAAGACATGAGCGCCGTTAATAAACTTAACCATTCCTTCCATCCCCAATGCGCCACCAACATTGGGAACTAAGATGTTATGTGCCTGTTAGTTACACTAGCTTACTCATCCTTCGAACCGATCCATAACAACAGTATTGCTGCTTTGCGATGGAATATGTGATGAGTGGTTTGTCTAACCCAGACGGGCTTGCACAAAGTCCTGCCACCAAGTAAAAGGCTCACTTTTATTTGGCTAAATTCTTTCAAAAGGCTCAATAAATACATTACGTTTCGTGGTACGTTTTGATGAATTACATTAATTTAAATATATTCAGCATAAAACGACCAGCAGATGTGATTACAAGAACTAATGTTTTTGAATAAAGAGGTATTTTCGATAGGTAAGCGATAATATAACTGTACAAAATATATAGTTCGTAATTTCATAAATGGCACATTTAACATAAAATTTCAACCCGTATCAAACAACGTTACGTTTGACATTTTATCTAATACACGTAGGTAAAGTAACATCGATCGATATTAATTGTACTTTTCCATGGACTTTGCAGCTGTTTTCTAGTTAAATATTCATACGGGAAAAGTATCATACCTTCGCCTTGATACTTCGGCTATTTTGTATAACAGACTTCGTAGACGAAACCGCGAACTAGTAATCAAATAAAATGTCACAGTACTCTGTGTTATCAATCGACCATGATTTATAAGTAGGTTAAAAGCGTTTTTAAATAGATTTGTTTTTATTACGAAACTCACAATGAAACATATGTATATTTTTTATATTATTATAAACATCTCGATTTGTAATATTTCAAATATAATCGTCATTTTTTAGTCCTTAAAAAATATTTTAAGTATGAAATTAAAAATAAAGTACTTCAGTAAGTTCAATTTGGTTATTTATATAGATACATAAGAATTTATTAATTCTAATGGATTGTTGATAACCTTTTTATTATTGTTTTCAATGCAGTATTTGAAAATTGCATCAGTGCCAAATGCCAATGATGTGCCAAAATAAAAAAAAAACTTATACCAAAGAGGTTTTGTGTTTCAATTGTTACTATATGGAAAAACTCCGTGTTCGAAATTCAGGTGGAATTAACGTTGTAAAAAAGTATACATTCAGTTCGTATTCGCTTAAAAGTCAAATGCATGAATACTATCGACCAATAAAATATTCTGTTTAGGCTACGATCAAACGGCATTGCGGCGCTAGTCCGTTCCAGCGAAGTCGACGCGATCGTAATCCTATAATTAAATGAAGACCACGTAGCCTTGGTCGCACAGCGTACTTGCATGCTGAGAAATGTTTCATAACTTATAAAACTGTAATCGCACGATCAATAACCGATTTAAAAGCTCTTTAATAATAAATTAATCTAAGATTTCAAATTTCTACCATTTCGACAATCGTATATATGGGTCGTTTGGTCCTGTCACAGATACAAGTTTATTACAATTACGACGCCTCTTATAATAGTTAAATACTACTTGCGTTATAATAGATAAAATTGTAAAAAAAAAGTGTTTTGCACAGAAGAACTAGTTACCAGTTCCACAGAGTTGAGAAAGAACAAATTTGTGAAATCTTACTACTAGATTTGTCTTAGATTAAAATGTCAAGATAAAGATGATAACGCAAATCAGAAACGTAGAACTTAGCAGCTATCTGTGTGATACATCAGTTTTAAAATACTTTAAGATATACGTTTTTCATTTAAGTTGTTAAGGTAATTGTAAACGTAGTTAAAGCTTACTTAGACTTGTGTGAAGCGATCCTGTACAAAGAGTTCAATGCACTAAAGATAATACTAGTTCTATTATTGTGCTTGAAGAAGGTGCACTTACACGGGCAAATTTTTAACCATTATTGCTCGGTAACACGTAAAGAACAATCTGGAGCAAATTAGTCGATCAATCGATAGCATTTCTTTGTCTATAAAATACAGCATTTGTTTTGGTGATATTACTCTTAATATCCGGAAATAGAAAACAAAAAACGCAAGTTAGAACTATAAAATTTTTTCATATATCTAATCTGCGGCTTAAATCCGTTTCACTTACACTAGGAGAGCGAGACGTGGAAGGCGGAAGTGTAGTGGCGCCAGCGCAAAAAACACATAATCACGTCGGGAAATTCAAATGGAGTTTTTAAATAAAATATTATCTAATTCACAACACAAGTGAAGAGTGCTTCCGTGTTACTTAAAACATTTGCACTCAAATACGTCTGTTTTGCTCTTTTTTTTCTGTATAAAACATTAAAAAGACGGCCAATGAAATGTATAAAAATTTATGAAAGACTAAACATTCTTTATATCGTCAACATGGCACCGACTTTGTGTCAAAAAAAAATCAAAATCAAAATATACTTTATTCAAGTAGGCTGATCCTGATAGGAAGTTATTATTTAAATACTCCCTCGCTAATCCTTCAAAACCCTTTGATGGTAGAATATGCGATAAAGGCGTGGTACCTACTCAGACGATCTCACACGAAGCCCTACCACAAAGAAAACTCATGATAAGAAAAATAATGCAAACCGCCGGCCGCTGCATGAAAAACGTCGTCCATAGTAAACGATCGTTTTTTGACTGTAGTTTGAAAACTATGGTCTAAAAACGATTTGAAAATTGCTCTTGTTGAAAAAATTGCCTAGATTCTTGGAGTTGCTCCATATCGCTCAACATTGTTGTTGCAAAACATTTTGCTAAATTGATTGTTGCCGTTACCGTAAATTGCTTGATATTTTGTCACGTCACAATTGATCAGTATTACTCATAAGTCATAATTGAGCAATTTTCATTGACCGTGGAAGCGTACCTTTACTGTAACTATATCAAAGCAATTATAGTAGTCATAACGCGTAATCAAAGTAAACAAATAAGAAAAAATCCCATTCATTTTAATTTTTCGTAAGCCACTTCTTGTTGTTTATAAACGTAGGTCAGCTGTCACGAAAATTTTGCGACACATTTTATCGCTGTCCTATACATCTCCACTTCTATCTATACTAATATTGGATATACGAAAGTATCTCTGTCCGTCTGTTACGCTTTCACGGCTAAACCCACTGAACCGAATTTGATGAGATAGACATCGATAACTAGTAACATATATTTCCTGCAATATTTTATAAGTTTTTTTTTTTAATATTATGCCTTTATATTTAACATTATAAACAAGTTTTAAAACTAAACCGATATCGTCTGTTGTCACTGAGATATTCGACCTTGATATATTAACCAACATACAGATAAGCAGCCAGACATTAAAATATTTAATTTTTTACTAAAATGTGAAACCTGTACAAAATTAAATGAACTTTCGAGAAAGTTTATAGGTAATTGTTTTTATAAAGATGATATTTATTACAGTAATTACCGTTTAAAATATATAACGTTTTTAACTCAAAGATAACTACAGGAAAAACTGGAGTTCGCACGCACAATGGGCAAAGTTCAAATTAATTTTAGCTCGCTACATATAACCACTGCAAGTGTTGCGTATCTACCTAGATTCTCGTGAGCTTTAAAAAACAAACATCGTAACGAATATAATAGAAATATACGATATTTTTCTGTTATAAATTTATACATTATAGTTAAGAGTTGTTAAAGGTCACGATAATTTAATGGGTATTAACGTCAATAGATTATTTCTGTTGTTTATATATACATACTTATAATATATGCATCCTTTCAAGAATACATTCCTGAAATTAATTTCTGAAATCCTAGAAAAGTTTATCATGGTCCTAATAAAATAACAAGTAATAAATAATATTTATTAATCTTAATTCACGTGTTTCTTATTGATTAAGAGCGCGCCAAATGTTAGCAAAATTTCATATTTCACCGCGCATCCCTTAACCGCCCCTCTCGTAGATCGGGCCTCGCAATGTAATGCTGTTTCTGTCTACAACAATGGGCTGTTGTAATAATAAGTCAAAGTTACCTTCCGCGATCGCTCGATGCGTTATTGTTATCTTAACTAAACCTTGAGTTTGAACCCAAAATAGTAGGAGAAAAAGATTCAACTGTGCTGCTATCACTATCACGGATCAAAAAGTATATTAGTAATTAAAATTCGTCAATTCTACACGTATATTTTTATTTAGGATTAGTAATGTTATATACTCTATTAAAATCAAGTCTTTGGAAGAAAGTGATAATATTTTAAGACGTAATCAAATTAAGTATTAAAATATATCTTAATAATTTACCCGTCAAAAGTAATAAGAAAAATATGATCAGTGTAAAGATGATATACATATAGATACATACATAAGCAACGACAAATTAGTTAAGCAATAGATATAAGTAAAACGTAAAAAAAACTTTTTGAATTGTATTCAAACCTTTTCTTCGTCAAACATATTTTTTTTTTTTAAATATACACATGGTTTTTTACAAAATTGACAGCATTTCCTATTCGTTCAAAAAAAATTTAAACAAAAAGTAATAAATAGAAAGAAATAAGAACCTTCTGAATACGCAATTTTTCGCATTTTACTCCTAAGCTGTGTATCACAAGATTTATATAATTTTTATTAATATAAAACGCAGGGACAATACAAGCCGTGTATTGTCTAGTGACATAAAGCTATGAATTTTGTATATAATGACATTCTGTATTATATTAAGTATCAGTTAATTAATTTTGGTAGACTTATCATTATCTCAACTCTGTTGTTTAATGGATTGAAAATAATGCAGTAAGTAATGTGGTTCACTATAAGGGTGGCATTTTCAAATTAAGGATAAGAAAAAAGTAAAGTGACACTGCCGTTATAGCACCTAATGCCAAATAATAGAAAAATCAATATTCGGATTCCCGAAAAATTCACAAAGATTCAACAAATTTATTTAAAAGAAGTGCTTAACTGACTACAATTTGCCAGTATTGAACTCTGACACGTCGTGGTTGACGCTGGTTGTATTTCAATATCACAATGATCACTGAAGATGATGTTTTCCTTCATTAAAACTCAGAAACACATATTGACTGCATTGATCGCCCAAATTTGATTTGGCTCCTTTCTTACATGTCTCTTATATAGTTCCTGAGCCTGTTTCTGTGTTTTGTGGTATTATCTAACATACAGGTATCTGGTGATCGCTAAACCTTCTTCTTTCGATATATATTATAAGCAAATAGGTATCATAGGAACATATACAACAATAAGACTTGCTCACGCGACTGAATATTTGCCTCCAGCAAAATGTTTAGGTACTGTAAATCATGTCGTGACTTTTTGGAATACCATGGCAGCCTATCAACGCTCCAAAAATAAATAAAATAGTTTATATTACTTAGAATATCGCGAAATATATGGAATAGCGTAATTTTTTTTATGTCGCAGTTTTTTTTATAATTCATTACCAAACGCAGATTTCCAACTAAAAAAATGACGAACATTCATACAAATTTTCGGCGCAAATTTCACCTTATTTGTTGATAAACGCTTCTAATAGATGTCTTTTACTCAAAAACAGAATCTTAGATACATATTTTCATCTTTCTAGTATCAGAAATTACGAACTTCCATAAAAACATCAATCTCCCATTAAACTCACTGCCCCAGACATTTGCTTTCCATAAATTTAGAAATACCTGTCCGAAATTTCAGGCTCAGGTTTAGGCTGTGAGTTTGTATGTCAGACAATTATAAAATTAATTCAGTAGATAGATAGGTAAGCGTACTTTCAAATGACCCACCTGATGGTAAGTGACCAATACCCATAGATATTGGTACTGTTAGAAACATCAATCATTACTAATATCACCAATACGCCGCTGACCTTGGGTATTAAGATATTATGTCACTTGTGCACAGTTACAATGTCTCCTTCATCTTCAAACCGGAACACGACAATATTATTGCTGTTTGGCGGCAGAATAAATGATGAGCGGTTGTTACCTACCCAGACGGGCACGAATCCTTACTACCAAGTGAATTCAACGACCATGCCCATTTCAAAATCGCTTTAAAAAGAAATGTACTATTTACAATTACTTTTACTTCCGTTGTTTTTGCAATTCAGAGCGCAACAATAATCATGACCATTTGAAAAAGCGAAAAGCCAAAGCAATATTGATTGTCTGTCCGAAATGAGTACACTTTTCTGCCGTACTCCTACAATGCATTTCGTATATAGGGAATAACTTATCAGTGCACTACTAAAACGAAATAAAAAAAGCCGCTTTTACATCTCGGATTGTCTTTGAGACACTATTTGTATAATAAATAATATTATTCCGATTTAAATTATGTCTAAGATCCACGTCGGACAAGTCAACGGCCATTGAGGCTGCACAGATGTGGACTAAAATTAATATTTATGATGAGTTTAGATAAAGAAATATAACAGCTAGCTTTAAAAATGTAAGTATCTACTTAAAAGAAACCCTTTTGCTACTTACATGCAGTATAAATAGAAAAACGGTTATAAAATAACTTTTTGTTCTTCAAACATCTATCAAACATTATAGATTTTTTTTTATTTCACAACGAACGTGGGTGATATTCTTACAAACAGAAGCTGCGCAAATTTTTAAAATGTTACGACATTTTAAATTCTAATAGTTGCTATCTACTTGCAAAGAAAATACTTAGCAAAGATGTTATAAGACCTTACAAATTAGCGCTTATAAATTATCTGAAGGTATGTTTTAATTAGACGAGATGACCCGGTTCTTAGGACACTTGAATCTTAACCGGTGATTGCGGGTTCAAACCCACACAAACACCACTGAGTTTTCATGAGCCTTATTTGTGTTTGTTATTAATTTTCTGCTTGATGGTGATAGAAAACATCAATCAGATGTATTCTCAAATCCACGCGTCCATCCAAGCGTGCTAGATCATCCTATCATCAAAAGGAGAGGAGGACTTAGTCTAGCAGTAGGAAATTTATAAACTTATTTTTACTGTAGACATTATGTTCCCGTTAGTAACGTTAATTCTTACGGATATCGTTTTTCTATTTATAGACTTCTCCTACTTTTAATATATTTATATATAAGTATTATCTATATAATAATATATTAATTTATATACATCATACATAAGAGGAAGTTTGAAAGTAGCATCGGTAACCGAGAAGCTATTGGCTATCTTGGTATGGACATGTCATGCGGAGGATTGAGGACCATGTTGTGAGAAAGGTTTTGAGAATGGATGTGGATATAGAGGTAGGGGATGACCAAAGAAACGATAGATGGATTGTGTGAAAGACGATATGGTTGGAAATAATGTTACTTGTAAGATGACGTCCGTCCCTATACCATAAAAAAAAAAATATATATGAAATATAAATGTACAGAATTAAATGAATTAAAAGCAGTATGACAGTTCGTGATCCTGGAACGATTACATGCCGCTTATAGTCTAGCTCTTAAGCTAATCACGTATGATTTACAATTGTATTCTTTTATTTCTACGAACTTATTTCTAGTATTTAAATTTATGAAAAGCCTATATCTTAGGGATGTGGTGATTCTTTAAAGGTGGTAACACTGTTGCATGGCGGTTGGCTGGTTGAAAAAGCAGCCAATCACGATCGAGCTCAGCTGACCTATTTGATGATCGCGTATATTTTGATGTGACAGAAGGAGGTTGGAAAAAAAAGAGGAAGGCGGACTGGTGTCAGACTGGGAGCTCAACGGGGTTATCTTAAAATGAAGGGTGATTGATTGTACAACTTGGATAATTGTGCCGATTAAACCTATTGTGTTAAAATAAAAGTATTTACATCTAATTGAACTTAGTTTTGATTTACGAAAGGAAGATATAAAGTTATTATACGTATTATTACTGTAACTTGCTATCTCGCTCGAAGACTTTGTTTACTCTTCCCGCCTTCGATATTCATTTGAACTATGTAGTTATTCATTCATATACTATGTAGTTATTCAATCAAACACAGAATTTAAGTAAGCAATATTTATATGTCATCGCCGAGTTCTTGGTCTTGTTTAGTTACTAATTACACTATATACTGATTTACCTTCGGCATAGACGTTCCTCGAACACATTCAAACATCTGCATAAGAAGTATTGCGCGCATCTCATAAGAAAATTGACTCTTATGATTGTTGTAGTTTTTAAAGTTTACAACAATAAACAACTGGCTAATGTTCTAAGATTAACCACTACAAGAAAAAGAACGAAATATTCAAGAAAAAAAACTGGCCTTGAAACACATACTGGGTGTCGCTTGACCGTCCAAAGTACTTAAATACCAATTTCAAAGAAGCTGCCAGGTGAAACAATATATATAACAAAGATACCAATATACATAGTAATTAAACACACAATAATAGTATTTGTTTTTAAAGGATTTTAGTGGTAGGGCTTTGTGCAAACTCGTCTCGATAGGTATGCCATTGTATTTGCGCGATGGTGACTAATTACCATAAGGTACTCCCTCCGCCAGCTCGCCTGGCTATTCTTTAAAAATCAATCAAAAAAAATCACAACATCCATCCAATATTCCTTCAAATTAAATATATGTAAAGCTATTTAGTTTATTAAATTTTGATCAATTACTAAAATTGGATAACAAAAATGTAATCTTAAAATTAGATATAATAAATAAACATATTATTAAATTAGCTTTTAATAATGAAATTCAAGGAAACTTTGTAGAAAATGAAATATACTAAGACTTTACTATACTATACTATATATATATATAGATATATTGTGATTTTAAAGCTTTCTATTTGAAAGTAGTAATAAAAACTAGACTCTACAATTAAGAAAAAATAGACTTCTGAGATGCTCTATTAAGAATACACAATGCTTAATATCAAGAGCAAATAGATTTATATCCCTGTAAAACCATTGTTCTTTTAGGTATTTTATAACGATTTGCTTTATACGTTATGATTTTGTATGATCAACAAAATTATTATTAATCTGTCTTCATAAGATGTAGGTACCCTACCATGTAATTTAGTCATGGCAAATAATTATAAGCCTTGTAATACCTTAGTTCTTATAGAATATTGTTTACAATGCAATTATGTTAAGTGAGTAATTAAACATATAAATTAATTTCAAAACCTTTTTGACCTTAATATTCCGTTCCTTCTAAAACCGAAACTGTATCGTGATTTGGCATTAAACTGAGGAAGTTTATTCTTTAAATACGACGCAGTGCTAGCGGTAATGTTGAGTAACATGTGAATAACATCGATCGAAGACTTAACCATGTTGGCGCCAGCAGCATATTACTTAATGCTTACAAATAAAAAAAATCTAAATCTAGCCGTAACCGTTCAAAAAGTATTCTGGTAGCGTTTATTACTTTATTGGTTTGATGAATTGGTTTTGTTTTTCAATTAAAATGCTATGCACATGTAATTGTTACTATAGTGTATTTTATGAATGTATAAATTATTCTGTATTAAACTCCTCCTTCGGGTCAATAAAATTGAGCATAATTGTGAACTATACCATTTGATTATTTAATACTTTCACATTTATATTATTGAGGTTTTTTATAAATTAAAGTTCTTTAGGTCTTTTTATGCAAACAACATTTCATTCATAATAATAGTATAAATAAGAGTCCATTCAAATTGTCATTTTTATAATTAAATATTTTTATGAAGATCGACGGACTTTATTGTAAGTTCATTTTAGTATTGCAGCAAATTTATTGCATGTCGATCTTGGTCACGTTTCGAGAAAAAAAAAATTGACAAACGCTGTAAATATACTTATTATGTACTAAGTCCAAAAAACATCGATATTGTTTTGTATCGGTACTTCAAATTGTTATATCACAAGGACTCTCTATAAGAAATTTTATTGGCAGCTACCTACCTGTATACATACATATATCTAGTCTATCTGTCTATTGGAAGTAGGACCCCAGAACTTGACTTAGCTCCATGTCAATATTCCGGTATTTGCTTAACTCTAAAAGTCATCAAATAAAATAAAACCTCGCGTAAACCATTTATTTAAGCTAAAATTACTTACCTTTTCACAAGTGATTCTATTATCAATTTAATATGGGTGTCATTGTAACTAGTACGTTAAATATGTACTTCCTATGCTAATTGATAACGGATAGTAATTCAGTTTTTGTGGCGTATTTTTTCCTTAAGCATATATGTAGGTACGAATATGTAGGAACTGCACATGGTTCTATTTAAACTATAAAACTAGGAGTCATGGTTTTGTTTGATTACATAAAACGCGACACATTCTAGGTAATTCGTTATATAATAATGGATAACACTTATTGCACATTTGGGCCGTGTATCAAGCTCTAAAGAGTATAAGAACATTAAAATTTGTAAAATGGATTCAAACAAAATATAAATAAATTTTAAAATAATATGTTATATTATAAATATGTTAACAAGAAGGATTAAGTTATAGATTCGAAATCGGATGAATGAAAAACTATAAGGTTTCTTTATCGCCGCGAAACCTATTAAAGACATAGTTATGCAAAAAGCGTATCAACCGTCTAGCCATCATTTTATTATAATATATCGGGTACGCAAATATTTACTCTTGTTGCAGGTACTTGTACTTATACGTCACATGACGGATAAGGGCACAGTACACGTAAATATATTTAAAGTAAATACTTTGACATGTAAGAGGATGTTAAAATTACACTAATAATAACCAACGCTCAATTACTATTTATTAGGCGTTTACTAATCTACCACAATTTTAATGTACACTACAAAATGCGCCGGGTGTTATACAACTATTAGATTTTCAGTCGGTATTTAAGTCTTTTCAATATTATCAGTTAGATTATAGCACCTCCTCAAAATATCATAAGCATAATTATGATATATCTTTCTTTACACTATGACAAATTCAGGTACTATTGTAATAGTAAATAACAAATTCAAAAAGAAAAAGTACGGCCTCTCTATTCAAAAACTCAAAAGCCGTATATCAATCACGCTACTAAAAATTAATTAACTTCCTTACCAATTTTAAACGTTCTGCAAAAGTAAATTCTTTGTTCCAAAGCTACTTAAAATAAATGTTTAGTCTTTCGTCTAACATGATGATTACAAAAATAAAATTGTCTTGTCTTTTATTTACACACGACAAACGTCACAATTATTAGTCGAAGGATTTTAATACTCACTTGAAATCCCTAGGTAACGTTTTCACGATCACATAAATTCGTTTCCTGTATCGATAGACGCAAGGCGCGACCGCGAGGATCGCAAAAATTGCCGCTTTCGAGAGCGTACTCAGCACGGCGGCCATCGCGGCGGCTAATGCCATGAGGGCGACGAGCGCTGCCAAAAGCGCGTCCATGCTGGCGATCAGCCCAGTGGGACGCACCAAAATCTATCTACACACTGGGAACCAAACAAACGCACTGATAATACGTAAACGCCGCGCGTATACGTGCACCGGCAATGAATAGTTTTCTGTAAATGCGCAAGGACGTGCGCCCAACGCCACGCGACACGTCAATGGCGGAGCGCCCCTCGGCACCAGATGCACATGCGCGAACAGCTGATCCCCTAAGGGCCCGCTTGATACACAAAAAAATAACCGTTACCTAACTCATGTAAATATCCTACAAAAAAAATTACAAAAATGTTTGACAATTTATCTATGCGACAAATTTTACTGACATTTTGTTATTTCGGTTTGATTCCAAAATTTAAATATGACATATGTACCATTTTTTTCTTCCTCATAATTATTGGTAAAATACAGTATGCAGCTTGAAATTTCAAAATGAATAAATTTGCTATACTACGGTTCTATTTTTAAGCTCATATTAAACTAATCATTTAAAACCAAAATCGAAAAACGTCGTCTGTCCCCCACTAAAAAGTCAATATAATATCTTGGTTAACAGATTGAGATTAATCATTTGTCCGTCTGTGTGTAGACGGTTTAACGTTACTCATTATAAGTTGATAGAATAGGATTAAGAGTGCACTACTGTGACAGGCATTACCAAACCAATACAGTTCTATTAAATAGAAAATTAATATTTACTAGGAATTGTTGTCCGGCAAATGTATCAGGTAATCGGTAAATCTAACTACTTACTAAATATTACTAACCAATGCTATGTGACCCCGGTCCTCTCCACAGTCGACACTTAGAGTACCATATTTTTTATTTCAGTAATCTTACGATTTCGTAAATGGTAAACAGTAATCTCTGCCCATTGAAATAAGCATTATAATCTGTAAGATGCATTTCCTACCTACCTGCTTTATTTACCGACCTTAGCCGGTACATCGATTCAGGCTTACAGTGTAAATGTTTTAAATATACTTTATAACCCAGGACTCAAAACACTTGCATTTATTACAATTATTCAATAATGTTTTTATGTCTACTTTTATATTTCATACATTAACACTTTCGTAAAAGCATTTCGTAGTACCACTATTGTTAAAAAACAAAGGTCACTTAAATGAAACAACAATATTTAAAAATCCAATTTACTTTTAGGCATTTCGCAAAATTACCCTTTACCTTGAACCCTTATTCTAAAATGTAAAAAAAAAAAACATTAAAAAATCACTTCAGTCTTTATGTTGACTGGAATGACGATAAATAGTTTATAACATCAATCAACTTTAAGCTGATATTTATTTCTAATTGCGTATTAAAAAGGGCAAGTAATAACTATTAAAACTCTTTAAATAAACCAAACAATAAATGGAATTATTAATTAATAATGTTAACATTAAATTAATCATAACACAAACAGATCAATTTATGATAGAAACATTTAAAAATAGTATCGGTCATTTTATTTACCCAATAACATAAAATTGACCAAGACGTTAATAAGAAAACAAAACATATATACATAATAACATTCAAATTTATTCAAGAACCAATACCATGTCTTTCTAACCCGTTTAATGATTATTTAAGTACAAAGTTCATAAACAATTAAATTAATTGTGATTGTGTTGTGTTTTCGTAAATCGAAGCATAGTTACATACGAATAAGGTTAATATATCTTCAATATATTTTCATGTACAAAACCAATTTCGTTTCTAAACTATTGTTGATAAAGGTCTATTTCGAGTATCAAGTAAATTATCTAAAATTTAGAGCAAACAGGATAGTATATGTACCCTACTTAATTCGGACTCATTCAACGTAAATGAATAAATATTATCCATTATTCATCGTCGGAACATTGGGTCGGAAGTAAATGGCGCTTTATAATTTTAACAAAGTAAATGTTGCAAGAAATGCATAGCAATATCAACATAATCCTTATAAAATCGATTATCAAAATACAATCATAATTACATACATACACAAACGATTTAAAAATCGAATCGCTTTGTTAATTTGCCATTTTATTTTTTTTAAAAACGCTTAATATGAAAATATAATTTTATTCTTAAGGAGTCGCCACACTTCACCGTCTCGTACTATGACAGTGCTATGAACTTGTCATACTACCCAATAGCGTTCTATTGGGTCGTATGTATAACGTATTGATAACGGTTTTAGTAATCATATCATCCGCGTATCATATCCGTAAGGTTCCCACACTCAGAGTTAAAGTAGTTCACCTGTGTTTTCGGGTGAGCAGACGTGACAGGACGAGCGAGTATTTTTTTTAAATTATCATACGCGGTTTTTACCCGTACGCTCACCGTTTCGCCACCTGCACGCACCGGTTAGGCAACATCGCGTGCCACGCACAGAGGGTATCGGCACCTTAAAAATATTCCAGCCGACAATCGTTGACGTGCATGGCCCGTAACGGTGTTGGTCGGCGACGGAATGGTGGACATAGTCTAATACTTCTCAATACAAAGTTTTTTTTTCTGACATGATTCTAGCACGTTCGTAATATGAGACGGTGTTGTGTAGTGCAGAGTCCTTTAGCGAATGTTTATGTATTATATACGATAAATTATTTTTTTTTTTTAATTTACATAAAAGTCCAGGTCAATGTCGACTACATATAGAAAAAAAACCTTATTCCCATTCACAGAGTACAAAACATTATTTTGATTTACAAATTGATATTCATGAGGAATGACCAATCAAAGTTTGCAGACCAATTTTATTTTACTCGGGGTACACAAATTAGTTTTTTTTTTTTAACATGCCAGAATTTATTACATTACTCACATAGCCTTTCCAATTACAAGAGGACAAAATAAAAAAAAAAAAACATTTGACATCGAATTAACGCGATATAATTGATCTTTATCATGAATACTCTACGATATTCATTCCGGATTTGCGTAAAAATGTCGTTTGAACGTTGACGAATCTGTTATCGGAACTTTGCAAGTAAAATTAAAGTGGATACATGTAGTAAGTAAATAATATGTAGTGGAAGGAATACTGTTGAATTGTAAATATTAATCAAGAATCAATATAGCTGAGCTATTTCTTTCTTTCATTGAAAAAAGGATTTATTTAAGGCTCGACCAAAAAATAATATACAGTAAAAAAATGCAAATTATTTTAACATAGAAATTTGCTACTACAAAACTTTTCATTTTATTTTATAAATAAACAATTTAATTGTATTTTTTTTTTAAATCAGATCTAGTATTAATACTGTCTTCTAGAAACATCTGTCAGATCTACGTTACAGAACATTTGAGTAATTAGTTAAACACACAATAAAATTAGTATTTATACTTGATGGAGTTAATGATCTATTTAGAAATCAACAAATTATACACAATACAACTGTTCAGGTACTCTCGCAATAACGATCACATTAAATGAGATAAATACAATATATGTGTTAACGGCTGCTGCTGTTGATACATACCGGCAGTATTATCCAAGAAATTCTAACAAAAGCTCCTTAAGGTGAAACATCTTTGACTTCAAGTTAGAATTTGGGTGCAAATGTAACGTTATTGATGCAAAAAGGTTTCACTTCTGAATTGTACACCATTTTTTTTTTTTACATCATCTACTCAACAATATATTTTACAATGCCTAATATATTAACAATATTTTTGTAAAATTTAATTTAAAATTAAACGAAATATTTTTCTAGTTTATAAATGATATTCAGATCGACACATCACAGTCTAATTGTTCCTTTCAATATTTTCTCGTACTCTTCAGATCCTAACGGCAGGTACTTCCCCTGTTTCAAGTCCAAGTAATAAAGTTTATCGTCTTTCACTAAACTCGGATTGAAGCCTTCTCTTTGTAAATCAGTTTTCTTCATTTTAAACGTACCTGTTGTAAACATATTCTTCATTCAAGTAATCTCTTACAAGGACGTCTAATCAAACGTCATATTGCAAATTTTATTTATAGTTACCCTAGTGGTACCTATAAACTAAATACTAAATTTTATTACTAAAATTTAATTTTAAATACTAAAAAATAAACTACTCAAATTAAAATAAGTACTAGCGTAGACTGAAAATTAAATTGTAATTAACCATTATAAATTAAAAGAAATACGTGAGCGTCTCGGGACGCCCGACAACAGTGATAACTTATAATGTCCGAAATACGGCTGTGGGTTAGAGTGAGAGAGGAGCGGTAGACATACCGCTGCCGTATGCGTAAGAGAGAGGGACGCCAGACAGACTGCCACCGTAACGCATTACGTAACAAAGCGGTTTATCCTCCCATAAGAAGTTATCACTTCAAAAACAACAGAGAAAGCACAAAATTTTCCAAATAGTTATATTATTAGATAAACAGCTATTCTTTCAGGAACACGCCTCAGACGACTACTTCGTATATATTATTTATTAGGTGTTTAAATGGTTCAATGATTTTTGAAACACTCACTAATACCCTCTCGTATGTACTTAACTTTGTATAGCGGTTATATAATTTGTCTTCTCAAAAGACTTCATATTTTTCTTTCTATAATCTGATTACTAAAATAATATAATAAGAATTTTCACCCGCTATACATTGATATTTGTAATAGTTGAAGTGTACGGTTGTCATATTAAAATAGCGTATTTTTGTTCAATCAAGAAAGCGTGTTTTACTTGTTTATTTATGAATTTAAAAAATAAAAGTAAGATTTTACCAGTCATGTCCATACTGGCCATGACCCTCAGGAAGACAGGTCTCGCGTAGGGCGGCAGGTCTCGCGCCAGGTCCCGCGCCAGGCGCTGCAGGTCCAGCGTGCCGTCGCGGTCCACGATCCCGCACATGCCGGCGCGGCCCTCCGTGTTCGGCACCTGGCGGACATTCAAAACTTCATTCTATTTCGTCATGACACCAACAAAACAAATCAAGGCATTATAGTTAACGGATCACCACTAACCAGTATCTATACTTATATAAATGCCAAAAAACCCTCTCTGTCTGTGAGTCTATCTGTTGCTCTTTCACGGACATACAACTGAATCAAATTTGCTGAAATTTGGTATGAAGCAATCTTGAAGGCTAAGGATGGACATAGACTTTTTATGTCTAACACCTAACGACCAACCCCTAAAACGCCAGCGAAGACGCGGGCGACAACTATTCCTTTATATAATTTAAAGCAAATATGAATTACCATGACACCATAAACAACAGCGTCTCTATGGTCGGCTACTGTAGAAATGGCGGCTTCCACTTCACTCGTGCTGACGTTCTCCCCGCGCCACCGGAACGTGTCGCCGGTGCGGTCGCGGAAATACAAGTAGCCCAACTCATCCGCTACCAAGATGTCGCCTGAGAACAAGAACAAAAAAGTTTATTTTTAAAATAGGTAGGCAGGCTTGTTAATAGGCTACTTGTCTGCATTTGCTCACAATCGCCCACAATAATTACCACGATCAGAAAAATTAACCATGCCTTAAAACGGGTCACCAACCTTGAGAACGAAGTTGTAATGTCCCTGATTCCTACAGATACACTGGCTCACTCACCCTTTAAATAGTAATAAGTATT
The DNA here is from genome assembly GCF_905147765.1 of Vanessa atalanta. Classification (NCBI taxonomy): domain Eukaryota; kingdom Metazoa; phylum Arthropoda; class Insecta; order Lepidoptera; family Nymphalidae; genus Vanessa; species Vanessa atalanta. Next base: position 9,075,594 of record NC_061873.1, read on the forward strand.
ACTGGTTTTGGTGTTAGAATATGTTGAATGGGTAATATCAACACAGAGCCCTACCACTGAGCCCTACCACTAAGCCAAAATTATACAATATTTTTTTTAGAACGAACTATACAACTTTTCGTTGTGTGTTGTACGTAATGTAAACAAGATCGTAATTAATGTGCTTTTTTTAACTCCAATTATATTAATGCCAACAAAACCAAGCCTCTTTGTGGCTGACGGCCAGCCAATAAGATATGCATTGATTGAACCTATTAATAAAAAACACCCTTAACATCTGGAGTTGCTGTCCTAATATAATTTTTTGAACTTCTTTTATAATGTTGCTATATTTTTAGTGTTATTATTATTAAATATCCTCTCGATGTAGTATGAGAGTGTGGGAATGATTAGAGCGTTTATTTGTGTTTGCACAACTCGAGTGTATTACGAGACTTTACTCAGTTGTGTAGTCTCTTTTGAGAATTATAATTATACAATAGTAACTTTCGCGCTCGAGATCTAGATGATCGAGATCTAGATGTACTGAACCTAAATTGTAGAGCCTAAATGAAGCAACAAAAAAGTATTTTATCATAATTCTCGTATACGGAGGCACAATCGAGTTATCACAAAAAAAAAAACGAAAACCATTTTTTCATGACGGCAGCGAACTCACACAGGATATCGAGGTCGTCAATTTCACTTCAGTTCATATATCAGCTTTCTCAGTTCATTTACATTTCCGAATGTAGGTACATATATAATGACTAGATTATCAGTACTCACCGGATATGAAGGCGGCGTCGCCGTGCGTGAAGACGTCCCTCACCACCTTCTTGTCGGAGGCGGCCTTGTCCACGTATCCCAGGTACTCGCGCGTCGGGTTGTTGGGCGATATCTTGCCCACGAACACGCCCGGCTCGTCCGCCTGAGCGAACTGGTGGAAACAATCGTATAAATTATTATCAAAATAATATGTTATAGGTAAGAAAAAATCCTTAATTTTGCGTAGAGACTTCTGTTATCAACGTAAGTATTCGTACGTAAGGCTGTGTATACAATATTTATATAAAAAATATAATACCACATTTTCTTGCATAATCATTCAATCTTGAGCTATGTTCAAAACATTCAAGTCTACCTCATCCGGTATTAAGCTAGTTGATAAAAAGGTGATATGAACTATATCGTTCGTTTCATTTACCTGACAAAGTCCACTTGCATCCCTGATGGGCTCTCCGGTTTCTTGATCGACTTTAATGATAGCGATAGGATAGACTTTTGGGAAGATTCGCGACACGAAACCTATCGCGCCAGGAGTACCGTCAGTATTGGCTGTAACAATATACAAACATATAATACAACATATATATAGTGAGTGAGAGCCAGTGCAACTACAGGCACAAGGGACGTTATATCTTAGTTCCCAAGGTTGGTGGCGCATTGGTGAAGGTGACCCACTTGCTCGTCCGCCTACCGATATCATATATATATATATATATATATATATATATATATATATATATATATATATATATATATATATATAATATATAACGGTTACAAATAGACACGAAATATTTTTAAATATCTTTCATTTAAATCTTTCATTGATTAAAAACTAGCACGGAATATTTTTTGTCCATACGAAGAAGTGAAATTGTGTGAAAGACGATATGGTTAGAAAGAATGTTACTTGTGAGATGACGGCCGACAGAGAAGACAGAAAAGTATGGAAAAAGAAGACATGCTGCGCCGACCCAATTGAAAATTGGGATAAGGACAGGAGGATGGATGGAGGATGACGAAGTCAATTACAGTTACAGTTAATGCATAATTATACATTTATTTATTTTCTTTCCCAAAAAATATTATCACTCTCATGTCCTAATTGTCATTCATCAGTTTAAAAACGATAAAACTAAAATAATTAACTAATATCGAAATACGTATTTATAATATCGACGTATAGTAGTAAAGCACAGGTATTCATTTGAACCGTGAAGACGTTACAAAAATAACAATTACTGTACCGCGCTTCGTTAATCCGGTTATTCAAATATTAATATGTTAGAATTATAATGTATTCTAATATATTCTAAATAATACATAATTGCCGCAAGTCGTTTGTGTGGACTTTGTACTATTCGCATCGATATGTCCGCGCCAGTCAAACCAATGGAGAGCTAAATTTGATAACAGATCCCAGTGTTAATACTTCAATGGCAAAACTCACTCACACAACTATATCCACGGTATAATTTAAGCTTATTTTAAACAGACCGAACCATAGACAATGATTCACAATATTTATGTATATTTATTTGCACAGATTATGCAAATGGCCAAGGACATTATTTTTCGGTTCCAGTCGAGCATAGAATACATTATGGTGTAAATGGTATATTAAGTTAAAACAAAAAACAACGAAAAAAACTTAATAATATTAGTGACAAAATTCACACACAGCATTCGTTATAAAAAGAGTTGAGAATGTTTTTGATCTTATTCCCAAATGCCGTTTTAGTGATCACTTAATTGAATCAGTGATTAATATTTGGTAAAATCAAAGCCATCGAATATCTCCATCTTGGAATCAAAAAGTTATATGCGACATTTATTGTGATTTCAATATTTATAAAAATACAAAGATATGAAGTGAGAGTGAGATATGAAGGGAGTTCTTACAGAAGCTCTTTACAACGAAACTATAAAAATGTACAAATAAATTATTATTACCGATGTTAGCATTTCCCTCCGTCGCGCCGTAGAATTCTGTGACGTACTTTATGTTGAATCGTGTTACGAATTCGGTCCATATCTGAAATACATTCAAAATAATGAATCGTATTATTTGTAAGAATAGATGAATGAACTACACCATCGCGTATTCTACTTCCAAACAGGAATACTTGTTTAATAACAAATATTGTTATCTGTTTATCTCTTTTAATTATGAGCCAGAGTACAAAAGTCATTATATCTTATTTCCCAATATTGATGACGTATTGACCATAGCGATTTATATTACAGTCCTAATATTTTTGTTGTTAAGAAGTAAAATAATGAATGAGTAGGTGGTAATTTTACAAAAGGGCTCATACAAAGCTGTAATTTCTATCTATTATTTAAAATAAATAATACTAAACAAATACGGCGTATCCTTTACTTATCATATAACGCACCCGTAAACGTCAAACGTGACCGCTTGTTGAACTTCATGTCATTGAATTTAATGAATTTATTATAGAAATATCTCGATTATATGAATTTTGCGGATATATGTTATCGACTAAAAAAATATTATTTTTTAACGATCTATACTTGTGGATAGGTCTCGATCGTATCGTAGACTTGCGCGTTATTACAAATATAGATTATATAATAATAATAAAGTTTTCTATGGCGCATGAAAAATGTAATAAAGTTGTTTTTTTTTTTAATTATAATACAATTATATTAAACGTTAAGATAAAAAGCAAACAAATGCACAGACGCACTTACCCGTGGAGAATAATAAATGCATATATAAATAGTTACCGAATTTAATTTCGGTCTTTCGAATAAAATATATTAATATACTTTACAATATATGAATTATTTATTCATCGCGATAACTTGAATAGTTTAGTGTTTGAACGGTTGAGCGCTTGACGATACGTCCTATTTACCTTTATGCTATAATAGTTATTTAATATCAGAAGATTAAAATATATATAGTTCTTTTTTTTTGAATTAACGCAAAAACCATTTGACAAAAGAACATAGTTATAATAGATAGAATAATATAATATCTATTCACTCATGCCGTTCACGTTAATTTTTTTTATACAATAAAGTTAACAAATATAATTTAATTTGTTTTTTGTTGTTGTCTTCATTCTTAGTCGTCTCACGCACACTAAGACATCTAGCACGAGCGTCACTAACTCACTCAGGTGTGTGTGCACGCAGATACGATATTTATTTAAGTGAATAGATCTATACGAGTTTTTAGGCTGAGTAATGTTTATCTGTGCCTCATCTGTTTAAGTTTTAAGCATTTAAAGCTATTGGCCCTGTGCCTAAAATCCGGTCGTGTTGAATTGTGCCATCCCATCGCAATATCAGCATGAGGAAATAAAGTGCACTTGAACTTGCGCACACATTCAAACACTATATTATCACCAACTTTGGACGATCTTCGTTAAGACCAGTTAAGCCACTGTGACCAAAATCGGTCAGGGGAACCTCAACAACAATGATCGCTTATCTTCAGACATAATTGGTTAAGCTGATCCATTGAGGATTGGCACAGTTAACGTGGAGTTGCTTTCGTACGCTTCCCCATAGTTTTTTCCTTAACACATTATGACATATTACATTTTCGGAATCATAATGACTTACCTAACTACGATACGTTACAGTACGATGCTCACATTTAAATACTAAATTATAAAACCAAAATTATTTTAAATCATTATTTTATGAAAATAAGCATCGAGTTATAAATATAATTATTGTATAAAACAATGTTTTTACAACAACAACATTTTGATTAAAATTATATTATTTTTGTTTAATTATATTATATAATTATACTCAATTATAAAACAATTTTAATAATAAATTATAACATTATATCAAAATGACGTAAACATCAAATCGTATTTAATGCAATTAAGTCTAATTGATGGGAAGTTTTATAGGTTACATAGTAAGTATAATGATCTTTTTACCTGTGGCCTTAGCCCGTTGCCATATATGACGCGGACGTTGTGTTGCTTGTCGGCGGGGGAGGGGGGCGTCGCTAGCACGTAGCGACACATCTCACCGATGTAATGCGCGGCCTATGGGCAAAAAGAAATGTTTACATAGCTTATTTTGCACCGCAATTTAGCATGTTGAATTCCAAAAAGGTACATTTTTGAGAATAACATCACGTTTCCGTGTGAGGCCACGTGTATGCCTTTTAGAATAATCTAGTGAGTACGCCACGTGCAACGTTCAGAAGGATGCAATACCGCTATTTAAAACAATGTCACAGTGTTTTCTGATTTAAAAGTTAAAGAATTATAAATTATATTATTTTTTATCCATGGAATATCTGATTAGTAAACCAATGGCTGCAATTATTAAATGGAGTAATAGTTCGAATTTTAACTATAAATTATTTAAAAATATAAATATATATTATTTTTTAAACCACATGTAAAATTAATCTTAAAATAACAGTATATTTACAAAACAATTTACAATGCAATGGATGTGCCATTGCATTGTAAATTGTTTTTCATACAACGCTCGAAGGTTTCCTCACGGTGTTTGCTGGCACGAGATTAATTATGAATACATAATCTTTTCTCATTTAAAGAGAACAGTTATTAATTACACTCATTTAAAAAATAATTATGATATTTATATAAATATTACTTCGGTTCGATAAAATTTATTAACCAATAAGATTTTATACGAAGAACTAATAAAAGTCGACGTTTGTATTTTCCAAAACAAAACCTTGTTGTTCAAAAATAATTTATACTGAATTAGTTTTTAATGAAAAACCGATTATATTATAAAAGAAAAATTTAAAATTGAAACCGAAAATTAAAAATTGTGAAAATAGATAATAAATAATTTATACTTAATATTTAATGTTGAGTTGAGTAATCCGAAGTTATCAAAGTTAAAATGTACTTTAGACTTTCTGACCTTGTTACACTCACAGCATGTTATTCACATTATGTAGCAATTTGTCTTTTTTTGTGCACGTTTTTTTTATAGAAACATAAATATTTGCTCACTATATAATTATTTTAAGTATATTATATTAAACTAAAATTTTAAATAAGTGACTTTCAGTTACGCCAAGAACAAAATTGTCAAATTATAAACACAACGCAATACGAGAAAGTATTTTTTTTATAATATTGGTAGGCGAAAGTGCAAAGGGCCATCCGATGGTTAGTGGTCACCATCGCCATAGACAATGGCGGTGTGAGAAATAATAAGCATTCGTTACATTGCCAATATGCCACTCACCTTGGGAATTAAGTCCCTTGTGCGGTGTGTCTGTTGTTACACTGGCTCACTCACCCATCAAACCGGAACTATTATTTGTTTAGCCAAATGTATAAAATTTAGCTAATACTAAAATTTAAAATAAGTAAGAGACATCACAAAAACGCAAACGAATATTGTATGGGCGATTATTGTATTGTCAATACTAGGGAATGGAGAAAAAGTGTGTCAATGTCAAAATTAGTTGATGTGTTATATTAGAAATGTTTGCACGAGTGTGTGTGTGTGCAGTGTGTGTTTGTTTGTCTGTGCAATAAAGTAAATCCGATTATGTAGTAATTATGATCATTATGATAGGTGCTAAAGTTATAAATGTATATATTTATAAGCAAAGTTTTAAAATTCACCATTGATTGAGTCATCTTCTAAAATAACTTGCTTAGTTATCCTAATACATTTATTGTACATTGTCACAAAGTTGCCATAGTTTAAAATGTTAAAGTCACATATGAAATCATATTCAAGAGTCGAGATGGCCGAGTGGATATATAACACGTAGATCTTGACCACAACCGAGCTCTATTAAGCACTTAACGGGATTTACGTACATTATTATTTGTAGTTATATATAATCTTATGTTCGGCAGTGGAAATTATCGAAGACACCTGCCTATGTCTGATGTAATTCTTACGCTTTAAGCATTGTGGTGATACAAGAACCTTTTCCTATAAGTTACGTTATATATTATTGCAAAACACATATTGTAAAAACCCTTAAACTAGTAAATATGTATTACTAAATACCAAAATGAAAGATATATAATAATATATATTAATATTAGAAATGTGAAAGTAACCTCTGTTACCTGTTCACGCTTAAATCGCTGCACCGACTTAAATTATATTTAGTATGGATATAGTTTGAGTCACTGGAAAGGCCATCGGCTACTTTTTTAATTCACCCCTCGGGGGTATGAAATGGGGGTAACGGTCTGTGTACTATGGGTAAAGTTTTATAAATTTCGCGCAGGTAATGCCGTAATTTTTGCTATTTTTTATATATAATTTAAGTGTCGAAAATGGTAAATATTATGAAGTTGGACTATAGCTTGTAGGTACGCATAGACCCATGAACTTGTCTACAGCAATAACAACAACTAAATAATAATAACATTATAAATATTAGTATATAACTTATTAGTAGTATAAGTCTCTAGTATAACAAAAAAAAATACAAACTTACCGTCGCCTTGTATTTAGCACAGTCTGGGAAATATTGCGAAGCGGAGAACTTGGACTTTAGCACCACCGTGCATCCGAATACTAATGCTTGTCCCACACTAACGACACCACCAGCAGTATGGTAGAGTGGCAGCGGACAATATACAATATCAGATGAATTAAGCCTCATATTGTGAAGACCACATGCCATAAACACAAATCTGTGAAAAAAGAAATGGTTCCATACATTCTTAATTTAAAAACCCAATCGATTTGATATTTAAAAAAAAAAACAAGTAAATAATTATTAAAAGTATACTGGCTGTTCTACATATTAAAAAGGTAATAATTTAAACGGAATGACATTTAATACGTAAGGTTATAGTCTATATTTAAATAAAAATAAATTGATGATACATAATACGACAAACCAAGTTAAACAGCGTACACGCACAGCGCACTTAAATTTCCTTTTGTGCGTAAAAATTAAAATTATCAGGGATTACATATTTAAAAAACTATCTATAGAATTAGTGGTACCATTTCGTGGTAGGCCTCTGTTCTAAATCCTCTGGATAGGTACCGCCCACTTTTCACATATTCTATCACTTAAGGGCAAATGACAAGACATATCTTAGTCCCCAAGGCTCATAGCGCATTGGCGATGTAAGGAATGCTTATTTTTCTTACAACGACAATGTGCATGAGCAATGGTATCCACTTACCACCGGTTGGTTCATATTACAGATAATCTCACATTATGTAATAACTTAAAAAAATGGTTGATGGTAATTTAGGGCAAATATTTTAATTTGCAATCAGAGTAAACTTTAGCTCTGCAAAGTAGTGAATAGGCCACTTTCTAGAATTAAGTCTTTTTGTGCTAATCGCTTAATTAGAAAACGTTTAAAATTAATATGGTATTTATTTTGATAAGGATTAATAATGTGTGACAAATAAATCGAACTAATATTATCGTTTACTTTTGCTACTTTTTTACGTAAAAAGGGTTTACTTATCTGTACAACAAAATATTCACTATATGACAAAATTGACAGATGAAACTAGAAATTGCGACGACGTAAAATTTAGATTATCGATCGATACAACCGTATTGATTAGTGCCATAATTGAATACGGTTGTATCGATTATCGATTTTGACTGAATATTATTTTTTATTTTGTTTATATTTGTGTTGCGGTTTCTGTGCGTTGTTTTTAGTAATTTACACCGTGATAAAAATTTTAGGCATTATCAATATATTATAACCCGATTGAAATTCAAATTTGTCATACCTTGCACCCAGCCTTTGCCATAACCTAACACCGTGTTACGTTATCTAAAAGGTTAGCAAATTTAGAAAACTAACAGACATTGGTACTTCTCGATTTGTAAATTTTTAATAGTTAAAGTGTACAATGTGTTATGATATAGATCTCCCTACATTATCGGTGTGCATTAGAATGAGTGACGCTCGTAAGTCGTGCTTACAAGAAGTATTAATGGGCGTCTGAGACGACTAAGCGTAAAGGCAGCAAAAAAATACCGTTTGAAAAAAGTTTCCGTCTCCGCGAAGTTAAATCATATTAACTTAGTCAAGGTATTCACTTCTATAATACAATTAAGCCAATCATTATAAGTTTTCTGAAAATTGATGCTGCCTGCCAATAAAAATAAGCAGGCACATAAAAAAAATATATACCAAAGGCACTTCACATGTCTGTGAAGATACACAAAAAAGCAACGCAAATTATAAATTCATATAAAAAAATATTAGCAAGACAAATTATGCGATAAAAGATTTTATAAATATGATGAAGTTAAGCTAAGATAAAAGTTTGTATTATTTTCTTTTCATTCATAAATCAGCCATAAGCCATACCTATCCCTTTCTTAATAGTTTATACTCCCAATTTGCTATTTTACTCGATAGAATCTACCTTCCAAACCGGTTTTAGCTTCAAAAATTTATATCTTGTAATATAACGTTTTAAGTGTTTGCAAGATCTCACAATAATAAAACTTTTTTTTTAATCTATTATTATATTATAAAGGCAAAGGTTGGTGTTTGGATGTTCGTACTTCACGCTCGGTACTTTTGATACAACGGGACACCGTACTTTCTTTATCACTAACTTTCTCACAAGAAAATTAGTATCTACCATGATCTTATTAAGTCTGAGCTAAACGAATATATCATTTAATTATGGATTCATAAAAAAGTTAATCAAAATTAGGGAAATATGTACGTCCCTACGTAGTTTGACAAGTAATATGTATGAAAATATAAAACAAAATCAGTTTTAAAATACAAAGAGTAGACCCTGAATAATAATTAACTAATTATAATACACCTACTTATTCTTTATATGTAACCCCTGAGAAAATACATTATTTTAAAAGACCTCGGTCGGTAACCTGTGTGAATAAATATAAGTGTCGCAGTTTTACCAAAAAAATAAGTATATGTAGTAACATTAAATTGCAAAGGAAGATGTATACTTGATTTTGTTTTCGAATGACACAGATTTTCGAAAGCTCTAAGAACTTCGAAGTGTACACGTAAGAAAGATTACGAAGTCGCTGGTAGGCAGTATACACACTCATTAACATAAAGTTATTCTTGAGTGAAATCGCATGCAGAAAATTACATTTTACGGATGTATCAAATGATTTCCATTTGTTTTGAGTTCAAAAATATACGTCTTTGTAAAGTGAGACAAAGATTGCGTTTTAGCAATGACTTAAAAATGTAGGTTGTTTAATAAAATATTCAGGTTTTTCTTTGCCTATATTATTAACCTCAACGCGTACAGATTAAAAATACATTATTACGGAATAAGTCATGAGTTAAAAAAAACTGATAATGTATTAGCACATACTTAAAAAGGATTTATTAGTTAAAGGATTGATTAAAATTTGGTCTTAGCTAGAAAATAAGTGTTATTAGAATATTACTGGTCAAGAGAAAGTGAGAATTGTGTTAGTGAAAGTTAACTGAGACCGCACCAAGTACTGTGTTAGTAAGGATCATGTAAGAAATACATTTTGTATGTATATTATAAGTTCTTCGACAACGGTATTGGACAACGTGCTTGTAACCTATTTGATGTGATTTTTATTTGTATAAAAAAAAAAACATAAATGTCGTAACACATACATGTCACATGGATAAAATTAATTAATATTTGTAACAGTTAAGCGAACTTATTCCAAATCAATGAAGAAGGCGTCGTAGTTAAACCCAAAGCAAAATTATAATTGCATAAAAATAATATAAAATCATAAATAAACATAAAATTTAGATTATTATGTTGGCAAAAGAAACATGCAGACACATTAAAAAAATATATAGACAAGAAACAACACGGAACCATCAGTCGAATATACGTTAAATAATGTGAAAAATTTGCTTATTTATTTAAGGAAACTTTTTTTATAATTTTTTATTAAAATAAAGTTTTTGTTATAAGGAAAATGAGCGTTCATAATTATTCTTATATCAAATATCGTTAAACGCTGCGCAATATAATAACGATTACAATTAAGATAAAGGAATATTTTTCCAATGGTATTCTAATTAAAGTAAATATTTATAATGCTTATATATAATTATAACTCGCTTCGGTTCAGTGCGCGCATCACATACTATTGGATATCCATTGTACTTTTTTAAGTTATATCATATAAACATACAGACATCATACATTGATATATATGTACACTAAGATAAAAACATATAAATGGAATATAACAGCCAGTAAAATCGACGAAACACTTTGAGATATAAGTAATTAAATTTTGTATAATTCTTAAGACTTACCTTGAATTAGAAATAACAGCCGCTTTCGGAAGACCGGTTGTACCAGATGTGTAAATGTACAAGAGCTTTCCCTGAAACCCATCAGCGTCGGCCAGGGACCAGGGTGCCGGTGGTGTGATCTCTAATAGTGAAGTCAAATCACTTATACCGTCACCGCTTGCGTTTTTCTCAGCCTTGGTCGTATTCAAGGGTCGATGAGAAAATTTAAATAATTTCAATGCAGGATCCAACTGACTCGATATATCCTGCATTGCTGCAATAAATACATGTCTCTGTAATATTTATCTGTTTCTAAATCGACACACTTTGTGAAAACAGCGTCCTACCTGATTGATATTCATCGGAAAATATAAGGACATCGCATTTAGCAACACTGATAGAGTGTAATAGCGCGTTGCCTCGTTGGTTAGTGTTAATGAGTGGCGTAATGCCGCCGAGTCTAGCGTTGCCCAGCCACAGTGCCGGCATTTGAGGCGAATTGTTGACAAGCAGACCGACGATGCTACCTTTCTTAACACCGTGCTTCTTCAGAACAGCAGTCACGCGTAAACTATAATCTTCGACCTTTAGAAAATAATAAAAAATATAAGTACATATATACATTATCGTTGTTATAAAAAATAAACACTTAAGTATTATGACAATAACATTGTATCTGCAATACCAACAGGAAATATGGTAAACATATCTTGATACTTTATATAACTATTAAAAGAATATGCAATAAAAAAATATCTGTAAAATTATAGTTTGACAGGAATTAAAACAGCAAGATAACAACAGGAAGTTATTTAGGCTTTTAGTTTTTTAGGTACATAAAATTTTATTCATTACTACCTGTCCGTCCTGACGTAGAATGGCTAAAATTGTTCATAATCGTAGTATTCTAGTTTTATTGTGTTGATAGTCAATTAGGACAAACAAATGCCTAAGTATATATTTGAATTTCCTAACAATATGCATTTATCATGTAAGTATTATCAAAATATCTTTTTCAGTATTTATAAAAGTAAATAATTTAAGGAAGAGCCATAGAAGTTAACTAATTTGAACCACATTGAACAGGGTGATAATTTTACATTAAAACTTTATTTAAAATTATCAATTAGAAAAAGGACTACTCATAATAGGTTTATATTATTATCATAATATATTAATGAGGTGTAAAATGAATGATTAAAACATAATTTAACAGATGTATCATGAAAGAAAGTTTCTAGACAAACGAAGTATTTTTTACTAATTAGATAAGGTAATTTGTAATAAGTATGAATTTCAAATTCATTCACCATTCATTATAGTAAAAATTGTATGTGTCTAACTTATATGTTAATTAAGATTCTAATTCAATGTTAATTTTCTACAAATGATATGCTGTATGTCTTTTTATACTAAATATACTGAATAATTCTACTACATTAAAGTAAATTAATGATGATAAGTATGTCATATAAGTTACGACCATGATTTTTTTTATTATAAAGTATTTTATTTGCTTTCAACAGTCTAGAAATATATTGAGTATACAAATATAACCACACTGATCTCAATTTTTTAAATACCCCAATGCAAAGATTGTTTTAAATAAATCTCTAGTAACCAATAATGTCATGTTTTGTGCTTTGTGTTATTTTTCATTTTTAGCATATATAATACAGTTATTGTATGTTACAGTTACATATAAACACAGTTGATTAAATATTATGTTGATTTGTAAGTAGTTTCAAACATACCTCCTTGAAAGTCCAAACTTCATCTTGGAATAAGAAACATGGTTTGTTAGGGTTCCTTTGGACTGTCTCGTGAAATATATCAGGTAAAGTCCAATTTTTTCTTGAAAGCGATCTTGTTATCCACAATATCTTGAGGTAACACCATAATGCTCTAAAATATATAAATATGTTTCAAAGATATATTAATATAGAATGTTCATATTAATACTTATTCAAATCAAAATTCTGAGATATAACTATCAGAGCATACTTTAAGTAAAATATTTCTACTATGACAAATATAGCACGATTTTTAAATTCTACTGACCTTTATTTTGATTTTTTAATGTTAATATACATTGCAGATGAATAGTAACAATGATTTAGTAGTAGAATGGTAATACGATTAAAAAAAAAAAACTATAATTTTAACTTAAATTTTTATTATAATTTAAAATATAACATTATATATTTGAAAATACATATATAATGCACTAAAATCATCTGTTATTTAAAAATTGTATACATATTCTTTAAGAGCAACAGTATGTAATAATAGTACTTTACTACAATGACATTGTTAAAATTTATACCTAATAAACTAGTTAAGTAAGAATGGTATAGTTTTTGTACAACTTTACCTGAGGTCTCTGGGTGCCGTTTTGATTGCTACATAGCACCATCTCGTGTGGAATAATATTAAATAAATACCAGCAAGTATTAATGATACCACAATCGTTTGCAAGAGGCCAAGGTACAACCAAACAGCGTATACCGCTGCGACTACGCCGATTGCCGCGATCATCCTGACTGATTTACGCCACGACACGCGACCGACTGACAAGCGAAAACGTCGATGACCCAACGTGATTACTGCAAACTACTTTTACTGATTTATAAAAATATTCGTACTTTAAACTATTTATTAATTTCTTTAATGTTCTATGTCATGTTAACCAATGTAATCATCTGTTTATTTACAAATAAGATACGTTAAATGTTTAAACAAAAATAAAACATTTAATTTTTTTAACGTATATTATTTGTATAGAAATAGACATAACACTAAGTAAAACTTTAATGACAACTGCTTTGAGTGTTTTCCTTGCAAAACAAATCCTATTATTATGTTTATAAAGCAAAATATCATCAACGCTTTGATTTGATTGAAGAAGTATGGATATTAGGAAATATTCGTGATTTCGTTTTGACATATTATATTGTCAATGTCAATGTCAAAAAATTGAATGAAATATCAATGTCAAATATGACAAGTTTTAGAGATTCACGGTAAAATGTTATTTAATGAAACGAGGTATCGATAATCTTTTTTTTCGTCTCTTTATAAAATAAAAATTAATAATTAATCTTATCTAATGTATGTGTCTCAGTGGACGATCATAAAATAAATTCTAGATGTATAGTAAAAAGTTTCAATCATTCATCAAGATCTATAGTAAATGCTTGACACGAGAATATATTCCGAGTTCAGGTCATCGGTATTAAAATTAGTTTTTGTAAGAAAATTTTGTTTTGGTCTTAGTGTATGTAAAATCATAAGTTCAAGTAGTGTGTTTTGAAATTCGTAAATATTCATCCTCAATAAAAAACAGTAATATAATGACAAGAATCTTGTATTTGTCCTTGTTGAACTACAGCAAAACATTGGTTATCTTACGTTATCACTGTCATTTTTTTTTAATAGAGAATGTTACTGATTTTTGGTGGAAATGGTATACGGTCTTGTGATGCGAGTAATATTGTTGTGATGGGGGATCTTATTTCTATGCCACTTCTGCTACCGGATAAAAAATAAAGCCAACCCTTATTTTCTTGTTTATATTAGATTGTATAACTATAATTTCTTACAAGTTAATACGATGTATTTATCGATGTTTTGGTTATCATACACAAGTGTGGCTATTGCGATACCTATAGCCTATTCCAATGGAAGTAGGAAAAAAAAAAAACCAAACCTTAGATTTAAGTATTTCATGCGACTTGCTAATAACTTAGCTACATTGTGCCCATATAAGAGTTTATAATCAAAATATTCTTAATAATATAACACTATTGCACTTAACCATTTATTTCCACTTTAATTTTAATTCCAAAATTCCGATAATAGAATAAGAAAAATAAATTCTAAAGTTTCATCGACGTTCAAAAAATTACTGTCAAATTTTATTTATTTTGACGACCTCCATGGTCGAGTAGTGTGTACACCGGTTTTCATGGGTACGCCACTCCGAGGTCCTGGGTTCGATTCCCGGCCGAGTCGATGTAGAAAAAGTTCATTAGTTTTCTACGTTGTCTTGGGTCTGGGTGTTTGTGGTACCGTCGTTACTTCTGATTTCCATAACACAAGTGCTTTAGCTACTTACATTGGGATCAGAGTAATGTATGTGATGTTGTCCAATATTTATTATTTATTTATTATTATTATTATTTATTTGGCCTTTTTCCTGTTATGGTTAGAATAGAGTATACTACCTTCGGAATATCCATGCTTTAATATTATTCCTGAAACCATTATAGACTATTATAAGGACAGTTCACAAATAAAAATAGCAAAAGTGCGTTAATGGCATAGTGCCGTCTGCCAGTTATATATTTATATGGCTTAAATTGGTATGAAAGCAGACCATCCTACCACCATTATTATATTCTACCAGCAAGTAGCAAATTTTTGATTCATAGCTATGTCTACCTTATATAATTACTTATCATCGCAGCTACGTCTCTAACTAGGTATAACTGAATAGTCGAAGTTCTAGGCTATTATTAATAACCACAAAAAACAAATATTATTTTTGTATTGTTATAACAATAACAATACTAAAATAATATCAAATATAAGGAAATATCGGAAAAAATATTCAAAGTTATCACGTTATATTTTATTTATTTAACTTATAACTAATTAAATGTATCTACAACCAAACAAAAAATACGATACAAGCAACAGTGTAATAACCTACCACAATAACTTACATTTAATTATATGTAAGTTCTTTTTTTCATAAATACCTACCCCAAAACAATATTATCAGTCAATTCTTATGAATACTTTAATTTATTTAAATTAGTAGTTTCCATTCACATGAATGTCAAATAATTATTATTTACTTATTTTTTCACAACATAAAAGGCACTTCATACATAAAAATCAAGTATAAAATCACAGTCTTATTTGTCCCGATATAATTTTTTCATATTCTTCAGCACCTAAACTAATATATTTGTCTAATTTTGAATCGAAATAATAGAGTTTGTCTTGAATAGTATTAGGATTATATCCTTCCTTCTGTAAGTCGACCTTGCGTAGTTTAAATGTTGCTGAAATAAAAAAAAAGTTGTTAGAAATATTATATACGTAGTTATTGTCTATGGGATTATTATTTATTATAATTCGTGATTAATTTGAAATGAACATTACGCCAGATAGCAATATTATGTAGGTACGATTTATACGAATGGACTGTGAAAACAGTATAAAGTAATTAATACATAATCGAACTAAAGTTTAGTGATTGTAAAAAATAATATTATATATCCTACTTTAAAATATTTCTATAAGTTTGACATGAAAAAATGTTATCCCACTTGCAAAATTATTAATTAGTTACAAGAGACAGGCATCATTCGATATACTAACCAACCATCATATAAGTAAATAAAATCAACTCGTTTTATTATTCGTTTACTGAGCATTGAAAATATACATTTCAGTGGGATTAATCTGTTCTTAATTCAGATTCATGATATACACAATTGAAGTCGCTTAAAAAACGACAAGGACATGAATAGCCCATTCATGCCATAAATCAAAGATGTATTCATAATGTTACTATAAAAATATAAAGTCAATACTAAATGATAAATATTTCCCAAGTAATCATACCTGTCATATCCATGGCCGACATAATTCTTATGAAGACAGGTCTAGCGTACTTGGGGAGGTCTTTGGCTACGTCTCTGGCCAGCTTGTCCAAGTCTAAGCTGCCATCCTTGTCTACTATACCGCACATGCCCGCTCGTCCTTCTATATTAGGTATCTGCAATAAAGGTATCTTTTAAAATCACGAAATAAATAAAACGTTATAAAGTTAATTTAACTATGTTCGTTAAGTGATTTACATTCGATTATAAACAGTTTGATTAAGTACATTTGATCATGTTTTTTTTTCTCTCAGATATTATTACAGTTTTATTTAGCTTTTGTGATGTTTTTTTTTTAAATAGCGTGATTTTGTAACACATACTTCCACCCCATATACAACAGCGTCACGTTGGTCAGCAACCCTGGAAATGGCAGCCTCCACTTCAGTGGTGCTGACGTTCTCCCCGCGCCATCGGAACGTGTCTCCGGTGCGGTCGCGAAAGTACAAGTAACCAAGCTCATCAGCTACTAAAATGTCTCCTGGAAATACAAAATTTATTTTTGTCTTATCTCTATTTACCATATGTACCAATCGTATAGATGTATCTTTAATTAAATCTACAATAAAACTTCCGGGACTCCCGCATATATATACTGTGCGAAACAATATGGTATAGTTTAAAATTAGTTACATTACTTTGTAATTCTCAATTTGCTTTAAATGTAAAACATATTGATCCATTTGTTATGAAATTCAGTAGGTACCTGATATGAAAGCGGAGTCTCCATAGTTAAAGACGTCTCTTACAATCTTCTTCTCAGAAGCTTCTTTGTCAACGTAACCGAGGAATGCACGCGAAGGATTATTCGGTTTTATTTTACCAATAAATACACCAGGTTCATGCGGTTGCGCCAGCTGTAATATTCAAACAATAATAATGAATTATCTTGCAAGTACATTTTAAAATAGTATTCCATGACGATTGCACAAGCATCTTAATAATTGATGCGATGAAACAATGGCAGAACAACATTTTCATTATTAAATAGGAGCAATTATTGTGGTTTTACACGTAACAATAATAAAATAAACATTTTACCTGACAAAGGCCTTTCGCGTCTCTAATAGGTTCTCCCGTATCTTCGTCTACTTTAATAATAGCGATCGGGTAGACTGCAGGGACAATTCTTGATACGAATCCTATGGCCCCAGTTTTGTTGTTAACGTTGACTGGAAAAATGATGATGACGCATAATACAAATTTTGAAGTCTGATTCTTAGCATTAATTTTAAAGCAGAAATAATTACTTCTGACACGTAGAAGTAGGTGAAATAGTATTTAAGTTCAGTTAAATTGTATACTATTGTTAAATATAAGACGAATCGTAGTGGTTAAATTAATAAAATAAAAATAAAAAACAGTCCAAAAAATTTAATGATATTTAATAATTACCGATATTCGCGTTTCCTTCTGTGGCACCATAAAATTCTACAACCCTCTTTATACCGAAACGATTGACGAAGTCAGTCCATATCTGCAAGTTTTGTCGTATTTTATATATACAGTGATTTTATTAACATATATATTTGATAAAATATGTACACAACGATGTAGTATTTAATGGCTATGTTTAATTAGACTAGTGAATAGGAACATAGCAAATAACACTGAAAAAACCTGTACAAAACGCAAGATGATTTTTTGTTCTACTATGCCACGAAGCTTGGGATGCCATCCCAAGGTCATTATAATTTATAATGGCTATTAAAAGTAAGGCTAATGGACAAAATACAGTCTGAACTTACAGTTGGTCGCATGCCGTTTCCATACACGGTGCGCACTTTGTGCTGCTTGTCAGTGGGTGAGGGTGGCGTGGCGAGCACATAACGGCACATTTCTCCAATGTAATGCGCCGCCTAGAACACAAGATAGAAATTAAAAGCACTATTGAATATGGGCATAGATTGGATAATATTAAAATGTTTTAAGAGCGTCTAGTCAAATAAATAATGGTCTTTCACTTTTAGTATAGATCTATTCACTCGCGAATAAATGATCGCGAATATACTTATTCAAAGATTTTAGATTGGATAATATTTTTGATAAATCCACTCCCACAGATTCAAATACCAGTCATAGTAGAATATAAAATCACTACAGCTAAGTGATAGTCTAATATAAAAGTAATTTGTTACAATCGACAAAAAAAACTGCACTAATTTAATTTTAAAATCGAAAATATATTTAAGTAAAGAAAAATATCTTATTAAATATAATTTGTGCATCGTACTAATATTGAACGAATTCAAAGCGTTCATACTTTTATTTGGTTAATAATAAATAAACAATAACGTAATTACTTAAATTAATATTAAAATTCACATCAATTTACCGTTGCGTTATATTTAATGCAGTCTGGGAAATACGCGGAAGCGGAGAACTTTAATTTTAAGGCCACAGTGCACCCAAAGATAAAAGCATTTCCCATTGTGATAACACCGCCAGCTGAGTGGTAAAGAGGCATAGGACAGTAAATAACATCCTTAGAATTCAATCCTCCTAAGTAATGAACACCCGATGCCATGAACACCATTCTGAAAAAAAACATAAATATTCAAAATATCCAATAATTTACAAAACCACATTTTTTTGGTAACACTTTACTGAAAAACTTTCCAATATAGAGTATATTTAATTATCACTAATGTTTAACTGAGTCTTATTTAACTGTTTATTCACTTTACACTAATTATAAATACAGATTCCTGCGACATAGACTGTACTTTAACATAGCCTTCTGCCATAACTTAATATCAAATGTTATCATCTAATCAGAAACAATGAAATTTATACATAGACAACTTTAATACTTTTTACTAATATAATATTATATTCCTAACATTCTGGACTGGATTTTTCACAAACAAGACTACTGGCATAACCAAACAACTACGCCTGGTGTACACCATTTGCTGATGATTTTTACGAAATCGTTAAAACTTTTATAATTATGTATATGAACTTGGTGGTACCCGCCAGCTTCTATGGACATTAAATAAAAAAGGACTAAAGAAAATCAAAAACGTAATACCCTATAACCATCTACGGATGTCGCGTCTATTTGTTAAGTATTTTTTAAGTAATTGACGTACAATGTAAAAATATTATATTACGTGTAGCTAGATAATGGTCTCCTATGTAGAATTCAGAATAGTGAAAAAAAACTTTAACAACGTTAAAGGCCGACCTTGAAGGCGATATAACAGCCGCTTTCGGTAGTCCTGTCGTACCAGACGTGTAGATGTAGAGCAGTCTGCCAGTGAAGCCTTCACCTTCGGAATTCGACCATTGCGCTGGTGGTGTAGACTCCAGTAAGTGCGTCAAATCATTTTCAGAGTCGACTACATTTACAGCACTATCCGATGTATTTAATGGACGGCGGGTGAACTTATAAAGTTTGATCGACTCATTTAGTTCTTTCCTTATGTCTTGAATAGCTAAAACAAAAAAGAAAAATGTTCATCTGTAACTAAACTACCTTGGTCAGTTACTTCCCAGTTATGCAATGCAAATAATATACATACATATATTTGAAGTACTTTATATATAAATACGATATTTTTTTCTAAAACCTAACCAAATTGAATTAACTATTATATACACTTACCAGATTCGAACTCGCTGCCGTAAATAACGAAATCGCATTTGGCAATATTTATTGAATGAAGCAAAGTATTGCCAGTTTGATGGGTGTTAATCAGAGGAGAAATACCACCGATGCGAGCTATACCAAGCCAGATTGCAGGCATCTCAGGGTAATTGCTAGCCATAACTGCTACCGTGTCACCACGCTTCACACCTTGTGCTCGGAGTACTGCTGAAACGCGAAGACTATACTCCTCCACCTAAAACGTAGCTTTCATTATAAATATGTATACACCAAAACATCCGGTAAGATAATCTCGTGGATGTAGCAATAGCATCTCAACTGAAGATACCTATTAATCCGGCCAAAAACCAAGTTTTTTTTTAATTTGCCGTGTATATTACGAAATATGGCATGACGAAACAATTCAGAAACATGTATATCTACTAAGTAATATGTAGGGAAATAGCGTTATGATTTTAAATTAACATAAATTATTACACATAGTTTTATATCTTATATCTTGGATAAGTCTCCTTGACCGCTTGTAATATAAGAGTGTTGAATTATAATTAGGCGTCTACTGATAACAATCTCTAACCTGAATTCGGGGACCTATTTATTGCTTCCTTAAAGGTTTCATAGGTCAGATGTTAATCGTTCCGACGCAATAATCAGTAACATTTGAAATCTGGGTTATCAATCCTCGTAACGTAATTAACATGCTCCTATATATATAAAATATTTTTTAAGTCGTGTTGTCAAACACTTGCAATAAAGAATACGTAGCTGACATATTTATTATTGCAATTATAGATTACAAAGTTAAACTTACGTACAATGTTTGATATTTTGAAGTGTCATTCAGATTTGACAAGGTCAAAAGGTTTAAAACCAACAACGATAATTGTTTATTTCAAGTATGGTAGTATCGAGTTTTTAAAACAATAACTAAATAATATCTAACTTGGACTAATGTAATTATCCATTATTCTTCAAAAAAAATATGATATTTATAAGTTTTCCTTTAGTATCTAACGTTGGTCAAAGTTGTGGACTAAGGCCTTTCTCTCCTTTTGAAAATAATGTTTTAGGGGCTTACTCCGCGGCATGTGCAGAGTTTCTGACACATGAAGCGGGACTTCCTTACGATATTTTGCTTCGCTGTCATGCTCGCGATGAATTATAAGCACATGAAAAATCAGTGATGCTTTCCTGTATTTGCAATTTTGGGTTTCCATGTTCTACCCACTAGTCTATCTCAAAGAATTCGTTTTATATAGGATTAATTGATTAACGAGTTTGTTTTTGAGTTGTTTTTAATTTTGTTGGAATTTCATACAATAAAAACTTATATATACCAACATAACCTGTATAAGTTGGCGAAACATTTGACGACTTTGACAAACCTTCGATAAACAAGTTAAACGCGCTACACTGGTTAATAATTTTGGCTGTATTGAGTTATGGTTTAATGATAAATCAATGTCAGTTTAATGAAATGGGTCACGTACACCACTGAACTCAAAAAGTTTTTGCTATTTAAATTGAATAAAAACGACGATTTATATATTATAATAACTACTTACCACAGATATATGTGCATATGTGATTTAGGTATTTCGAAGAATTGTATTTAATAGGTGTGCTGTACTTATAGTAAAATGTAACATTTGATATAAATAATATTTGCATTGAATCGAAACAGAAATCTAGTTTAATTTTTACTGAGTTTGCTTTTATAACGACGTATAACTTTATTTTAAAAACATTTACCTGCTGAAAAGTCCATGATTCGTCTTCAAACAAGAAGCATACTTTTTTTGGATGTCTTTTAACTGATTCGTGGAAAATATCTGGCATGGACCAATTTTTTTTTGTAAATTTACTCGTTAATCTTAAAATTTTTATATAGCAGTAGAGAGCTCTGAAAATAATGAATTAGTTAGTTATTGCTAAGAATATAAGGGAATCATTGTAGTTAGCTCAAAATATTTATCTAAAATGTTTAGAAACGTTTTTTTTTAATTCATGTGTTACTTAAGCAAAGAACTCTTATAAGATTGCGTTTGTTTATTTATTTTCAATATTGAGTGCGTCGAAAATAATTCCATAAGTTTTCCAAATATATGGATTATTTAAAAAAATATTTAAAACTTATGCGTACCTACGTAGTTAGTAAAGATATGTTTACTATTTAGTTGCAGAGAGACATCTTTAGCTTTAGGTGGTTGCCAGACTTACTTCAAGTTTGGCAATCACCTAAAGTTTGTTTTGAGGGATAATTTCATCCCGTAGAAACAACACCATTCATTTTAGTACACATTCGTTACACAATTTTTTTCGTTACAATGATAGTCTTTGAACTCTACAAGCACAAATATGAAGTTTCGTAACATGTATACCAAATATTCTTATTGAGCATCACTTTTCGATATACTTATGTTCGTATATATTTTAACACTTAAAATAAAAATTGATTTTTGAACTTACTTGAAATCTCTAGGAGCTGTTTGTACGGCGACCCATAGCCAATTTGAAAAATAGATTATTATGTATACGAAAGCTATGACCGCGAACACAATGAGGCTTATCTGCCAGCTGAAGAACACCCAAGCCACAGCACTCGCTGCCACCAGGACAGCTAAAGCGAACACCATCACTATGATATGTACCCAGGGTAAACTAGGACCATTAGTTCCGATTTTCCCTTTTTCGATGTCTTTTTTTTCATTGTCCTGAAATATAAGTATGCTGATTGTTTGACGACTGATTCATAAATATAAACTTCACGTTAAATATTATCTACCGCTATCTTTAACTGCGATTAGATATGAAAAATTCAATGACGTAGTAGGTCTCGTCCAACACATTCACGCATCCATTTAGTTTACACGCTTTGTAAATAATACACACATACATACATACACACATGATACTAGTTAAAATCATTAAAATATAATATAGACTATTGATGTAATTATGTACTTCAATTTTCTACTGTAAAGTAACAATGTCTTATATGCATAAACCTATTACAACTTAATTTCGGTTTTTATTATTAAATGTAATAAGGTTGCTATTAATGTTTCGGTTTCTTTTCTCATTTAATTAATGCACTAATATTGCAAGTGCGTATGTGTAACATTTATCTCCCCGTTATGACGTTTCAAGGATTTATTTTGCAACGTTGTTAATGTTTTTTAGTGTGTATAATATTTATATATGTATTTACTCGCTCGTAAATATCTTTTTCACTTCAGATACATCGAAATTTAATAGTTTTTATACGACGCTGCCGAAAAGTCGGCGAATACTGGACAGTTAGATGGCGCATTTAGTTTCAACAGTAAAACCTTTTTTTAGTAAAAATTAAGCCATGGTGTAACGAAAACATACCAACTAAAAAAAGAATAATACACCTTGTATAAGGAAAAAGGATTTTAGAGATATTTTATTTTTAAATGAAGACTTAGTTGAAACTTTACATAAAATATTACCACGTACTTAAAAAAAACATAAAATATCCTAATACCTATCGTAATTACGTCATTTCAAATTGCAACGGTCGTTAATATTTTAAAAATGTTAAAAACTCACCGATTTATAATTATTGGATTCTGTTCCCTTCATATTATTATTAGCTTCGATATTTGACATGTTCGCGTTTTTTATAAAAAATATATCAAGTACACTTATATTTCTTAGTAGTTTGAAGTTACTATGACTCCGACTGGTTCATTTTGTTCAGTAAAATGCTAACATCACCTGAAACAATTAAAAAAACACATATAAATATTTAAATATTTAATTGTAAATGTTAGTTTGTTAATTTTCAATGTCAATTTGGTTCTGTCTCTTATACAATTATTTAACATACTTTTATATAAAATAAAAACTTCCGTCACCTATAATGAGATCTGTTTTTTTTAATAAATTGTACTGGGTACAAAGTTAAATATAAATTTGTGTTAAACTTTTTTTGCATAAACATTTCATTATTAAGTGGATTATAGTGTACTTAAAAAAAAAAACAAAAATGTAACGTCAACAGTTAATATATTATCTACTTATTAAGCTGTGTGTAAAATAAGCATATTGAACTTATCCGTAGCATTGACCTCAATGACTGAATTACATGTTTTTGTATGCAAATTGTCGAAAAAGATCGAATATATTAAAATTGTTAATAATAATATTTTTTTAGACTACACTCCTCATAAAAACATGATAGATAAACCATTATTTTCGTATTTGTAACTGAATAAAAAATATATTTTTTTCCGAGCGAAATATTCCAAATTTTATTGTAAATGAAGTTGCATACTCATATAATACGTACACGTACGAGAAACGTATTATAAATAGTATATGTAATGTATACGTCTTAATTATGAATTATATTATGTTTATTTAATTTACTTAATTGAAAAAACGTAATTATCATAACAATAACATACGAAAAAGTATACGTACACTTTTTGGTATAAATTATGTTCATATTTTAACATAAGATATATTATAAAATAATCAACTTATTATTATGTATAAACCGTAATAAAAAAAAAATAAAAAAAATCGAAGAGATCCAATATGACTAGCTTATTTAATTTCAACTAGTCCTTCTACTAGTCCAATCGATTGAGGTAAAATTTTGAATTCACTATTAGTACCTACTGGTAACAATGCAATCGACTATACTTATTTGTATTCATCTCAGTACATTGTATCAATCAAAGTCGTTTTTTAAAAATATATTTTACTAGAAAAAAAACTTTTTAGCTTATGATAATTCATCACTATACAAAAGTTTATTTCGGTTCGGAGTTAATACCCAGCCAAATGAAAATTTTGGAGCGACGACCACAAACTATGAAGGTTGAAATAAAAACTAAAGAACTCACGCGACGTTTCCGAGGCAGCTTCGAGAAAGGAAAGTGAGAGTCAATGACCTTTATACATAATTTCATATCAACGTTGAGAGCGAAAGTAAGCTATCGAATATCTTTACTACCCTTCCTTTCACATTTAACGTTGCGCTGGGATTTAAGCCCTACCAATATTAAAAGTATTAACTTGTTATACATAAATAATTATAATATAAAAAACGCAGATTATTCATGAAGTATAAATGACATACAATAGAGATGTGACCCAATGAACACGCTGCTTTAATTGGAAGACATGATTAAATTTCAGACCTATATAACTGCCTTTTTCAAGGGCTATATTAATCTTTCTATTTACTAACGTACTCATTGGTGAAGGAAATTTCGCAAAGAATTAAGAATATATGCATGTATCAGAAGTATTGTTATATATTTACGCAGTGAAGCTGTATCCTAGCCCTCAAAAGGACCCATTGGCGTATTGTTATTTTTAGAATAAAATCTAAGCAAGATATATTACTTTTTTGTCATAAGTTGGAATTTAAAATGTCCGAAAGTTTTGATTTTATTTATTTAATATTATCCAGTTTTGGATAACAATTTTTGTTCATCGAAAATAGATTCATAAGATAAAATAATTTTATTTAGGTACATGTTATTAGACATTAACATATATAAATAATATAGTTTTTTTATGTAGGTATATAAGTATATATCAGTTTTAGTTATTTAATTATATTGTTAAACTTTAAAATACAAATGTAACCGAAACGGACACACGTGTATATGTATCATTCTTTATTATACCATACTAACATGTATCCTAGCGAAATAAAACACGAAGCATGCTTATTGGAGTAGGGCAACGCGTGAATGTGTGCTCTACTTTAAAAAGCTTATAAAATGACTGACTGACATAACGTACAGCCTAAACCGGTGGGTCTATATGCAGAAATTTTGCACAGACATTCCTTATGGAACGTGAGCGAGTGTCCACTAGTAAGGCAAGAATTTTCAAAAAGATATGAAATCATTGGCGAGTGATATTTGGGATGAAAATTTTGTATGGAAGTTCGTAAGTAAACATAAAAATCGGTGTGAAGGCTTTTGAAAATACTTAATAGACTTGCAAAATTGTGACTTTCTTAGATTTTGTTAGTGAAAAAATTATAAAAAAATATGATGTAAACATTTTACATATATGAAACAATACAAAGTTACGTCGTTATCAAAATACCTCATACCAAGTTAAGAGTATTAGTTTCGTTATTCATATTTAACAATAAAACTTTATGTAAAGATTTTTATGGCGCAATTAATGGCAGGAAATATTAGATGTCACATAAAATCGATGTATATTTAAGAAATAATATGTTGAAATAACTATGTTAAGCAAGTCCGACCTGCTCGGATGCTCTTATTTGCTGTACAGATTCAATATATCCGAAATACTCGAGTAAATATTTGTCTAAAAAATCAATATTGATTTATGAGCTAGATTTCATCATTCTTATATTATACTTCTCATGTGATGTTAAATATTTAATATGCTGACTTATGTACATTATACCACTTACATATTTTAAAACCTTTGTCGTTTTTTTTTCAAAAAGATATACTAAGCCGTAGTATTATATTTAAAATTACATTTTAATTAATATAATGAATCGTAATTATCAGTAGCATTTGATCAATGAAATTTATGTCTAAATATTTTTTTTTCATTAATAAAACCGGATGTCAAGATATTACAAAAATTTTCAAGTATACAAATATTAAGAATTTATTTTAACTTATATCGCGAGCTTTGGATTGAGTCAAATTAAAGAACAAACAAATTTTCATTTTCATCTCTTTTATAATAAATGAGCGATTTTGGACGGTATTTGTTGCAATTCATCTTTAATTGAATTTTACTTAAATGTTAATCCAAATAGTCACGTAATTGTATGTTGATAGTACTGTGCCAGACTTTACTCAAGCGGATGTATGATTTAGGAATGCATACAAAATTAACATAGAAATATTTATTTTTTTATTCATAGAAGACTCTACTATTACGAAAACAGCGGAATATAGACGTATTCATAGACAATAAATAAAGCTATTATATACTGTTATAAGTCCTTACTATTAATTGATATGACAGACGCTTAAATAAAATATCGATATTGTTTCCACGAAAATAAGGACGGCTTTAAATAAATATATTAGAAAATAACGAAGTAGTCCTTTTTTGCCTCACATTGAGTCTAAAATATTTGCAAGGACTTTTCCTTAATGTCCAATGAGAGTAAACCTAACCGCTGTAAAAAAAAAAATATATATTTAGAAAGCGCTAGATGATAGATAAGTTTGATATAAACATGCACCATCACGCATGCAAATCTATACATGTGAATATCGCCAATAACATCTGAAAGTGCTAATCGATGGAAAGCTGCCAATTTGTAAATAGAAATTTATGTTTAATAAATATATCTTTAAAATGTAATATATAAGAACAATTCGATAAGAATAAAATAAAACTATAACTTGAGGTTGATTAAATTATCTATATGCAAACAGGCAAAGACAAAAAAGTTCAATACCTTTTTCTCTGCTGTCGGTCAACTGATTATCTTTTTTTTTGTGTGTCTTATAGTAACGGGTTTTAGTGTTATCAATAAAAAATATGAAATAAACAAGAAAAAAAAACCGAAGCATTCGTGAGCAGTGAGCGGTGAGCAGATCTAAAAATTCATTAAAAATAATTCTAAGATCTACTCAATAAAAATTACGTTGATCAAATCCTGAAGTACTTTCGATATTTAATGACTATCTAAGAAGTCACTTTAATGTAAATTAGATACATTCAGCTTTCATCCAAGCGATACAGTGCCATTAACACTAATGTCATCTTTGCCTAGAAAGGGTTACAGGGTTGCCAGGCCATAAAATATAAAATCTGGATTTGGCATAAAATTATGACATAACTACTAATTTTGCCTTAAAATTTAAATAAATAAATTGAACTTTATTATATGCAGATACATGCCAAGACTTCGATAAATAGTTATTATATACAAAAAAGTAATAATTTACAAAAATATTTACCACGTTTATTTACAATAAGTAAGCAAGCATTAGGCGGTTACCTAATGAGCCACCTGATGGTATGTTGATATCATCATGCATAGAGTGGTAGACATTAACGCTGTAAGAAATATTAACAATTTTTTACATCGTCTACGTGCCACAAATGAGATCTAAGAATTTATCCTCCTTATTGTAATTACACTAACTCACTAGTTCTTCAAACTGTAACATAAAAAAGCTAAGTAGGTATTGTTGTTTAACGGTTGTCCAATATCCAAGTAAAAATAAAATCCTTAAGTTTAGCTTATTTTGATGGTAAGTCTACTCCTCAATTTTTATAATCGGTAAAAATATAATCTAACCTATCTCAATAAGCGTATATAGATACATACATGCGTATATACACGGATCTAAAGTAATTTGTAGGGAATCAAGTTAAATCTTATATAAATATTTTATTTATCCTCGTAGAACTCACGAAGTACGTTAGAATATTCTAAGAAGATAAAGAGGAATACAATAAGTATCCATAATGATTATATATAACGCCGAATTACGTACAATAGCTTGTTTACTATTCAATAGTGGTTCTAGAGAATTATCTTGTAGAATTCATTTCATAGAAATTTTATGACGTAAATATATTTCCATATAATAAAGTATAACATATACCTACTTATTTATAAAGGCATTTCTGAAATACTAAAATTGAATTAAATCCATTTTAAATAATAAGTAATTAACTCGTTAAACATTAAAAGTTGCCTTGAAAGTAAGGCAAAACATACATAAAACTGGTTTAAAAGCTTATATATTTGGAAAGAGCCTTCGAACCTTTATTTAACAGAGGAATATTTTTTTAACTATACAAGCAAGTTTTTATTTAAGGCATTCACAAATACCAATACTCAATGTTAACCGTCAAAACAAAAACAAAATATTATACAAGCAGGCCTTATTATAAACTAGGTGTACGTGCTGATTTACCTGTCCAAAAATTATAAAACTTTACCCCCCAAACGGCGAATTCAAAAAGCCTATGTCGTTACTCGCGTCTCAAACTAACTCCATACCAAAATTCACAAAGATAACAGACAGAGTTACTTTCGCAATTTTAAAATTAGTTTATATGACAACGAAATTGTATCAAATCTTAAATATTTAATACTAGTATTTGTCATAATCGCAAAAAAGTTAAAATAGAATCATCCTATAAACATAATATGATCAATATGTCTACCATTTCTTTCCCATATTGATTAGAAGACAATTAGGAATTTAAAATATGTGTAATTTGAATGATTTTTCTCGACTGGTATAACAGCTACTAAAAGATATTACAACACTAATGACTTCTTAGCCGATTGCACACCTTGGGAATGAGACGATTGCCTCCAGGCTGTTTCAAATAACGAAAATATATTTATTGTTATTGTATGAAATAAATAGTGTCTTTCGCCGGTTCTTCCGAAGCTATGGCAGATTTCGACTATCAATAATCAAGTGTAATACTTCTATATTGAATAGAGATTTTTGACTTTGACTTTGAGAGACGGTAATAGTCGAAATTTTGCTGCAAGATTGCTTAACATGTTATGCGTCAGTTGTTTCCGAATTATTTTTATGAAATTAACATAAAAATAATTATGATGTGTTTCAGTTCCCTTTGTTTAGTTTGTTTCGTTTTTCACCTGTTCAATCAGAAGCACTGAGATATGTACAAGTCAAAGGGCTTTTGTATCAATTGAAAATTAATTTAGCAAGTCATAAAGGTAACACCAAAATCTCGCTTGCAGTTACACAAATATTGTCTAACGATGACCTTTGGTTTGTTGCGAAATATCTTGACGACTTGCAAAAGATGATGTTATTTCGTACACTCGACCTTAAAACGTTAATTGCCAAAACGTACAAATTGCTATCGCATAATATAAAGATAGGGTATGTCCGAAACGTCGATTTGTACCAAGTGTAAACTTGATTGTGTAATTCATTAGCTGGTATAAATAAAAATAAATCAGAACTATAAATAAAATTGCCATTTATTTTCAATATAGGCCACGCAGTTAACATAAATGTCATTCAAATACCCTTCCAGAATGTAGTTGCTGACCAATATCCTCTAACCGAGATGGTTATAAGTGACTCTGCGTCTGTATAACATATCAATGATAATGAATCACAAACAAAATTATTATTTTGAATATTAGCGCATCCTTTTCGTGTTAAATTACATTATATCATACGGGTCCTATCCGTGTGCGTTAGTCACACTAACGTTAAGAGAACATGTGTCTACTCAGTATGTCTGGAACAGCGCGGTGAGTGTGTAGGGCTGGCATTCAATACATAGTTGCGTGATCTGAGAACTGTTTTAGGCTTGAATTTATTCCAAGTTGCTTGATGACCTTGCCGTGTAATCGGTCAAGTTGCAATTCGACCAATTCAAACTAAAATCAGATATGTTTTGATAATAAGCGTTGCTTTTGGTATTTATGGACCTAATCTGATTTAGATTTTATTTCGTGTTGTTTTTGTAAGTGGAAAACTTTATTGCTTACATTGGCGGTATAATCAATGCACACGTATGCTCTCGTCGTGTATGTCTACTATCCATTTAAGGTCATATTCCTAACCAAGACAGATTTCAAGAGCATCACTATATTAGTATGTGAAATAAAAAATACATAGATACATTTCCAGACTATGAAAATTTTAAAAAGTATAATAGTATATAATAGCCTCAGTAAGTGCACTTGTATATAATAGTAAATAAAAAGCACCTTCAGAATAAATTGAACACAAATACAAATAGCAAACAAAGCAATGATACGTCGTCATAATTATTGTTTGAATAATTTATCGATTCTGTTGGAAAATCTTGAGAATAAAATCGAACCGCAAAAAAAATAATTACGACCATAATATATGTATGTAGTTATGAAATTGTTTGGAAAAGTACAATAAAATTTATTTATGTAAATTATAAGAATATTTAAAAATATCAACTACCGTCAAATTTTTATCTTCCTTTAGGTATATTACGATGGTGTCTACCCTGATTATTTTTTATAAATAGGTAGGCGTACTAACACAAAGCCAATGGGCTTTCTGATGGTAAGTGGTCATCACCGCTCTTAAACATTGGCACTGAGAAATATGAACGTCATAGTCAATGCGCAGTAACCTTGGGGACTAAAATGATATGTCCCTTGTGCCGATAGTTAAACTGATTTCTAAGTAAATCTTGATACCTCAGTAATATTTGACTGTGCACTCGCAGTACATAATTTATATTTGACTCGTAAGTCAAACCGTTAGCACAAAAACCTTATAATATAAATCACAATTTACGTATCTGCTATAATTTATTATTTAATTATTTTGAAAACAAGCGGTCTTATATAGAATAAAATACATTAATCAAACTTAACCTATAAGTTACCGATGTTAGATGAATACAAGTATTAAAGGAAGGAACGTGCAAAAATAAATAAATAATAAAATATAAATACGCATAACATTAAATTCAAATTTATTATGACAGAGATGAAATATGTCATTAAATTTTACAACATTTAAAAATAATTTAGTGTATTGGGTCTAATTTATATTCATAAACGTATATTTGGTAAGTTTTAGTTGTAACTTTATGTCGAAAATAACTATTTCGTAGACATTTTAAATTTAATAGAAAGTCATACTTCGATAAATCGGTTACATCATTTAAGATTTTATTTATAAAATCTTCAACTCATCACAATGAACACGGTGAACAGCTGACATAGGTCGAGAATAATTAAACTTTTTAAATAAAATAATGTATTAAAAATTTTAAAGTATCAGTCGTGTATTTATTCTATTCCATAAATAAAAATTTTGTATTGAGGATTCCAAACATGTGAAGCATTATATAAAACATATGATAAGCATTGCTATTAATTTAAAGTATATAAAAACTCCAAGACAATAGAGAGAAGAATAATGCCAACTCTCAACATTATATCGCCATTTAATTTGTATGTAGCTGAAGGTTTTTCTAGTAAATATTTTTAGTTATTTTAAGTATTTTATTTTTATCAGCATAGTAAAATGCTTAATACTTTCAATTTCTACGTAAATAAACGTTTAGTATTATCTCAGTAAACGCCATTAAGATATACATTCAATAGTAAATGACCTAGATTGGACCCGTAAGGTACCCTAGATACCTATAGGTAATAAAAAATATACAGAAATAAACGTTGATTTGTATCATTTAATGGTAAATGCTTGGCTAGGATTAGTACCACCCTATTCATCACAGAAGATTACCGCGAACCCGTGTTTAAAATTTTTTAATAAGGATATTTTGAGATATTTTATCAAAAGCTATAGAAAAGTCACTGTATGCGTATAGTAACGTCTACCCTATACCCGTCGTCCATAGCGCAAGCAGAATCAGTAAACAAGTTAATAAATGAATGCTGTCAATAAAATTATTATAGCTCTAATAACGAGTACAAAAATATCATATATATTTTATTCGAACATCTTCCTGATGCAACTTAGATTTGAAATGGAACCGTAGTTTTAAGTCATGCTTATCGCCGTTTTTAAAGATTGATACCATAAGATATTTTCCATTGCGATGGCATTGTGCATATCCTCAAAGATACAGCAAAAATGTAAGGAAAACCATAAGCTCTCTTTAAATAAATTGAGTATGAAAATACATAATATGTAAAACAATGTTGAAATCATATAAAAAATATGTGAAATTCTTGATGTATCAGTAAACCGCGAATCATTAGTGAAGGTGAGTAATAAAAAAAAATACACAATTAGACTTGGCAAATTGACGGATTATTCACATGCGGTCGAGTCTACTAATTCGTATGCACGGCAAGTTTCTTTCTCTAAAGTCAAACGCCTCTTTGTCAAGTACATATAGTAATTTATGTGTCATGGGCGACCTCGGGGTGTTGAACTGAGAGTAAATCGCTAATATACGAAAAAATACCTGCAGCGTAATTAATAATACGGCTGTAATAATAGTAAGGTTATAATGTCAAAATTATATTTTTTTTCTCGAATCACAGGATATTAAACTTATAGACATTTTATGAACATTATTATTAACATGCCCTTCATTGATTTTCAATGACATAAATGTAAAATTAAAACATTTATTTTTTTCCTTGTGGTCAATGTCTGCAGCGCATTCACGTAAAAGTAAATAACGATTAATATATAAAATATTAATATATAAAAATCTGACACAACCCAGAATGTAACTCCCAATCAAAAAAAAATATTTTTCCAAATGGGTTCATAAATTATGAAGATATGTAGTTACATTTAATATAAAAAGAGAATAACCGAATTTATAATAACCTTATATTTTGCTTATAAAACAACTTAATCTAGGTATATTAAAGTTTTCTTTAAAATTCAGAAAACTAATATAATTTTACGTACAATCGCTAAAAGGAATACACATAGGCCTTTTCTCATTGAATGATATATCATAAAAGTATTATGTATTCTATTCGTGTCGTTATCAATACGTCAACGCCCGAACTGTTATAAACACTTTATTGTAACTGTACTAAGGTGCAGTCCGAGGAGCTGGGCGTCATATGACTCCAAATAGTATACGTTAAGTTGACAAATCTAAAAATAGACAGTCAATTCGTCTATTTGCTAAGCATGTTATCCAGGGATAACCCCAGGTGTCTCAGATATACCACAAATGATAATTATCATCAACTGATTTGCCAATAAGAATTGAAGACTTCAATTTTGTTTTATATATTTATTTATTTCTATATAAAATCTAATTTAATAAATTTAGAAAAACACCGGTCTTTGGCCGTTCTCATCCTGACTGTCTTTAATGTCAATATTATTTTTAAATTTAACCTTAAAATAAAGTTCTATCAGAACGCTTATCATTCACTATTATATTGGAATTTATATTATAATTTCCAACTGTGAAATCACAAATATTATCGAAGATTAAAGAAAATGCAAATAACAAACAATTATCATTAATAAATTATTATTACGAAATGAAACTCAATAACTGTTTTTATAATAATGCACACGTGTAGCGATATCAAAACTAAAATGAAAGCTGCAGATTATTTGCGTCTGACTTTCCCTTTCATCTGCGAGTAAGTGAAAGATTTGTACCGACTGGTAAGGAAGGAGTTAAAATGTCCGCAGGATGCTGTAATTGTTGCAGGTTTAATATTGCCTTTCTAGTCTACAACGTTATAAACTAAATTAGTAGAAAGTTATTTGCAATACCAATCAATAACAACGTATTTATATAAATAACAAGATATTGTATTTATACACATTATATTACTGTATGTAATTACCAATTAGTTAGTGGGCAACCATTACGAATTCCGTTTTACACAGATAGTTATAGGATGCTCACTGACATTCCTTGAGTTTGCAGCATAATAATTGACACAATCACGACTATACCATCATTATATATCTGCCACGGGCGGAGAGTAATGTAATAAGGTTGTTTATTTTTCATATAATTCTTATAAAAAAAGGAAATCCCAACTTCATCTTAAATAAATAAAAAATGAATTGTTTAGTTCGTTTTCAGGCATCGTTAATTCGATTGATTCTAAATTTTATACTTAATGTTTCATTTCTGGAACTTACTTGAAGGTTTTTAGCAAAATATTATCTGCGTGTTTGAGGTGTCTCGCGAGTGGTATCGGATAATTGTTTACGAGAAAACTTAAAGAAGAATTGCAACTTACTCCTGACATTGACTAATGAGCGGTAAAAAAAACTTGAAACTCGAATTTAATACAGGTTCTCTA
Organism: Vanessa atalanta; assembly: GCF_905147765.1. Classification (NCBI taxonomy): domain Eukaryota; kingdom Metazoa; phylum Arthropoda; class Insecta; order Lepidoptera; family Nymphalidae; genus Vanessa; species Vanessa atalanta. The sequence goes on from NC_061873.1 coordinate 9,110,667, forward strand.
CGGAAACTAAACTGGACGATTAAAATTACTGTATTTATGCAAAACTGAGGTAATGAGTGATTTTATTGCTGTTCGCATTTGAACTATCCAATCCCCTCGGCCCTGTTCCGTGTTTCTATAGTTGTTATTTTAGTACCTTGTACTGAAAACATGAATGAGGAAATACATAAAATACGTATATAAAAGCGGTTTTTATTTAATCAGACCTCCAAAAAGGTTTTAAGTACCGACTTCTTTAATTACAAAATTCATTAATTTAAAAACACAATAAAAATTCAAAATGATCGAAACGTTCATATGACTTTTGTTATTAAAAAAAGGTGCCTCAACTTGAGAAGAGCCGGCAATAGAAACGCCGGATTTATTATTCCAATTTAAGTTTACAAATAATTAATAATGTATATTTATTTATTTAGTTGAAATCGTAATGAGTTTTCAAAGTACTTTTAGAATGGTAGCGCTCCCACCATAAATCGTATGAATAGCCTTTCAGCGGTACAAGATTGTATTAATAACGACATTATTACAAAGTAGAATGTCATAGGACATTATACTCTAGAAGTGACTAAAAATACACCAACCGAGCTGTATCGACATCAAATAACAGTCTTATATTTTTGACCGCATTATGCATGCTGCAGAACTGGATCTAATTGCCAATCTATTAATATGAGAACACCATTCGACTTTTGCATTTTTTGCTAATATCAAAGATGTCTTTTGTTTTTATACATTTAACAAATATTCAGGCAAATTAGCCGCAGGCAATAAACCCGTTCAGTTTCGCATTTATAATATTTGTATAGATTTTTAAAATTTTTACAAATCTGTGTTCCAAATTCAAAACTCAGAGGTGGTCATTTTATAATATCGTTTAAACGTATTTTAATTTGAAATTGTTTATTTATATCGGATCGGAATCGGATAAATTGGAGAAATCCAATAAATATAGAGTTTTTTTATGTTATAGGGCATATTATTGCAAACATAAATAAAAGAGGAAATATAAATTTTCTCATTTATATTTCGAAGGGGGGAGATGTAAGCTTTGTGATGACATTCGTAGGTATATTATATTTGTAGGTATATATGTATGTATCATATACTATTTAACAAATAATAATACTAACATGCATGTCTCACGACCACCGGCGCACGTGGCCTTCTGATGACATTCCCAGTTGTCTGTCTGGTTTTGTTTTTTTTTTACAATATAATAGATACCTATATTGAAAAATTACTATTTAATGTGTGCAGATTTATTTAATGAATATATTATATATTTAATGTCTATTGTCTATTCTATATATATTTATATTAATTTAAGTATTCGTATTATAACTTGGTCACCGCCCGTCAGTAGTTATCAAAGAGGGTACCATTGAAAACCAGCATTAGGTGTCCACGCCTATTAATTGCTGAATGGTACACCTATTTGGGACACGTCATATATGTTTATTGTAATATAGTATTTTTTTTTTGTTTCTTTTAACCCTTTTTTTGTATCAATTCATTTTTTATTGTTATTTTTTTTTTTTTTTTATGTTCTTTCGTGTAAATATTAATAATAGTAATTTAAGTTGTTTTTTTTTTTGTTAACTTTTTTTATTTTCTTTCTAATTTTGTAGTAACTTATATATATTTTTATAATTTTTGTACGGTCCCAAATAAAAGTGTTCTTTCTTTCTTTCTTTCTTTTCAAACGAGCAGGAGGCTCACCTGATGGAAAGTGATTACCACCGCCCATGGACATCAGCAACACCAGGGGGGTTGCAGGTTCGTTGCCGGCCTTTTATAAGGGAAGTACACTCTTTTTTTGGAGGTTCCCAAGTCGTATCGGTTCGGAAAGGCAGGCGAGGCAGAAAATGTCCTAAAAATCGCGCTGTTGTGGATTTTCGGACATCTAGGTGATGCGGGTGAAATTTAGAATTTTGACGAGATGTTCGAAGGTGAAATTCAGCTGCCGGGATTAATCCAAACAATTTCTCGGAACATTCCCCGTGGAAAATTCGGTAGAAGATGCAGAGTGATCCAACATCTCTACGCAGTGCCAAAGGATCGAGCAGATCAGAAAGGGCTTTATCGTCGAGTTTTGTTGATGTTAATTATTCATAAATCGTCCCAAGATTTTCCAACCGACGACTACGTAAATATATCTATATCAATAGAATTACAAAAATCACAATATATAATCATATATATATATATATACAAGAAATGATGTAATTTGTATAATTAACAAAGACTTATTTTAAAATTGTTAAAGCAATATTGTTATTCCATTTTTTTTCTCATTTTGTCAAACCGGAATTTAGTGTAAGCGTATTCATTTATTTATTTTTAAATTTTACATAGGCATTACATTACATTATACATTACATGAAACAAATTTGAATATCACTTGTATGATGACGTCAGAAACGAACGCAAAAAAATATTTTTCCAAGAATAACAAATGGAAACAAAAAGTGTACTTACCATAAAAACTAAAGGACATCTTCGAGCTGAAAATGACAAAAGATTTAAGACTAATTGCCATAATGCTATGAAAATGATAAAATACAATGTACAATCTTACGAATATGTAGACAAATGGAGGAATGGCATATTTGATATTAATAGACTTCGATACCATTGAATCGAACTGATATAAAAATATATTTGTAGGTATATATGTATGTATAATATCGATATTAGGATGTGCAGTCCCTTCAATGAAATGAATGAAATGAAATTACAACATACTGTTGCTTAACACGGACTGCAGATAATTGCAGTAGAACAAAGATTAATTTCTTGCAGAGTGATTAAAAGCATGCGAGATTAAAGATCACGCAGTCAACGTATACATTCATGTTTGTGGTTATATTTTTACATTATATTATTTATATAAATAATTATATATTTATATTATATTTTAAACTCCTTACTAATAAACATAATATAATGCCTCGTCTATACATTTAAGGTAGTCTATTTGCCTGCCTGGAACTGGCAAATAGTTCACCTGATGGTAAGTGGTAATCTTTCCAAGGCGTTGGCTTTATAAAAAAATATGTTCTAAGCATAGCTGCCAACCTTCGAAACTAAGAAGTTAAGTCCCTTGAGCGTTGTAGTAACTCTGGCTCACTTGCCCTTCAGACCGGAACACAACCATACTTAGTGGAATTTGCACAACACCTTACCACAGAATCAACAACACTCATTATTAAACTATCTCGTATCAATTTCTTTTATTCCCTTTTAATTTTTAAATATATATTCGTTGATTCAATAGTGGGTTCTGACTGAATAGCGTCCTTTGTCTACCAATATTAAACAAAAATTAAAAAAACGCGAGTAATTAAGTACCTATTCCTTTCTTCACACGCTGCCTGTCTACTCTCTATCCATAATAAGATGTGTGATATCACCACATCGAACGTTTTCCACAGCATTGAACATGTGATTTAAAAGAGAAATCCTCCTTCGACAAATTCAGCATAAAATACAATTAAGGTTGGGAACACTATTTTAAGTGTGAAAACACTTGTATCAGAAGGACTCGCTCCTCCGTAACAAAACAAAATAATACTTAATAATACAGTAACAATACTTTTAAACTTATATAAGTATTAATTATTATTACATAACAATAGACGGAAAAAAAATTATGACTTGATAAAAGAAAATTTATTTAAAGCTATAATACTAATAAGTGTATTATTTAAGATTTAACAAAAAATATTAAATAGAACCTTTAAAGGTATTCATGATCGACATTAAATTTTGATGATAAAAGTTTGGAGAGAGGTGAAATAGTAATGGAGTAGAAAACGATTTCATTATTTTATTTTAGGAAGACAGAAGTGCAAATTCGACCTGATGGTAAGTGGTCACATTGTTACTGTAAGAAATTACCCCCTTACTGTACCACTAGCAAACAGTTCCAAACTTGTTACTGGCTTCCTAAACATTTAAACAGGAAAACTATAACACAAGTTATTGCTGATTATCGACATCAAAATATGTAATGTTAATAAAGTAATATGAAAATGGTAATGAAAAATATTCTATATTTTTAGAGGACTTATTTTCAGACAAATTTAACACATACTCGACCATGTGATATCTTATCATGTCAAGTGTTAACGGTTAACGTAAAAAAATATTGTTGATATCATTGTTAATATATTTTTTTATTAAGTATCGCAAGTATTGTGGAGAGGCGTACTTTCGGGAGCGAATATATCTAGGGTTGCCAGCTGTCCGGATAAAGCCAGACATATGTAGTTAGGCTTTTTGAGTGCGTGTCCGACCGAAATGAAGGGTGTCCGGCTTGTCCGGCTTTCGTTAGGCTATTTACATTTTATTTGTTTATTTCACACACAATGATTTTATTTATATTTCATTAAAAATTAACAAAATTCGTGGGAATAATCAAAAAAGTTTGATTTTAAATTCAATTTTTTACCGTATCTTTTAATACTGAGTCACAAAAAAATCAATAATGTAGGGTGTCCGGCCCTTTTACCCAAATGTCCGGCCAAACTAGCTGGTCTGTCTGGCTATTAGGTTTGTCGACTTGACAACCTTAAATATATCTATACACTTGTATTGTATTCATATTTTGTACCCGCTGGTAAGTGGTACACAGTATCAAAGTAGTATCAAATGGTGATTTACAAACATTAATCGTAACGACTGACATTGCGGTACCGTTATGGCAAACGTAATGAGTGTCCCGTCGCTATTAGCCCGATAATACCATTGAATCTGTCATTGTCAGTCATCGTAGCCTTGAGTGTACCATGCAACGAATATATTCATTAGCTGTTGGAGTGTATACGTAACTATAGAAAGATGCTTTTGTTATTTTTGAATATGGCCATATAATTTATCATAAATATCATAGCATCACTTGAATTAATCTATACTAATATATAAAGCTAAATAATTTACTTGTTTGAAAGTATTAACTTAATAACTACAAATACTAATTGAAGAGTCCATTTACGTTAGATATCATACTTATTGGGACAGGTTATTTACTGAATATCACTACAGAATGTAATCCACGGGGCGGAGCATTAATATTCAACGCGAGTGAAACCATGCAAAACGTCTAGTATATGAATTACTAAGATTGATTGGTGTCATTATTAATCTAGGGTGTAATATATATGTAATAATATGTATATATTGAGGTAGCAAAAACTTAACGGTTATACATTACGTATGGTATATAAATAGTACTAAATAAATGTTTCATTTTTGCTCGTATCATACATTAAGATCATACATAATAAGTTTATATAAAAATAATAGATTAAGCTCCCGTGCATATTTTGGGAGGAAGAAGTAGTACATGTCACTGATTATCACGTGAGTGACCCTATTATTGCTTACTAAATATTACTGCTTGACCAACCAATAAACACAACAATTTCAATATTCGATCACAATAAGGATAATAATTGTTTAATATGCGTGCCCAGTATGAAAAGAATTCTCAGATATCTTTCGCAATCATCTAGAAAGGAAATTAAAATAATTTTAGTCCGATTAAAATCTTTTTTTATTAAAATCAAATTCCTTTATTCAATACAGAAGCATTACACTTACTTTTTGACTGTCAAATTAAACACTACCACCGGTTCGGAAAAGAAAATTGAGAAGAACCGGAAAAAGCTTCGTTTACTGTAAAAGACAACGATGCGATCTTAGATCCGAAGTTGACGAATAAAATATAATTGTAAATAACGCTCACAAAAAGTAATTAGCACCGTAATCTTATCCATTAATCATCTACACAGGAATTACTCTAACGTATACGTAAACTCGCAATTTCGCAGATAATAGATAAAGTATTTATTTTTTATCACAGATTATGTTAGGTAATTATTATGAACTGTAATATCGACGATAAAATAATGATACGTATATAAATATCTTGGCAAAAATAATTAGAATCCCAATCAATTCCTAAGTACCTAAGTACCTACTAAGATTGTTATGTATCTGCAAACGATATAACAAATCACGATTCAATTTTGATACTACATATTTATAAGTCGTAATGAAATAAAATTCAATTAGACTGTCTATTTTTTATTTTTGTATTTATAATTCATTTGCAAGAAAGCTTGTAAAAATAAACATTATTTAATATAGGTACATCTGCATATTTTTTTTTAAATAAAATTAGTATTTGTAATGTTATTTCTTTTATAATTTATTAATGAGCAACTTTATGACATTGGATACTTTTTTAACTTATTTAAAAAAATTATGGAACATTAGAAAAATATCACACATAGTACAAATTATACAATAAAGCACAATGGATATCATTTTACAAACGTTAATAAAAATATTTGTCACGTGGGTATTCCCACGTAGGTCTTAGTAGATAAAGTAGAAAGTAGATGCAGAAATATAGATCAAGTGAAATAGTTTTACCCATCTCTAGTAACCGGGCTAATGATCCAACAGTTATTATAAATAAATAGAAACGTGACTTACGTTATGTAATACTACTTTAATACATAATAAAACATTTTTACCTACCCTTATCGAATATTTTATTATTTAGAATATTTATCGTAAGCTTATACAAAGTCAGTAACTTAAGTTGTTGTTCCTACTAGTTTCAATAGTTTACAGTGAATAATGATCGGATGTTTTTTTCTAAACTCGAAGGGCTGTTAAAGTGGGAAATAATTTCAAAAGGTCAATAACTTATGATTTAACATAGGTTGTGTTTTAAGTATGGCACCTGCAATGTTTACAATTATTTTTACTCGACTACGTAGAAACCAAAATGAGCGTTGGCAATTTCAGCAGACTATGTATGCGTGTCTGTTTATCTGCTTCCGCATATTTTCTAAAATACTTATTATAATAATGTTATCAGCTTTTATTAATTAACTTACTCGTAAGTAGAAAGATATTTTTTCAAAGATAAAGATTCCTAAGGTTTACAAAAGCAGATTCCGATATTTTCGAAACGACCTATATTATAAATATAATACTATCTCCATGACTTAATAACTTAGTAAGTATAAATTCATAGTGCACTGGCACTGAATTGTCGTACATTACAAAACAGCGTAACAGACTTCCACGCTTGCCAGTGGCAGTAAGTTTTGTCACAGAAAATTTATTTTATTTTAAACATAAATTTATTGATTACGAAAAACTTAAGTGAGATAATATTATCTCACTTAAGTTTTTCGTAATATAAGTAATGTTACCTTTATTTTCAAATATATCAAATTTTCAAAAACTTTAATAATATTTAATTTTTGTTTCACATATGTACTTTTTATTTAAAGTAAATTATGAATTAGATCTATTAAATACTTATCCACACAAATCCTTAGAAAAAACCCACAACAGTGCTTCCATCAATATTAAATATTATTTACATTTTTGTAAAAATATCGATTACTTATAAAATACTTATTTAAAAAAAAAAGTAAATTTAGGTGAATCTTTATTTTTTTTCTTTTATTGAAAAAGATACAACACTCACCCTTAATATTACTGCGTTTTCCAAATTATAACTTGCATAAAATCCTTAATTGAGCTATCCGTATTAAGTTACGCGTACAGCGACGACGTTACTTTTCGAGTTTGTATGCGTGCACTCTCGGCAGCGACGCGTGATACGAACTGTGTGGCAGTCGAATGCCGATAGTCGAGAGTCGAACGGCGGAAGACGGAGTCCGGTGGGGTACATGGTGATTGTATGCTTGATAACAATTCGTGGGATACAAACCCAACACATCTCACCGATGTGTAGAAAACAGACTTGAACTCTGAAAGACGTTCATTCGAAAGTCTTCGATTATTGTATTGTGGGTTACGGTGCAGTAAATGAACATTCTAGTTTCATTTAACGTTTTATGCTCATGTTACTAAAGTTCTATTTACCTTAAAGTTTCTTAGTAACTTAGCGACAGATGACTATCGCAAGATTATTTTGATTTTCACTTAAGTTTAATTGAATAGCACTAATGGAAAATTTAAATTGACAATTTGTCGATTTAAATTATATAAATTAATATGAATCTATTAATTTGGAAAGGAAAATGGCAGTAAAGATGATAGATACGTACTTAATTAATTATATTTTAAAATATACTAGTTATATATATTTTTGGAAGACGATGAAATCCCAAGTTTTTGTAAATAATATACGATTTCTTGATGGCAGGGCTTTGTGTAAGCACGTCTGTTTTGGTACCACAAACTCATCAGAATTCATTCTACCGCCAAACACCAATACTTTTTGTATATACCAGTGTAACTACAGTCATAAGTTACATGTTAGTTCCGAAGGTCGGTGTCGCTTGGGCGATGTAAGGAATGGTTACATTTTTACAGCGTCAATGCCTATGGACAATGGTGAACCATTTAGCAATCCGCCTACCTAAGTCATAAAAAATAAATAATAAAAAAACGATGAAAAAAAATCGCAATATTCTGAATTTTAGTAATAATCTGCTCCTACAGTTTCATTGCAGGTCAAGTTACGAGGGACTGCAAGCAATTTACATGACTGATTCAAGAACAATGATATAATTATAATAATCACTCACGTAGCACGTCCAAGCAAACATCACCATGATGACTGTAATGGAACGAGCGTACATACTGAACATTGACCGTTCAGTGGTCATGTGGCTGTTGATCGACAACCGATGTCATTATTAAATCAATATCAAATGAGAATTTACGGGATCTTTATTTAAGTTAATAAACAATTCAATGAATTTACACTGATGTGCATTCGTGTGGCAGTCGATGTCAATTTTAATTGAAATAATAATACTACGAATCTGTTACCTGATGACAGATTATTTTAGTTGTCTGAAGATCCTGGGGTAACAAAGAAATAGAGATCTCTAATTATTTTCTAAGTAATATGTTAATTTTTTTCAATCGGATGTTTCAATAATCTACTGAGGTATTTCAAATTGAGTGCCGAGATTACCCAGTGGCAAGAACGCGTTCATCTTAACCGATGACTTGTTCGTTGTGTGCGAGTTCTAGCACAGGTAAGCATCACTGAATTTCCATGTTAAATATATGACATTTATAATTCATCTCGTGCTTGGTGGTGAAGGAAAATGTCGTGAAAAAACCCGCATGTCTAACTTCAATAAAATTCCACCACATATAAATCCACCAACCTGCATTAGAGCAGCGTGGTGGAATAAGCTCCAAACCTTCTTCTCAAAGGTAGAGTTGCTTTCAACGAGCAGAGGGTGTACTAGCTATTATTTTACATTAACTTTATAGAAAAATATTATTTTGATTATACTTAAGTCCTTAAATAAATAAATGTATATGAATTATATTTTCAAAAGTAAAGATTTATTGAATAGATATAAAATATCTATATACATGTAATAGTTTAAAACAAAAGTAAACACAATTGCTATAAGGATATATTACGTACGTTTATCCTAATAGCAATCCACAGATACAAATCTGATTATTATTTATCAGAAAAAAATATCACGTAATAAATAATTAAGTATTATCAATCATGGATTTAAAAACAAGCTTATCTTATAATTAACTAATTTTAACTCATATAAAAAAGAAAAACATCATTGTACTATTGTTTTTTTATTTGTCCATGGCGTTAAATTAATACAATATCATGTCATTTTCTTAATTGCATGATATGAAAATCTAATTAAAATTTGCAATTAACAAATTTATAACAAATTAATAACAAGAACACATCGATAACATGCATTCCATATATGTTTCGATCTTTTCTCCTATTTTATAACCTCCGTCGAAAATGAACATGATCGCATTGATCCCTCAAAATTAAAAGCAGATATGCCTATATGGCGAATAGAAATGGGACTAGAGCGGCAAAATTTAAGGGTTGGCAAAAAGTTGGTTTTTAGTCATTTGGAGTAATTGCTCTAGCAAGTCAAAGTTTAAAAACTCAACGTGTTTAAAGCACATCATAAAAAATATCTCATTTAATTCGTCACGTAATTCAATTTTCCATTATTTACAGGTCGTAGAGGGCTCTAGCCTAGGTGCTCAAGGTATCAAATCTGCCCTAGCGCATTGCCATAATCCTTATTCTATATCAATATTATCAACAACAATTGGACTCAATTTAATCTTAAGTAATTAATTTCACTAAACATTAAGCACTACGGATAGGTATTTTCTCATGTTTCATAAAAATAGCTATTAATGATCCTGATCAATATGAATCAATTAGATTTGAACCAGTAAATTAAGTAAGGTCTTCTAGTATATTTGTAAAAAAAATATACTAAACTGTTTGCTGAATTAATTACTTGCTTCGGATGATGGTCAAATTTTCTTTGAAACGAAGTGAATCCATCCAGCCAAAAAAATAAGCTAATGATGCACTTGAGCATTATATCGGACTTAATAAAAAATGAGCAAGTCACGCAGCAGTATAAGCAGAATGGCAGACAAATCACACAACAAATTTGAATTATTTTCCTTCTGAAAAAACTATTGACAGTGCATGTGTTATTCTTGTCCATTTAATTTCCACGCTTAAAAGTATTATTTTGCTTAGGTAAATTTGGAATACGGTACAACTTTAAGGTGTACATTATATCAGAAAACTTTACAATCTTACAATACGATAAAACTGATAACTTTTTTATGCAAACATGTAAATTTTTTAAAGTTTTTCTTTTTCTTTAATTTAATAATATATTAAAGTTAATATGAAAATGTAAATTAATGAATATGAGAATTAAATGTGATTGAAATAAAAATTTATTCAAATTCGTTCTATCAACTTTCAAGTACTTCCTAATCGTAATTTGAAATAGCTACCGATAGTTCTGAATATATAATATTCTACCTTAGATCAGTCTTGGTATGTGTTGTAATATCTACTTAATACTAGATAATAAAATTCGCAGATAATAAATCGAACTTCATATTAAGGTTTCCGATTCGTAGAACAGCACGATATATTGTTTTGACAACAAAACAATCAATGTTAATGTCATTAAGTGAAATGTCAACGATTTGACATTTCGACCTTGCTATATCACCCACATGATCTCAGATTGCCGGTAATCGGTAAACTGTAAAAGCGACGACATTTTTATTTTGTTGTTATTGTATAGTTTAACTATATTAAAGTAATTATGTCTCACTTCAAATTAATATCTTCTATAAAAGCTTCTGATGTAATACCTGTTAATAAATATGTATCAGATAAGACTGGATTAACGGTAATAATAGCAAACGTTGAGGGTCCCCTGGTCAAAGGATTTTTTTGCCTTGGTACGTGAACTTTCATTACTCTTAATTTTCATGCGATAAATCTGCTGTCACATCAGCTTGCTTATCTATAAACTATGTTGTAAACTAAATATTTCTTTTTAGCAACGGAAGCTCATGATGATGACGGCTTGCCGCATACATTAGAACATCTTATCTTCTTGGGCTCAGAGCGCTACCCATACAAGGGTATCCTAGATTTATTGGCCAACCGTTGCATGGCACATGGCACCAATGCCTGGACTGACATAGATCATACCTGCTACACCATCCACACTGCCGGAGATGCTGGAATGTTAACTTTACTGCCTATCTACCTCGATCATATCCTGAGACCAACGCTCACGGACCAAGGTTTTACAACTGAGGTCCACCACATTGATGGTGATGGAGAAGATGCAGGTGTTGTATATTGTGAAATGCAGGGACGAGAAAATACAGCAGATTGCAGGTACATTAGTTCAATGACTAATTGAGAATGAGATAATATCTATATATTTTACTGAAGTATTAACACAATAAATAATAATGTTTTATAAAATTTAATTTTTTCTTAAATATATTCCAGATGTGAGTTGAGCTTACAACGGGCTATGTATCCTAATAGCGGATATTCATCAGAGACAGGTGGCATAATGAAAAATCTGAGAACTTCCACCAACAATACTAAAGTAAATATAAATATTTTTAACTTTTATATAATTTTACTAGTGGTAGTTGTATTTTATCTATAATAATAATAATATAAAAAAAACTTACATTCAATAACACAATATTAAAAAAAAAAAAATGTACAACAGGCGGTCTTATCGCTTAACAGCGATTTCTTCCAGACAACCAGCATGGAGGAGTTAATGTGAAAAAGCGGATATATCTATTAAGGGATCATAAATTTATTTTGTATATTTCGGCATATTTACTTTACAAATCAATTTACAGGTGCGAGATTTCCATAAGAAATTCTATAGAGCAGAAAATTTAACGATTATCTTAACAGGCCAAATTGAAGCTGAGAATGTATTCAAGGCACTTGCTATTGTGGAGGATGACATCATCGCAAAGGTGAACCAAATGTACCTATTATATAGTGATCATTCAGGTAGTTAAACAGGTTGAATTTACAATCTTGTAGTTCTCGTCTCTAAATATGTAATACCTACCATATTTCTAAAAAATAAAAGTTGTCTTATGAATATAGCACTAACTAGAGACAATTTTTAATACTAAATAGTTTAACTACTTACTACTATAATGTAAACAACTCCCATACATTCAGAAGATATATATTATTGTTTGCATTACATTTTGTTTAGTTTCTGATGTGGTTTTAGATTAAAAAATTAACAAACCTGTTCTTATTTTTATATAAAAGTTTAATGCAATCTATTCCAATATTTAGAGAGAAAAGGTTCCTCAAGAAGAATGGGTTAAACCATGGCAAACCATTCCTCCTTCACCAAACTACGGAGAACGAAGGGAACAATGGCCTGCTGATACTGAAGATTGTGGACAGGTCTTTTTTTTTAATAATAACATTATTCAAAATAGATTCCTTTTGTTCCTAGCTTTGAATTGACAAAAAAAAACCTTGTTGGTTTTGAATTGTATGTTTAGTTATAAACATTTGTAAACATACATTACAAAAATGCTGCATTTGAGATAAACCATTGTGACCAATGGCCCATACGCATCCAACTACAGCCTTAAAGACACTGATTTGTACAATGAGATCCTAGAATGTATATATTTATATGCACTTAATCTATTTTTTTTTTTGTTAAAGTAGTAGGCTTCTTGATTACTGTAATTACAAGCATTAAGGACATAACATTTCCGTTACCAATCTTAGCAATGTAATGTCCTGTTGTGGTGGTGGATCTGTCTACCCATTTAGAAATATGTAATATATTTTTACTGAGTAATCTTTGTTTTTATAAATAATGTACAGGTGCTATTCGGCTGGCGTGGGCCGCTGCTAACGGAGTCGTCGGCGCTGACAGATCTGACGGGCTGCGCGGTGCTGCTGCGCTACCTGTGCGACACGGCCGCCGCGCCGCTGCAGCGGCGCCTCGTGGAGCGCGAGGACGCGCTCGCCGGAGACGTTAGTCACTGTCCACCTAACTACCTGATCTTGATATATTATTAACAACAAGCTGTTCTTGACTAACTTGGTGATTTTGCGATCTTATACGAGTAGATAACACAAAGTCAATGATGCTTTTGTTCCCAGGTTTCCTACAATCTAACTGAGAACATCGCGCCATTGATAAAAATCGAACTAGACAATGTTCCAATAAATAAGCTGGAAACTGCTCGTGATGAAGCTCGTGAATGTTTAAAGAGTGTTATCTCTGGTGAGGAAGCTATTGATATGGATCGCATGAAACGACTCTTAAGGAAGCAGCTGAGAGAGACAATGGCCAGCTTAGAGTCTGATCCACATCATTCGATCGCTTTCAGATGTATTGGTGATGCTTTATATTCGCAGAATGAACAAGATGTGAGTACAAATAAGTTATATTTGAAATAAAATCTTCATTGAGACTTTCAGATCGGCAAACGGGCAAATGGACCACCTGGCGATGGCGAGTGATCACCACCGCCCGTAGACAATGGCGCTGTAATAAAAATTAACAATTCCTTACATCGCCAGTGCACCACCAACCTTGGGAATTAAGATATTATGTCCCTTGTACCTGTACTACTGATGACTCGCTCAACCATCCACTGCTGACTAATGAGTGCTGATGGATAAATATGTGGTAAAATTTCGTCTGACCTGTAATGGTTGTTCAAAATTACAACATGAAAACAATATACTCAGTAAAAACTCAGTGGTGCTTTCAGAGTTCGATCAAAAAATATTTGGTTGAGACTCATTTCAAACTACTTCATCTCAGTTGTAAAAACTTAATACTAATCTCATACATAAGCAGCCCGTAAATGTCCCACTGCTGGGATAAAGGCCTCCTCTCCCTTTGAGGAGAAGGTTTGGAGCATATTCCACCACGCTGCTCCAATGCGGGTTGGCGGAATACACATGTGGCTGAATTTCGTTGAAATTAGACACATGCAGGTTTCCTCACGATGTTTTCCTTCACCGCCGAGCACGAGATGAATTATAAACACAAATTAAGCACATGAAATTTCAGTGGTGCCTGCCTGGGTTTGAACCCGAAATCATCGGTTAAGATGCACGCGTTCTAACCACTGGGCCATCTCGGCTCTAATCTCATACTTTACTACATTTTGTTTTCTTTTTCAGTTTGTGTCTCGTATGAATCCACAACAAACTCTACAGGAGTTACTGACAGAAAATGTAGATTATTGGTTAGGACTGTTAAAGAAGTACTTCTCTGACGATTTAGTCACCATCATTGGATCACCTAGTATTGCATTGCAAGCAAAGTAAGTAAATATTTATACATTATATTATTACATTGGATAAAAATAAGTAGTGTTATACATGTCCCATATTATAACAAAATATAAAGTTAAATGTCATTCAGCGCAGTCTTAATCTTTAAAATTGTATTTTAAAACTTGTAATAATAACATTTAAATGTTACATTATAACAATTTTCACAATACATATTTTATGCAATAATATCATATGAAAGCTTTATATTTCTAAACATGTTATTGTTTCTACAAGGATGGCAGAAGAAGAAAAGAAGAGAATAGAAGAACAAAGAGCTCAATTAGGTGAAAGTGGATTAGCAGAAAAGGCTAAACAATTGGAGGATGCTATGGAATTTAATGAGGTAATATCAATTAAATTTTCATTGGAAATTTAACTTCGATAGGAAGGATGATGATATATATAAAAAAGGCGATAATGCCAACACGTTGCTAAACTGTCGTCCCCACCCCGCAGCTCCCCCCTCCAGCCGGTACGCTGGCGGCGGTGCCCGTGCCGCCGTGCGACGGCCTGCGCTGCCACAACATTCGCACCTGGAGCAGCGGCTCCGAGCCCTGCCCTCACTTCGACCTGACGCAGGTGCCGCTCTACACGAGGGTCCACAGCCTCAACACGAACTTCGTATATGTGAGTCATTTGAAGTAGTACTTTCATTTCTATGAAGCATTCGTACCAATTATTAATTAAAAATTTCTTAAATTTAAAACATGCTCTCTTTTAAAAACTGTGTTCGGTGGGATCTTCTTTCTATCAACAAGAAAAACTGCAAACAAATTGACTAAATTTTTCAGATAAACATAATCCTCGATACCATGAGAGTGGATCAAAAAACACGCAAGTGGCTTCCTCTTCTCCTCAATGCGCTGGCCGAGTGCCCGGTGTGGCGCGGTAACGAACTGATATCCCATGAAGAAGTTATCTCGACCACGGAACAGCTAACAGTGACCTTCAACAACGATATCGGGTTCGGTCGTCCCGGGAACTTTGCAGTGGGCCAGTTTGGCAACTTTGTTCACATCGAAACAAGGGTATGAATCTTACTTTTATTTGATAAGTATTTTGCATTGTAAAAGCTAAAAATGGTGCGGAACCAAGTCATTAACAAAGCATTCCCAAAGACGTGAGTCACGCCGGCCGAATGTCCGGATAATATGTTGTCTTACAATGTTATAAAGCTCACTGCGCCGATGTTGATGGTGATGTAACTTATCTTGATAAGTTTAAACAAATATCTTATTTATTTTTATTCAATTTGAATGATTACTTATTTCAGTGTGAACCAGCAGATTATGAAGAAGTTGTAAATCATCTTTATGAAGTCTTATATGCAGCTGAAATTACTAAGGAAAGACTATTAGTATTTACTCAAAGATTGCTCAATGATGTATCTCAGGTACGAAATAAAAACAGCATATACTTAATGTATGTTTAAAAACTCTGATTTTATATTTAAATAATTTGAAATCCCCCCAGGTGAGAAGAAACGGTCACAAAATGGTATATGACATCCTACGAGACTCGCTTTACTCAAAGGACAGTAATGTCCACTGGAGTTCTGTCCTCCGGCAACAGAAGTTCCTCAAAGAGCTCATCGAGCAACTAAACGCGGGCGGCGACTCAGCCGAAGCGGCGTTGAAAGAAGCGAAACAAACGTTCAAGAACATCACGGAGAGTGCGTGGTTACATCTCGCTACCGACTTCGAGCGGTACAAGATTAGCGTGGAGCCTTGGAAGAGATTTGCCAGAGAGAACGAAATCACTCCTATCGAGTAAGTTTACAAGATATTATCATACTATATTATAGCTGTCACCAAACTCGTATCGCTTCTGAAGTTGCGACGAGAGACCTCGCAAATAACTATTGCTGTTAAATCAGAAGCTGGTGACTGGTGTTGTTGAGATCAATTAGTTTTTTGTTTTCTTTTATAGTTAATTGTTTCGTTTTATTTACATAAATACCAATAATAAAATGAGCTGAGGCGGATGTTCAAAACTAAAATAAATATTGTTTACTACATAGGGTTTTGTCGAAACATTTTACAGGCCTAAATTGTACATGGACGCGGAGCTGATGAGCGGGTGGGGCGGCGGTATGGTAGTCGGAGTGGGCGGCTTAGAGTCTTCGTTCGTAGTGCAGCTGAGTCCCGGCCCGCTGGGCTACGCCCTGCCCGACGCCGCTCCGCTGGCCGTCGCGCTCAACTACTTCACGCAGCTGGAGGTGCATCGTTACACACTTACTCCTGATTTTATTGTAGCTTAATATTATTGATAAAGTGAAGATTCTCTAGGCACAGTGAGATTAAGAGTTTATGGTCTAATTTAGACTCAAGTATTGACCCACTGATATCTCGTTTACTACAGTTGCACAATCTTTTGTCTTTAACTAATACTTAAAATTTACGTTCTTTTAAATATCTGCCTAAACCCAAAATATGAAATATTATAGGCCATGTAATTTTATCACTCCTCAATTATCTTTTATTGTAAAAATAACCTTGGTTCTTTTCACGACAGGGCCCAATGTGGCGATTGATACGCGGATGTGGACTCTCATACGGCTACGGTATCCGTCCCTCACAAAACGAGGGTCGCCTTGCCTTTTCGCTGTATCGTGCAACCAATGCTGTGGCTGCCTACACAAAAGCTAAGGCCATAGTGGTAAATATATTTAATACATTTCGTAAATAAAATATAAAATTAGATTATTTTCAAATTATGGTATCAATGTTATATATTCATTTTAAGGAGGAATATTTAGCCGAGGGCAAGTTCGACGAAGATCTATTCGCATCAGCTAAAAGCACAGCGCTATTCGAGGTAGTGGAGAACGAAAAGTGCCCCGCCGACGTTGTCTGCCAATCTCTCTTCAATTATATCAAACAAGCGGGCGAAACATATAATAGGTAGGTTTCATTTGTCCGATGAATATGAAACTTTTACGTTATGATAGGTGTCGGATTCAGGAAGAGTATGGACGACTATATGCCCAATATGAGAAACCAAATGGTTTCTGGCTAAATTTTAAGATTACAGTCTACAATTACTGCCCTGCAATAAAACCCTGCACAATGAGCGTTTATGTGTAGTGGGAGAGGTGTGTTATTTAACGCTACCGCGTCGCTACTTTCCTTACTAACAAAAGTACTATGTTCCGCTATTTTGATTTACCTCTATCGTACTCGGTTACAAGTCATTAACTCACGCAAGACTACAATCCCGTGCGCAGAGAGCTGGTGTGCGCGATCGCGGCGGTGACGCCCGAGGCGGCGCACGCGGCGGCGCGGCGCTGGCTGGGCGCGCTGTTCGCGGCCGACAGCAAGCTGGCCGTCGTGTGCCACCCCAGCAAGGTGGCCGACGTGCAGGCCGCCTTCCGAAAGTACGTCGTCGCTGCTGATGTTCATTTTTTCTATTTCACCTTAAAATAGAATCGTTAAGACTCTATTTCCAAATATTGTTTCATGAAAAAATAATAATTTTAATCACTGAGATTATTTATATTGTTTCAGTTAAATAAAACGTTCCATTACTTCTGTTATTTATTAAAATTTCCGTTAATTTTTGTGTCCATAAATCGTGTGTTTATTTTTACAGAATTAACGTGACACTGGACGCTTTCGACTCCATGGAAGCATCACATTTCAACAAATGACCTTACAGACCGTCTTAAAATATACAGTATATTTTATGCATTTATTGTAAGTTTAATGCAGTATTTTAATTAATTATCAATATAAAGATTTATGTAATGTTTTATTATACTTATATAGTAACTAAAACTGCTTGGCTGTGCCTAAACATATGTAGCCAATTAAGGCGTGGATATATGTGAGGTGGCTTCACTATATATAACATTTCCTCTTTACTTAAGTTTGTTTTAAAAACATTATATACCATGTACCCTCTATTTTCGTAGTTTTTCAATATCTATTGCTACATTTATTTATTGACATCATGATTTATGAATCGTGGCGAAAAGATCTGTCACACTTCCCTGCAAACAGCGGCACAGGGAATGCGAGGACTGCGCGGAGCTTACGGTTCAATCGAGCAAAGGCGACTTATATCCACATCTTAAATATTGTCTAAGCGAGAATGTTATGCCATGGAATTTAACTATGTTATAATATCCGTATTTTTTATTTTCGTGAGAATAAAAATAAATAAAACAAATGTTAATTTGATGATTTTATTTTAATCACCATTAATCTTAAAGCTATGTCTATACAAAAAATATAACTTAAATATAGTCAGATATTTAGTGAACATTATTATAAATCATCTCACAACCGCTGCAACATCTCCGATATAAAATTCGAACTTTCCCATGGAAACATTTGACCCTTTAATATTACATTCACGAATGATCAACAGCAATATCTGTCAACAAAAATATTGAGAATGTAGAGAAGGCTTTATTTAAAGACTCCTTATATTTAATATTGTTTTAACCTATTTTTAACGAGCAAGTCAGCTTTCTACTTGAGCTCTCCGCTACATTCTGCACCATCTATAATAAAATATTTATAGAATTAACAATGACGTATTTTTGTGATAAATTTTGATTCAAACTATTGAAATGTTACGATTTTCCCATATTACTTTTGTAGCAGATCTTTCTGTTCAAATAATACTGGCTAATTATATTTAACTGCCATTTGAAATGCTTCTCGTTATTGAGGTAAAAATACTGGCCTAAAAATAATTAACTCTTCAATATTAATAAAATAGGCCATTGACACCATCTCTCATGTTTGTTTAAACATAAACATCCATCACAATACCACGAGTATAGGATAAAATACAGTTTAATTTTATAATTTAATTGTAATTAGGTATTACTTTTATTATTAATAAATTGTACATGCAAGGATTTATTTACATTAATTATTATCAGTAATATTATAAAATTTAATGATAACGCTACACTTGTCCGGTGTGCATTTTAAAATGCATAATACAGCACCAACATAATTAAAAACCGGATTATTATTTATTTAATTATGTCATAATGATAACACATCTGTACACAATTTGACGTCAACCAATCAACAATGTTTTGACATTGAAAACTATGGTATATAACTTAGGTCTTAGGGCATAATAACTATACTAATAACTTTAGTAAATAATAAAAAGATTTGGTAGAACATTAAAATTACCTAAACTTAAATTATAATGTTACTACAAACATTTAACAGACGATTACAGTTTCCTATAAATGACGATTAATTGCAATATATAATTGTTAAAATTATTTTACAATAGACGAGGCGGCCCCATTTACATTAAATAACATCTTTGACGACAACAAGTTCAATGTTTACACGTGGACGCTTTTAATTCATAACATAACGGCTGAAGCTACAACATAAAAAGCTAGCAAATTTGACTATTATATTTTTCCAAAAGAGCAAAGCGTGCACATGAAACATACAAATTTTGTCATATTTACGCCCATAACAATCTTAATCAAATTAAAAACTCGACCTTGGTTGTAATGATATTCCTTGACCGAGAAACTAACAAATTTAACTAATACATATGTTACCGTCTCGGACGTGTCGTAGAGCTCGGGTGACGAATGACATTGAAGGATTTCCAGGTGACAAACTAACGGTTCAATTTTAATTGCTGAATCCTCATTGTTATTCACTTATGGCGATCACATTAAATTATACAATAATATTGACATACATCACCATCCAAGAACAGAGTTACAAAGAATGAGATAGCAATACACTGAGTTTTACCGTTTCATTCGTTCAACGAGCGAAAGAAGGAAATGATGATATCATCGGCATACCGATTGTAGTTCTGAAAGAAACATAATTGATTTTGATTGCCCAAGTCGATAATCGAAGGTTGTGATGATTGAACGAATGTTATTTTTAACAAGGAAATTGAGTCTACTGTTTTCATACAAAATATTTACAATAAGTAACTTTTATTACTTTAGGTTCCAGTAATACAATAATATTAATATTTATAATATTTATCTCTACAAATTGAATAAAATGGGATTATAAAGTGACGTATTAACTAACATCACTTAATAAATATGATGAAAATGTTTTGAAAAACAAATCTTAGTACAAAATGAAACCAGTTAAAAGAACACTTATAGAAATCTTAAAAAATGTTACATAGATTAACATTTGAAGAAAGAGAAAGCAAGTTAATAATTATACTAACATTAAATTACAAGTAATATTCCCTAACAATAATTTGTAATTAGTAAGAAGCAAATGAGATGTTATCAATAAAAGATGGAATGATAAATAGTAATTACCAAATCAATATCTAAATAAAAATCCAACTATTGCGTAGCAAATTATTGACACTAACCAAACTAAATTAATTTACCGGACTTTTTATACATTATTATAAATGTTTTCGATAGAAAATACTGATTTTTTTTTTAAATTCTTTTAGATCAAATAAAACCTAACTTTGGTTACTAACATTGCCTGGCAATACAGTTATTGCCTAAAGTCGTCAACCATATGTAATTTTAATTAAATTCAATAATTAATTAAAAAGAATGAAATGTTCAAAATTGATAGTTTTGTTAAACAGTAAAATAATGTCGGTTACATACTTGCATAAATGGGACGACATATGGTAGATTTTCACAATGTAGGCACAATATCTTAGAATTTATTAGTTCAGGTCACGATTTTCTGTACACTTTGAACATTCCTTGTTATTTTGTTTGTACAAATTTAAAAATATCAATAGTAAGTATTCTTTGATAACTACTAGAGATTAAATATTTTTGTGAACATTAATTTAATCAATATGACCCTGCCGTACTATCCTATGTTCCTATGTGGTATATGGTATAGCCTTACTTTACCTTGATAAAAGCCTATAATTATAACGCGTGTGATGTTAGGAGTTGCGATACTTTTTTGCCGTAACGATTTAATTACTCATACGCAAGTCAGGACCATCACAGATCGTCTCTATATTGTCAACGAAATACGAGCCTTAGAGGACGAAAACCAGTGTCGCCAAATTTCTCTAGTGAAAAAAATTTTAGAGGTTAAACTATTTTGAATGCGCTGAAAAGATCGTAAAACATCGTCAAACGTTTACGAATTTTCAGCTCAGACGGTTTACTCATCACATTAGGAGGAAAAATTCAAGCGTTGGCGGCACTGGACGGAACTGAGCCAAACGCAGCCGGAGACAAAACCCGAAACGCTCTCGGCACGCTCTCGGTCTGCGGCCCGTGAAACAGTTTACAAGGTCATGCTCTTACATGATAGAGTTGGTGTCAATGGGCGGCGCGTGGTTGCGGAGCGCTTCTCGTATGAAGTTGCTGATGTTGTTCTCTGCGATGAGGTGGAAGAAGAACAAGTGCTCGAAGCTCTTGAGGGAGATGGAGCGCAGGGCGGGCAGGCGCAGCAGCAGCGACGCGAAGCGGCCCTCCTCCGAGCTGTGCGCTCGTCTGCAGTACTCGTCCAGGCAGGAGAACATCTGGCGAGTTTTATTCATATAATTTTTGTTTCGTATTTTAAATATAATCTATGTCTCAATTAAGTCGTACATACCTTCTCTCTGAGGACGTCGACGTCTTGCCGGTTCTTTAGTCCCTTTACATCTGCAAAATTAAGACGTTTTACTATAAAATAGTTTAAAAAAAAGCTTACTGCTATAAAGAAATTCAAATTAATATTATCAATATAATACTTAATAAAATCAACCTGTGATGTGTTCTCATAATATTAATACACTACTGTTGGAGTATACAACATCATTCGCTTGCTTTTAGCCTTTAAGATTTGACAGACTTTCTTTCCCGGTCCACTGCCAGATGACTACTTTCATCAGGAACAGGTGGGTCGGGACCACCACCACGATAATGTTCATTGCAAATCGCAGGACCAACTGCTTTACGTGCCCTCTGAGGCACTCAGCACTGCTACTTTTACGGGCTCTACAGGCTCTCGGGCCCTGTGGCTTTATAAGCCAGCATATGTACGTACCGGGGTTGAGCAGCACGATGGCCTTGAGCGCGACGTACTCGGCCTGGTCCATGCGCAGCGCGCGCATCTTCAGCGACAGCTCGGACAGCACGCGGTCGAAGATCTGCCCCACGCCCGCCTGCAGCGCCGAGTTGCGGTGCAGTGTCATGCCTGAGGGATTTGTGGACGTCGAGCAGTCAAATACATTATAATTCTTTTAACTAGGAATAGAGATACAACAAATATGGTTATGTTAGTATCATCGTGTGTAAATATATGTACATACATATGAAAATTGACATATACTTATTATTTAACATAAATATTTACACACGATGATACCAAGACTGGTTGTGAGTTCTCTTGTCATCGTGATCATTGCAAAAACTAGTTTTGGGATGATAATAAGTTTAAAGACACCATAAAGTGTTGCAGACTGTTTTTTAGAAATTCGTACCCAATTGTTGGCACTTTAAGACTTGGTTTTAATTTTAAATTAAATAGTAAAAGTATCTAATTTTTTCTGTCACTGCTTCCTATTATCAGTAATATTTCAATTCCTCATAATGCTAAGAGAATAATATAACACGGTATAGACTTGCGGTACCGAATCAAAATGGGCAATGGCTTATTTTAAACACGTCTGAAAATAATTTCTGAGCATTCACTTTAAAAAAAATTGTATAAATTCCTATGACAAAGTATATTAAGTACAAAATACATTTGTTATGTGCCATGCATATTCTGAGTTTTTCGATAACTTTTGTTCCAATTCCTCGTGCAGCGGTTGGGGAGGAGGTCTTTTTCGGTATACCTTACAACGTATATGTGCGTGTATTTACAAATACATGTATCTCATGACGATCGGTTGTGTAATTGAACGAAAACGTAACAAACAAGCACATTTTCGCATTAATAATATGAGCATATAATAAGTTACCCGGCATGAGGCACATGAGCTGTGGCGGCGCGGCGGTCCGGGTGCCGTCCATGTTCTCCCGCTCGTCCTCCAAGTACTGCAAAATAATACCATACATACATAATCACGTAATAAACTTTTATATTTAACAATGAAATTGTATTTACTTGAGGTAAGTGGTCATGTCAGGGTGACCCTTGGACTTTGGCGCTGTAAGAAATATTAACCCTTACATCACAAAAATGCGCCACCAAACTTGGGAGCTCAGATGTTATGTCCGTTGTGCCAGAAGTTACACTGACTGACTCAACCTTCAGACTGGGACAAAACAATTCAAACTCCAAGGTTTTTTATCATCTATTTAATCTTAGAATTAGTAGATATGCTTTACGTTTACTTACAAAATATTTTTACATGAGATTTAAAATTATTAATTGGACAAGATTATAATTATATGAGGAATGTTAGTATTGAAACGATTGCCCTGCCCTAGGAAACATTTATAGACTACTATCAGTATTTAAAACGGGATATTTACCATGTTCACGAGACTGAACTGTCTCGTGAACAAGACATTGTAGATAATGTCGAAATATCGAGCTCCAACAAATAAAAATAAAAAACATGGTAAATATCCCGTTTTAAATACTGTTAGTAATAAAAATAACCATGTTAATTTAAAAAAAAATAAAAAAAATTATACACTATGTGATATCTTTACTACATTCGTAAATGTGAGTAAAGCCACAATGATTGAATTTAAAATGTGTTTTGGTCCTATATGACATTACATTGTATAATTCAGCAACAAAATCAAAAATTGAGCGACTTCCATGTCAGCAAGTGTTATCGATATTCATACTTTAAACACTCCGATAGAATAATAACCCAGAACCCAACAATACCTCCATAGAGCGCCAGGCGATGGCGAACAACAGCAACTCGTTCCAGGAGCCCTTTATGAGCAGCACCTGGTCGTCCAGCTCCAGCTGGCTGAAGTGCGGGATGTCGCGCGCCCACACAACAAGTGCAGCAATCTGTTTGTTACCTGGAATTTTCAATAAAAAAAAAAAATAATAACAATAATGGTAACAACTCAATGCTCTGATTCAATATTTAAAATATTTTTACTTTAAACCGATTTAAAGAAAAGGATGGTATGTTTGTTGTGCACAATTTTTGCGCAGAATATACTAATTCTTATGGTTATTCACTGGACTATCTAAGGGGCGTATACATAAACGAATGCTTAAGTAATTTCTTATGTACAGACTTACAGTGTAAGTTATGTCTGGTTTTCAGCAATACTCGGAACATATATTATATACCATATAAAAACATTTTTACGATGTTGAGAATATGAAGTTTCTAGAATGTAAATTATATCACTAGATAATGTTTCTCTATCCAAATCTAATCAATAATTATCGTTTTAATAGACAAAAAACGTATCCCGATATAGTATTAATTGCACTAAAATGTTTCCATAAGATTTTATAAATGATGCTTTATTTTTAGATAAAGCGTTCAAACAAATTATTTAGAACTATTTAGATTGAATAAATTATATAATTTTAAATTAAATATATATTTCTGATAAGTAATTAAAATGATAAAATCTATTATCTTTTAAATGAATACGATATTTAATATTTTATATTCATATTAACAATTATGCTCCGTGTAAATATAAACGCTGAATTTATGTATAAGAACTTTTATTAAAAATCTATATTGACTTTCATTCTGGAATGTATAGTATAGTACTAGTATTGCAGCCCTAAGGTACGCTAACAGGAGACTACTACGTACTAATGTAGAAAGAGGTAGAGGTAGAAAGAGGTAATAAATACATATATAGAGTATTAAGGTATATGTATGAGACATGTTGGATAGGTGGTACCTAACCAGATTGGCTGGCACAGAATCAAGCAAGCCGCGTTGAAATAACGTGGCGGAGTAAGCTCCAGGATTTGCCCACTCCTGGTATACACACGGGCTATTAAGTTTTTACTAAACATTGTGTTTAATTTATGTATATAAACATAGCTATATAGTTGTCGAGCGCGTGCAAAATAAATAGTCGTTTAAAACCTGTTATTTATACCTACGTATTATTTTACTCATGTAAATGAATATCAAATATTCATATTGGTATTTTGTTATTGAATTTTAATCAAGACTTTCTTGTTTTATTTATATCGAAAGACGAATGCAAAAAAAGTCGAATATCAACATTGTTTGAATGTTTTGAACAATCAGATATATTTTCTGTCCGCAACGCAGCAAATAAATTAGGCCCTTTTTTAGCTACGTAAGGTTATTTTAAGTCCATTATTTTATTAGAGTCTTATTCCGAATTGAATTGATTTTTTTCATATTTTTTCTCTTTATCTCTAAATCATTTTTTTGTAGTTTCAATAGATAGCTTAGAGGGATGGGGAAGGCTAGGTATCTTATGAATCCTAATGGATTGAATTTAAACTGTCTTTATATTACTAAAAGAGCTTTCGAAGACGTTATTATTTTAAAGAATCGTTTATTTTTACACGTTGGTTTTCTATGATTTTTATGAAACAGACAGACATTATCCATTTAAAGCTTTACTATATCGTCAGTCAGTAACGATATGTAAATCTATTACCGAGAGATTAGATGAGATGAGCCGAGATGGCCCAGTGGTTAAAACGCGTGCATCTTAACCGATGACTTCGTGTTCAAACCCAGGCAGGCACCACTGAAATCGCGTGTGCTTAATTTGTGTTTATAACATAAGTGTGAGTGAGTCTCGTGTTCGGCGGTGAAGGAAAACCTGCATGTGACTCATTTCAACGAAATTCTGCCACATGTGTATTCCAACAACCAGCATTGGAGCAGATGGTGGAATATGCTCCAAACCTTCTCCTCAAAGGGAGATTTACAAGCTAGTTGCTATTGTTATTAAGATTGTCAGAACGTCCAATGGAAATATTTATTGCTAATTCGGCGATCCCTTTAGGAGAATCAATTCAGGAAATAGTGACTTACCTATTTGACAAAGACTGGAGACCGGCGCACGGTAGCGCGGCGGGACGTTGCTTTCGGGTCCAACGCGAAGGAACTGGAATTCCTCACTCGGGTCTGCCACAAGGGACTCCATCTCTAGAAGTCGTTCGATCGATAGCTCCTGTAATATTTCATAATAATAATTGAGATTTTATTTGTATTTTACAATAATATAATACGCACATACGTTTCTAGATTCTATGATTGCATTATCGGAGAAACACATTTACAATTGTGTTACCTATAAAAGCTCCACGAAATTATAGTATGTATCACTCTAAACAAAACTAAAGAAATAGTACAAAAAAAAGGAATCCATTTAAATGTATACTATTCGAGTAGTTTCTGAAAAAATTTTGGTGTCGTATAATTACACAAGAGTATATTAAACATAAAGCTACCATTGGGAATGTAGATTTTTCCGAGAAAAATCGTCAAGAATCTCATTATTTCTCTGTTCCACCAATAATCACAATGTATATATAAAATTTAATGAAGGTGATATTATTTTTATTTAAAATATGAAGGCAGCCTGGCCAATAGGCATCCTCGTCCATAGACATTGTCACTGTAAGATATGTTACCCATTTCTTACATCGCCAATGCGCCAACAATCAACTTTATGAACTAATTCAATTCAAAATTCAAGAATAATTTTAACCTGTATCATATACATTTGAGAAAATTCGTTTTAAAACAGTTCAATCGATCAATCTAATAACGGACATTTTGAGTCATATAAACTAGACGTTAAATGCCACATAAATATTTTCTGTAAGTATTCATTCGATTAGCTGAATATGGACATCATAATGGGAATTCCAAACATTGCTACAATAATACTACGTAAAGTATTGTCAAGACAAATTTTAGTAGACTTTTTGAAGTTTCTACATTTACGCAATACGAGACCAAGAATTTTATTGCTGTTCAGTCACGATTTAGCAAACACAAAGATTTACATGAAGCTATCGAGTTGATATAATAGATACAGTTACTCAAGCCTAAATGTTTCAAACATTATTAATTTCCTTTAGAGGACTATTTCTGGATAAAATCCTTTTGATACCTTCTATAACAACAATACTAAGATTTGTTAAGACCTATCTTAATGATGTTTATTGTTTTGGAATAATTTGTCATCATCCAAAGAATAGAGGGTCTCAGAAATTTCAAGACTTTAACAAATAACAATTGACGTGAACTTGTCGGGCTTGATGAAATATTTTAAAAAGTTGGAGTCCAAGGTGAGGTGAACCCCTCGCGGAACGCATGAAACGACTGTAGGATTCAGATAAAAATCCCTTGACTTTTACAATTGACCTCCTGTCACTTAAGTATGATTAACACAATTATGAGAGAAAAGATGATTCCTGCATTATGAAAGTTAATATGACATCTGTGGTACTTCAATATCAACCAGTTGTTATGTTCAAAGTATAACATAAGATTCGTAGTTTATCTAGATTTAAATAAGGAGATATATAAATAGTAACGAAACAAATACCTTTTAAAGAGACCAGATTTAAAAATCGGTATAATTAAAGTGATAATGAAAAGGTACACACTGAACTTTTAAAAATTGAACAAATCCGATTCATACAATAGTTTCACGTAACGTTAATATAATATGTATAATAATGTTTCGTATACATTTATAACATACATTTATTAACATACAATTCTTAATACTGAATAATTTATCATTCTTTAATCGTACTGCGGTACTGACATACAAGTGGGTAATTAAATGTTTCCTGAAAACAACTACAGTAGGCGTTTAATTACTTGGCAACGATAGAATATTTAAGTGCGGAAACGACACAACAACAAGTATGAACTTATAATGCCACGAATATTCGTATAAAAATAACCAGATGAAGGCTACATTTATCTAATACCAATTTATTGGTCTCGCGAAAATTAGCCGAAAATAATTAACATATAAGATCGTAAAATCAAAAATGACGTTTATTTTTGATACGAGTCTTTATTTATAAGTAACCCTACATTATTTTCTATACCAGTTACGTCAACGAATATTTATATTAAATACATATTTACTAGTACAAAGTAATCTATCCTTTATACTTTGAAGGACGTAGACCTTGGTCGAGGCCAACGAATAAATTATACCTACAACCTTGTGACTAACGAACTAACAATGTCATACCTAAGTATGATAGTGTTTAATGTTTATGTCTCCCACACCTACTTAAGAAAATATCATTTGTTTTATTTATAGCCAAGTAAATTGTGTTAAAAATAGTAAAACCAGCATTATTATAATGTTGTCTTAGATTTTCGCGATTATTACACATTGAATTGTCTGCCCGTGACCACGAACACTGCAAAGTGGTCGAAACGTCGGGATGTTAAAATAATTAATATACGCGATTAAATCCGTTAAAAACTAGTTTTAATTCAGCATTATTATATTAATTTAATGTAATAACTATTTCTAATATAATATAATGTAACAAGTATTTAATCCCACAGGTGGGCAGAGATCTTCTTTCTTGTTAAGTGAAAAGATTTATTGTTTGGACTGAGCGTGGCATAGATCAGCTATTTTTCGACACGTGTTAAAATAAAATATATTAAACGAAAAACCTATTCGAAGAATCATTAAGCATGAGATAAATTATAAACCCAAACATCACAATTAAAAGCGATCTTTGACCAATATTAATGAGTTCTATCCTTTAGCGACTAGAGTCTAGACCAGTGTTTTTCAAACTGTGGGTCGCGACCCACTAAAGAGTTTTGATTCTTTACTAAGAGGGTTAAAGAAAAAGCATTTACTGAGAAAAAAAATCAGTACAAATCCTATGCCAAATGTTAATGTTTTAATTATTTATCTTGAAGCTACGGTTTCGGTCAGTTGAGTTCGAAAAGCGTTACTTTTAATAACGATCACAATGAGATCTCTTTAAACACGTTATTTAAATCAGACGGTAAAACCATGTCGCTCATATTATGTCAATTATCAGTACAGGTCTCAACAGAAAGAAAATAATACATAGTATTATAAACGGCTGATGTTATTTTATGGTCATTAAAATAAATCATAAAATTGCATTCGTTTTCGTTTCAATAATAAATGATTAAAATTGCATGTTATAAAAATTCTAATAATTAAAATTATTTAACTGCTCGAATTACACAATTATTTTCATATTTATAGCTTCGAATGACCTTTATTAAACTTGCTGTTATCCCAAGGATCTTTTCACAAAACAGAACAAGCTTCCCTCCCAAAAGATCAAGGCCATATAAATCGATAATATACCAAATAACTAATGTGGCATTTTGTCATTTGCGGTAGCATGCAAACAAACTTAGACGTTCATAATAAGAAAAGATCAAATAGATTAATATCAAAACACAAATTAATTGATGAATGTAATCAATTTCAATCAGTCAATTTTGTAATTAATTCTATTGTTAGATACTAGTATGCCTTTTATAGATGTTGCTAATATAATTCGGGTGATAAATCTATATTAATACATAATAAATGCACATTTGAATTAAATATTACACAGAAGTTGTATTTAGGTTTTCCCTGACATTCGATACCGTACGCAGGAAATATTATCGATTGGTATTACGCAGCGTAGGATTACAATTATAAAGTATTTTTGTAATAGTTACCTACATCTATTATAGACGGTTAATATCAACACACACACGTTAAGCTTCCAATAACCCGTCATAGAAATATTAACACACATATATGTATCGACACGCTTTATAATTGTGTCCGTTATTGATCCATTCAGAATCGACGACGGTGTGTTCATTTTAAATAAATGAACTTGTAGCTGTGTAACTACAATTAGTATAGCACTTCAATACGTCATCATTACACAGTACAAAACAAAGTCGCTTACCGCTATCTATCCCTATTTACGAGTATCTTTAAAATTACACAAAGAATTTTGATGCTGTTTTTTTTAATAGATAGATTGATTCAAGAGGAAGTTTTATATGTATGATACATGCACAATATAGAAGAGAAACACTGATAATTTTAGAGATTTCTAAAGTGACGTAAATAAAAACATTTTTTGCGTTTACATTGCAAACGCTGGACCTACGAAATAGTTCAAAATAACAGTATTGTACACCTTAAAAAGATCTTCAAAAAAGTCCGTGGTGGTATATGTCTATCTCTTAGGGATAGCCCACAACAACCATTTTTTATCCTTTACTTTATACGAGAAATAATGGCTTATTTTCGATGCGATTTTAAGCAATACAACATTAATACTATTATAGCTAGGAATATATTACTTTTCATCCCGGAAAAATATACCTAACATTTGAACCATTACACGCGTCCGAAGCAGCGCACGGCAATTTATCTATACTAGTCCATATTCATAATTATTATAAATGCGAAAGTAACTTTGGTACTGTCTGTCTTGTATTGGTATTAAGTAATTAATTAAAAAAATAAATAAAATTTAGTATTGTAACAAGCTCTTTCAGGGCCAAATCGCTGAAACGAATTTGATAAAATTTGGCTAAAATATGAGGCAAACTTGAACTCCAAGTGGTACATGCTACTTTTTAAAACGACAACTAGTAAGAAATAAATATAAGTAGAAGTAGGTATTAACATTGAACAAGTGTCTTAATACTCTGCAAAGCCTACATTTCATTTAAATAAGAAAAACGTCAATAGAGGTGAAATATTAATGACAATATTTATCTCAATTCCATAGCTAATGAGGAATAAATCGATTCACTTAAAAATGTTCTGATTTAATCTGCACCCGAGTCGAAATTATGAAGATTAAGATCTTTTCAACCTGACATGTTTTTCTATAATATAAATCTAAAAAAATATCGTTTAAAAAAAACTTTGTTGCGTAATGAACAGCACCTCGTTTGGACCGCATTCACGAGAACAGGGAAATTTAATTTTAATCAACTTCCAAGTTACAAAATCAATTCGGTTGACTTATTAATTAATTATTATTAAGTAGTTCAATACAAGAAGGAGTTCGAGGACTTTATATGAATTTTACGAACATGGGCAGCTACTTCTGTATATTAAGAATAAATATTATTTTTTACGAGAGTAAAATTAAAACATAAATATTGTATTAACAAACGATAAACAACGCCTATCGTTTAAATCGAAATTGACTCAGAAATCTACATATATATACAAGCGAAATACTACTTACTGATTAATCACGAAATTGCAGAAACGATAACATCTACAAACATGAAATTTGGCAGGTAGGTTCCTTATAGAGGTAAGATATCCGATTCGCCTAAGGGGGTAAAACGGGGGTTTGAATTTTGGGTTTTTAAAAAATCGCGCGTGTGTTCTATTATTTTATAAACGTGAGAAATACTATGATAAAACAATATGCTAATTGTTCATGGTTTCTGTAACAGAAACAAATAAAAAAAAATTACCATGAATACACGACTATAGATTGAACATCTGATGATACATTTACGCACTAAATTTAGTAAAAAAAATCTGATAAATTCAGTAACAACACTGTTTTGTAACCGTTCCGGAAACGGCAGCTGGTCTAACAAATGGCGAATTTAGTTATAATTTCGTAGATTTCCACGAAGGTAAGTTGATATAAAATATTCATAACATCGCCCACTTTATTAATAGAACAAACTATTTAAATGTTTAATAATAAAGTTTATCTATAGACGATTTCGCTGTTCGAATGAACTTCTGACATGAAAAATTACGATTGCATTTAGAAAATCATCTATAACACTAAATATCTAACGAATTTCTATACCAGAATTTGAACTCGCATTCCTAACGTGTCGAGCTAAATTGGAAGCGAATCTTAGACGCGATGTCGAAAGATGCATTAACGTACATAATAAGAACGGATAAACGAATCATATTAGCAAACAGGCAATTAAAAATCTATTACCGCGTTTTTTCTATACTATCCATTGACTAATTACCTCGTGATTAGTACAAAATACATTATTAAAAACTTGTGAAAACATTAAAAAAAGTTATTAAAAACAGCCAGGAACGTTAAATTATGTACGTTTATGAATAACTTGAAGTTACCACAGAGGTTATATATTATAATAAGTATAAAGTTAAGACTTCAAATAAATACATCTCATCGTCATCGTCAATTAAGGTTCTTGTTACGAGGGAATTACTTTGATAGCCAAGCAATAAACAAGGAAATCTGAGCGCGTCACTGCCCACGTTATTTTTAGTGCAGTCATTGTAGTTAATTACCTGAGACATTTTTATTGACTATTTAACATTTATTTGCCTGATAGTATGACCTCTACCTTTTATAAAGCAATGTAAAAATGTAGCAGCCCCCCTCTACCCAAGAGGAACATTTGGAGCTTAATCCACCATACGGTTCCAGTACGACTCGATGGTTGAATACCACGCATTCAGATTTCCTAGCAATATATATTTAAATTTTATTTAATTTCATGAAAACTCAGTCATTTCAACTAAGTTGAATTGCAACCTGCAATCTTCTGTTAAAATCGACATATTATATCCACTGAGCTAAGTCTATTCCGATTATTAAAATGTAAATGTATCTAAGTACATTAAAAATCTATTTAAGTGTAATAACTTTGAGATAACAAGGATAAGGTCTGTTTCAGGACTTATGTTATTATGGTTCAATGACGATTGATTGATTAAAGAATAAAACTTCGATTTGACAAACTTACGATTCAGTATAAAAGCGTCATTGATCAATCATTTGTCTGAATTTTATTTAAAAATATGTATTCGTTCTTCATATTTCTATCTAAATTACAAATATATTTTTAATCTATAAAAATTATACGTAATCGTCTGTTTTAATAAAACCTTATTTCTAATATAAAATATAATAATAAAAAAGGAAACAATAAATACATGAATTACTTGTACTGAGCTGCTCGGATGTGCGTCCTCGGCTCCCCTGGCCGCTCGCTGCCTCTCTTCTTGAACGGCCTCCCTCTTCATACCACACGCGAGGCATTTCTGGTAACGACAGTACTGGCAACGATTCCTCTGACGCTTGTCTATGATACAATTCCTCTCTTCGCGACAGGCATATGTAAGATCCTTCCGCACGGTACGTTTGAAGAAACCTTTGCATCCTTCGCAACTGTAAACGAAACATTGGCTAATTCAGAAGTTGGAATTTAGGATTATCGTTTTTAAAACCTGTTAGTATGGTTCAATTTTAAATAATTTCAAGCCAATCGATCGAGAAGAAATTTTTCAGATACTTTTGTGTAAAATTTCATAACAAAATAATCTATAGGCTGTTCCTACCACGGTAAGATTATTGACGAATAAATATTTTTTACATATATATCATTAGTCGATGATTCATGATTATCTTGGATGGATTCGTAAAAATATGGCATTTTGAATATCAAGTTTTCATCAGAGGACTGAAATTAAAGGGATTATTATGTAAAATGTGCGTGAATTAAGATCTCACAAATAAACTGCAGTTCTAGTAACATTCAGCATAGCTAATTATACAATTCTTAATAAGTTTTAACAATAGTTCCGTCGATTAAACCAAAATGGAATTTAAACTTTTAAATTTATTAAAAATAATACTATGGTTCTATGTTTTGGTCGCCAGTTATTTTGATATTTTTTAATGAATCATTTAATGTGAAAAATATCGAAAATAGTAATTAGTATAGTGGATTTTTAGATCTACCTCACTTCTAATGTAAAACTAAAACTTAGGAAATATAATAAAAATAAAACAATCAATATAAATATATAATGAAAACGCTTTAGAATGTAGATTAAATAAAATCTAAGTTTTTTATATAAGATGACGTATTAAGACAACTACAGACAGACAAGTGAATACCTATGCGTGTGTGCGTACACGCCTGATGACTTTCAAACAGTAAGAAGCCATATAAATTATTATTAATTTGAACAGTTCTGTAAATAAATATCTATGTAAATCTTATACAATCCGTACCTAATATCAAATCTCTTGAAGACTCACAAGACAAGCAAAGTATTCGATTACCTATAAAATTAAACGATATCAAACCTATTAATTTTTATTATATCGATTTGATTAAAATTTATTGCCTCTTTAAGATCAGAGTCTGTCGACCATCATAATATTTAATAGGAATATTAAAAAAGAAAATTGCCGCGCGTGAAAATTTTCGCACCTTCGGACATCAATAATGTAGCGATTCTCACAGTAATTTTTCACGTTTAGTTGGTTAACGATTATTATATACAGATATTTGAAAAAAGAAGCTGCTTTTTTAACTACTATATATATAGATATATAAAATGGAACACCCACGTGTCAGAGCCATCACTGAGTCAAAAATCATGATATTGATGAGATAAATCAACTTACAAACTAATGATATCGAACAAAAAACATTTTATGTCCTCATTTCGAGGAACAGGTGAATAAAACCATTAATTATTACATCAGAATTTAGATATCTTGATTAGAAATACATCGAATGTAAAAAGAATGAATCTGTGTGTATACACAACACTAATTAGAAAAATTATATCTATTAAAATAATCTAGCGCTTTATCACAGATATTAGCATTTTTAATCATTGAAATAAACTTATTACAAAAAACATATTATTTCATAACGAGTAAATTCTAATATCGATCTTTATATATCGACATTTTATACATTTAAGGCACCAAACGAATAAACGAGCCGCCTTTTGAGAATCTGTTCAAACTTCCTTCTTGTGATAGCAAAACGAAATTGATCGTCGAGTTAAGCAATACGGGATTGATATTTGTCCTCCATCCTGAGTAATCACGAGCGAGCGAGTCGCAACAAGCAAGAAAGTGCGCACTTAGGCAATTCCCTCTACTCGAGTCATTAATAACGTCATTATTCTCAGAGGATGACACGAATCACCTTAAAGGCATGCGTCCACTGTCAACGTTAATCCATATCCGGCTTTGTTTAGCGATCACTCTTTATATAAGCTATACACTCACATGCGCTATTGTGTAGTGTACGAGTATATATATGTATATATAATAGGTGTGATATTGAAAAAAATATTCGAAGTCATCGGTGAAAGTCAAAGTAATCAAATACTTTTATCAAAAGTGATAAACATATCAAAGGCTATCGCCATAGGTACACATTCTGCGAATATTACTTTCAAACATTGTTTTTTTTTAATTTATCGTATTATTACCTAAGTATATATGTATAGATATTTAGAACTATTATAAACCTATATTTTGATACGTTTTTTCTTTGTCAAGTTTTATAATAAAAAGAAAACCTATTGTTACCATATATAAGAGTTTTTTTAAATATGTATAATGTATATGTACAACCTAGTGACCATTGTTCCTGTACTTGAGCATTTTTATCTGACGACATGTGTAATTATTTTGTTGCGTGTACATTTCGAAAGCACGTCGGAGCCGAGAAAAATACCACTTTCACTTATAAGAAACACTACAGCTGTGCCCTAAAATCAATGTTTTTTTTGCAATAATTTCGATTTTGGGGTTACCACGTTAAGAAGAAATTACGTTATATTAACTGAGTCCGATAATACGCCCAAATAAAATAAAACTTTTTAAAGTGAAAACCCTTTGATCGAGGATCCAAAACGAAGAGACAAAACCGTTCCGAAACCAGTTTCGGTCCAGATATTTAAGGAACACTTAAAAAATGTTACATATAAGGCCGGCTCTACCTATGTCCAGGTCTCGGCGCTGTGAGCGGGACGCACGAAGTACTAAATTACATTTGCAGATCGATAGACTATAACATGGTTTCTTTATAATGAATGCAACTCGCAAAACTATTCTTATAAATAAATTACATGCATTTATTTGTAAATGTACTTTTTTTCGTCTGAGTCAATTTCCTGTACAGTTAGTTTTTTCTTCATAAAAGTATAATTAAATATAAATTTCACCGTTGAATTTACGTAACACGTGACCGAGTACGTGCACAACAAAAGAATATGAAGTCAAAATTATGGAAATACGGGTATTGCAAAATCAATTTATGTCGGCTACCCGTAAACCATTTACCTGCCTTCGACTGAATGATTTTCAACCTAAAGTATTCTCAAGGTGAAAATAAAATGTCTCTTGCATGACATTACAGACGGCCGACGATCGATAGAATTGTAAATTGTTTCAATAATACATAAGTTGAGATTGTACAAAGGTGGAATAATACAGTGTACACAAGCCGCCTCCCACGCGTTCGCAGCTGTACTAAATTGTTTGAAGAATTGTAACACGCGAGAATTATTCAATTTTGTACGATAAAATTATTCATCCACAAGCCACCGACAGCGCTGTACCTACTAGCAACCTGTCTACAGCAATATATATACCTTCATTATATTTTCGTACATAACTGCTGTCTAGAAGTCTAGACAGGACTGTGTATATTTATACTTATAAAAGTAATACTATTACAGCCACGGTGCATGTAGAGCTTTAATAAAATTGAGTTTCCGAGACGCGCCATTAACATATCAATTCTCTAAAATATATAATATCGATATATTTCCATGAAATAAACATTAAATCAAAAACAATTCAGCGATATGCTACATATTTTAAAACATTTTTCATAAACTACATCAAATAATTCTATTGTACCTTCCGATAACATCTACCTTCCAGTAAAATAAACAAAAGAAAAGCAATAATTATAATAGATTTTAATTAAATATTTCAGTATGTCTTGAGACTTATTATAACGTATAATATATATAAATGCAATTGACAATATAAATAGTGTACTGTTTTCTTTCGTTTTCACCCAATCCACGTCCAAAACCAACGGCAGCTTTGTAATAATTTTACATTTAAGTACGATTATAGGTGGCTTGTAAATATAATTGTCTGGATATGAACCGGAACTGAAAAGAACTCGACTAGAGTCGAACACTTATCGTATACCTGTAAACTCCATAATGTTTTCCCGATGCTCTGTCACCGCAAATCGAACAAAGGTGCTTGGAACCGCTGAGAGGATGGTTCGGGGGATAATTTCTCATTGCGGGCGGGGAGGTGGCATCGTCCCGCATCCCGTCCAGCATCGCCGTGTCTGGCTTCATCTCCGGCGGAGACATCGGAGACATAAACCCCGCCTCTATGTTCAGCCCTGTAAAACAATTTTAACGTCACTATTTTATACCCTCTTGAAATGATTATTATTACAATTTTAAACACTAAATTAATTCTAATTTATTTTATAATATAAGATATTCCATTAGACTATAATTAAATTAACGGATAACACATTGTAATGATATTCTATACAGATCAAAAAGATACTGTATAATTCTTTTTGATATTGAGTGATGTTAGAATATTAAATAATATATTCAGTTTGACAATCGTAATCATGCACAACATTAGTTATGTAATCTGGCAATACCAGCGGATCATAGATATTTATAAAAATTACGTAAATACCAAGATTTACGACTAAATATTCGTATTTGATGGAGAACGTGGTGATGCGTTCTCGACAATTGCACAATATTATGGTTTTATTCGAAATACAAAATGTATCATGGCGAATAACGATATAGAAAATAAACAAAAATGTTGTCGGTGATTCAGAAAAACCCGATCAAACCGGTCCATTACACTGGGACTTTGTGGCCAGTTAAAAATAAGTAAACAGACACCCTCTCGATAAAAATTCAATAAAGTATACTTTTGTTTGACAGCTCTTATTATTTTAATACTACTATTTTATTTCGTAACGTTTACGTCAATATTCATAATATGTATTTATTTATCTTAATTATACATGTGTAAAAAGCAGCGCTAGACGTTTGAAATAAACTAATTAAAATGCAACTTTTTTAGAACAAAATCTTTTATTACAACATAGTATATTAACGAATAAAAAGACAAGTGTTGAAAAAATTCAGCTTAATCCGTTGGATGGAACTAGTTTTAAATTCAGTTGCAAAATTTGACCCACACAAACTAATAGGTTAAACAAAAGCTTAAAATATATCTGTTCAAGATTATAGTATGTAGTTTCAATAGATAGAGATGATCGTAATAAATGGGTGGAGGGTTCCAATACTCCGAATAAACATATCTAGAGATACTTAAGTCTTAATTTAAGTTGGTTGAAGTTTAGATTTTAAATTAGTAAATCTCAATTTAATAGAGTCGCGATACAACCTCTGAATCATTTCAATCATTAATTAGAAAATGAATACATTCTGTAGCGATGCCACTACCGGGCAAAGACCTCTAATGCGACACAATTTTGTCAAAGACAATATATCCTATTTATGCAGGTTTCCTTGCGACGTTTACCTTTAATTTCGAACATATGATGTATATTATAAATACCAAACAATTTAGTTCATGAAAACTTAGCGGGGTTTAAGTCAGCAAAACAGGCGCTCTACTCAATGATCGAACTCGACTATAATACTATAAAAAATATTCATTTAAATAAATTTTTTTTATTTATTTAATGACTCATAGAACATCAAACCAAGTCTTGGACTCGGTATAAAAAAAAGAAAAACAAAAAACGAAAAAAAAAAACAGAATATCATAAATAATTGTCATGAGTACCATTTAGGACTGCAAAGCTTCCAGATTATACAGAATTCACGAGGAAGCCGTTTATGTTAATAGTCCCTTAGTATTCAGTATTATAAATTACAATCGCCAAACGAAAAACACGATTCAGGGGCGCAACGACAAAAGGAAACTTTGCCTTAAGGAGAGACCGAAAATACAACTACATTCTCGCCGAGGCGTATCTTAACAAAGTTCCACGTATCGTTCGATTATAAAACTACTATAACTAGAACTGATATATAATATCATTGGTCCTGACTGACTATCAACGCACAAACAAAACTAATGAATCTATAAAAGTGAAATTTCGTTTGTTTTATAAAGTAAGCGTCCGTTAAGTAAGGATTTTTTGGAATTTTTAATTTTATTAAGGGACGTGAGGTAAATTTGTAAGTTCTTTGAAGTTAGAATCGTGAAATATTTTACCCGTAAGCCGAGACAGTAATACAAAACCAATATTACAAATTGAAAAATGTTATTTGCTAGTTTTTTCCGGAATCTCGACAAAGCAATTTATCGAATAAAAATACGAAACTTTATATCATTAGCGTTTATAATGTGAAGAACGACAAGAGTTATATAATATAAAATACAAAATTAATATGTTGCAAATTTTTTAAATATATGTAATATGTTATTGTGATATATAAAACCTTTTTAATATTTATAGATTAAAAAAAAAACCTATCATCCAAATGTATACAATATGTTTAATAGAAAAGTCACAAACTTTTCAATACTTAAAAAAGATGATAGCATAAGTTTAATTTATTTGTCACGCAATCGTTATTGATATAAAACATCTCTGTAAAAATGTGCTATCGGAAAAAAGATATATTATAGATAACGCAACGCAAATAAAATATTCACTGCATGCTTATAATAAAAAAAAGCCTGGGTTTTACGATAAGATGTATTAGACTTGTAAGGGCGGATAAAACGATCTGCAAGATAGTTATTATATATATATATCAACTTGTAATGTAATAGCCGAAACCGCAGTTTCACCCGCGCTAAATTTATAAAACTTTATAGCACACAAATCTTTACCCCCTATTGTACTCCCATAAACAAACAAACCCAAACATTGATAGATTTCCCATACAAATTTCCAACATTACTTTCACGCCTTTAACGAATAATTTCCATGATATAAACTAATCTATGTCCTTCCCGAGGACTCCGCCTGCGTCCATACAAAACTACATCTAAATCGGCTCAGCGGTTTAAACATGAAGAGGTAACAGTAATGTTACCTCTTCATGTTTAATGCTGAGTAATTTCGCATTTATAATATTAATATTAATGAATTATCGAAATTAAAACCGGGCAAGCAACACTGAATGTTTATCTAATTTACTTGTGTTTGTATTTCATCTCGTGCTCGGTGACACATTGGTAAAAACATGCATGTGTCTGCCGCATGTATATCCATCATACGCATTTAAGTAGCGTGGTGGAATAAGCTCTAGAACGCTTCAATAGTAGACGTCTTTGCGCAGTAGCGGGATACTGAAAGGCTGTAAAGTTTTATATTTTATGATAGAATCGTGTTGGTTTTTAATACAAATCGTGCCTTTATTTATATATGCTGATAAGAACAATTTATTATATCACATTCCAAATTTTATTACTCACACAAAAACAGTCGTGCAACACGATTCCTATCATCTATTGCACACATGTAATAAAACATTACTAAGAGTATTTCTAGTTTTTTAAATATCCTCAATTAACGACCACCGATCAGAGTGAGACTTCAAAAAGGAACATCGATCGTACATATCGTACAGACAAAGAAATTTACGAGTGAAATAGGATTGCAGATATAAAGTAAACGAATGATCTCAGTCACACTCGTCAGTAAAATATGTTTAGTAGGTATAAACGTATACAATAAAAAGAAATGAGCCGAGTAAATAACTCATTTAAATGCGACGCAACTCTTTAAGGAAACATAAAATATGATAGAGTTATGTTGAATAAAATAATACAGAATATATATATTTATAAACAGCAAATGTTACGAAACACAAGGCTGCATTTCAACAAAAGGATAAAAGTATATGCATGTGTGCCACATACACAGGTATGTGGCACTGGACTCCAGAGGCTAGCTTTTTCGATCGAGGTATTCCCAGTAGCATCCCGAAGGAGAGCGTACATCCATCTCCGTGTCTCGAAGAGAACGTAAAGCAGTTTGTGTAGCGCCTGATCTCATTTACTCAGACTATGGGAGTGCAGAAATAAGGAGGGCATGTGTATTTGCGCACACACTTGTCCACTATTATGTATCCTGTGCATTTGGGTCTTGCTTAAGAATAACCGTTATTTTCGAAATCGGTGAGAACATCGTATTTGAAGAAATGGCAACACCAAAGAACGTGGACTGCGTCTGAACACATACGTTACAAAAGTTTCTGTGTTCAAAATGGTTCATAAATATTACTGTGAAACTTATTTGGGCACGATAAGAGTTTCATCGGCATATGTAATGTTAAAATAAAACGATGCAAATATGTCAACGGTGTATTAAGTGCTTTACTCCTGTGACTTACTGAGGAATTTTAAATAAAGAACAAAGAAAACGAAAAATTGTAACCGCTACCGATTGTTTGCTTAATGCGGACAATAATTGAATACGGGAACATCGAATTGTCGTTTCATTCCTTTAATATTTGCTATAAAAGGAAGGAATTAAACTTATATCATTCGAAATGTTCCATGCATAGACACGTACATAAATAAAATTATAAACAACAAATCCAGGTCAAATTTCAAGTGCTCATATTATTGAAAATGTTTGAAATTAGTGCATGAAAGAAGTATTTTTTTAAAAGGCTGGCCGCCACGGGATCCCTCCGGTTGTGAAACATAGAAATAGATGGTAATACACGAATTTATAATGATAGAATATGGAAAAAAACTTTACTAAAATAAATATACAATTCTTGTAATTATATATAATATTTTACAGTATACGTGCCATGCGCATACAATGAAGAAAGGTGACGGTGACGAGACATAGAGGCATAAGATGACCTAATGACGTTTATCGTCACGGCACACGAGACGCGCGCGCCCCCAAAATATATAATAAATGTGCACAATATTTCAGTACAATCGTGTTTAAAAATAGATACTGTCGCAAGGTTGGGACTAAACAAACTAATAAGTGTAGGAAAATCTTGTAAAATGAAGGAAATAAGGTCGCCAGATGTTTTTTATCTCATTTAGGTCGACGAATTGGCAAATGCGGCACTTGTGGTATGTCGTCGACACTACGTATATACATTGATACTGTTAGAAATATTAATCATTCCTCTTATCATTAATGCGCCACCAACCTTGGGGACTAGGATTATATCCCTTTAGCCTGTACACCGCAATACAGCCATTGCGCTGTACGGGCAAAAGAGATTAAGCCAATTCTCAATCACCCTTCAAACTGGAACACAACAAAATATTGCGGATAACAATCAAGTCAAATATCTTGCAATATTTGTATATCCTTAACTAAGAGTGTAATAAAAAATAAACAAATTGTTTACGGATAGGCATCTATGATGAATGTGTTTAGTATTTGAGAGACCAATCAATCAATCACGATTGCTTGAAAAAATAGGTAACTCTTTGTTTATTTAACAACAATGAGTACAATATTCATTTGAGTTTCGAATTTCCACTCAAAGACTTTCTTATTCCTTGTTACACTAACAAGAGAAGTTTTCTGAATAATACTGTTTACAAGCGAAATAATAAAGGAGAAAATTCGCAGAAGTATTTAATTATTATATACATAATATCGGACAAGAATTACATAGCTAATACAATAGCTCAGATGAAAGAACCGTCAATCAAAGCGTAAACAATAAACGATATTAATTATTATACATATAATGTTTGAACCAATACTTCTACACAGTGGGCAGTACTGAGACGCTTGTAGTCAGTCAATAAACTTTATAGGGCCTCGTTGTTATAATAAATTTCTTTTAAAATTATTGAAAATCAAATGCACATTAATGAACCAATCCTATTTATTTTCATACCGTCTCTCTTTGCTTTCAAAAACACTTAATAAAACAATTTATTTTAAGAATAAAATGAAAATTGAGGACAATCGTACAAATAATTCAAGTACGTATTTCAAGATTTCGAAAACAGGTTCTGTGAGGACATTCAAAATTACTTTAACGTTGTCGACTAAAATGAATTTCTCATTATATTATAATAACCGATCTTTCATCTTTTGGATCGTTTATCAAAAGTTATTATTTTCGAGCTCCGTGAAACAGCTACAGGCCACAAATAATTCCATCAAACAACATTATGGTATCATTATACATATATAAAATGTAATCAGGCAGGATTTAAAAAAAAATTGATAACGTAAACGAAAACAGCAGACTTAAAAAAAGGACAGGTCCTCTGAACCGCATTTATTTAGTGAGCACACGACACCACTACAAGTTTCAGCCAATATTTTTAATAATGTTTGCCTGGCGTAATCCTATACGTATCAAAATATATTTGCGTATCAAATATTAAGATAACATTCGTATTTACATGCTTATATGCAGTACATATAATAAGGCTTATTATAAAACGGATCATTTAAAAAACAGTTTTAGTTAAAAGCTTTTTGACAAATATAGCAAATATTGAACTCAATTATCATAAAAAATACAGTTAAAAAAACAGTTGGGAAGGAAAAAAACATTTATTTTGTGTACGTAACACTTAACTACCTTATAAAAAAACTCTACAACCGGAAAAATGGCGCTTTATTATTGGTTATGTTTTTATTATTACTTTTAACTGAAATATTTACTCAATTTTAATTAAAATAATCTTGTTATTTTTTGTAATTTATGAGAAGTTAATTACCAACTGATATACAGTTATATTTATACTTCATATTTCATTATATTAGACTTTTGATTTAAAATAATCATATCACAATATACATACATCCGAGTTATAATTTCGTAATATTTACACAAATTACATTCTTGATATAAAGTAACTTCAAAGCAAATCGAATTCATGTTCACTGGTCCTGCTACGAATTCTAATTAGACCTTAAATTGGAATTCTTCTCCTTTGATAGATGGTAAAGAATTCACTTCTTTTTTCGAATAAGAAATGTTAAATTAGGTGTACATATTAAAATTATTTTTGCAACAAATATCGTAACTACATATTTTTGGTAAAGTATTTCTTGTTAAAATAATAAATCCAATCAAACGATAAATAATATTTAACAAAATTATAATATATTTGCTTTGTAGCTAAACAATATTCAATCAAAGATTGGGCTTATTGTAAATATTTTGGGCATACTTATAAATATATCAAAACTATTTATGAAACTAGTTATACATTTTTTATTGTAATCATTGATATAAGTTTTTTTCGCCTTAACAATGGATGCGAATTGAATCTGTCTTACTGTTCAGATATAAAGAAATAATATTTACATTGCA
Organism: Vanessa atalanta; assembly: GCF_905147765.1. Lineage (NCBI taxonomy): Eukaryota > Metazoa > Arthropoda > Insecta > Lepidoptera > Nymphalidae > Vanessa > Vanessa atalanta. The sequence goes on from NC_061873.1 coordinate 9,155,420, forward strand.
TGTCAATAGAGCAGTCAACAGTGGGCATGTTAGAAGTCGTCCCGAAAGCCTGCAGCATGCTGGGAGCAGGCGCAGGTGCTGCAGGAGGCGGCTGCTGCGGGCCCGGCGGCGCCGGTCTCGCCCAATTGATCAATGCAGTCACTGACATCGTCGGCTTGTCTTTCTTCGCCACGCTCGACATGGCCACGCACTAGCATCCTCACATCACTGCACTACGATCGGCCTATTCGACACGTCTACTAAAGGTCACACTTTGAAATCAACTAAGCGTCACACCCTTATGCTCGGTATCGGAAAATCAAATGGCAGTTTGATCTATGTTATCCTTGAAATAAAAACATTCGAAACGTTACAATTAATTGCGCATACCGATGCGCTTATGAATACGTAAGTAAGGAGCGCGACGGAATCGTCACAGCCACCGGGGACAAAGCAGACATCGTAGTGACATTGTGATAGCGGCTGTTATTGCACCCGATGCGCCGACGCAGCGACGGCGATATCGCAGTGCTCTGCGTCAACAAAGCGTCGCGAGCTTCGACAGTGAAGGTTAGTTTGTGACTAATGCGCGCTTAAATTCAACGAGCTCAAAATTGACAAAAAATGTACCCGACAACTTCCGCGCGGTTACTGGCATGAAGGTCTCAACTCAACAGGCTCGCTCAAGGTCCGCATACAATCATACGTGAATAAATCTCATATTATGTCGAAAAACTAGTTGTTATAATCGATTTTTTGCCATCGACTAGTAAATGACATGTAGAGAATTGAACCAGATATTATTTATGTTATTTATTAGTCGCGTTAGGAGAGGAATCATATAAATAATTGGACTTGTTAGCAGTCGGCCTTCGCGAACGTTGCTGCCGCTGCTGTAATTAAGTTTTACGTCACTCGTATACCGAACACCCCGCGCTAGCCTCTACCATTACATTTTTTCGCTATGTCACTCTGCTGAATTAAACGCTATCTAAATACTAATCGACCCACTTGCTAGGCATCAGAAAATTAAATTGCAACTCGGCATTAAAATCCATTTCTTTATCAAAAACTTTTTATCGATTCTAATCAAAATCCATCAATAATTCACTAAGTCTGCTTTCTCGCTGATATTGCATGACCTTACACTTATACATGATTATCAAGATATTAATATTGTACATACAATTTATATTTGAAACGACACTGAGTTTGTTTCTTTGTTTTTGTTTCACGTCTCAGCCGATCGTTACTCAGTGACAGATGAGACGAAGATGTTGATCTAGATTCTAGATGTAGTACGTATTGTATGAAGCCACAAGTAAAATCTATTTACTATTATTGCTAGTTAGTATATATATTAGATAGTTGCAAATCGATTGAAAACATGTGTTCCATGTCAGTAGTAAGGTATATTTAAACGATACTTTTCAATTAGAATAAAAAAAGTAAACACATTAAAGAGACATTGTGTCTGCAAGTCTCATTTGTAACTGATACAGCAAAGAGGAAACCTATTTAATAAATAATACAATATCCCTTGCTAATTACTATAAATTAGTATCTTTAATATAGTTGAGGTATAATTGGCTTATAAAACCTTTTGTTTTGTTACTTGTATATAATTCGCTGTAAAAAAAGATATTTGTCTGAGTAATAGATGATCAATTTATCTATTTTATTATTGTTATCAAAACAATAATAAGAACTTCGTATCAACGAAGTTCACGTGTTTGTCAGTTAAGATACATCGGATACACGAGTCCCTACATATGTGTGGCCTTGGATTAAGTGCGTACACGCCTCCACGTGTATTTTTGTGTTTATCATAAATATATATACCGTGTCCTCAATATATTCAAGGCGTATTTAAAATTTTCCAAAATGAAACATGTATTAGAGTTGCCAAAGAGAAAAACTTTTTATAAATAGAAAAAATGATAAAGCTAGTTAGAAAACTAAATATTTATATGAAAATTGTTATATTAAAAGGTTTAGATTAGGTCGGATGGTATATTACCGTCGCGTTCATTTAGAATCGATGTGACTTTGGCCATGACATAGGAATTTACTCAACTTACTGCCATGATTATTAGCTTCGTATTTCTATATTATGATTAGCATTAGCAGATTAGAGTCCGCACAAGATATAGGTACTAAGAGTCGAAAAGCGGGCCGAACAAATGTGGACTAACTTTTACTGTTACGCTCGAAGGACGCTAATTTAGATATACATTCAAACCATGGTATGTCTGTATGTATTCTCTGAAACAGAATATTTAGTATGATGCTTATTGATTTTGAAATTTTGACATAATAACTATTTGTTTTAGGCAGTATGTATAAAGTAATAATATAAAGACTTGTTTTATTAAAATTTAAAACAGGAAAATTATTTTCGACAAAAATAAGCAAAAGTAAGCAATCTATAAATTACAATACTAGAATCTCATTAATTCATTATGAATTCCAATTAATTAATAATCAGAATGTAAGGTTATAAAAATAAAATACAAATATGAAAAGATCAGGAACATTTTAAAATTAAAAAGTTAGCAATATTAAATTCTAGCGAATAAAACGTAATTTATTTTAAAAATAATTTACTAAAATCACAATAAATGGCTATAGTTTATTGCTGTACTTAATCTGCTAGTGTATGCTTTAAAAAGTAGTTTTCGATACGATTGTATTTTTAAGTATAAATGACGTGTTTGAAGCAAAACTACATAATATATTGTAATATAATATCATAGGTATAATTTATGATACCGCAGTAGTCATATTATGTTGTAAACTAAAATGGCGTCGAACGTTTCCTCGACAAAGCAGATTAAAAAAACGACTTATTTAAAAATGAGTTTCAATTATAGGTAACAATTTTGAATGTTTTAATTTAAAAACCAGAATCAACGTCTTAAGGTAAAGCCATTCATAATATATTTTATAAGCAAGAAGTAAGCTAGGTTTCAAACAGCGCATTGAAAGACCATTAACGCGAAACTGATGAGTTCAATTTTTTATCACAAGTCGAATCCGAAAGAGCCGAGATGGCCCAGTGGTTCAAACCCGAGCAAGCACCACTGAATTTTCATGTGCTTTATTTGTGATAATAATTCATGTCGTGTTCGGCGGTAAAGGAAAACATCGTGAGGAAACGTGCATAGGTCTATTGGAGCAGCATGGTGAAATATGCTTCAAACCTTCTCCTCAAAGGGAGAGGAGGCCTTAGCCCAGAAGTAGGAACTTACAGGCTGTTAATGTTAAGTTAAATCTTGATTATGATATTGACATAAGCAATATTTTAAAATGAAAAAATATTGAGTGAACAGCTCAATAATTGTATTTAAAATGAGTTCAGAAAGTATGTATTATTGAGAAACACATATTTATAGAATCATTCTTCAATCTTTTTAGATTTTTATTCTTTTTAGATAAATTGTATTAGTGCGTACTTTTCAAAAATAATTTTGTCAAATACTTTTATTTAATTATTTTATATAAAGAAAAAGAATATAGCAATGCCATTATTAAACATATAGATGCGTGCGACATTTGTTATCTTATTCTTGTGATGGTAATCGTTCAGAATCGGTTTTTACCTACTAATTTTCACATTTATATTCAAACAAAATATCGCACATGAATATTTATATTACTATTTAAAAAAAAAACATAATAAAATATATTTATGTAACTATATATGCTTATATAGCTTGTATAATAAATAATTGTTTTTGTTTTAAGATATATACAATTGTGTCAAAGGTTCAATTTTGCTTAATGCTTAATGGTTTTTAACATTTCATAACATATAATATTATATTCCCTTATTTATTACATAGCATTATATCGCTGTCACTGTCACGTGTCTTTTTAATTAACTACTTACTGTTTATTTCGCTTCAATACACTTAATAATATACTTAAGCATCAACGAAAAAGGGAATAAACTATTAATTAAACATTTAATTATTTAAAACACTTCTGTAACGTGTACGAACCTTTGAATACTATTCAATTGTACGTCTTTGTTTTAACCATTCACATTATATTATATTAACTTTAATGAACAAAAATAGCCGGTATAAATTATCAAGTACTTGTATTCAAATTCACAAGCAAATCCATTTAAGCCCTAGCCATGTAACTCATGAAAACGAATGGACGTCTACAAAAGCTAGCGTTAAAAATCAATACTAAACCAGTAATAAGCGACCGAAAGCAATTATAGAAAGAATTTTACGAATATTTTAATTATGTGTGGTTAATGTAGATATACCATTTGATTTTGAAACTTTTATTCACAAAGTTATCGTATTTCTTTTAATAAAAAATGTTTTTTTTTCATAATTTCGAAATTAGCTATGGCAACATTTACATGGTCAATTATAAAGAACCTTTATTATATAGGTACAGTTTAGAGTTCATTTCATAGAATATGTACATATAGTTTATTTAGCACATACATATTTCTAGTCTAGCTATTGTGTAAGTTGCAAAATACGGGTTACCTATTTGAGACGAGACGGTAAAACGCAGAACATAAACCATAATTGCGCTGTAATAAATAAAATATGAAAACCGAAGCATTAAATACCTTGATCCTTTTTTTTCTCAGAGAAACAAAGGGCCACATACAGAGATTTTGGTATCTCGAACCGTATTTCTAATAAAATTGTTCTTAACAACAAGTATATATAGTGAAATTTTTATATTCCATCACAGCAACGAATTTATTAATCATAAATAGGTATTTATATTTATAGTATCATTCGAACTCTTTTGTAATCTTATGTAACATAACGTAATCTATGTTCATTTGGCACAATATTAAAAAAGAAACGTACACCCACACACGCAGATATTCAAAAGGTACGGCCCTTTTGGTAAATTTATGACAAGCAAATATAATGTCATCGATATAAATTAAGAGGACTAAAATACCTTTTCCCCCGAAACTGTCTATCAATCACACGTACTCACTGGTAAGTATCTTTGACAACCTTCGCCTATGAAACCGATAGCCTCGTGAGAAAAATCGTTCCTGTATACGCAGGCGGGAAAAATTGTGTAGGTGTGAAGATTTACACAAACGAAAACGTGGGATGTAATCCGATCAGAATTATCAATTACCTATATATATTTAAAAAAAAATTATATCATTAATATTATTTTCAACAAAAAATATTACTACTTAAACCTACATACATTTTAAAATAAATAAACAAGTTGTGACTTCATTTTGAATGTCGTTTAAAAACACGTTTAATGCTAAATCTATTCTTTTATAATTTATTAAGTAACATATATTTAATAACGTATAAAACAATTAATAAATCAATCTCTACGGCATACTAAAAGTATAAAGTAAATAATTTTATTATAACACCACATACTTTTCCATTATAAACATATATATATATATAAGATAGAAAGTCAATCGTATTACAGAAGTTTAATGAAAAATTCCCAGTTACAACTTTCGCGTAACAGTGCATTATTCAGAAATGGTTTTAAACGCGTAGAGATTACTCTAAGCAAGAATGTTTCCACTTTCTTTACTTTCCTCATTACATACGATAAACATGAATGCATACGTGCATGCAGAACTGCAAGAGAAAAAGAGCTAGCTTGACACCCGGCGAATGCTATCGATCCACGGCGACCTTGACTTGACGTGCCCGCGAGCCACAATTATCATTGACAAAAGCATCGCGCGCGCACCTTATCACATATACACATGCGTGGTACTTTCGTTTTCCAGTACAATATCTTACGCTTTGTCATTGAAACTGTTTATTAACACTTAAATATACATTGTTATGAAACTCGTAAAAAAAAACAAAAGTAGGATATTTTATAAAAAAAAAAAACGATTATTATAGGCGCGAAGTAACTAGTCGAGGTAAACTAAAAGACGGCCGTCCTAGACTTGACCCGGGTGAGCGGGTAGCGGGTGCGGTGAGTCAAGGCGCGGGGGCGGTGCGACGCGTGCACTTGCCGCGAGATATAGGTAAACGGAACGCAGAGAAGCGAGCCACGGGGGCCTGCGACCTTGGCGATTCTCCGACGACTACAGGTGGTTTTTGTTTGCACTCATTTGATGCGAAGATCGCCGAATCTCACTCCGTGCTGAGGCCGCTTGAGAGACGTGCGGGGGGAATGCAACCGGAACTTGCCCGAAACAATGCTCCTCTATTTTTAATGCAAGACACGTATATAGTATCATATCCCTATTAGTTTAAATTTATCTAATAAAACAATAAACGTTTTAAACTAAAGAGTATTTCTGAGAATATTAATAGACTAACCAACGTAATATAAAAGCGTAAGTCGATGAGAATAGTTTTCAGAGGTAAATATAAAAATGTAAATATAATAGATCTTTCCCAAATATACACTTATCGAAAAATATTGATCATAATTTTGCAAAATAGGAAATTTGAATAAACTTAATAGTATCTCAATTCGCAGAAAATTCCCAAATCGAAATATACCTAAACTTATTTTAAAATTGCATCGAGCACCGTAAATTTCTATTTGAACTTACTCCAACATACTAATATTGTATATATTATAGTTTTATGCTATATTGTATATTTCAATTTTATATATCTCTAACTTTAAGTATCGTATAGTCTACTATACGGTACTTAAAATAACTAATCTGGTCACTTTTCTTATTCATAATAATTATTTTTTACAAAAGTGTACCTCGTAAAATGTTAATACACGGCACAATTATTCTAGTCTCGTTACTTCACTTTGACATACATATAGTGTGTAGATATAATCACAAGACGTAGGTACTAAATAAAAATGATGTAATAGAAGCAGATAGGTACTAGGCACTTACTTAAAAACAATGAACATGGCCACAAAATATTTAACAATAAAAATTATTTTTGTTTAAAAATAGAAAATACTTTTTTGTATATGTACATAGTTTCTTTTTTAATATTTATAATATTAGTTTTACGTATAAAAAATAGCAATATTTTTATTTATAACACATAATTAATGATAGAAACGAGAATACAAACAACGTACAGCAAAGTGTTACATAATTCCGACAGCTAAGACCTTGGCCGTTACCAAGCAACGCTTCCCGAGGCGTGACGCGGCTCACTCACGCCCGCGATTAGCCGTCTACGATAACGATTATATTTTAATAACATTCTATGTAAAAACGCAATTTAAGGCCCTAACATTATGACCTTTTATTCGTTTCTCTTCAATAAAGAAATTTAGAGTAAAACGAATCATTAATTAATCTCCTACTAATAGCCCACCTTCTTGCTACATTAAAGGAGGAAGACAGGTTATTAAAATTAATCCCAAGTCTTATCACTGCCCGCAATATGTTAATTCTTTTTGAAGTGTGTAGCAGTTCCAATACAACAGTTTACTAAGTTAAGAAAGAATCGACACTTTATTAAAGGGTTAGAGAAAAGATCAGCTTCTAATACTCTAAAAACCTAAGCGTAAGGTAAACTTTACTTCGTAAGACAACAAAGAATATAAAAATAAACTTATTTTGATCAATAAAATCGCTAATCGATAAACATGACCTGTCTTAACGAGTAAAAAAAAGTCCTTCCATTATAGAAACGAAAAATACAGCACTTATGTCGCTTATCCTATTAAATTTACCGTAGTTTTACAGTGTATAAAGGCGACCATAACACGTGACTGTATGTCGTTCTATTCGTTTCAGTTAAGACTTCTCTTTATATCGGTCTAATACGGTACGACATCCGACATCCTAATTCTACTAATTTTTAACTTTAGTGATCCGTCACCGATTCTATTCCGATCCAACTTTAACCATTTCTCACAAAAATTAGCCCCAGCTTAATCGCAACTGAGGATCAATTCTAATTATTTATATCTGTTACAATACGATCCCGATAATATTACGAGGCAACTTTGGCCGAAAGGCAACTGGATCCTACACCTAGATAGGTACATGGCTAAACGATAACGATTAGTTTTCGACTCGTTTGTGATAAACTGACAATTAGTTAGTAGAAACGTGGAGTACGGGTCTCTAAGTTTTAAAGATGGAGCCAACAGATGATGCCTTGTTGGCTGGTACTGTCAAATCGTAAAAAATATTATGCAAAACTACGCACGGATAAATAGAACAGAACGCGAGAATTATAGTGCAAACCTTAGCGGCTACTCCAATTTTAAGATTATCGATTATAGGCTATAAAAAAAGAAAGAACACGTCTACGACACTTCATTCAATCGAAATCGTTGAAATTCTAATCTCTCCATTCTAAGAAATATTTATAAATTAATGAAGATATACTATAAACAACTGTTATGATCACTCTGTAAATTATTAATACAAATATCGTTATTCAACATAGATTTTTCTTAATGATTGTCATTTCATGTCATGTCATGTCTTAAACATTGTCATTGTCAGACCTAAAAAGAACAAACGAATAAAACTCAGCAAAACCGGCAAAAGAAACAATGATAAATAATTTATTTTTGAAACAGTCCGGAGGTGATCGTTTCATTCATTTCATTCCTAAAATTTACCTCTTAGTGAAGCTTTAGGGTCTATATTATAAATTGCGTGAATAGCCCTGCAGGTCTAAAATCGTATTGATATCGGCTGCATTACCCCCAAAGTAAATTAAACAAGTATCCTAATTGGAAGTACTATTTAGAGATTAACGATTATTTTTGAAATAGCTCTAATTTTAATTTTATTTTTAATTTGTACGGAAATTGTTATGAGCCGCTTTGTTTTTTGGGTCAATGTACGCTGGTCAGAATCCATAAACTAGGCAAGTTCCCATACAGTTCAATCGTTCACTATAACACGACGATCTATCGTTAGTCCGATATCGTACGTCAGATATAGAATCGAATTCAAATAATGTAACAATTATCTGATCTAACCAAAATATCTGTCAGTATGGCCACAAGCTCACGGCTCCTTCTATCGTTCAGCCAAAAATGAAACGTACGAACTAATTACTTAGGTAATCAACATGTGGTTAATTCAAATTAAAAATATAAATCTCAAAATACAAATGTACATAAAATAAAAATATTTATACAAATAAGCCTGAAATAATATATATAGTGAGTTTTTATTTACTTCATATTATAATTAAAACAAAGGAATTACCAATTAAAAAAATTACGCCAGCCTAAAACTTTACCTAGCGTTTTGGTCAACTATCATTCCACGTTAATTAACATCCGAGTGATTATGCTTAGCTTTGTGATCATAATTTTTGCGGTTTAATCATTGTTAAAAGCAGATTGTGTAAAGCAACTTCATGGTAGATAAATCACATCGCAAAAAATAGCTACTTTTATGGTCTAATATACAATGATATTTTTATTAACTAGCTTTCTTGTCTGTTTGTCACTTCTTACGTTATAAAGTATTTTTACCGCGAATAAAAATATATACATATACCACATAATTATAACATGAGTAGCTAGCTATTCAATAGAATTAAACAGCAAGTAATGTGAAACACTTAAAAAACTTAAAAATATTTTTTTAAATATTTATTCGAGCTTATCAATGTTTTTAAAAGATAAGTTTCTTTATTAATAACCCCTTTTTTAATTAAATAACATTGCTAACAACTATCAACCTAACATACGATATTTGCACTAATGACAATATTTACAATAACAAAAATAAAATATCGTCTAAGTATGCCAAAAAATAGTTAGCACGAGGGCAGCAATGAATTCTAATAAACTAGAAGACCTTGACAATGATACAATACTGTTGAATAACAGCGTAATAAAATAATATAACGCCGACTCACTATTTTGCAATGCACACTTTAATGTCAACTATTTTAAAATACTACCGAAAATTTTAAATCAAAAGAAGTATATAATCATTGATCTTTCAATTACAATATTTTACAGTAATACTTATGGTTACAGATCAAAACTCGAAACAACAAAGAAAATTAGGTACACTGTGAAGCTTTACCGATTATATCAAGTCGATGTTAATTTAAACGACAAACGTGGGCATAAAAGTGCAGTAAAACTGTATACTAAAGCAAAGTGACTTTAGATGTAACTAACTTATTTCGAGTTTATGATTTATAATTACAGTACATTAAATGGAATTGTGTTTTTTCTACCTATGAACATCTTATAACCACAGCCCAAGATTATTGACCATAATTATTTCATGTCCAGTAATTTAAAATCGCTTCTTATTTAAGTTTGGAATAAGGTTCAGTTTATTTGAATGAAAATTTACTCATTCAAGAAATATAATTAAATTCGGTACTAATGATAACATTTTTGTGATTTATTTTTGGTATCACTTTTAATACTTATATTTAAATTAAGTAATCATTCTTAAAATATTTTTCCATAACTTATGTCGTATAAATAAGTATATTTTCATCATGAAAAGTTAATTATACTATGAATTTACTTCTTTTAAGATTTGCCTCAACGACTGCACAAATTGAGCGTTTCATTATGAAACACGTAGATTGCTCGTAAATTATTTTTTACTAAAATAGATTTAAAAATCTTTTTCGAGTGTACCACGCTATTAGATAAGTACATTTTATAATCCTTACTTAATACAATTGTATTTAAATTAAAACAAAACTTCAGAACGTAGAACTTTCAAGTTTGCTGAATATTGAGTCGAAAGCCTGATGAGGAACCAGTCAACAGTGCTCTTTGGCACGTTTTCGACAGTCAGTTACATCACCCTGACGTCAACCTATCAAACGGGGAAATTTAATGTCTTATCTTGTTAGAAAAGTGAAGATTACACATCAATGGAAATGCAACGACTAGAGCGATAGAACAGATAAACGTGTTCACCTCCATTGGAGTCAATACACCGGCAACCTTGCAATGCTCTTTACGACTCATGTCAGATAAAGACATAGGGCGTAAAAACATTATAACTTTATATGCGCGCAATATTAAGAAAATAAGTTTAACAATTTCTTGGCCAGGTTTATTTATTATTGATTTAAACCCGAGTGACATAAATACGATAAACTCGATTGCAAAAGAAGAATTTAACTACACATACCTATTAATATAGGCATTTATACTACATAAAATATTACAATCACTTCCAAGGCAAATAATATTGTAGATTATTGTTATTATTAATATATTTATGCCTATTTAATATTTTAGTTAAAATTTTAACATTTTTATCCATAATGACAATTAAACTTAAGAAAAATAATAAAATAATAATTCACATTTTGAGTTTTCTGAGATATAAGAACCGTCTTCTGATGAGAATGAGACAAACACGATGCATTCGCAATTAAAAGTGGCGAGGGCGCATGGGTGCAGCCACTACGTTAGGTCATCAAGATTCGATCAAAATTACGATGTATGACTAGTATTGAATGCCGGTCACAGATCGTACATCGATTTTCGACTGCGTCGCGAACGTCGCCGGACACGCGGCGGATGCGAACGGCGTCGCTGTTCTGACTGCCGCGCCGCGTCCCCGCTCCTACCCCGCTCCACCGTTTGTTTTGCTGTATTTTCGTTGTTAATCATTCTCCTTGACCTTGTGCGACGTCGAGTGGTCCACTGCACACGACTGCGCACCCCTCACCCTGCCATCCGCCCGCGTTGCCTGTCGCGACGCATCACACGTGCTACTGCTCCCTTAAACCGCATCATGCAATTTGACCACAGTACCATTATCTTGTTACCATGATTTCAATCGTCATACTAGATTTCATTTAAAATACCTGATAGAGTTATACTAAAGAATGTAGGCATAATCATATGATTATGTAATTTAAGGTATTAAAAATGAAAAACATATTTTATTAAAAACATTCTACAGTTTAATAAACCTTATTTCTCTTTGCGTTTTTGAACTTTCAAAACCTATTGATTTGAAAATTTCACCTACTAACATAAATAGCCCGATTAAAATATAAGTCTATAATTAGTTCAAAAAGTTTATTAATTAAGGTATGTATATATATTTCCTCCGAATATAATGAATGTAATATAATAGATATACCTAACAGGGATTAAATATGGCTGGTTCTTATATTATTTTTCTTTTGGTAAATCTCTATGTTCCAGTACATGAAAATTAAGTTTTTGATCATGTAGTTAAGGTATTCATTATAGAAATTTTCTAGGGCAAAATAATTTATTTATAAATAAAAGAATTCATATTTTGTGCAGTAATTGACATAGGTATATAGCGAATTTAAAAATAATAGACAAAGACCGTCAGTTATGGCGCCATCTGTTTATTGCACTTGTAAATAAAATTAACGCCATCTCTGAGGGATTACTAAAACTACTACAGTAGCTAGAAAACTGCTTGGAAAAATTGTATGCATTATTTTCTTTAAAGCAATCTATTTTATAATATTTAATATGCTTATCAAGATTTAAACAATATATTTTAATTTAACATATAAAACTTATTTTGACGTTTTTTACAGTTCATATAATATTTAAAGATAAATTTGAATAACTTAATTTGATAACCTTATTCTATAAGTATGTTAACTTGTAAACAAATACAAATGCCTTTATATATTATTGACAAACAATATTTTTTATTTGAATACAAATAAAATACAATCATTTCAATAATATGATATATACCATTTAATTATAATCTCTGTTTAATGATTATTATTTATATGTAAAAGATGTTTAATAATATTTTTTACACTTGAAAAAAATATTATCGTTTTTTTTTTATATTAAATAAAAGAACCTCACTAGTATTCAAATACAAATTTACTTCAAATACTTTACTGTATTTTATAGTACTGATATAATAGGTAGTTTGATTCAAAATACTCATCTAACACTATAAAAAATTTTTTTATAAAGAATTGAAATAACATATTTAAATTATTAAAGGAAATATTATTTCCTCTTTTAAATTGTGTGACATAATAGATAGTTTTAATATCTGCCACTAGATAAAGCAACATTAATTAAATTATTAAGTAGCCATACATGACTTAATTTTCTTAATCTGAATTTTCCACTATCTTATTATTTAATATATTGAAATTCTATTTACTTAAAATGAATATTTTTTTTTTGTAAGTAAATAATTACTAAGAAATCAATTTGACAAGTATATTGTGTGTATTTTTTTCTTTTTATTGTTATTAAAATGTTACATTAATAGTTACTTAAATAGTTATAAGGATTAAAACTGTATATATTATTCCATGTTATTGTCTTATTGCCTAAACTCTTAGTTAAATAAATTTTTTATACTACAAATATGACAACATCATTTTCACATATAAAACTAAATTGTGTCTTTAAAATAACATTAATTTGCATTACTAAATGAGGAAGGGTTAGATCATTTATTTTTAATGATATGGACACAATACAGTTTATTTTTCATTAATAACCATTGGATTTCTTAAAACAATTATAGTACAATGTACTAAAGCATTGAGTCGTTTATTCGTAAAATTAAGGATAAGTATTTTTTTACTTGCCTGGTTCTCTCGAGGGCTCCATCATCTGCAGTAATTTACTTATCTTCTACAACACCACTTTCATATATTAGTTCACTCACAACGATGAACCTGTCAGTAACAAGGTCGTTGAACTAAATATACCTATAAATTCAAATATTACACTATTGCAGCAAATGCTTTACGTTTTGAAAACAAACACTTTTACTAAAACTATGTTATCGGGAATCTCAATTAAAATTATAATATACTCAATTTATTATAAATAAATTTTCCTTCAAAGTATCTAATCCCGCAAAGTGACAAAACCAAAAACATATAGCGTCACGTCATCCAAACGTCATTTATTTATTTGAAGCAGGTAATATTTCAATTAATCTATTTGTTAGAACATTTCACGTAAAAGCTCGACAAAAGTTTTCCTAATATTTTTTATGAATTAAATTTAAAACTACAATTATATAAGAGCACTTTATTAAATTTTTCAGTAAAAAATGGTACATTTATTTTTTTACTAAAATATGCTAAATAATAAAAAAAAAATTGAGATGTTCAATAAATAAAATGTTATATTGTACATCTAATAATAATTATATTTTTGTATTATTAATTTTATATTTACTAAGATACTATTACAATATGTTATATATATAAGCCACGTTCACATATGATTTCATCTGCATTATTTTGCAGTATTAAACAAATAAATAAACAGGACAATGATTTATGTATGTTTTTAATCGTAGTTCATGTACTAATATTTAATTTGAAAATCACATACTTTTCAAATTTTGTACAACATCAAACCTTTAATAAACTATTATATCACAATTATTATAGGTTTAAGAATGAATACCATATATAACCTCAACTGTAATAGGAAGGCTCATGCTTAATTCCATAGACAACATATCACAGACAATTATTTTTTTTATTTTAAAACTTTTAGATATGCCGCTTGCCGAAGAAGTAAGAACATAAATAGCGCTATTTTCCGGCCGCTCCGCTTAACTTAAACGTAAACCATCAGTTTATTGTGAGTTACAGTTTGTGTAAGTCGTCTACTTAGATAATTTATAAAAACGTTTCAGTATCAATCAGTGAATCAGCTACATAATGGAAAATAAAGCTGATTTTCAATATCCTCATACATTTGTTTTACTCGGAGCTTCAGGTGATCTCGCTAAGAAAAAAATTTATCCTACTATTTGGTATTTGTATCGTGATAATTTATTACCGAAAAATACGAAATTCATTGGTTATGCTCGAACGAAACAGACATTGGAAGATGTAAAAGAAAAATCTAAAAAGTACATCAAAGTGCGGCCAGGCGATGAAAGTAAACTAAAAGAATTTTGGGAAGCCAATGATTACGTTTCTGGTTCTTATGATAAAAGAGTTGACTACGAATTTTTAAATCAACATATTAGCAAATCTGAAAAGGGACCCGTTGCTAATAGAATATTTTATTTAGCAGTCCCTCCAACAGTATTTGAAGACGTTACAGTGAACATACGGAATGCATGTGTTTCTATTAAGGGGTATACCCGGGTAATAATCGAAAAACCATTTGGTAGAGATGATGAAAGCTCTGAAAAATTAAGCAGTCATTTGGCTGGTCTATTTAAAGAAGAGCAAATTTATCGAATCGATCATTACCTTGGAAAAGAAATGGTACAAAACTTAATGACAATTAGATTCGCTAACCAAATTTTTAGCCCTTCATGGAACAGAGAAAACATTGCATCCGTTTTAATATCTTTTAAGGAACCTTTTGGTACTGAAGGTCGAGGTGGTTACTTTGATAGTTTTGGCATTGTACGTGATGTGATGCAAAATCACCTTTTGCAAATACTGTCTCTTGTTGCCATGGAGAAGCCGGTAACATTAAATCCTAATGATATTAGAGATGAAAAAGTTAAAGTGCTTAGACATATCAAGCCTATAGACCTCAAAAATTTACTGGTTGGACAGTATGTGGGCAACCCAAATGGACAAGGAGAAGAAAAATTGGGTTACCTTGATGATCCCACAGTTCCTAAAGATTCTGTAACTCCAACATATGCAGTAGCTGTTATATATATTGATAACTCCCGCTGGCAAGGGGTACCCTTTATTCTTCGTTGTGGAAAAGCACTTAATGAAAGAAAAGCAGAGGTAAGAGTACAGTATAAAGACGTGCCTGGAGATATTTTTGAAGGGCATACAAAAAGAAATGAGTTAGTAATACGTGTCCAGCCTGGTGAAGCATTGTATTTAAAATTGATGAGCAAATCTCCTGGAATGAAGTTTGATCTAATGGAAACGGAATTAGATTTAACTTACAGTATGCGCTATAGAGAAGCTGATGTACCTGATGCTTACGAAAGATTAATACTTGATGTTTTTACTGGAACTCAAATGCATTTCGTAAGAAATGATGAATTGAAGGAAGCATGGCGCATTTTCACTCCAGTGTTGAAGAAATTAGAGACAGAGCGTATCAAACCTCTTCCCTATATGTATGGATCACGTGGACCGCGTGAAGCTGATGCTAAGTTGGCTGAATGTGATTTTAAATATTCAGGATCTTACAAATGGCAAAAACCTTCACTTGAATAAAATGATTAACATGAAAATTGATTTTAAGGTGGAGGTATTGTTTATCAAGGCTTAAGCTTTTTTTTACATTTGATAATTTTTTTATATTTAAGACAAAGTTATGAAGGTGATTTTCTTGTTGTCATTCCAATTTTTGTCACTGTTAATTTCATTTTACTCCTAAGGTCATTTTAAGGTCAAATTTCTTAACATGCTTTGTATTCAAGTTTCATATAAGTTTAATGTCAATGATGGATGTATAAATTACCAAATTTAAATGTTGAATTGTGATAATGCTTTATAAATAAGAAATTATTTATAATGACACAGAATGTTAGTTATGAAAGTCTATGTAATACTTGTCAGTTTATGATTATGCAGAGGTCAAAGATTTAACCTTGAAATGCAGATTAACTGTATGCATTGATTCTATTTTAACAATTGCATATAAAAGCAACTAAAATATGTACAAAAACATTCCTAAAAGCATTTAAATTATTTATGTATACCAGTTAAGTAGATTTTGAACATTATTTATACTCTTTATTTGATATTACGTACATGGTTCTTTGGCTCAAAACAATGATTAAGCAATTCTGTTACAATATTCAGTAATACTCTATATTCACTAAGTGTTTGTTGTGTTGAATATCTCTCAAAGATTAGTTTCCTGTAAGGACACCGCTCAAGAGCTGTTTTCAATTATAATTATGAACAATCAAATAATAATATAATGTTTGTTAGTGTTTGTATTTAATACAAGTCCTTTTAATATTATATATAAATTGTGATTCTTATTTTTGATAAATCAAAATTAAGTTTTGTTTTTATTTTAAAGTAAAAGACATATATGTTTTTTTTAATTAAAAAAGTATTCAATGATTAGTGTTTATAAAATAATCAGATGTGTGATATATACAATTTTATATATAAGTATATAATCCTAAAGAAAAAATTGGAGTTATCATAGGGATCTAAGATTTTATATGTTAAGCCTTAAATGGGTGTTAAACTTTGTATTGATTTGTTTCATATATCTAAATATATTTTGTACAGTTTTATACAATGTTGAAGGTTCAAAATGTTTTATACAAAAATTATAAGAGGAGGTTGATTCTAAATGCTTGAAAGGGAATTTCGAATATTTTACACTAACATTACATTAAAAATATTTTTTTAATATATTTTTTGATTAAAAAATGTGTATTAATCAGATTTTAATTAGGGATTTCTCATTAACATCAATCTTTACAACAACCACAATTAAAACAACTTAATTTCATGTTATTTATGCTTAATCAAAACACCTGCAAAATAATTGGAACAGTGACAGGTTCAATCCTAATCACCTAGCTATTGTTTTTTCCAATCCCTAATAAAGTTTTATATTTAATCGGAAATCGGTTTTATATTTTGAAGATAGAAAAATATGTGCTATTATATAATCTTATATAATATTGTTTTAACCTAGATTTCTTTAGTAGTTCCGTCAAAATAGACATACATTTTGCGGCAAGCCAACATTAATTCGCTTACAGTTAGAATCTGGTACAGATCTTTGGTACTATATTATAGTCAAAATATCAAAAAGATGGAAGGTATAAAGTTCATATATGATTTGAAGCTATGGAATCAATGTGATTTGACAATGATTCCAGTTCCAGAGAATATTATTCATCATTTCTTTATGTTTAAAATATTTAACGTGGACTTAAAATCTTAAGTCTGCTTACTTAATTAAGAACTCGTTCAGTCAGTGTCATATAAAGTAACAGACAAGATTACTAAAATCGAAAGAAATATTTAAAGTAATCAATAATATTTTTATATAAATGGTAACAAGGAAAGCGCCAGTGGACGTTTAGATGTATATGACCTCAGATTTTAATACAAAAGGCATGTCGACCGTTCGGAGTAATATAATGAAGAAACAAAAGCAAATACAACAATAAATGCAAATTCCTGGTAGTGCGAAATGATGCATTTATTTTTATAAGACAAATGTGCTTCTCTCTACTTTTATTAATTAATTATTGACGTATTACCAAATTATTAACACAGTATCAGGAATTTGTATTCGCTTTTTGGTTTCGTATTCGTTTTTGTTATATCACTAATGATTGACGCGCCTACCTGTCTAGGTTTATAATATGAGTTTATGACGATTGTATTTTTTTTTGGCTCCCCTGAAGGAACAGTTTTTAATTAAACTTTAGAGTAGGTATATATAAAATCAGATGCCGAAATCGAAAAATAAATTGTACATCTATGAACTTTGGCGCTAACGCTAAAAGTTAGACAATGCATTCAAAAATTTTAAATTATTTAGTAAAAAATTAAGGATTACGTTGTGTATAAATAATAGTGTTGAAATGAAGAGTATCAAAAGAAAGAGAAAGATTTTAATGAAATATTGAATCATAAAACTTAGAAATAAATGAAACTGTATTGTTGCACTTTAGCCTGTCTCATAATTTTTGTATTCGAATTTTTAGTTTTATATTGAAATAGAGTTCAGAAGCGTTGCAAATGCAATAGTTAATTACATCCATTCTTATCAAACGGCCAGTGCAGGATAAACAATACGCAAATTTAGAGATATGGTGCTGTATAATTAATCTTTAATGTTCGCCAATCAACGCGCATAAAGTGATAGTCATTCGAACTTACCTAAGATGAGTTACATTTTTGAAATGCTCCATAAAAATAGCTCTGGTGATTGAGAAAACTTCTATAAGATTCATCATCATCGTCATTTATATACGTCCGTTTAATTGCTGACTTAACATGCTGGCTTGTGTTTCAAGCCAAGGCTCTGAAAAGCATTTTAAAACATCTATAGTTCTTATCATATTCAGATTGCATGTCGTGTTTGCTTAAATGAGACCGTATCTTAGAAAGTATATTATTTTTTAAATACGTATTCAAATCATAGCGCCAGTATAGATAATAAGACACAATCTATAAGGTGCGTTAGGGGCGCAACTCAGTATGGCATTGGCATTAGCACGATTGCTAGTCTGCGCACTGACATGAAACCTTACTTATATTCGAGACGTAGAAAGATGCGCTAATTAGGTGTATGAACTGAAATGCGTACTCAGGTATTGTTATCACGGTTGAATAGTTAAAAGAATAAAGGCACTACGAAAATTTTCAAAATATTTAAGCGTATTAATACAAGAAATTAAAAGAATGCTATGCCGGCGCGAGTTTAGGGTAAAATGGATAGAGGCGTTACACTACGTATTAACGTAATATCACGCCATTTATTGACGTGTTTTTATCCCATGACTTAACAGAAATCGAAAAGGTAATATGTATATATACTTTACAGCATTACATCCGTATTATGAAAAAAGCTGGCCGAATTTAGGGGAGGGCAACCGGGGCAACGGCCCTGAGGTCCCTACAACAGAGATTCCGATGAGTAGATAGTATATTTTAAATTAAGTTATTGATAAGTAAACATTATAATTAGGTACCTAAATGATAGGATTTTGACCTAACTATATGCGAGCCCATGTAGGCTTATGACAACTAAACAAGCTAATAAGCACCTATTACAGATTTATTATTAGAAAATAATGGTTCACGGTTTATGCATAAGGTTTATGAAATTAAATGTTTTTTTTTTTTATATTTGAGTTGATTGAAAGGTAAATTGCGGTTTACGATTTATGACGTATTTAACTACTTAATAGATCTCGTTCAAACCAATTTTCGGCGGAAGTTGTTTCGATGTACATCATATATTTTTTTTAGTTTTATCATTATCTTATTTTTTAAGGTCACGTTTTACCATTTTGGAAGTGTCTTTTGCAAAATTTTTCAGTGTAGAAAAAAAATATTAGAAACCTTGAAGACCTATTTATTGACATAGCTCACGTATGGCATTGATAAAAAAAATTGAGTTTCAGTTCCTATGTATGGGAACCCCTACAATAGGCTATTTGACTGGTTTTTAAAATCCATTTTATATTATTTAGTGGAAGTTAAGGAACCCAGTAAATTTTGTTTTTTTTTTTAATTCTAGTACATATTTGCTAAAAAATATCAAATTAAAAATTCCATATTTAAATAATGCGCGAAAACGCTACTTTGACAATATGGCGCTGCAATGGGGTCGGTGACGTCACTTGCCTGTATTGTAATCAAGCAAGTAACGTCATCATAAACCCGACCGATCAGGAGCGTTTTGTGACACGTGACAAACGTTTGAAATGAAAGCAATTTTATTTATGGATTTATGAATTAATTAATTTATATTTTCAACTTTCATTAATAAATAACCCTTTTTAAACTCATAATATATACTGATTAAAATAATTGACACTTTATTTTTTTTTCTATTTTTCACAATCTTAATGCGGTTCACAGAATACATCTACTTACTTCGGAAAAAAGTGGCTGTAACATACGAACGGATAGACAGACATGACGAGTCCATAAGGGTTCCGTTTTTTGTCATTTGGCTACGGAGCCCTAATAAAAATTACTGAACGGTTTTCACCAATGGAAAGGTCTAGGTGTATTATAGTTCATTGTGGTTTTTGGAAAATTGGCTGAAATATATATAAAAGCAAATAAACTGTGATAAATGAATTGTCATTATTTTTTTAGACATTTAAGGAGCTCAAAATGTTTTTCATATATTGTAATGTTTGATAATATTAATCAAATGATTAAATTCATTTCAAAGTACCAAACTAATTTCATTTAAATAAACTTGATCTTATCTTGTTTAATTAATGATTTCCTTTTATTTTAAATGATTTTCTCATCTTTTCATTTAAATTTTTTAATTATTATTATTTATCTTAATGGGTCGCACTGTGTCTTTTAAATATCGCATATAAGTTCTTTTAACAAAATATAAAGTTGTATTTAAAAGATAATATTTTTATTTTTTTTCTTATTAAGACAACAATAAAAGTATGTAAAAAACTCGTTATTATGAACTCGATTTGAAAATTATTTAAAAAGCATAACAGATAACAAAACATTAATGACAGCTACAATGTTGGTGATATTTTGTTCTACACTGTCGCTGTCAGCTGAGTTTAGTTTACGTCGTGCAAGCAATGGTGGTGTTATGATAAAAAAACATTATTATTAAAAATCAGTATTGTGTTGTGCGTTATGTCGTTGCCAATACTATTGAAATGCATGGTATAATAAAATGAATCCTTTTGTTTATCTGATTACGCTAAATCCTTTTTAGACATGTAATGATTATCGGGTAATTTCATGGTTGTTTGTGTAAGTATTGAATCTTTGTTGTTTGAACGCAAAAAAATAACACGTTATTTTTTGATGGTCAGTCTCAATATTATTACATTTTTATTACACATATGTCTCGTGTCGTCAGGCTTTAGTGAATTATGGGATACTTTAAAAAAATACGAGTACAATCGATTTTATTTGTTCAATACTTATGACGTCTGTGTTTATTTTTGGGCAGTTCTTGTTATATATCTAAATATATAAAAAATAAAACTAGTGTAACTGCATCAAAACTTAGATTCTATAAATTTGGGAAATACATTATATAATATATAATACACTGTTTAGATAAGTAACTAATAGTAAATTGCTCTATTAAATAGTTATTTGAGGTCACAAAGATAATGAAGATTATTTAAGGTAAATTTGCACACAATTAGCTCATAATTTTGTTGTTATTCTATATAATTAGTAAATTAGGAATTAAAATGTACAATCAAAATGCTTTTATAATATTACAAAAAAAGAATTTCTATTTCACATTTAACAAGTTTTAAAAGTTTAAGTATATTTAATAATATATTTTTTTACAGCTTTAATATTTTGTAGATATGAATAAACATGGAAATATAAATTTACATGAGTAATTAATGAAAAGGTTTTGATAAAAAAAACAACATGCTTTACGTTTTCCATGTAGACGCTGGTCAAATGACCACTTATGATATGAACCTAACTTTACAAAGGTAAGAAAATTTTAACATGGAAATATTTAATATTAGTGTTGTATTACTGAAATTGAAGAAATGTCTTAATAATATATACTTGCAGTGTGTCCAGTTTAAAATCAGCTATAGAGAGAAAAACAAAGATACCTGCATCTTCTCTTGTGCTTCTTGTAAGTGGAGGAGAAGTATTGCAGTCAGATCATATGGTATCATCCTATAGTGCTGGCACAGACACTAATCCGATATACATGTTTAGTAAGCCATCAGTAAAGGAAAGCCATTTACAGCAATCTAGTAAGTAAATTGAGTTGACTTAAATATTAATGTGGACAACAAGTATTTGTGTAGTAAAAATAATATATGGTGTTTCTAGTTAAATATGTTTGTTATGTACTGTCAAAGTGGTTAATATCATTTGATGTGAAATTAGAGCAGCATTTCCTAAAGTTTGCATTATGAGTTGAGACCCACAGGTTGGCTTTTAGTGAATATTGGGTGTTCTATGCCCATATTTGTCTTGCCTTCCACATTTGATAAAGCAATGAAAGTCCTCCTTCAATTCACTACCTCATTCCTATGTGAGGTGAGATTTTCAGTTGGTCAATATTAAATATAAATATCAAAATTAGTGGATGTATGAAACCCATTGTGATTAAAAGTGACAATTAAAGTTAAAGCTAAAGTTGTAATGACAAAAAAAGAAAACAGCGTACTCATTCTCATAATTGCATATTTTTCTTTGTGATAATCAAGTGGTGTCCTAGTAAGGTCCTTTAGGTGGGTCACAGTTCAGATAACTGTAGGGATCACTGAATTAGAGTATTATTTTATATTAAATAGACAGATTATTATTAACTACTAAATTAACATTATTATAAATTTTACACATAATTAAATATTAAATATTCCTAAATAATTTTTAGCCTGAATCATATCTTTTATATTAAAATAAATTGTTAAGCATTAAGTTGATGAATTATTTGTGTCTCTGATGTTTAATTCACATATAAAAATGTGTTATTCATATTTTAGTGTGTGATCTCAGTCCTATAGTAGAATTGAGTACTGGTGAATTTCGAAGCGATAGTCGAAGTGCTTTTGATGGGAAATCTGTAGCAGAGCTGAGGAGTGCCGTTGAGAAATGTTGCTCACTTCCACGCAACTTAGAAACAGTAATATCATGTGCTAATTTAGCGAAACAGTTTAGCAATCTTGCTCATGATGTATCGAGGAGTTGTGATCAGTTGGTACTTGAACAGCATCTGCAACATCAGGTAAAATTAATTAACTTAAATAAAGACACAAAGCAACTAATCAGTAAATACCTAGAGCTAGGCTTAAGAATCCTCTCCTTTTAAATGGACGGTTGGACTTATTCCATCACAGCATACCTGGGTGGATTGGGTAAAACAGAGATTGTGAAATTTAATCTGACCTATACAGGTTTCCTCACAATTTTTTCTTGTATACCTAGTATGTTCATATATTAACTCTGTAAGAAGTGGCTATGATTAGAACACTTGATTTCACTTTGGTCTTAGTTTGAATATCAATGTTATCTATCCACAATTCATGCAAAATTGTAATAATTAAATCTTTTAAAAATATTAATGACCAACTTATGAATTGACTAAGGTAGCTGTTATTATGGATTAACTCATAAGACCTAATTTATAAACTGACAATAATTTACCCTATATGTCAATATTCTTTAGATTACACGGATTGTATGGTTTGTTTACATTTTATACTTTATGCATCTAATTTTTATTATTGTAATTTTAGGGTTGGGCAGCGGTTGTCGCTAATTTGGAGGATATATTTAATGAATTCTGCGAAAGGTCAAAAAGT
This sequence comes from Vanessa atalanta, assembly GCF_905147765.1. Taxonomy (NCBI): domain Eukaryota; kingdom Metazoa; phylum Arthropoda; class Insecta; order Lepidoptera; family Nymphalidae; genus Vanessa; species Vanessa atalanta. The sequence continues at coordinate 9,179,268 of NC_061873.1, forward strand.
TTCAAAGAGTCTTTTAGGAAGCATAGATTAAAAAAGGAAGAATATCATGAAAAGTTAAATACGTAAGTTTTGAGAGTAGTTTCCTGTAGCAAATTTAACTGTGCACAATTGTTTTATATATATGTTTTGTTTTTTTTTATTATTTGCTCACAGATTAAATGAAGTGCTTGAGTCATTAGGAAAAATTCCAATACTATCGGCACTTCAGCTAAACGCAGAAGCTCACCGATTTTCTGCCTTTGATGTTTTTGAAGAGACAGATTTCGAAGGTCACCATTATGGCGTCAATCCTGCATTGGGAAGCAGCTCTGAAAATAGAACTGCTGATTTTGGTACTGGTGTCTTCAAGTTATCAGAGGAGGATGGTAAGAAAAATCTTATTTCAAGGATCTTTTAGGCTATTTTAATAATAGAAGGATAGGAGTCGAAAACTTTACATATTCTATTAAATTTGCTAATATAATGTTTACTAAAAACTATTCTCGATGAATATATCTTTAATATATTTTTAACACACACTTTACTACAAAAAACATTACAATTTTAATTTAAACAATAAAAAATATCCGATAACAGTTCATTTAAAATGCTATTTTTTTTACGAATCCATAATGAATACCATAGATTATTTTAGATTTTAACCAATAACATCTTGACTATTCAAGGTCGAATTTGTTTAATTATATCTTTACAATTTGGATTGGAACTGGTTATAGAATGTATGTAATGTGAATAATGAGGTAAGAAATAAAGTATGAATACGAAAAATAATGTATTAATTCTGCTCAAGCAATGTTTAAAATAAATTTTGTGTTTGCTTACCCTATATAATTCTTAGTAGACATTAAGTAAATTGCGCTAACAGTGATTAACTAAACGGAAATCAACATTGACAATGGACCTTTGTTTTAACTTTTAAAATATTGTAATTTATTTAGCTTAAGGCCGACAATTGGCGCATATTTACTGTCCAAAATAAACGATTCTCATTAAAATCGTTTTGTTAAATTTATATTTAACATTAATTAAAATGTAGCAATTTATAAAATTGTATTGAAAGCTTACATTTATTATTGACATAATATATTATACCACAAGAACGTTCATGTAAACAGTTTGTTCAAATGATGGTTAAAGTTAGAATTAAAGTTCGCTGCAGCATTAAATCTTCTTTATGTAAATTTATCAAACTAATAAAACATAGCGCTTGATCGCTTATAGCGAATAATTTTCTCGCGAACAAAACGTCGTCGTCAAACGTTTAATATTTTTTTCTATCTTGCCTTTACCGTAGAGTCAGTTAAGTATTTTAGTAATTTTAAGAACAAGTAGGTTTACTTGACTAATGAATTGTTATTTAAGTCCAGATTCATACTTTGATTCTGATTTTGTGAACTATTATTCTGAACGCCTTATCTAAGGCGTAGTACATTTATATCGATTACATTGAGTATGTAGTATAATAAAGTTACTACAAAACCATATTTTTTTTATAATAAAACAAATATGTTATGTTTGTTTAGTTTTTGATCAGAGGAATACTTCGACTAGTAATGATGGCGCGACTTCTTCTGAAGGTGGTCAAGTAATTGAAGATTCAGATGAGGGGGTAACATTTAAAGCGCCTTCCTGTGAGAGTAAGGATGAGCCGACGTTGTTGCATTGGATACTTGCTCAAGGGAACAAGGCTTCGCTGCAAGACATTCTCGACTACTGTCAGAAGGGTCTGGCTTTGGTAAGGATTTTTTTTTTATATGACTATATAAGATTAATGCAAGTCTATGATAGACCATAACTTTACACTGCATGAATTTAATTGAGGAACAATTATTTTTTAAATAATGAAATGACCCAACAAGAATATTTTATTTTCAGATTGATGCCGAGCCTCTAAAAGAACGTGAAGCTGAATTGTATCATATACTTGAGTATGCGAACATGCACGGGTTGAAGCAAATCAAAGGTATCGAGGACCGCTTGTATGGATTGGACCAATTGCTAAGTGACGTGAAAAAAATCGAACGAGATCAACGTGATCAAGCAGCTTCACTTATTCAGGTGAACTAGATAGCTTCCTTTGAGAAATTAGACGAATAAATGAACCTTAATAAATCATACGATATCTTTGCTGTTTTTGCAGTATCGAGAGCGTCTTAATACCGTCTGTGATCCATCTGTGCTACCCACGCTGGTCGAGTCGCACTGGCGTCAGTTAGAGAAGCTACTAAAAGGACATCAAGAGTTGGTCGAAATAAGACGGCGCATCACTAAGTCTAAGGAAGAACTGTCGCATAACTTAAAGGCTAGACTAGAGTAAGTCATTAACGCATCTCAGAACGTTACGGATGACTCGAGACAGATAAAACTTTTTTTTTGCTAAAAACTGATGTGTATGAACAAAATTATTAAATCTTCAAATTCGATTTTAAGAATGTTAGCTTAATATTTAACACATAAGAACTAATTATCGAATAGAATATGGTTTAATTCAGTGAAAGAATTATCAAAATACTTTACAATTAGAACACAAACACACAGGGAAACAGAGGTTTTTTATTTTCTTCATCGGCAGAGCGGTGCTGAAGATCGAGAACTCGATGTCGGTGCAGGACGCGCATGCCATGCTGTCTTTCCAATGCTTCAACCGGCTGGCGCGGTACTTCGGCATCGTGTCGCAGCTGCACCGCGCGCCCGCCGTGTTCGTGCGCGCCGTGCACGAGGTCGCCCGGCGCCGCACCTTCTCGCACGCGCATCTCAAGGTCAGCTCCACTGGCCGGCGATTATCAGACGCGTGACCGATTTGTCGGCTTCTATCTGTTGACATATACCGACTTGAAAAAATTATGAATTTAAATTTCAGTGGGCGACGGATTTAGCTGAAAAATTACTGAAAATTCACGAGGAGGAAGTTAATCGACGTCAAGAATTCAATACCCATTTCGACGACCACTTCCTCAAGAGTCTCTTCCCCGGTATGACGGACCTCCCCCCGCCGTTTGCGACGCAAGCCCCCCCAGCGTTCGACGCAAAGTTACCGAAGCTCACAGATGAGGATGTGGAATTCATATCCGAATCCTTCCCGGATTTGGGAATCGATGTTCCAAAGTATAATATGGAACTTATTGTTAAATTCTTTCAGCAGAGGTGAGCCATTATTCATGCTTAGTTTTTTTAATAAAACTAACTGTAGTCTAACGTTACATTATGAGTTAAAAATATATAAGTTCTTAATCCCAAGGACCTATATAACTTATTTTATTTATCTTGATGTGCTAAACGGAATGACAAATTGAATGGATCGATTGGATAATATTAAAGATTAAAAATCACAACGCTCCCTTAAAATCATAATGTCCAAAAACGTATCGAAGAAGTCATTCTTGAAATGTTAAAATATTATTATACACGGCTTATTACTTTATGCAATCCGTGCTTCTATATAAATAAGTATCATATTTAATACGAACATAATATCCTAATTTCAAGACGGTCTTATAGTTTGTGCCTTGGCGCCTAACATGTCCTTTTATATATTATATTATATACAGACTTATTTTCAGGCTAAATTCTTCTGAACATGAAGAAAAAGATGTGGATGTTCAAGTTGATTTTGAGAAGTAAGTAGTTTAGTTAATTAGTCAATTAATAAACTATTGTATCGAAAACATAAGTGACTGACGCCCAAATGTATTATTAACCTATTTTAGTAACACAGCTCGCCAAACGTTTTTTTTGGGAACACATCACATATATATTGTATTTGTTGAAACCCAATAATTGATTTATTGCATTTTTTTGCAGAGATTTTGAATCGGAGACCGATACTGATTTCGAGAAACTTAGTCGGCAGAGTGGGTCGAAGCAAAAGATCGACATCTCCACGACTTGCGTTCCGGACACGATGGCCGTTTCGACCGTCACTGAGGTGCGAACTCTACCTGTTATACCGGAAACCAGCCCTAGGGAGGAGTTTGTCAACTCCGAGTTTTATATCGAAGAGTCCCTACCCTCCAGCTTGGAGTGGGGCCGCGATGGACAGGTGCACTTATATATCAAACATTACCACTCAGATAAGTTGTTAAACGACATTTAAACTTTTAATTTTGTTTTCGTTAATCAATACTTATCGAATAATAATTTAATTATTAAAAAAAAAAAAACTAGATTAAAACCTTTATGTTATGTCTTATCTGGGTGGTCGCGTAACTAGTTGTTTTTCGTTGCTCCTGTCTTCGCCGGCCCCAGATAGCGTTAGTGTAGATGTTTTCGTTCAATTAAGTTCCTTTTAGACCTTTATTTAGTTATATTGAACGCTTCGTTTTGTTTATCCTTTTTATAGTTCGAATATTTAAAATATTCATTTTTTATTTTCATGTAGTTATTATATTTCTTTAGGACAATATGGATACTCAAAAAATTAATATCGAAAAGTTACAAGATTTTCTGATACAAGTATTTAGTATAAGCAAAGTAAACATAGTTCTCATAAAGGAAGAACTAGTCAAGCTTAAAAATGAAGTTGATGAGCAAAAAAAGTTCACAAATAACATATTTCAATCAATAACTGAAGCGTGGGAGAGAAATAACGAAGAAACAGAACTAAGACTTCGTGAGCACACCCAAAGGCTAACAGTAGATCATGAATTGGAACTCAGCGATATGAAGGCAGCTCTTAATGAGAAAGATAATGCTATCAGTAATTTAAAGAAAGAAGCGGAAGAATCGAAATTAGAACATCAGAATGAAATAGAAAAATTACAGAATGATCATCAAAGTACTAAAGATTTACTCGAAAAAACGCGTGAGGAGTTAAAATTATTTGAGAAGAAATTGGAAGAAGTCGAAGTTCAAAAGCAAAAAGATGTAAAAGAAATCCAAGAAAAAATGCACTTGGAATACAAGGCCGAGATAGAGTCATTGAGATCCAGGTAAATTGTATATAGTACTTTACATATTCATTTTAATTATTTATATGAAATAAACTACTGATGTTAAACCAGTAAATTCGTTTTAAGTCATAAAGGAATCAACGACATGACGCAGTTTATCCTGATTTGAAATCATAATAATTGTGACTATTTTAATTTTTCCACCTTTTTTTTTCAGGTTCCGTCTCGTGGCTCTGACAAATAATATGGATCGATCACCGTCGGAGTCGAGTCTCGAGAAGATTGAACGTACGGACGTCATCGAGATTAGCAACCACAACGCCATCATCATGCAGACGAAGGAGAATGCTGAAGTTGAAAAAGAAAAAGCAGTCAAAGAGGCCGTCGAGAAATGTAAAGCGGAGTGCGAGCAGAAGTTGAGTGCGGAGACGATGCTTTTGAAAGCGAAATATGAAGCTGATAAACAGGTTCGCTTTACATTTGTGTCATCATCATTAATTACATTTCATTCGCTTACTCCATTTAGACGAGAATGGTACAGTGCGTCGGCTGCTTGAGAAAACGATTTTCCAGATTTTTATCCTCCTTGAGAATGTTTTGTTGGTGCAACGACCAATAATTCTCCTAGTCGCCCCTTTCGACATTTACAGGACGAGATAGACTGGCTCTGTTCTCTTCTGTTGCAACCACCCGACTTGTATATATATTATCAACACTATTTTTACATAATTTTTCAGTAGTGATTGTGTCCAAAGATTAGCCAAAACGACATTTGGAAACATTATTTGTTATTAATTCTTCTGCAACTGTATAGCATGCGGTTCTGAAAAATATGTATTGATATTTTAGTAACAATAGATACTAAACGTCACAGGTAACGATAAACGATGTCACCCGCCGTCTACTATCAGAGAAGGACCGGCAGCTGGAACTGCTGCGCGAGCGCGAACAAATGTTGTCGCGCGAGTGTAGCAAGTACCGCGATACCATACAACAGCTCACCGACCCAGAGACCAATGATTACGATAGTCTGTTGAAAACTCAGGTACAAATGATTTAAGATGTTTTACTATTAGAATATGCATACGTATTGCATTTATTAGTGATACACGCCATATTATATTAAATGTTGTAATATATCTATACTGAATGTATAGAATTCATAATTTCAGCTATATATATAGAGTTAAACGTTTCAGTTCGCAACTCTTGAAAATGAAAAAGCTGTACTACAGCAACAGGTAGCCGACCTAAAGAAGGAGCTGGAAAAGAAAAGCGATGAAGCTGAAAAGAGCAGAGAAGATGAGAGTAGCGACGGCAGGTAGATGATTAGTCTTTATTTTGATAAAAATGGTATTTTTAAGAATGAGTGAGTAAGGTGACCATCGTAATCATTCAAAGAAGAACTCTCAATATATATTTGTTAGCAAACTTCATACAAAAAGCTCGATTCATTTCTACCAGTGGCAAAGAAAGTCGATGACCTTAAGCGATTAGGCGTTACCGATAAATATGTAATACCAAACCGAGAATCAAATAAAAATAAATTTTAGATAATTATAAGTGATCGGTTCAAATTCACAAAAAAGGTTCGTTAAATTGTGGTACGCTAATGTGGGGACGTGCGCGGGCGCAGGTCGTCCCCGCGGCGCGAGGAGGGCGCGCGGCGGCGGGCGCGCTGCCACACGCCGCTGGGGCTGGCCAGCGGCACGCTCAGCCTGTCGTCGTGCCTGCCCGGACACACCGTGCTCGTGCTGTGGGACCCGCAGCACCTCAACTACACCGTGCTGCAGGTACAGCCTCCGCATACGATGCGCTCGTTGATATGTCGCTCAGTATCTTGTCTCATTGTGCTACTTGATTATCAAATTATTTATTCAATGAAATTTTAATACGACTGACTGAAATATACATAAATCATAAAGCGTGGAGTTTCCATTGGTTGATTTCCATGTTTTGATCATTTGTATTTAAATAAGAAATCTCTAGTTTATTCCAATCCCTCCTTTGATTGGAAGGACAAATATACAATTTACGATGAGTAGGAAAAATCACACGACGCCTTTGGAGTATCTCGCGATTTATCTAAAACATTTTATTGTATAGAAAACGAAACGCTTTTATGTTCGCTCAAATTTTTCGGTGTTAAAGGTAATGCTCTTGATCTTATTGCTTGAAGTAAAAAAATTAAACAAGTCTTCATGAATATTATTATGTTTTAAAATGGGTTAAAACTGTCTAAAATGGGTGTTGCACAAGGATCAATATTGGGTCCATTTTTATTTCTAATATACAGTAATGATCTTCCTTTCTATGAAGGTGTTTATGATATTGTGTAGTTTGCCGACGATACGTTTTTAGGGTTTTTAGGGTTGACAGGAAAGAAAACTAATTATGACGATTTAAACAGTGCATTACTACGGATACACTATTGGTTCGCAACAAATAACTTTGTTTTGAACGCTAAAAAACTAAAGGTGTAGTTTTACCTTACCTAATCCTGAAAAGCAAAATTACAATATATAATTAAAGAATATTAATGATCTTGATGGAACCGATACTACATAGTTGTGTTTTTAGGAATAACATTACATTCTAAACTTCAGTGGTATTCTCGTTATCGTTCCTAACAGGAAGACTCAGCTCCTCAGTATACACAGTTAAAAAAGTTATACAATTAACTGATATTGATACGGCTCGTCTAGTATCTACCATCGGGATATTTTTAGCAAAGTAGGAATATTTACAGTTGCGTATATTTACGATAACATTGAGCACTGAAATAACTTTAAATTTAATTGTCTTTTTTTAAATAATTTATTGATTTTAATTTTAAATATTTTTAAGAAACATGATTTAAGCGATACGTGATTTTAAACAATTGATTTTAAATTCAGGAAGCATCGATAATGTACTTCGTGCACGGTGACTGTTTATCTGCCCTCGATCTGAGTATACAAGTGAAGAACGAGAGTGAACGACGACTGTACGCCATTGGTACAGTGGAATCTAAAGAGTACTGTTACGCTAAGAAGGTAAAATTTTATAATTTAAGCTCCCAATATTTTTGTACTTCATGATAAATACAATATCATAGGATAAATTAAGAATGATTTTATCGAATGGCTTGGAAAATAACTATATGCCGTGTGGTAAACTAAAGGTAAAGCCTTAAAAACTGAATGATGTAAAGGCAAACAAATGATGATAATAAATTTATCGAAGATTATATTTGATGTTGTAACACTAAGTTTATGAGCCGAGATACCCCATCTACTAGAACACGTGAACCTCAACCGGAAACAGCGGTTTGTTTAATATTTGTTTATATTATAAACATTCATCTCATTTTTCCGCGGTAAGGGAAAAAATCGTGAGGAAATGCATGTGTCAGATGAAAATCTGCCACATGTCTAGTCACTAACACACATTGGATTAGCGTGATTAATCTTCAAATTTCTCTTCTAAAGGACAGGAAACCTAATAATAAATGCAATACACTATTAAAAAAAACATTTTGTTTATATTTCAGAGTGGCAATCGCTACCAAATGCTTCGCGGCTCTCGCTTCTACCGCGTGCGTGTAAAGCCGTTGAAGCCGCACCTTCCACATCCTTCATGCTGTGATCAGAAACACAAGCAGGGTAATACATACACATCCTTGTCCAAACAACGAGCTATAAGACCCAGCACACGAACTGCAAAGACAGACAACAACTAAGGCACATGTACTTTTGGCACGATAACTTATCGAATACGCTACTTTTAGCACATAAACTAAATTTAGGTTATTTACTGTCAATTTTATGTCTGTAAATATAAATAGCATAACCTTTTCTTTAGCCACCCGAGTATTTTTATATAACATATATTTATGCATAATAGGAGCATAGTAAAATTTGTGTATAGTTACAGATTTGTAGTGCATCGTATAATAATAGTTTTAACGGTTTACTATATAACAATCTTTAGTGTTCTATATAGGTATCCTGTATGTAATTGATGTTTGTGTAACCGGTGCCGATAAAAGAGGAAAACATTTATAAATACAATCTTTGTTGCACACAAATCGTATATCTGTCGTAACTTGTACCGTTAGAAGAAAATTAATTATTATTTTACTTTTGGATTGTTTGCTTTGCACGTTTGTTTTGGAAAAAACATCTTTATGTACTTGTAAAGCCTAATTATCAATCACAAATCTAGCTTAATTGTTATTATTATATTGTAATTTATTAATTAATCATGAAAAAAAATCAAAATGTTGTTGCTGTCCATACCAGTAAAACTACAATTCACATTTATGAATTATTTATAAATGTTTTCTTTCGTGGCACGTGTAATACTTCACACGAGTTTCAAAAAACTAAGCATATAATATACCTATTAGTTGTAGATGTCAAAGCACTCGATCAGTTTGTCCTCGCTTATAGCTAGAGCCTCATAGAATAGCTTAAGTCGCATGTAATCGTATTTGTAACACTGGCGCACGCGCAGATGCAGATTGCATTGCAGAGTCAATGAGGACCAGCGTGCTGCCCGTGTTCAGCGGCAACCGACCGCTCAAGAAGTGGTTGACCTACGTGCATGCCCCAGGTCTTTGCTTTTACTCTTCATCCTTCCATTTGTGTTCATTTACATTTATTTGTTATCGATTTGTTTTGCTACTTAATATTTTTGTCTATTACATTAATGTTTTTTATGTAACAAATTATTATCTTCGTAACTAAGGCGTTTAACGTCTGTTTTACGAAACAAAGTGAATCATTTCCCTATCGAGGAGAGAACCGTGATATTTAATTTGTTACGGGATGGTTCAATTTATATTTAAAGAATGTTGTCCTCAGACATGCAAAAGTCGGTGGATACCAGCCAGTCGACAAGTTCCAACACGGACGAGGCGAATCGCGTTGAGGTCGCGACGGCTACCCTCATAAATCTGGAGTCTCCCGTGTCCACCAGCGAGGCAGGCCCAATGCCGATCATCGCGCCGGAGGATCAGCTCGATTCCATCGAATCCAGCGAACGTTGGCAATCGGCTAAGATGCAAATGTCCACAGCGAGTGTCGTGTAAGTGTAGACGCAGAAACACAGTCGTGTCGGATTGTACCGGACTGACAGTGAAGTGATGAAAAGTGCACCGGCGCGCACGCTCATTTAGCTCATCTATATGCTTGTCGCGTTGATCGAATTTAGTCATAACTTGATTTAATTTATTCTAAAATTTACAGCACCGACATGGAGTGCAGCGTGGGGCGCTGCCCCGGGATGGAGCCACGCGAGTCGTCAGCGGCGCCCGAGCTGGCAGAGGAGGCGGCTCCCTGACCCCCGACCCCTGCGCGAGGCTGACCCACCAGCTCGCCCCAGGAGCATCAGGAGCAGAGCCGAGGGTGTTTGTGATATTGTTTCAGTAGTATAAAGAGTGATCGCTGCGATGTGTGCGATGTAAACCATGAATCTGTTGTAAACGTTTCAGTTGTCGTTTTTAAATTAAGATCGCAAGGCGACCGAGAGTCGGTCTTATCTTTTAGGATAATAGACTTGATTCGATTCGCTATTTTTTATTATAACGACGCATAAATGTATGGAAAACGTAAGAATTGAAAAGTGCGTATCATTTTGAACATTTTATTGATGTATCCACCTAAGTGACGTCTTCCATGATTTTAAAACCTAACATGGAATATAAAATTGCAAAATTATCTTTTTTTACATTCATATATTTTGTATAAATGTAATGAAAGTTGAATTTTCATATATTTTGGTAATGATTGGATTTAAGATTTAAATTTTTTTTAGAAATTGAGAATATGAAAAGCCCTTGCGTCGTGAACGGGATTTATTTTTCTCGGATTTTAATTATCAGCAGGTATTTCTGCGTGAATTGTTTTCACTAGTGTGATTTTCTTATTAATAGTACAAATTCTTATTTAGTCTTTCTTATGGTTTACGTTATTTGTTTTGCGTCGACAAATTTATACTTTATTTTTTAATTTGTGTTGTGGTGAATCTTATATATGTTCCTTGTGTTGTTGTCCGAAAAATGATAAAAAATATAGCTATATTATAAATCTTACATTATTATTGGTGATATCATATTGTATTGTAGCACAAAAAATACTATATAAATTAACACTCTTGTTTAGTTTGCTCATAGTTACGTTTATATAATTAGAGTACGTGAAATATATTGTTCTTATAAAATTCGTGTCTAAATACAGCTGTAGTTAGTTGCATTGATCCTTAAGATTTGTCCTTATAAGTCTACTATCTTGATACCTAAGTCATAGCGGTTATATAGAGGACCTCGGTTCTATCGATAAGAATTCTCTTTACGAGTGCGTAGGCTTCAGAATGAAAACGCTTAACAATCGATCTCGCTTCAATTTTAACTCTTCGACTACTAAATAGCTTGGACACATCACCATTTGTAGTTTTTACAGATACAAGTACGAATTTAGCTGTCTCATAGTATGATTAATTGTTACTATTAATCGAAGCACAGTCTCTTGCGTCCGATAAAAATTGTTTTAGCAATTATATTCTATAATAAAATTGAAATCTAAAGCGCAAATAGCAGTGTTTGTTGTATTGGAAATTAACTGGAGCATGCTTCGTGTTAAAATTTGTTTGTGGCCTTAAATTGTGGCGCCCGACGTGGGGCTATAAGTGTCTCTAAACTAATTTAGGATAATACAAGATGTAGCTTGTTTATTTTAAATATAGTTAGAGGCATCGCTCGGCTTTGCCGACTGCTGTGATAGTGCGTGCTGTGCTCTCCTCAGTCCCTTTGTTAATGATTTTTAATATGGCAACATTAATTTTAGTAATTATATTAGGGCCTATTATTAAGGACGTAATTTTAATCACAAAATTTTGGTCTAGATAAGTATGCTTTGTATTGGTAAAATTGTTCACCTCTTTAAAGGCCCAGGTAAGCAATATGAAGTTCGAAAAGTGATCGTAACACTGTGTGTGCCGAGCAGGAGGTAGGGGAGAATGACACGGTATTCTGATTGGCTTAGCTATATGGTAACAACGACACTGCAATAAAATGTATCTTTGTATTCTTTGTTATTAAAATATCGGCGAAAGTTATAAAAGTTGTTATTGTAAATAAAGGGTTGTTGATATCTAAATTATTGTCAACATTGTGAGTCCGAATCGAATTTGCGCTGGACGCAAATTGCAATTACCGCCGATATTGGAATTGTTAATAATTATTGTGTTTGACAGTTTAAAGGATGGCTTGCAAAGTTGCATATGCATAATAATTCTACAGTGTGATCGCTTTATGGACTATTTTGTAGTGACCAATTTTATCGTTAGAAAATAAAAATGTAAAATTGACAATTTTAATGTAATTTTTATATACAATAAATAGACGATTTTATAAAAAACATTTTTTATTTATTTATTCAGTGTACTCCTCTAAAGTATTTAAGTTTTGCACTGATTAACAATAATTATTATCGTTTCCTTAACTTAAAGGAACAAATTTCTTCTATCGCAACACAAACATTTCTTAAATAATAATTACATATAAAATAACAAATCTATTTACAATTTACAACAAATATGTACAAATTAAAAAAAATACTATTATAATAATGAACTAAATGTGTTTACGGTTTGGGAGGGATGTACGTCATAATATTGTTTGCATTCGGGCACTTCGTGCGTGTTGAAGGCACAATCGGAATAGTTCCACCCTTGCATATCTAAGTTGTTTTGAGCGCAATCTTGTCCGTATCTGTAATACCGCTGGTCTTGCATCTCCATGACCGGCGAAGCGTCTCTAACATGTTCCATTGGGTAGTACTGAGCCTCTTCGGGATAATATGTTTGGTGGACATAAGATTGTTGATCACAGTATGATTCAGCTTGTTGATAGTGATTACCAAATAGTTCGGGTGAAGGTGTTTCGCTAGATTCCGAACCACCTGCAGCCCGTTGCCATTCTAACCAGTAGGCGTCTTCAGGCCTGGAATTTTCACTGTTTAAGTCCGCAAAAGTGGGTGGAGATTCGAGCGTGTTTTCTTCGATTGGAAAGTCGAGACGAATCGGTTGGTCGAGTTGGAATATCTCTTCTGGATGGAAAATGTCATCGGCGGGTAACGCGTTTGGATCGTAAGTTTGATGTTGGGGAAGTGATTGCGTTGGTTGCGTAGGAGGAACGTAAGCTGTGTAGGGCTGGTGTTCCGTCGGTGTCCACGCAGCAGCTGCGTATGGCTCCGCTGCGGTTTCGGATCGCCATCGACAATTGCACTCGAACGGTCCACAGGTACAGGTAAGAGCTGTTAACAACAAAATTAAGAGTTAATAATAGCTTTTAGTTGACGTTGAATAACAGGATATTAGAATACAGACCATACCTCGCTTTTAACTTATGACCACTTTGAATACTCCTATTATTTAAATGAAGATATTTTGAGCAAACACAACGTGATTCAAAAACATATTTACAACAACATTATTTAAAATAATACATTTATTGATTAACCTTCCTGTATAAATTGAAAACGGCTTATTCAATAATTAATCTCAAAAATTCATGTCGTCCTGATCAATTTCGGCTATCTAGCGGCCTATCTAAAGAGAGACCAGCACAAGTTTGTTCGCAAACATAGGATTATTCTCTATTACTCTTATTATTCTATGGGACGGCAAATCCTACACGGCCTGAAAGAGTTCAGGCGCAGAACTAACGGCTTTATGTGCTTTCTAAATTACAATAGTAGGGCACACATTTCCAACTTCTAGACTCCGGGCAGTTACTAAAACTCTTCGTCAGAAAAACTGCTGATATAGAGGACATCAGCGGGCTTAAATATACCTACTAGAAGTGCTTAAAACATTATAAATACTACATAAGACAATTACTTACTTCTTTGGTTATCAGGAATAAGCGGCGGTGGTTGTGGGTGGATGTTGATTTTTTGTTGCATATGTTTATCTGGTTTGACAGTTAATATTTTGTCGGCTATTGCTGCGTCTCTGGCGAGTAGTAAGGCGAGGCCGCGGACTCTTCTGCCTGCACCGAGAGATCTTCGTACTTCACTGGCTCCTTTAGCTTCTGGCCGCGGGTGGTCATGAGATCCTTTAGCTTGAAAAAAGATGGCATGTTCTGTGTGACGCCAAAAATGTGTAACAGGGTAGCCGCAGTGACCTCGGCATGGTTGAACTTCTAATCGTCCGCCGTTGCAAAGTCTGTTTGGGCAGGGTTTACCTGAAATAAAAATAAGGATTAGTTTCGGAATAATAGAACTAGCAATTATGTATCTACAAATGTAGATATGCAAGCACATAAGACATAGAGACTAGACTTTGTAATTTTTTTGTGACTTTAACAAATTGAATATGTATCAATTACATGTAAATATTAAATGTATTTTTTTAAGTAGAAATTATACGACGTTAAACTCTCTAATCTTATTACTTAACACATTTTTTTGTTTAAAAATAATATCCCGATTATATTATTATTAGCGGGTTATTAGGAATGAAAATTTTTAGCTGATAGTATTAGTAGTGTCAACATTTACGATTTACGAATTGTATTACAATAATAGTTACTTTAGAATCATAATAAACTGTACTTTTAAATAGAGAATATGGAATGTTCCAGTAAAAACAGTTAGACTGGTTAGTAAAAAATTAATTCTAATTGGATAAAATTATCGATTATCGGCAACGGCTTGCTATTATTTGAGAACACTTTTGATGTTTTTTAATAATTCATAATGTCAATTATATTGACCTGATTAACTACTAAATTAATTTAGTAATAATTGCAAACATTCAACCAAAAATATTATATAACGGTTAAGTAATCGTGGAATCATGCTGAAACATAATTTTCTTAAAAATATTTTCGATTATTTTTTCGTTTATAAATATTTATTATAGTTAATAGATAGTAAGGACAGTTACAGGGGCGAAAAAACGACGTGTAACGTGATGTATTCATTATTACCTTGTTGTTTTTTCCTCGCTTTATCACATATAGCCGGCCTCAAGTGAACTCTCGATCCGTCCGGTAGTCGGCATCGAGTGGAACAGACGAGCACACCGAGGCAGCTCTTCTTCAATATGTGTACGTTGTGATTATTTGTGTTCCTCATGGCCCAGCCTGAAGCATGTCGCCTCGCTTCTTCGCAGCCAGGTGGGTAAACGCGACGTACGTGCCCGTCACACCACTCGCCGAACGTATCGAAACTGGTGACCCTGGGGACTACGGCGTCATTGATGTCCCATTCGGCTGTTGCTGGTCCTTCAGACATATCCGCTCGGCTTGTACTGTAATATACATTTTCGTTGAATAACGCTGGCTTGTTTTGATAATTATATAATTACTTAAATGTTTAATATTGGCAATATGAAAAATTATAAATGCAAACTCAGCTATATTTCCATATCTACTCGTCCTAATGCTTTACATAATATTATCTAACTATAATTGCCATAAAACAATAAATATAGTTTTAAATAGATATCCTATAACAACTTACTTTATAAAATTTAGGTATATAAACTTTAAATATACGTAGCGAATGTTAAATAGTACGTAACACCAGAGAAAGCTCCCCTTCCCAAGCTCGTTAAGGCCAATTGCTACAGAATTGCCTACTGAAGGGGCTGACGTTAATTGGATAAATCGCTTTTTAAAAGAAATTCTTGTAAAGAAAGAAGAGGGCTTCTGTTTGTTGAAGCATATTGCCCGTAAACAAACTAAAAAATTAAGCTCCTCGCCGCTTTAATAAATACGAACGTACGCCGTACGAACGGTACGAATGCTAATTTACAATTGTTTGTTATTAAGACTAACATTGTCATTATTAGTGGTTTTTGATAAAGAAGTTTAGCTGGTAGCTTTCATTAGATTGGTAGCTTTCTTTTAGCCAGCTGGTGTATGAGATGTTGACCTTAAGATTTGTTTTATCGAATAGATGTAATAATAGATTATTACATCTATTCGTTTAGCTAATGTTATTTTTCTCATTCTTATTTATTGTATGATTTTCGTGAAAAACTTTTTATTAAGAAGTTTCCTTATACTTATGAAGAAGAACATTTATAGAATATGATGTACGAGTTTATTTAAGTGAAAGTTCTTAATACTCCACGCTATTATTCAGAAGCAATAGACGCGTCACGGTTTCAATAGGCTTCAATTAAATTCAATTGGTATCCCTCCAACACCTACCACAATTCACCCCAGCTTGGCTGTTGTTAGCATTCCGTTTGCCGTAAACAGATTATAAATTTATTTGTCTACCTAAAGATTTTTTTACAATGAGGTATTTTTTATATACATATATTATCATTCTGATATTCGAAGTTTTGCTTTTGAATCGTTGATCGAAATAATTAATTATTGTAGTGATAAATAATCGTCAATAATTAGAATTAAAAACATCGTATGAATATGATATATGATTACGCATTTTAAACCGTTTAAAATGTCTTCAGTAATAAATTTAAAATATAGGACACTCCTTTCTATTTTATACTTGGAATAAATTTATTGCAAATAATTTTGCAAAAAGTTATTAAAAGGTAAATTTAAATTACATACAACATAATTTTTGTTTTACACAATAAAGTTTTTTTTTACTCAATATGAGTTATAATTTATTTCGTTTTGAGTGTTAATTATATATATATATATATATATATTTAATTCTTAAATATATAAGTTCTAATTTAATTATTTTAGGAATAAATAACTGAAAGTTTGTGTAGGTATTCTTGCATTAAAGTGCAAGGCGCACTTTAAACGTTCAAATATATTTTTTAGTAGTAAAATAATTGTTTTTAATATACTTTAAAAAGAGAAGATATTAATTAACGCATAATTTATTTAATCAAGTACATAAGTAAAATATGTATAGAGACCTATATTTAAAAGGGAATCTTATAAAAGAGATTTCTACCAAAAACGATTAAATGATCAGTCATTATTTATAAAATATTTGATTTCTGTGAAGTAAAAAAAAAATAAGTAAATAGTAGTAATAGTTAAATTAAATTGATATACATACAAACATAGACTATGTAATATTTAATAAAATATAGGTACATTTGAGAGTTAGGAAATTTTGCTGAACGTAGATAGTTATCTAAAACTTTTAATTTTGAACTACAAACTCTACTTACGTCTCTATAGTATTTTATACCCGAGTTTGTTTGAATAAACGTAATATATTATGTGAGAACTTATTAAATTTTTTTAAATATAGTTTTTAGGTTCAGATCATCTTATGGTAGATTCAAAACAGTTATAAAATAATTCATTTCATTATTAAAAAGTAACTTTTATTTTAAAGGTTTGTTTTAATCAAAAGTTAAATTAAAAAAAATCCAATATAATTGTGTACATTCATTAAACCTACATGTACAGACAGGCTGAACAGCCTTTACTTGGTAAGAATGTTTTTTGTTTGTTATATAAGAATAGAAAAACATTTACAATTACATATTACCAATTTTTAAATATAATAAAGTAAATAGCTTCGAGGTATATATATTTTTAGTATAACAATGAATACTTACAGGATAACCATCTCCGAAAAAAAGGAATGTTGTATAAGCACAATAGTCGTTCTACGATATAAACATCAAACACAGTCCACAAAGCACTATAAACACAATCTTAGATCATAAAAATGTTTTTATATATATTTTGTTGTTTCGTTTTAACATACACACAGTTTGTGTGTCATGTAGCACACGCATTGAAAGCTCATAGCTCACTGACTTTAACAACAAAAATAAACATGGGGTTGATTTCTCCCACCATCCAAGTGAGGTGGGGTATTCATATACGCCAATGGAATCGTTCCATTCGCACGGCTCCTCCTCCTAGCCAATTCGGACCAATCTGATCGGGTTTCTAATCAACCAATAGCAGTTTTTGGATTAAATAAGTTTACATTTTCAGGAAAAATCGTGATGGGTAATTTCAGTGACACTTTACCTACTTACATACTGTTTGCGAAAGTATTGATTTTTATCTAACATATTAAATACGTAGGTACCTATGTATTGGGAAAAAACCGATAGATTTGTAATTTTTACAGAAATAAATAATATTAACAAATAGTGTAATTTTAACGATGATGAAATGAAATTTATATAATATTTTTTTATATTTCAATATTTGATGTTATTTCATACGTAGTTTTTAATCAGTTATATCCTCTTCGTTTGCATGCTTATCGATTTTTATCTAAATCTTATCTGATTCAAGTTACATTTGATTTCAAATCAGGTAGGAGTAGAATAGTTGACATTGGCACTTGACAACTCTTAGAAATTAGGCCTTGGGAGTAAATTTTTACCGAAAATAGCTTCCTCCAAAATTTAGTAGTTCAAATTGGTGTGACATAACTAAATGATCGGTGGGTCAAAATAATTAAGTACATGTACCTAATACTTTTTATAAAAATATAACAGGACTACCCTTCCACTGTAAGACCGCTCCTCTTAAGGAGAAGGTTTAGAGATGATTCCATTAGTTGCTCCAACGGGTTGGTAGATACATATATCTATGGAGAACTTTTATGTTATTATATTCGTTGATAGATTACTAGTTTCTTGTAGAAAGGCTTAATGAAAGTGCGCCTAAGTAGGCACTACCCACTCATCGTCAACCAATGCCATAAAAAAAAAATTATTTAATATAAACAAAACAATTAAGTACCCTTTGTTCTAATAACGAAGTAATAAACTTTTACACTTAGAATCCATTGGTCCAATCGTACAGGGTTTGATTGAGTGATGTCCTTTTGAGTTCAGATCTGTTTCGGTTACGGCGGCATTCTGTAGAGTAGCCAACTAACCTGGAGATAGTGTGCACAACTATGTATGTAAACTCTGGTGCCCTCTTATAATCCGATGAGATAGAAATCTGATGTGATCGGTGAGAGTGAACGGAGAGCAGTCGTAGCAAAATAAAACCATAAACATTATTCGACCTAACCCAGGAACTCGGGATTACCAGTATTTATTATCCAATAAACCAATGATCACGTCAGCGTGATTGAATAACAAATACTATACCTAGATATATAACATACGTATATAGATAAAATAATTTCATAACACACTTTAATGTGACTTTTTATTTTAATTTTGTTTTGTTTAATCAATTTTATTTAACATTGTTCAAAAAAGGATGTCGCTTATGAAACAATTTCAAGTGTTACTTTTAATTACTGTAAATGGTAATTAAAAGTTATTTGCGATAACAATTGAGTTGCAAATAACATTAATTGTACGCACGTTAGTACTTCAGCTAGTAGATATGCATAGGTTGATTAAAAAAGGGTGCGAGATGCGGGTATACGAACGGCGCTTACGCAGACTTGTGAGTTCGTTTTTGAAAAGCTATATATATAATGGATTTTCATTCTATACCTACTAAAATATCACGAGGACTGTGTTTTGTATGAAATGATTAGTTGATTACTTATTTTTTTAAATTTAACATAATTTCGTATTTCGCTTTTGTTTTGACAAATATTCGCTCTGCTTTCCTTTACGAAGAGTATGAAAAAGATGGGCAACATTTTTAATCCTTTCAAAAATGATTCCCGAAATATTTTATTAATTAAGTAGTTACTTTAACAAAATATCTATGGTAAAAGTTGAAAATCGACTGTGACGTATTTAAAAAGGTTTCATAATGTTTTAACAACTTAAACGGATTATATAAACATCGGTGTTATAAAGAATAACGGAGAAGTAACTTTTATGCAGCTCATTGTTTTTTTAAGCTGGATCAAGTACTTACGGAATATTAGATGTTATTGTCGGGTTTACTGTTTGTATGATTTATTTGGTGCAACATGTTGCTATATAGGTATATATATTAATTATGTAATTATAAATGTATGTGGGATTTTTGTTTCATTATTTATTATTAGCATATACTTATACATTAAAATTCCTTTTGAATAACTTTATTTATTGATGAAACTTCTATATAAACACTTTGCGTAGTTTAAAAGATCTTAGCGTACAGACGGCGGGAGGCATATTTGTGTTATACTTACTACGTAGAGATTCATTATATAGGTATACTCTACTTTGATATATATATATATGTTATCTGATATAGTAGGCGTAAAATACATAGAGCAGTATTTTTAGA
The DNA here is from genome assembly GCF_905147765.1 of Vanessa atalanta. Taxonomy (NCBI): domain Eukaryota; kingdom Metazoa; phylum Arthropoda; class Insecta; order Lepidoptera; family Nymphalidae; genus Vanessa; species Vanessa atalanta. The sequence continues at coordinate 9,199,314 of NC_061873.1, forward strand.
TAATCTTATTGACTAATAAATATATTAATTCATAATCGGATATTATATTTTCGGTAGTCCGAATAACTTCCACTTAACTAAAGGAGTAATTCATTTTCCTACTCAAAGAGACATCATTATTAAATGCTAAAATAAATTTATGAAATTCATTTGTACCGTATTATTGTTGATTACTTTTTTAATGATATTTTAATCAATCCGCAACATTAGTTATTGAATTATAAACTTAAGCTATATATGTTAGAGTAATTTGGGTAAAGGCTTAACTAAAGCCGGATTAAAATCTTGGTAAGTACCTACTATTTCGACGTAGCAATAGCCGACAGTACGATAAAGTGAGATTGTATCTTGTCTTTTGTTTCTAATGCTGTAAATAAAGGCTAATCCTATTTTTAGACATCCAGCATTCCAGAAACGAAGATTTAACTTTATCTTTTGCAGATATTGCAAATAATTTATAACGGAAGATTTGTTTATAGTATTAAGGCTAAGATTATAATCTGTTACTTTTCGGCTTCATTACGTTGCAAGATCTTTAACGCTACTGGTTTAAGAGGATTATTTAAAATAGAAGATTATTATACTTGTTTTGCCTTGATTAAATTGTTCTTTGATTTTATTGTGTTATGCCTTCATACCAGAGTGTTCGTTACAATTAAATAAAATAACTTATTTGAGATTTATTATTTTTTTCTTTTGTTTATAAAGTAAATCTATTTATTTAACGAATTATTTACTTATTTTTAACGTTATTAACGGTAAGTATAGTTAATAAAATTATTGCCGTAAAGTTCAGTAACTTAAAAGTTTATGCTTTGCAATTTATAAGAAAATAGCTGTATCGTTTTGTTACAGTGAAATAGTTCCACCCCATTTTAACCAACGGATGAGTCAGTCGTAAGAGCCGACTGAGGGAGATTTTGTTAAGCCCATTATAATACCATTGAGCATTCAAGCTCCTCAACCACTTGTACTGTGGCGGCAAATAGCCCATCAGAAGAATTTCCAAGGAAGGTTTGCGTCAGGTAGGTAGTCCGTAAAAGTCTGTGCAATGTAACCTCATAATATTAAAACACTTTGTGCTAAATTTTAATTGATGGAGAGAGCAAAGCGCATCATCTGTGTAATGTCATGTTCTGTAATATTATGAGCAAAAATGCACTTTTAAGAATTAAGATTATAAATAATTAATTTATTTATAAGATATAACATTTGTAAAACAGCAACTGCAGAGTTAATCGGTATATTTGTTAGTTTAAAAGTGAGCCGATATGGCCTAGTGGCTGGAACACGCAAATATTAACCGAAGCTTATGGGTCAAGCAAGCACGTTTGATTTTTTATGTTTTTAATTTGTGTTTATAATTCAATAGTTGCTCCGCGGTGAAACAAGACTTCCTAATGAAACCCGCCCGTAACATCGTGTAGCACCAACCTATGTTAGAGCATCATGGTGGAATAAGCTCCAAACCTTGTCCTTAAGAAGAAAGGAGGCTTTAGCTCAGCAGGGGACATTTAGTGTTTAATATATTTCTCTTGTTGTAAAAGATTATTTGTATGTACAAATTCTTCCTAATATGAATGTTGGCTAAAATAATCTATAGGTATACAGACGTATGTTCTATCATTGGCCAATGGTCGGTAATCCCCTTCCGCTGTCGTGTTCATTACCAATTGACGCCCGAATAAAAGTAGTTACGTAGTACGAACAATTTGCGTCCCCTCACTTCTACGGAAGTCGTCAATTCGCGAAATTGACAACAATTCCGTTAGAGAATAAGATGCTCGGCATGCCATTCGTATGAGAAGTTTTTATGTGGATTATCGCAATTGAAACGTAATTACGTTTTTCATGACACATTATTTTAGCAACGGCAATATTTAAATTTAAAACACGTAAGATATTTTTTGTAAGGAAATTCTGCCACATGTGTATTCCGCCAACCCGCATTGGAGCAGCGTGGTGGAATATGCTCCAAACCTTCTCCTCAAAGGGAGAGGAGGCCTTTATCCCAGCAGTGGGACATTTACGGGCTGCTAATGCTAAAGATATTTTTTAATTAACTTTTGTTTTACAATCATACACTTAATATTTATTCCAATTAGTGTTTATTGTTGTTGGAAAATAAAAATCTGCCCTGATAGGTAATAATTTTCCAACTGAGGTATAAGTCATTTGTATAAATTTTGTAAAAAAATTGCCCATTTGAATTAGACTTAAAGCTTGCATAACATTAAACGTGAAATCGTCTGTTCCTTGTTCTTAATTGTGCTTTTGAGTCAGTTAAGACCTAAATGCTCAAAAGTACACATGGAAACAAACAAAATGTACTTTGCATATATTATTTTTTTAACGATTAAATGTTCTGTATGTGATATCTCACTATTTGTACACTTATCCGTCTTATGAGTCTCCGACTTTGACAACCCAACTTGCGGTGTAGAATTGTATGGCGACTTAGCTTTTGAGACCGCTTTTATAAACATGGAGACTTGTTTCTTGTTAAGTTTGTGTTACTATTAGTCAGTTACGTAAAGTTAATTTGTATTATGAATTATTTAAATATTTTTACGAAGTGTGTAATGCTTATTGGTAGTAACTTAGGCTCCATTTTATATTTATTTCATCGTAAGGCAAATGTATATATGTATAAATGTGTATATGTATATATGTATGTACAACATACGTCCAGATTTTATATATTTTTTAGTGGATTACAATAGTTTGCCTGTTTAAGTTAAGATAATATTTAAAAAGCAAATTATAAACTGTAAAAAAATTATTCTTTTAAATTTAGAACAAAAAAAGGAGTAATAGTAGATTTTAAGAAAATCGTATGGAAATCGTTTTGAATTTTATTTATTTATTCTAAATTTAAAATATACGTATATGTACGTTTTTTTAAAACTGCAACTTTTTAAAACTCGGTTTACACTCACTTTATATAAGTAGTTATGAACTACCTAATTATTGTATAAAATAAACAAGGCAAACTACTTTACTTCGTTTGAAAGGAAAATACAGAACAAAATAACATAACAAATAAAACTGTATACGGTTGATGTTAGCATTTGTATCTGAAACAGTCTGTTTAAAGGGGAACGTGAGTAAACAGTGGAATTTAGTTCTGAGACTACACGATCTATCAAAGAAACAAAGGACATGTGACAATTTGAAAATTTTCTCACAGAAATTTAACAATTTTTGAACTGGTTCTATTTTTTTAATTAAATCATTATCAAGTGTTTCGAAAAACAAAACAAATGTAGAATTTGTTTAATAAATACCTATGCATTCATTCGCCTTTATGTATTTATTTTATTAAATGGATAAACAATAAATCGTTAATTATTTATAATATATTTTATACCTGGTCATACTGATTACAAATCAGTAGAATACATGTCAACATTGTTCGTAAATCAGGCACAGGTTGCGATCTGTCCGTGACACCGAAGATAACCCTTCGCTACTGATACGAAATCTCCATATCTATCTCTATTGAGCCCACCCTAGTTTCATGGGCTTTTCCACACAAGCGACGCTCAAACAAAGGATCAAATTAAACAAATCTGCAGACAATCGCGTTCCGATGAACACCGACATGAAAGAGAGCTAATCAAACAACTATTTCGAACCCTGAACAAATACTACGCCCCCGCGTCGCGCGCAACTGTCAAGCTACAAATACCTTTATGATTGACCTACGATTTGAACACAATCGACTATCTCCCATAACTAATCCGATGCCTTGAAATGCGCAATCGTTTTTGTGAAATTGAACTACAGCTTTGCCGGGTGCGGAATTAATCGTTTTATAAAGTCATGCCTTTCTATATTTTGCGAATTTCGATTGTTGCGTAAATACTTTTGCGTCGCGATTATGGCGATGATGTATGTATATTATATATGTGGGTATTTGAAATTGATTGTATTTAGTTATTTCTTTTTATTGATAAATAATCATAGCTAGCGACCCGTCCCAGTACCCGTTCACACGGGTATAATAAAACTATATACAAATTTTAGATTGAGGAACAAAGATAAAAAGAAATATTCTTGTTTTCCTCAGCTTTTCTCTAATATAATATGCACGTTCTATGAAGGTTTATAATCTCTTAAACAATCTATTTTTTAATGAAAACCGCATTAAAATCCATTGCGTAGTTTTAAAGGTCTAAGCGTACAGACGGCGGGAATCGATTTCGTTTTGTACCATGTAGAGATTAATTATCACAATATTCATAAGCATATTATCGATATATGAAGATTATTTGACTAGACTAATAAAATGAAGTAAAACCAGATATTTTAAATTTTGCAAAACTCACAATTGATGTCGATTTATACAAAATATAATAATTTTGTACTAGATAAGAAGAGACGTTACATTTTTATTTCCAAGGAAGATTTAGCTTCGTTCGAAGTAATAAAATGTAAATTGTAATATCTCTATTTTTCCTTTAATGTATCTATGATATTTTTGTTATCGCTTTTTAGATATAGTTATATAAACCAAAACCAAACTATAACCAAAATATGGTTAGTATATATATTGCATATTTTACCTACTTTTAATTGCTGCGCGATGAGTATGATCTCAATAGGAATTCCAAAAATAATAACGATTTTTTTTTAGCTTGGTGAATACCTTGAATCCAATAGCGAATAAAAAGACAAGGTGAAAACTGACATTGTAGTTTTGTTGTGAAAAGCCGTGTGTTCGCTGTTAATTTATTGTCGTCCGTTATCTATACGATGCGGGTGCGCGTGCGCCGGCCGCTGCAGCCATGGCGACGGGACCTCCACCATTTTACATGCAGCACGTGACTTCTGGCAACTGTGCATGTTTTTTTTATTGTATCATGTATATAAAAACTTTCCGTCATATACATTTTTAATGGTACATAATTGTCATACATATTTATTATTTACCAGCGCTTTCATAATGTTTTATCTTTTCACATTGCTAGCGAGAGCCTTCTAGAGAATTACGTTTAGACGATGATCCGTATTCGAAATACAATTTGAGTTATAGTGGTGTTATTGAGTAATGATATATCCGATAATATCTAAAAATAACATACATACTAGTTGTCGTATGTATCGTAGCGGCTTTGCTCGCGTTTTAGGGGTTGGTCGTTAGGTGTTAGTTATAAAAAGTGTTCATTCTTAGAGTTCAAGTTTGATTTATACGAAATTCCATGAAATAAGATTCAGTGGTTTAGGAAACAAAATGTCTATTCAATTAGGTATCTGTTTCAGTGACGGGTTCGTTCGTATTTGATTGCTAACAAAATATAACCCTTCCCATTTATCGATTTGAATTCGCGAAAAAGATTGTTTTGCATAAAATAGGGCTCGACGTGATATTTCCGCATTCATTCTATAGTGCAAGTGATTTAGAGTTAAATTATACAAATTACTTCGTGTATAAGCGTCAGACCTTTTGTCGAGGAGATACCGTGTAATTTATATTTATTATATTTATAAGTATTATTTTATATTTATCGTCGCTTTAAGGGCTATTTGAAGTTTAGCTATTGATATTTTAAAAAATGCAAAAAATATATAACAACTAAATTGAGATATTGTGAATAAATTATGAATCGAAATACTTATTAACAATTTCTACTCTAGTAATTGATTGTATCTATTTGTTTTAAATTCTAAACTCATATAACGCGAAATGTACTAGAATGTTCTTGCATTAACTTTTCTGGTATTTATGTGTTTAACATCAGCGTTTTGTAGGATATTATGAATTGATGAGTTGTAACACGTTACAAAGTAATTATGGTCAGGCCATTTCACGCTCACCCCCGAAACAAAAGCACACCTATAGGGAGGTTAGGGGAATAATCTAATAAAGGAATAAAGATGTTGCGTGATTGTGAGATATCATGACGTGGGAACCACTTTGATTGGTGGTTTTAATTAATTGACGCCTCTAATAGGAAGTTCACGTTGCTCGGCGTGGGAAAGGATTTTACGATTTTATTTCGATTCGAGTTAAAGGAAAATATTTTGGTACTTTATATCCGTGAAAATTATATGCAAAAACACTAACCGTCAAATATCTGTATATAAATAGACAAAGACAAAATAATTCAGTATGTCTTTCTCTTCTGTTGATAAACTTTTTTTTTTGTAAAATGTGATGAGATAAAAATCGTATTGTGCAAATTCATAAAATTCCAAAAATGTTTTCCTAAAATTTTCTATAATACTACCGGTATAAAGAAATTGACGTCAGATAGATTAAAAGTTCTCAAGTGTGACACTGTTTCCTAATTTTTATTATTAGGTAACGGCGAATCTGCGTGTCTACATGTATAAATATATTACTTAAATGATATTTATGTTTGATATGACCATAAAATGCTTTATTTTATTAGTGACTGACAAAAAGGAAGATGATCCACTAATAGTTGGTTAGTACAATACCCGGAAATCGGATATTTCACATTGCCTTCAATGATCGAATTCAAAAAGCACTCGGTCGACCATTAAATTTTATTTCAACCCGCAAATAGCAAAGGGTGGTGAAATCGGCAGGGCGTTCTCGAGGCATAAATAATGGCAAAAAACATATTGCGTTGTTGCCGTGCTCATTATGCGCAATTAGCTACGATTGTGACAGCATCATGTGAACGGATATTATTTTATTGTATTTCGAATGTGATAGTTTTTGGTGCGCGTGTCGTTACATTGTTTATTAATTTTATAATATATTTTTATATTCAAATTTCGAGATGGCACAATGTAGACCGAACTGATTAACTGATGCGTTTTTATTTGTTTACGTCGTGTTTATAATTCGTCTCGTGCTCGATAGTGTAAAAAAAAACCTACATCTTTTTGGATTAAATTCTATTACTTGTCCTCATCCAACTTGCGTCACTCAGAATATTCACTTCAAACCTTATACTTTTGTCCAGTAGTGAACAGAACATTCATAGATAATTCCTTTTTTATTTCACTATTATTAAAAAGCTTGAACGAAATATTTTATGATTACATTCTAGCTTAATTTATTTTATAGTAAAATACCTAATGCGTGTATTTTATAGTATTTAAGATATCAGTTTTTCTAATACAGTATTCTTAACATCAGCTATTTGAACGGTGGCTAAGACATGGGATAACGTCTAAGGCATCTTGAGTGTTGCGCATTGGTCATATAAGAAATTGATAACAGCTATTTATAAAAGTGCCAATGTTTGTTACAAACGCCTATCTCATATACTTTTACAGATAAAAAAAATAATTGTAATACTTTTTATCATTAACCTGGAATGTATTACAAACTTGATACTTGTGTAAATAATGAAATACGATTCAAATAAGTTACAACGTTCGTTTGTAACTTTATACTAATATCCTTTAAATAGTTTCAAATAATTTGTAAACGCTAAACAACAGTTTGGGTTTGATTAACCTAATACTTTATTGACCCTCCGTTAACCGAACGCATTAGTAAAATTAGAGCGGTGGGAAAGGGTTAAGCACTGCCAATACTTTATGTTTATTGTTATTAGAACAATATTTGTACGTTCGAGATGTGCGGTTATGGTTATTGTTGAAAGCTAACATGAATAGAAGCTATTACTAATTTGGTAACATTTAACCATATTCAACGAAAACATAATCGTAACTTATATTGTAAATAGTTTTAAAAAAATTATATAGTTTCGAAAGGGTAAATATAAAAAATACCAATTACTGGCAACATTAAGGTTATGTCAGATATTTATAAAAAAGTTAGTAAGTAGATTTGAGCAGTTATTATAATATTTTAAATTATTCTTTAATTTAAATTAAGTATTGTAAATATTGTCCTACCTTTATTATTTTTAAACCCCAAAATAGATTATTTGACATAAAAATACATATATTGTGTAGATAACATAATAAATCTGTTTGTTGTTTTTTGTTTAGAAACCAAAATATTATTTTATAATAATCAAAATATTTGATAACCGCTGTCTGTATATTGTATAAAAATTAGCAAAGTATTCAAGTATTGCATGATAAATCATACTCGACGGCCACTTTGAAATTAAAAACATTTATTATCGGGATTCGATATATTGTTATCAATTTGACCACCGCTGGACACACGTCACGGTTACATTTCCTATTGTTAGGAATATTGAACGACCATTTTGTGAGATTTATTTATAGTTTATTGATAATAATTAGTAAGTGTATACTAATGAAAAGAAAATTAATGATTCAAAAAATATTTGTAAATACTATTTATTGTAAATTTTGTAAATACAGTATTTGTGTACTTATATCATTTATAATCAAAAATATTTAAAATTGTGTTTTATAAACGAAAGCCTAAACAAAACTAAAACAAGGCTAAAACTAATAAATAGTGAACTAAAAAAATTGGACGTGGAATTTAGGTTGGCTGATATTAAGTATTTAATGTTCTTAGCTATTCATACGCAGAAACAGCATTTATAAGAACTTATAATGGATTACGTTTTTAATGTGTTTTCATGTCATATTGTAATAATTATGAAGCAATAGTAGCTATTTAGGTTTTGCAAAAAATTGCATAATGAAAGGGTAAAAAATATATATTTATTTTTCATAGTGAAATTCTGCGCCATTGAATAATAATCTTAAAAACACGGTTTGCCAGTTCGTTACAAACACCGAGACGAACTATAATCAGAAGTTGCTATTGTGGTTTTTTAAATGTCAAAAAGTTAGTATAATTACTATTGACAGCTCATTAATAACGATACAAGATGCTGAGGGGAGATGATTATAGCCGGTGATAAAGTGCACGGCTGCCAATGCGATTACTGGTGTGAGTAGACTTCACACTGCCGTACTCGATCATATTTATTTTATTTTGGTTACGTCATAGGTTATGCTTAGTTTTATTATGTAATATTTTTTAAAATGTTTATGAAAGAATAAAAGTAAATTTATTTATTTTTAAATTGATTTCTTGTAATAGGATGTTTGGCTGCTTTAAAAATTATTATTGTGTTATGTATCTGCATTTCTTACGTAAAACAATAATGCGAACGGTGTAATATGATCAAACATGTTTTATTAATTTATTTCATTACGTTATTTATTTCATAAAATCGATACCTATTTTTTTTTTCTAATAAATAAATATAATTTATAAAATTACAAGTGCAACACTAAGTTTTATTTATATTTCGAGAATAAGCTTCTGTGAGTGTTTGCATTGCAGGTGTCACTCAACTTCTTTCTTGACAGATTATCGACACGCGCTGTGAATTACCTGCGGTCCTGCACCCAGTCTAACAGCATGTTTACCTGTGCTCGTGCGCAGCGCGTTCCGGGCACGTGGGTCCGACAGACCGTGCCCGCACGTGGATGCGCCCGCGCGCGTCTCCTATCTTGTCCACTAAAGTACTTTTACTTGTCATGTATATTGACTATAAAACATTTGCGTCACTTGGCAAGTGACTTATGAATTTTTATTTTAAATTATTTGTTCATACGTGACTTAGTCTAGTTGTTTTTTATGAAATGTATTAAATAATAAAAAAAAAATAAAGCTGCTATTTCAATTTATCAATATTAGAGTAAATAAAATAAGTATATATCTTTTGAGTTAATTGTAATTCATGGTATCATTTCAAGCACCTTATCCTCATCAATACGGCTATTTGACATCTTCTGTACTTTCATTGTAGTTTTCAAATATCACTCAGACTTCACTCACTTACAAAAGAGTGAAAAGACCAAATCGGTGTCGGATGTTCCGAATACAATGTTGAACATCAAATCGATGCGTTTACGTAAATATGGACCGCCTTTTATTATCTGTGAAGTTCGATTGTGGCTTGAATTCACCCCTCTAACCATTCACGAAGGATGATTGATCTACGGCAGATTGACAGATTTTTTTTTTATAAAACCACCCGAGGGTCGGCACCAGCGAGCGAATATTAAAGGCAATTGTTGTTTAATTTTTACATTGGAAGGGCGATGCATTTCGAGTGTTGTAATAATGTTTTGATAATAGCAGTATCCGTTCAGCTCATATTTCTTATTCAGAGTGCGTGGGACTCGACCGCGACCAGTCGCCTGGTGATTTCATTTCGAGGGCCTATTTGAATTTAAAACGGCAAGCAAGTCCGTTAACTTACACCTTGCTTGCTTTGTTTACCCTTTTAAATGACAGATACTCCTAAAACTAATAGACATGATCAATGTTATATCAATGCATTTAAAGCGTTCTGTACGCTTTTCAAAATAATTTATTGTTTATAGCAATTGTTTTTATGAATGGAATGATATCCATCCTTTATATTATTTAAATAGAGTTTTTTTTTATTTAGTTCTCAATTTAAATTTTGGCTATACATGTTATTTTTTATTGAAATTTGCGGTCCATTGACAGCTTGCCTTTGAGCGTTGACCCTTGACGGGCGCTGACTGGGCTTAACTTTTTTTTTCTTTTTATCCGCATCTGGACAAAAGCTGAAGCTATTCGATAGTTTAACACAATGTACCCACTGATCCTCATTGATCGCCAATTACTGGACATTAAGTACCTTAAACGCTTTTCATATCCGCTATTTGTAGCAACAAATCAAATAATATAAAAAAAAAATACAATAGTTCGTTGAAGATTTCTATGCAATATTGTTAGGGAGTTTTTATTCGTTTATAAGCTTGTTTTTTTTATAAGACCAGCAACAATAGCTTGTGGGAGCTTAGCGCTTTCTAGGGCAATATTTGCTTGATATTAACATTCGCCAAAGGTCGAAAGGCCTTGTAACAAATATGATTTTAGTTACCTATTTTATGATAATACTAACCTATTTTATGTTAAGCAATGTATGACGTAAACTACTTTTAAAATATTATTCACATTGTCATTATGTTTAGTTTTTGCGTAATTAGTAAATTGTCTTTTCTGTCTTTGTCAAAAGCAAAGGAAGCCAAAACCTCCTTCGCTTTTTACGGCTGTTACTTATTTTAGTAATTTGATAGTTCTTTATTTCTAATATTAATTAAGTATTGACGATGTGAACTTACCTTTATTTTTAAATAACTGTAAATAACTATGTATAATATACTTAGCTAAGATAGCAAAGTATCGCTACGCGTGCCGGGAGCGCAACAAGGTGTGGTCGGGTGCGCACGCGTCGCTGATTCCATTGTCGCTCCGGTCACGCTCATTGCTCGCACCCTGAACACACAAGAACGTATTATTGCATTTTTATTGCGCATCTTCAAAGCTTTGTTACTTTTGTTCGAATTTTTTATTTGCTTTTTATAGATAAAAACGTCGGTCTACGATGTATGTTTTCACGCTGTAATACGCCAATGATTCCTTTATAGGTCGTTCAATATTGTGTTAAAATAGTTTCTGTGTTGGACAATTATTTCATGAAAAGAATGAAAATGCACAAAGTATCCACTTTCGAAATTGGATAGCAATTGTATTGAAAGCTATTTTTTTTATCAAGCGTTCGATATTTTGTAATATTACGAACTTGGTTTAAAATAAAAATATTTAAGATATATTTAATAATATATGTACTAAGATTATTTACTAATTGAGGTAGCTATTATAATGTAGGAAGGTAACTTACTGTCAAGTTCTTGTCTTTTTTAATTAATGCTGGTGATTGAAATTTTATTATAAATTAAAAAACATACAAATACAAATTTATTGAAAACGTAATCCGAAAATATCCTTTAATAGGTATTTCCATTGATCAGATCTGATTATGATTTTCGTTCCGAGTTGTTCATCTTCCAGTCAAAGGTCTCACGTTGATACAGACAATTACATGAGAACCATGCTACTACTAATTCTATAACAAGTCATAAGATGTCATGAGTCACGTGCTCTTGAGACGGCACTCGGCTTGAGCATGGTCAGTACCGTGAATCAGTCAATGAATCAGGCGGAGCCGCGCCGTCTGGCTTGCATGCGGGCTGCTCTCTGGGTCACGCCTTCTTCATAGAAATACAATCTTGAACACTTTCACTACGAGATAAATTAAGTATAAATATTATATAATAGAGATAGTTTTTTAGCTCTTTTAACACTGAGTAGGTACTCAGAATAGGTATTCTGAAAACCCTTTTTTACTTTTTCGTGTGAATTTTCTTCAAAGGTGAAGTTTTACATTTACCATTCCTTTATATCATTAACAGACTGTTTCGATTCTACACATTGAACCTTGACTTAATTTAAGAAGATCGTTTTTCAACAGTCAAACTGAAAAAGGTACTGAACTTGTTTTACATAAGAGCATTAAGACGTTTAAACTATCAGCGAACAGTAGATGTACGCGTTCTAACCTGGGTCATCTGGGCTTATTTTGACATTCGACGTTTAATGTGATAATTAGGAATTCTTCAATTCAATTCTTGGTTTAATGGCTTTTAATTGTGCCGATAGGTTAGGAATTATTTCGTGGTTAACTTGGAATTTGGTATTGATGTAATGTAATGTATTTTCGATTCTGAACTGTAATTTTACAATATGTACTATTAGTACCAAGTAACTGCAAAAATTTTTCTGGATTCAATTGTATTAATCACAATATTTTGATATTCATATTCATATAGACCTTAAATATTGATAGCATCTAAGAAAAAAATAAAGTTCCAAATATTTAGGTAAATTTAGGCGGAGCAGCAGAGAACATTAACAAATTTAACCCCAAAAATGATTTCAAAAAAAGTTCTTCTGGATCCTTTATTTAATAATTATCAAAACATTTAAAGTCTCGAAGCAACCAATTTCTGATATGTGTTTATTTTTATCAAAGTATCTTCTAGAAACACGAAAAATCAGAAGTCGTGAACCAAACCACACCTCGAATCCATGTGTATTAATCAGTTCTCATAGTCTCAATAAGCATTAAATTACATATTTAAATACCATGCTCACACGTATTTATCTCATTTTAAGCCCCGACCGTTATTTTGAACGCTGACACACGACCGCAACCAAATATTGTGATAATCCGCCTCTTCACATTGTCACTCGATGACTTGATAAAAAAATCATAAAATGATCTCCACCCGTCATCCCTCGGGACCACTCCACTGAAAACAGTCTTCTTCCCTTCATTCCCATAATCTATTCCAATTAACTGACAGCGGCATATTGTGATATTAACACAATGCATTCATTGCCCCCTCGATTTAAGTAAGTGTTTTAAATAAAGTAATTTCGATTTTATGGCCAGGGTGAATTCGTTTTAAATTTCTGTGTGACGTTTAGTACTGATTTTGTTAAAGAGATCTTCTGTTGAGGGCGTTGTTTAAATGTATTTATACTTGTATGACTTATATCACTAATATGTGTTCTTGTAACTTTATTAATGATGTATTTGCTGTTCTGTGCTTAGTTACTAATGTAAATAATAACATGACGGAAAATCTGTTCGTTTTCAATAAGTCGATAATTTAAAAACGTCACTAGCCTTAGAATCAGAAATGGTCCGTATATTCTGTCTATATCCGAAAATTTTGATTGAATATTTGATAAAAACATTTTAAACCTTATTAAAATGTCGAACATTCTACCGAATACACTTTCAATAAAAATACAAAGCTCTTTTGCGATAAACTAACCATTTTAAGAGGAATAGACGGGCATATTTGGATCCTGATTGTAACTCTTCCCATTGATATTATTAGGCTATTCCTGACGTCGCATTACATTTCGCTAATAGTTTCAAAAATTAAGCTGTCTTGCTCATCGTCCAACCCAGAACTAAGCTATACAACATACCTACTGTATTAATGAATGACATAAGAGTATATGAGAATAATTTATAGGTGAGCAATACCCAGATGGTTCGGTACAGGTTTATAAATCAAGTCCACCAATAAATAGTTTATAGGTACATACAAGCTAATCATGGTGAGAAATATAGAAACTTTTTGCATAATATAAACTAATATATCCTTTAAAGACTATGAAGAAATTTAGAAACTATTAAAAACATAAATTTGTTAAGTAATTGTTCCGTGGTTATTTTGCATTTTTTATTTTTTATTTTACTGTTTTTTACCGTTGTGCTGTAATATTACGAGATAAATATAAATAAGATTAATTTATTATCATAATTTTGTTACTTTACTTGTTAGAAATAGTTTATATTGTTCATTTAAATGAATCGATTGAGTTCAAAATATTAATTGTATTTTTTAATATAATTAAGATTACACGTTATCCCATTTATAATGTAACCATATCTATCGAATAACCGTTACCGACTAATCAAGATGGATATGCGAGTAACCCTCGGCAACCCTCCGTTACTTATAGCAGCTATTAAGGATGATGCTATCGCCATTGTCTTTGTCTTTTCCCACAATCACTCGATTTAAGGATGGTATTAACAAAATTACGAGAGCAGGGGTGATTTTGACCGAAAGGTAAGTTGAGTATTTGTTTAAGTTCTAAAAGTGTCTAATAAACAAATATATTTTTCATAATAAATAAAATGCCGCCTCTTGTGCATCTTTCTTAAATGTGATTCTTCTTTTTGTTTACTGGTGTACAATAAAGAGTATTTTGATTTGATTTGATTTGATGGACTAATAACTAAAGAACGATCTGCTCCGCTTCCAATCCGTTCATTGCATTGTCTAGAATATCATGATAAAAATTAAAATTACTTCATGCGGTAAAACATTATTTTACTTTTATAGTAACACAAAGTTGCAGGAAAGGCTTGTACAGTCATCAAATCATGAATTAAAATTCACGCACAACGAGTTAAAACGAGCTTATTTTGTGTATTAATAAGAAATATTAAATGTCGTTCTAAGTGGTGAGGAAAAATCTTGAGGAAACTTGGATGGGCCTTATATAATAGGTACATACTACTTTATTACCTTTAATAAGGTAGCTTTACATTAATACAACACACATGACGATTCAAAGGTCCTTTTGTGAGCCTACTTGAATAAATAATATTCTGATTTTGAAATTATTCATGTTTATGTAATCCGTTGCACCACTGTGGAATAAACTCCAAACTTTCTCCTTAACTGAAATTCTCTGCAGCTTGGCTTGACTTTCCAGCAAGGGAATATTTACGCGCGGTTATCGTGTGTCTGAAACTGGCAGCATTGATTCGTATAATTTTGTCTAACTGACAAGACAAATGATCGTTTATTTTAAAGTTGGTAACATTTTGCACGTAAAACGTATAAATATATGCATACTTAGTAATAGGTTTAAGTCGTCCGTTCATAGCATAATTACGAACAATGAGTTCTAATTCGTCTAGGGTAAGAGCTAAGCTATAGGAAGTTTGACAAGCGACAGTCGAAACTTGGATGACAGTACATGGTAAAGATAATTTACTCTAGACTGAAGAATGGGCATTTAGTTTTAAGCCAGAGCCAGATGTGTGCAGAGAATAATCGGCCCAGTGTAGCGGTTTTGGAAAGAGCCTCATGGAGATGAAATGTAAGGTAGCATTAGTATGGAAGTACGTATGAAGCTGTACCTCGTAGAAAATGAGTTCTCGATTGCGGTTTGTAGATATAATTTAGATCGGATTATTGTGTCTTATACCTACTCATATTTTCTTTAATGGCTTTGTACTGGCCAGCACGTTATGAAAATGGATATCGTTAAGGATAGTTGGATAAACTGGAGAGCCAAATATTACAATGAAATTTAATACCAGCTAATAAATGAGACCGGAGGAGTGCTCTAGTAAATGAATAGAGTCACATGCCACAAAGTGTTTTTCATGTAAGAAAATATATACCCAGACGGATGTAGGTAATTTTGACAACAAGGGGACTTAATAAACAACGAGTTAGCTAAACAGCAGCAAAAATTTCACCAGTTCGAACGATTTTCTATTTTGTCACAAATACAACTATTGTATTACGATTTTTTTTTCAATAAATGTAAACAGACTTCTTCTTAAAATTTTTACTTTCAATAATTTATTCTAAGTAATACGCCTAGGAGTGCAAATTTAATTGTTTTTAAACAATTTTTGCGGTCCTCTAAATGTTACGTTCGTTGAGTGTATAAATGAGTTTTACTATTTATTTATATTTGAGTTTGTCGTCAAAATAAACGATTTCCCACACAGACCGCAATTTGTGGTCGATAACATCAGTATACCAGTTACGATCGATAATTTTAACTTACATCCATGTATCGATATTACCGGTAATGAGTGACGTTCTCAGGAATCAGCGGGGTATTCGGGGGAGACGATATCGCCGTGTGAGATCTTTTCTATTTTACAAATCGATACCCCAACAATGTTGTAACTGCTAATATTGCAGTTCGCGATTATTTGTCTAATTATAAAAATACTTTTTAATTACAGTCTAGGGAAGAAAAACGGAACAACTATTATGTTACCAAATAGTTATTATTCATAGACATTTTTTAAAACAATATGTTTTGATCTAATTGCTGAATCGATTTTGATTTAAATTATATACTTATACGTATTTATAAAGTATTCACTCAATACCCCGAGCGCAGCACCACTGCAGCGTGCCCGTTGAAAGAGCCGGCGGGCGGCGGCGGGCGGCGGTGCGGCGGCGGCGCGCAGGTGGCCGACACACGATATCCCATTGATCGGGACGATGCTCGCTCGTAGCCTCTTTCATTTGTCTCCTCTCAAAAGAATTCCTCGCAGACAACGCTCACTGCGCTACTAATTACGCGCGGCCAAAGATTATGATATGCAGAATATTTATATGGGTCACAAAAAGAAGAAAGAAGACAAGGTATATATTTTTTAAATATTCCTATTAAATTTAAATTGTATGAAAAATAATAAAAAAATTCTAATTTAACCATAGCTTTCTTAAAAACGTTTGTTTAATGTAGAAGTACCCTTGAGGTAAGAATCATAGACGAAATCGTGGATGCGAATCGGTGTGGGCGAATATGAGTTTTGATGTCCTTAAGTTTAGTTTTCAAATCATCGAATATCATCGGCGAAGTCAAGTTAAAAACCTCGTTTCTAATATGTTTTTGGGTTCATCCTGCGATGCTTGTGAATCATTTCAAGCTTTTCTCTTTGACATGCAATGATATCAGTCACTTTAGCACTCACCGATTGCAATTTACGGATCTACTACTGTTATTTAATATAAACGTAATTGGTATTTTATTTAAAACCGCTAGTAGCGATGCCCTTCAGTGTTTACTACGTCAATTTTTGTCTCATATACTGTTTATTTCCCTCTTTAGATTTGCATATTCAACCAAATAAACTAACTTTACTTTTGAGTATTATATTATCAATCTAAATTTATTTACTATATTTTAATGTTTTCATAGTTAACGTTACTGATTTCTAGTTTGTTAGTCTTTGTCAGCATTACTGACTCATCTTGCGTGTGCGCACAAAATGCGCGAACGATTCAAACGAAATGAAAAGCGTTTTGTGGAGCCCATTCCTTCAATATTGAGAGCGCATGTGCGGTAACACAAAAGCTCCGCAATATTTTGATTTGCTGTACTTATTGATGTGTATTGTTAGTAAAAACTAATATCCTAACATAGGGTTTTTATAATTATTGGTCTTATCAATATTGATAACTTCGTATTAGAATTTTGATCTACTATTGTAATACTTATGTTAGTTCAATTATGTACGTATTTATTTATTGTATACCTTTGAGCTAGAAATTAAAGAGGTGGCAGTTGAATTGGGTTTCAGTTTACTTTTGGTCTTTAAATTTTAAGATGTCGAAACTACACATTGATATATTCTTGTTAACGTTAGATTTTTATTACGTGTCGTGTTAAAAGTAAAGTTAAATAACCTATAGGTAAATGTCATACGCCTGGGTTAATTCTTGTTGGAAAATCAAAGAAAACCTTCTTAGATTTCCCAAAAGAGCCACCACGGAGCCGCCACGGAGCCACCACGGAGCCACCTCGGAGCTCCA
This sequence comes from Vanessa atalanta, assembly GCF_905147765.1. Classification (NCBI taxonomy): domain Eukaryota; kingdom Metazoa; phylum Arthropoda; class Insecta; order Lepidoptera; family Nymphalidae; genus Vanessa; species Vanessa atalanta. The sequence continues at coordinate 9,217,245 of NC_061873.1, forward strand.
ATACGGGTTGGTCGATACACATGTGACAGATTTACATTCAACATTTGTAGGTTTCCTCCCGATATTCTACTTCACTTCTGAGTATGGGCTAAAATAGACAAAAATTAAGCACATTCATGGTGCTTACTGGGTTTTGAATCTGCAATAGGCGGTTAGGATACATAATATGCTCTTTACAATGGGCTCATAATTGTTGGTGGAGATTCGGCCATTTTTGTAATTATTTCAATAAATAAGATGTATTTAGTTCGACTAACATAGGATTATATATACTGTAAGTAAATACTCACCTTAACCTAATAATATTAAATCTTCACCATTTTTTTTAACCGTAAGAGGTATAACAAAAATAAGAAAAAAAAAAATACATAAACCTTAATAAATTGTAATCAATGTAATTCTGGTCGAAAATTACTGCCTGTAGGACCTGCTTAAAGATATGGAAGTACCTAATAGTAACAGAAAGCTATTATTAATCCTATGTTAGCAAGTGTTTAATAATACCAACATATACTATTACTGTAAGTTTCTTAAAACCTTATAATATTAATAATTAATTAAATTATATGATTATATTTTTTTAATATTATAAAAAAATCCACACCGGCCCCGTGGCCGCGACACGTGCCTTCGCCCGTATCTTGGTTCGTATTCTAACGTACTACCGGTAATTACTTTGCCTTTGACCAAACGTTGCATTTCCATTTTGTCATTAGCAATTGGCTATTAATTCCTAGATTATTAGTAGATGTAGGCATAGGGGCTGGCAATTTTCGCGACACATCTGCTTTGGATATCTGTGCAAAAACTTTTCTGCAAGGAAAGCCACCTGCGTTTGCCTGATTCAATATATCTGTATCTAATCATGGCTCGTGTTTGTAGTCACGCCTTATAAAGTCCTTACTTAATTGGATGTTAATTTTTTTGTCATTATTTCTAAATAGTTATCGATTATGCTGTAAAGGTGAAACTCTTGATATTTTTATCTTAAAAAATTGTGAACGACAATTTTAGATACATAAATGATATTAAGGTCAATGAACAGCGTACACGCTTACAAAATAGTTAATGGAAAAATCTAGAAAATTCTATATATATAAAACGAAACGATTTTCGGAATCAATTCAATCGAAAAACTTGATTAATATCGATATTGTCTTATTAGGTTTATTTAAATATGTCAATATAAATAAATTAAGATACGAAAAATTACACCTGAAAATTATTTTATATGTCTAAAAATCTTAAGCTATATTCCGAGATGGCCGAGTTGGTAGAACAATTGAATCTTAATCGATTTAATTGAGAACTCGGGTAAGTACTTCTGAATTTTTAGCATTATTGAATAACCCCAAACCCAAAAGCAGAGAAGTCATTGGCTCAACAGTGGGACAATCACAGGCTGTTGCTTTATTGAATATATTAACGGAGTAAATATTTTTTCGTTGATATATAGTTTACCAATTGACAAACATGAAATAAGTATTTTCTTGGCTAAAATAAAATCCTAGATTACGGGATATATAAAATAATATATTCGTTGCTACAATATTTCCAACTTACCAAAACTAAATATTCTGATTCAAAATTCAAATTAAAAAAAATATATATAATTAGAAGCTAGGACAGGACACATATTTAGTATTTATTTCATAAAATATGTTACCTTAAGTAAACTTAAAGTTACGTAAAGTCTTTTGTCGTACAAATTTGTAAAGTCAATATTTTTTCTAGGTTATTCTAAAATATATATAATGAATCTTATTTTCCTTAAAATAATTTGATAGGAAAATATTCATATTCAAAATAAAGAAAAATTCTATTACAATTGAAATTTATATAACAAATTTAACGCAGGTATGGTAATACCTTTACATATAATAAATTTACATATGACAAATGTAATAAATTTACAGAAACATCAAGTATGAATAATAAAAGTCAAAACAATGTTAATTTTTTAAACATATTAAGCAAAAAGAGATTAGCATTAGTGCCTACATATATTGAAGGGATTTTTAATTACAAAAAGTGTCAACGCAGTGAAGCGGCTTAATGTTTTGTTTATTTATAATACATTCACGATTGCCAAGTTTATAATTATTATGCAATTTCATAAAATGAAATCGCAACAACTGGTTAATCTAGTTAAGAGAACATATTAAAATAGGGTTGGCACAAGTACTCTTATATATGTATATAAAAAGTTTTACAACTAAAATAAGTAATTTCTTTTCTATAATCGAAATCAATCCAATCTAAAACGTTATAAATATTATTTACCTCTGATTTGTGTTTTTATATGTATAATTTAAATTTCATAAAGTCGAAGGTGTTTTATTCATAACCTTAAACAATCTTTGCGATCACCATATAAGTTATCACGTATATTTTCGAGTAGATTTTTTTATACTTTCAGCTTTGATTTACCTTATTGGTTGCTAGGTTGCGCTCCACCACAGCAATTTATATACCGTTCAACCGCTCGCCATGACAGTTGGTGTACATTTCAGCACTAAATATTTTTGCGAAAGTCGTATCGGATAATAGTTTAGACAAACTTATTGAGATAGTATGCTAGTATTAGGTAGTAGTTAATACGTACAAAAAACACAAACGTCACTTAAACGGTATTAAATACTTGTATACATTTGTATCGGTTTAAAGGACAATAACGAAATATGATATTAAAAAATGGATTCAATTGCAAGGCGAAAATTTGACAGGCGCATCGCGTATCGACCGTGTATCTGTTACTTATAATTATTCAATGCCTTGCAATCTTTACTCATCACATAAATAAGTGTCTTATAAAAATATTATTTATTTACCAAAGATATTAGTCAAAGTCTTACGACCCTGTCCATCCACGTGGGCAGCACCTGTTAGCTAAATATATCTACCTAGTGCAATCATCCTTGCATCTGCCGGCTAGATTATTACGCAATAACTCTATGTTAATAGATTGTCCCCGTATCCAGATGTGCACGGACCGAACGATGAACTTGTGATGATTTTTATATCGACTGGCATATAAAAAAATAAGTAAATAGTCAAGAGCATTAAGCTTTTTATAGAGAATACGACCATAAATAAGCTCCATCCGTCACGTTTTTGCACGTGGAAACACATATATATATATATTTGAGCGTTATTGACGCGGTACGTTTCTCTAATTTTTATGTAGGCACTAATATTTCCGGAAATTTTTTCTCCTTGCCTCAGAAATTAACTTTTATATAATTATGTTGACGTACCCCAATAATTATATGGTCACAACAATCCTTAGTTGCTATTTGTGCCTTTTTTGTGTTATTAATAAAAAAATATAAATGATATTTATTATTATCAAAATTAATATCGAAAAATTAAAGTTAATTTTAGCTTAAAATTAAGAAATGTAACAATATAAAAATAAATGTCAAAATACTCTAAATAAAGTAGCGATTGTATTATATGTTAATATATGTAATACCTACAGCTATATAGATTTATTAGATTAACTCTTGAAAAACCACTTTAGCAGATAGCAAATGATTTCCTGTGGAGTTGTGAATCGATGGTTATTTTCCTTAGAAATTGTTTTTCTACAAAGGTCTTCTTCTTATTTCAATAGTAATATATCACCTTATTAGGTTTCTGGAACCCGCAACGCTAGTCACTATTTCAATCCAATACGTTTAGCTGTAACCTTTTTTTTTAATTTTAATGTTCTAAACATTGTAACTGGTCTTAGCTATTTCAAATGGTAAACTCGTTTAATCATTTGTTTTTATTATTACAGATGAATAAAATCAAGTGATTCAAGCTTTAAAATCTGCTCGTTGCCTCTTTGTATATACATTTATGGGCAGACAGGTGTGATGCGTGAGTTAGGATTCATAGAAATAAATAGTAGATTTTCCTGTATAATAGGTGATAAAAAACGAACACATATGTTTCCAGTAGCTTTAAGACTAAATAAACTATATTTAAATAACAAAGAAAAAAATAGGTAAGTATAAAAAATAAGGGATAATTTCTTCAAACTGCTTCAACATAATACGGCTCAAAATAGTATTTACGAGAAAGCTAGTAGTTTTTAAATATCGTATCATTACCAAAACAAAACTGTTTTTAAGAATGCATAAATTATAAGTTCCGCAAAGAATGGAAATAAAAATAATGTAGGATAAGTGTGCTACGGCGGTTTTACTTTAGCAATTTGCCTGGTGCCGCTGGAATACTAGGTAATATACGCTAAACGTTTAAGTAATAATTTCGTTACAGATGTAATACATAAGTAAAAGTAAAAAATACTTCCACAATTTGTGTGGTGGTGTTCTTAAAACATGTTAAACCTGTCTAAAATGAGGACTTCGTTAATTTCTTTCATTAGTATGTTATCTCAATTATAGTGAACAGAGTAATCATTTGTGATTTTAATTGTTAAAATAGTGGGTGATCCTATAGATAAAACATCAATACTAAGAAATCACTAGCATGAATTGAATTTACTCAAACGCAATTGAAAATATAATTTTGTTAATTTAAAATGGCATATAACATAATGCAAAATATAGCATAATATATATCATTATTAGTAAATTATTAGTAAGAATAATTTGTTATAATGGTTATCACAATGCAATTAAATAATTAACATTAATTGAAGGATACTATTATTGATTAAAATCATAAATGTCCGAGTGTCATAAATCGATTTTGAAATCAATGTATATGAAAATATATGATTCGCGTTTACTTCCCATAGCGGCACGTGTTACTAATTGTGGGCCCGCATTCATTGATTGACTAGACCATACCGAGACACGGCTTTGATATAGTTCAAATTTTTTCAGTAGTCGTAAGTTTATATCACATAAAATTACTTATCATTCGTGCAGATAATTTAAATTAAGTTATATTTTTTATTGTTTAATTATCTGTTGGGAAAGGCAAATGTATTGCATCAAACAGCCATTATCTTTATTATTTTAAGTTTTTTTTAAATATATTAATTATGTTATATATTCTTTTAAATATATATTTAAATGGTTACCTTCAGTTTACATAGTTCTCTTTTAGCTATGTATTAATTGTATCAATTACCGTAAAATACACACTTGTGACATTTTAAAATTGTGTTAAAAGAAGAGAACGTAATTTCCCGCCAAAAATTCCGCATATAATTTTTTTCTTTAATTTCTTTAGTTTTAAATTAGTAGGTCACTTAAAAAACGAATTAATTTTTTTTTTTTTATAAAATATTTGAAATTAGAACGATACTATTTATAGACTCATTTTTATTCAATCTATTTATAAATAAGCAAAGACAACACAGTTCAGTAACATTTTCCCTCTGCTTGTTAACTGTTTTTTTTTTTGATGGGCATTGATGATTTTTAATAAAAAAAATGGATATAAGAAAAAAAATTGTGATACATGCAAAGCAAAATTTTCTTCAAATATTTATAAATAACACTGAGCGAACACTACTTGTAAACAAATACTAACTTTACAGATAAAAAAAATATTTAAGATTTTTTAGCGTTGATTTAAAAAAAAAAGATTATAGGTATATATTTACAAGAAACAATAAGTTATAGCTAAAAAAGATTGTGCATTTTTTGCGCCTATATAATGACATGTTTGGTATTCGTAGTAAAAAGTGTATTATTGACAGCCGACCAGGTGGTCTGGAACTATTCAGAAGCGCAGCTTGTTTCCATATACGATGTTTGATTTCTTTGCTGATAATTAAATTAGAAATAAAATAATGAATAGGTATATTTACCGACATTAGTCAATACAAAAAAAAAAAAACAAAGTATTGATATTATGAGGAATGTAATAATTTATCTGTGAAATACACTGATATTATTTAAGTACTATTGTGCTATTCCATATTCTTTTTTAAATTTATGTGGCTTGGCTTATGTGTGTATTTCTTTTCAAACCCACATAGAGACATAGAATTCTGACTGTGGTTTGATCGTAAAAATTTGCAGCTTTCACTCTTAGAGAAACAATTCCACGTTAAAGGGTATGTTTTTGCCACTCTTAATTTATTTGCAGTTATAACCATTTACAATCTATAAATATTTTATGCTAGTGAAAAAAAACATTCGTGATTTAAATATGAGTGCTTACGGATTTTTTCTCTTGGGTTTATAACCATTTCGTAATTGTTTATTCCTCCATACTGAACTAATTATTTAAATATCTCGCAATTTTTCTAAAAATAATGAATGATAAAAAAGTGTCAATATTTATCTACATAAAAAAGTATCTATATTATTTTAATTTTTAAGAATTTTTATTTTCAAATCTTTTATATCGTTTTTTTTTATATGTATCGGTATAAGTTTTGGCGTACTTTTTGAAAAGCCACGGATAGACTTTTTTTCTTTGGTGACATTGATAAAATTAGCTATACTAATATCCATATTTTTATACTGTACATTATATATTGCTTTTCGGCGAAAATCGCTATAAATAAATCAAAACTTACCTTTTCATTAGGTAAGTATGATAATATAATATTATCTACTGACTTTCCAAGTAAATAGAAATATATAATAATGGGCGTGAATTTTATTAAATTTTTATTTTTAAATAAAAAAAAAACAGACTAAAGTAATAAAATACTAAGATGGAGAGTATCAATTATTATTTTCCTTGTATCATAGTGATAGATTAGTTACAATAAACATTTCTATGTTTAAACATATATAAAAAAAAATTAAAATAAACGATAGCCTTATTTGAATTTATTTGTAATACAATATTAATTGTTATCAAAGTAACATATTAATTACAAGTAATTTTTTTTTTTTAATAAAAATTGCTGTTTATATTTTACAAAAATGCGCCTAGCGTTTTATAGATATTACAAAATAGTAGAAAAATCCGTATTACGGAATACAATCTCGAAACTAATAACAATTAAATAATTTGGTTAGGTAATCTAACTTTATCCGTGCAAAGTCGGGATGGTAAGCTTCATTAAACGTTGTGTTTTGAATATTTCAACCATACAACAACAACCAAAAACAATGCGATATGTGAGTAAAAGTCACAGTGCTTACGCTATCTGGAAAAGGCTTTTCCTAATTACTTGGGGTGTTTTGTTTGGTGCTATCAGCGTGTAACGAGCCGCAAATGGGTCTACGGTGATCGCGCGATCATGCGGGCCGCCCTCCGCCCCCGTTGCGTCAAAGGCCTTTGTGCTGACGCGACTATGGCTATAGTTACGAGCGCAGAACGAAGCGAAAGCGGAAATGATAGATACATGTGTAAATAATTTACAATTTCTCGTAATATAAATTTCTCACTTAATTGGAAGAGAGAGAAGGTTTATTGCATCACGCTGCTCCAATTTAGTTTGGTTACACATGTCACGAATCATCTTATTACACATAGGTTTCATCGCCAAGTATGAGATGAATAAAACACTAATCAAGCATGTCAAAATTCAGTGGTGTAGCGCTGTTTAGACCTGCAATCGTCGGCTAAGAGTCAAGTGTTCTTATCAATAAGCCATACCTATTAGTTCGGCATTTATATATAATAAAATATATGTCCAATATTAAAAAAAATCTTCTAAAAAAATTACCGTTCACTGATAGAAAAGGTATTTAAATTCAGCTTGTGAATATAATTTGTTGTCTTGGTTCATAATAATATATTCTTTGATTTGTTTCTTTTTTTTAAATAATAAATTTAGAACGTCATTTTCTGCCTCCTATGAACGCGGCCTTAGCAGATAAGCTCGCAATACCCAGCAACGGAATCTCATGTCTATCCTTGTTAATTAGTTTATCTCATACGAGCAGTGCAATTAGCCCATAGAATCTGGTACAAGGATTATTTGGAGGTGCGCGGTCAAAGCTCTTTGTGTCTTTTCCCTTATTATTTACTCTTTACAGATATCTACTGAATTTTCTTTTACATGTTATAAGTATTTACCTTTTAAATGATAAAATTATATGTAAATATATGCTTTGTTTAGATTTAGGTGTTTTGTATTATTTTTTTGATTTTGATGTAACTTCGGTAATGTTTATCATATAGTATCTACTACCACTTACCTTAATTAGAGTACTTATAAACTCATTGATTTACATTTGGACAATAGTAATGTTCGATATGCGGTATAATCGATAGCGTATATGTCGATCTTACAGTAAACATTTGCATTTGATGCGTTAAATATATACTACGCGTGGAATATTACTATACATACTAAATATTTTTTTTATAATTACTCATAGATTTGATTATAAGACGCGAGAGTAAACCAAAATGCAAAAACTATTATTATAAAATCTATGAAAATCATTAGGCTCTTCAATTTGTTATATAATTAACAACCATCATCATATTATTACATTAGCATTAGCAGCCTGTAAATGTCCCACTGCTGGGATAAAGGCCTGCTCTCCCTTTGAGAAGAAGGTTTGGAGCATATTCCATCACGCTGCTCCAATGCGGGTTGGCGGAATACATGGCAGAATTTCGTTGAAATTAGACACATGCAGGTTTCCTCACGATGTGGTGTTTGCCTGGGTTTGAACCCGAAATCATCGGTTAAGATGCACGCGTTCTAACCACTGGGCCATCTCGGCATCACATTATGCTACCGGATAATTATGAGGATCTTAGTTTATAACAAATCTAACCAGATTATAAAACAGGACGGTGTACGCTGTTGACCTGATTATAGTTTAATTAAAACAATCTAACCTAACCTAAAAGTTTATTAAATTTTACGCCGTTTATTGTATATTTCTTGCTCCATTACGTTTTTGGAAAGTTTACAATTGGTGTTAAACAAATGGTCCTTAAAATTTTAAAGTGACATATATATTTTTCAGTTTTATTTAAATAGTTTTTTGATGTGTGGAATCTCTCCTCTCGCTTTCGTCCATCTGTGGTAGTGATTTAATGAAAAAGTAGTAACTAATTTTCCACGAGGATATAATGTTAATGTTGCTTAAATGATTCTAATAAGGTTCTTTATTTATAGTTAACTCTATAATCCACCATTTATTGACTTCAAACATACTTCAAACATAGTACGTTTTTGAAATAATAACTACAGACACAAGGAACATAACATCTTAGTTCCCAACGTTTGTTACGCATTGGCAATTTTAAGGAATGATAAATATTTCTTACAGCACCATGGCCTATATGCGGTGGTGAACACTTACCATCAGGTGGCTCGTTTGTTCGCCTACCTATATCATAAAAAACAACATCATATCACTATATAATATTTTACTTAGTGACAACAAAACGTATGTTTAAGCGGTTACGAGCTATTTAACCCATTTAAATATCTGCCATCATTGAAGAGGACAATGCGTTTTAACAATTATGTTAATGATATGAATGCAATATGGTCTGTGAATTGCATTGCTATCTGAGATCGACACGCGATGTTTAATTTAAAGTGCTCTATGATTATTTTTATATGCTATTAAATTAACTCTATACGAATATTTAACAAAATGAGCTACGACGACAAATTTAAATTATAAAATATCTAAAATTCGGGTATATTACGGATCTCATCTAAATTAGTGTTGTTTTTATTCACGATTGAATTGTATTGAAAACGTGTTTTGTTTGCACTCTCGAGAAGAGACGCGGATGACCACAACAAGGCCTTGACAGTTCAAGAAGCCTCTCGCCTAGTCGAAGGGTCCTTGCTCCTGATTTATAGCCTCCGAAAACCACAGGGACTCAATGTTCCTTTGTTGCAAAACACTTTTATTGAATAATAAAATTTCTCCACGAAATGGAACGACTTTATAGGTCATAATTTCTTTTCACTTTAAAATCTTTAACGTTAACTATTATGAATATTGAATAACAATTTAGTGGTAGTTTTCTTAATTATTTATTTATTTTTCTAAATATTTATCGTTTACTGTGTAATGTTTTTAAAAAATGGTTTTAGTTTTTTTTTTTCTTCTAACTGTATGTACAATAGCGAGTCTTATTTATCGTATTATATAAGATTGATAAAAAAACAATTTACTTTAAAAAAGAATACACTATTATTATTAACATAGATTCGACGTTCAACAACAATATTTTTGTTTTCTTTTCCGAATATCTTGATTGACCTCTTTTCTAAATCTAATTAGTATACTAATTACAAAACCGAAGAAGCTATTTTTAATATCAACAATGTAAATAGCGTGACGACAATAATACAAAAGTAAAACACATTCGTGCTTCAGATAACATCGTTCGGTAAAACGAATACACTGAGATAATGAGTCGATGAATAATAATGAGGTTTGTAAGTGTGAATCATCAAATATATTTAAATTGTTATCAATTAAAAGCAATATAATAGCGATTTGAGTCGGGTAGGTCCAGCCATATGGCGCAGTGGCGCACGGGTGCAGGTAGAGCCATGAAAAGGGCTAGAGATATGGCATGATTTTATATTTTATATACATACAGATATATAGTGTTATTATTGCATATAATATGCTTGATTTACGTTTATAATTAAAGTAATCACATTTTTCCTCTTATTGAAAAGACCTAAAATTGTATAACTGCAATCCTTATGTTCGATGTGTTTTATTAACAATTTGGTCATTACTCATTATAATAGTCATATGTTACCTTTATTATGTAATTATTAAAAAAAAATTATTACCAATTTATGTGATATAATTAATATATTGTTACTTATCATGAAATGTTAATTTTAATATGCTATTTTGAGTAAGAATATTTTAAATGTTAAAACAATTGCAGCCAATGTCGGTCTTCATAATTTTTTCTGAAGTATTTCTAGAGCGCGCATCTGCACTAAAAAAGGAATAATTTTAAATTTATGTTTCAAATCGTTATTCTCATATTTAGGAGCCACACTGGTTCATGTAAATTTGTCGGGCTCAATTGAAGTTAATAGGTATGTTCGGAGGGTGAGGATAGCCAGCTGACGCGAGGTGTGAGGGAATGTGGCCCTCCCTTGCTACTCGTCGACGGCTTAGAATTGATGGACAAATAAAATTTAAGTTGATTGTTTACATATACCACATTAATTTTGTATATTTTAATTGTTAAATTGCATATATTTTTTATCAATATCTAATTTTACTCTTCATCATCAATTATTTATTAATAAATCACGAAAAAAAATTTAAACATCACAACAAAACAACAGTAAAGTATCAAAAAAAAAAAACTAAATAATATAATCGATTTTAAAAAAAGAATCTAAATTATGGCACGACATAATGTTCAAAGAAGTTAAGGTGACCGCAGTGGTAGCAAGTTTAGTTCGCATTGTCTATGGAAGACGAGTGGCAGTGACAGCTGTACAGATAACAATCGTGTCGGGGACACGTGGAATAGTCTGTAGCACGCGCCGTGAGCCGATAGCGGATAACTACCTATTTGGGTACTCTATGCAGTTTTTGTTTCACTGGCCTCTGGCCATTAGGGTTAGTATTTTTTGCCGGTATTCATGTTTCATCATTTAAAATACTTTGATTTAAACAATGATTAAGTTTTAAGTTTTTGCTTTTATAATTTATTTATTTTATAGCATTTTTTTTAATGTTATTTTAATCAATTTAGTTAAGTTAAAGAATTACAGTATAATAACTTTATATATAGTCAATATGAAATGAAGAAGAGTTACAAATTTTTGGATGTTTATATTTTATTTTTATACCTTTTAGTTTACTTCGACATGTATATACGTATAGACAGAATTGCAAATATTTTTATTGATCGAATGATGAGTTTCGGTGCCAGACAACGGAACTCTTCAATAAATACCAGTAAAGCGCGATTGCTGTAATACTATTGAAAAAGTTATAGTCTGTTGAAAAACTTTTATTTTGTTTTATAATTTTTATTGATATTTTTTTAATATATTAACTAAATACATTTTATGATAATAATTATCTTTGTATAAAAGACCCAATAATTATTTTACATTAGATAATAAAAAAAGCGCATATCAGGCAACACACAATAACAATAACTGTGCAACGCGTGTGGCCAAAAATAGTTTGTTTTTTGTCACATCTATGGATTTTACGAATGGCACCTTTTCCACTTCTATTTCATAATACAAAAAAATAGCGATTAAAAATTTACAACATTAAAAACAATTTACAATTTTTATATTCACTTACTTTTCGTTAGTGTAGTGTAATTTATATTCAATTAGTGTGTAGTTGTTTTTGAGACTTTTTAATAGAAACGATGATTTGATTTTGTGCGATTTTATTTATTCCAAAAATTTAAAAATAGAACATTTACTTTTAATTTTTTTATCATGACTATTTTCATTTGAGATCAAGAAATAGATATGAAGTTATCGGCAATTTGTATCATTAAAAATACATATTTCGAAACTTAGAAATACGCGGAACCCTACCCGTAGACTTATTTTAGAAGTCTACGGGTTTCCGTTCGAACACCCCCGAATTATGAAGTTTAAGAACGTTCTAGATTGAATTTGATGTCTTAGGCAGCTGCAATTACACCTGCTTGCATTGCCTAGATATCTAATGCAGTTCACGTTATTTCGATTTTACGATCTTTAATACAATTTGAAAATAAAAATGTACTTAACTTCGTAATAGCTTTTATTGATTATTGATAATTAATATTTCAACAATTAAATAAGATTCATAAATTTTAAATTAAAGTAAGTAAATTTAAATATACAAAGATATGTATAAGTCTCTATTCTTTACTCAACGACACAATCTCTAGTTTGAGCGTGATTGATAAGCAATTATGCTTTTAAATTTATAATACGTGATAATAATATTCATATATGTTGTATGTAAATACACATATTTCAATAATAGACAGAGTCGCGGATTAGATGTTAGTATTTAATATGTATAAAATCAAACTTCCGAGGATTGGCGCCAATGTGCACACCTGTCCGTTCAATCCCATATACACATTTGTTGGGCACTTAGATAAAATAAGATAACGCGACACTAAACCAGATCTTGTGTCGTTTTTATAAAGCTCGTGTTGATTAAAGATAAGTACTTAATGTTGCTTATTTCTTTTTATGCATTAAACTGTTAATCAAACATTTTGCACGTGTTTAATTTTCCATCTGTATCAGACTTATCATACTGAGGTGTAATGGATATTACATATTACAAAGAGGTTTTAAGGCAAAAACTTAGTTTTATATTATTTTGAAATTGTCAATTTATATTTCGAGTTTTTTCTTTATTATCTATGTTATGTTACAAATCTTACGGAAAAATGGTTCATCTTCTTTAATTCGGCTTTCCAAAATGCTGCTAGTTCCGCGATTAGTTTTATTAGTGATTCGTGTCGTAACTGTAGTTATCTACTATGATTTTAACTGGTTTGAACCGGAACCCAATAATACAAAGATTTGATATAGAGCTAGAATTTATTCTGATGTAAATCAACGTGCTATCAACTTTAGAGATAAATTTTGACTTTGTTCATAAGCCATAGACAATAAAATGAAAACATTATAATCTAAGACAATGTAATAGCTATATTTGATGTCACGTGAAACTTCTATAAAAATCTGATTTTTATTTTGATTTCTAAACGAAATTTAACTTTTTTATAATATTATAATGTACTAGCGATTCGGCCTCGCATGGGTGCAATTTCTTAATAAAGATTAACAATACATTTTACGTAGCAATCAAGAATAATGTACCTTTCTACCATTGCATTTTAAAATTTGTATCAAATTTGGGGAATTAGTTCCGAAGATTGCTCCCTACACACAAACAAACAAATCTTTCCTCTTTATAATATTGGTATAGATAAGATTACCATTTTAATTCCTCAATAATGCTTCAATTTGGAGCAAATATTTACGTGAATAATTGACACGGCTACTTTAAAGTTGAAATGACAATGAACATATAAAAATACCCAGAGCACAGTAAACAAAAGGATTTTTAATCTTTTGTAATTTTTTTATCATAGTGATTGAAAAAGTTTAATTGTCTCTATCTCTCATTTCCATGAGAACGTTTGTATTAATTATCCCTTAAATGATCAGCGCGTTCGTCGCTCACACTATTATACTAAACAAAAGGGTTGGACTTTCGAGTACTATTGTTTTTCAGCTATAAATCTAATGGATTGCGTAATTATGACCTTTAATATGTGACAGTCGCTTTGTAACATGTAAATTTATCCGGGAGCATATTGCGGGGTGAAGTGGGGTGGGAAAGAATCATCGACGATAATATTGGGGCGCAACGGGACGCCACTTCTCTGCCATGTTTTGTTCTGGGGTAAGTTATGAACACTAAAAATTTAATATTTGTTTTAAGTCCTGGGATATTTTAAACGATTATTATTTATATAGATTTATGAAGTGTTATCTATTTTATTTTTAGCCATAAGAAATAAAAATAGTTTTTACACGCTATAATAAATGCTGGCTGTTAACTTTCGACTTATACATGTCAATTTATTAAAAATAAAAGAAAAATGGCAAAAAACGGGTTGAGTGATTATCTATTTTTCATAGGTGAACAAAAGAATAACTACGTATACAGTATGATAGCTACCGTCAGGCTTATTAGATTGATGATATCTTTATAACCTTTAACACTTCGATCGGTTCGACGAATCCAATGACAATTTATTTGTTTTAAACCGGTTGTGTTTTTAAGGTAGGTAAAGCTATATATTTATATCATCATAATGCAAAAAAATATTAAATTACATAAATAAGCCTCTCAAGTGAAATTTTACATTTTAATTTTTAATGCTATTTTCTATTTTAAGGTATTACTATATTGTTTCACTAATTTTGCAATATAAGTATAAAAATTTATTAAATATAAATTAGTACATTTCTATACAAAGAAAATAAATTTTAAATATATTTTATGTTAAATAATAATATTATATAAAGTCCAACAATCGGATCTGACATTGTGATGATTTAAAAAAGGTATTTCATATAAAAAGGTAAAGAGTTATCTACACTACACTGTATTAATAAGTTTACTACTAATTTATTAACAATTATTTTCTTCAGCCGATTTTTAAGGAGTTCGTAGGTATTCAAATATAATTTAACAATATTTGTTTTACATTTTTTAAAGTTAAATTATGAAAAAATGTTGTACTTTTACTATAATTAAAAATCGTAAACAGGATATGATAAGTTATGTTTTTGTTATTTTACCGTGGTAATATGTGAGCAACCCCATCTTAAGCATAATAATCGCCTGGGTGCAGTTACCGTTAGGAGGTCTTATTTCCCTACAACAAAGATTTTAAAGAGACTTGTATCAAAATGATTCATGGTGATGGTGCAAGATTTGGCCCTTATCTGATGATAACGGACTTGATAGTCGGCTCCAACATGCGGAGCGTTAAAATGGGACAGATCGTGAAGTGCTACTATTTGAGTCCTTCGCCTTATAGTAAGAAAAAGGAGGCAGAAAACGATCAGATTTTATCACAATTGAAACTACAATATCTAAAGACCGATCGCTTACAGAAGAAACAATGAGAATAAATGAAAGAACGGAAGTATATGCCCCTACACTAGTCTGACCACTCGAGTGGTGAACTGTAGAGGCATTCGTCGCATTCGTAGCCTTATTGCAATTGTTGTATTGTTTAGTACAAAGCCATAAGTAGCCACTCGATGTGAGAAACTGTTGCGAATATACAGAATTCGCGTGTGGGAATGTGGGCAAATGAATAATAAGCAAGAGAAATAAAGAATTATTTCTTTGTAATATTTAAGGGCCATTTAAATAAATAGTAATTGTAATTAATACTCTAGTTATTTTTACAGGTAGGTACGGTTTAGTTATTTTAATGTATTCATCGATAGCAGATTTCATATTTGCTACGGTTATTTATACGGTACGGTTTTTTCGGTACGGTTATTTATTTATAAATAAAGCATTTAATAATGCTGTCTGTCTGAAGTCTGAAGTTTGAAATAATATTCGTCAATTGTTATGAATTACGCAGACTAAAGGTTTGCGTTTTAAAATATTTTTTAATTTATTAACCTTTTTTTTATTTAAATTTGTTTAATACATTGTTAAGCACATGACATTTTTAAGTGTAAGCGTAACGATATGTTCAAACTAACATATTAATCAGTATTTAACATTATTATTTAGTTATTACGAAATATACATTAAAAAAACGTCATATGCTGCATGTAGTATGTATATAGCACGAACTTAATTTAAATAATATCATAATTCATTTACTTAAAAATATAACTTTTAAATAATGTTATATGGAAGATTTATTGATAAATTAATAATTGTAATAAATAATAATAGTCTTTTATCGTATTCATACCAAAAGTTATTATAAATATCGAATTTTTATAGTACCCTAATCTGAATTCAATAACAAAGTATTAAAATAACGTTTGAGTAATCAATTGGGCGAGAACGTATCGTCCATCGAGATAGCGCTATGGTGGTCCATTGTGGGCCGACGCCCTGTGGTTCGCGACGCACTCGCTTTCCATTCATACAATGTGACGAATGTTTTATTCCTATTTTTATAATTGCTGCATTTACTTCCGCTTAGATGACCACTTCAAAAGCCAGACTTTGTGGGAAGATTGTTACTTATGTTCAAACATTTGCAACGAATAGTTTATTAATTCTTTGATTAAGTCGACGCATTTATTACGTAAGTGGTTATTTTTTGGATAGAATTCTAAGTCTGCGAATTCGAACGAACGAAGAAAACTATCGTTGTTCAAAATCTTAGATCGCGACAAAAATGACGGCGAGACGTCCCGTAGCGACCTAACTTCGTGTTGGTGTATTGTTAGTTCACACCGATATCAAAGAGTTTGGTAGCTGCATCGAGATAGATCAAACAGATAAGTAAGTTCTCACCTCCCCGTGGTCGCGGTGCCGTGAAAGGGTTCGCCGAATAATTGCAACAATCAATAAGAAGGAGCCATCGAGCAATTTGTATGGTATTTGTGCGGGCTGTCTCCCGCTGATGCTATCGACTCTCCTCAGGGTGCCGGTCGACAGTAGTGGGAATCCTGTGTAAGGGTTACTTTCTCACACTTCAAGGGTTTGATTATGCAATTAAAATTTGGCAAGAGTAATCTCAACATTGCAATCTAAATAGTATTGTTTTATAAATAAAAAAAAAAAACACTTGTTATATTATTTCACCACTTCTGATATAATATGTACCTATGCTTAAGCTGATATCACTTTAATTTATTCGTTAATAACTTAAAAGTAACACAACCAAAATCATGAAAATAAATTAAGGTTTACTGAGAAATGATGAAACAAAACCATAACTTAAACGAAGTTCCATAATAAGACATAAACATCACCTCGTTGCAATATGTCACGTATAACAAAGCGCTGCGGTAACGGTCCTCATCATTTGTCTGCCGCAACCCTGTTATTTATGATCTCCTGCCGAAGAAGGAGGACAAAAACGGGGCTGCTGTTAAATATTTGCCTGAGACAAGAGGGGGCGATAATTCGAGGCTATTATGACGTCATTTCACGCCCTTTGTGCGATCGTCACGTCGTGTCATCTGCTCCTCGAGACGCCTGCCTCTACTATCTCTCGATTATATCTATTGTGTCATTTTTTTAGTGCGCGCGAGTCGGATGCGCCACCGACGATGAATTTGTCTCGTACGCATCTTCGCTCGACTTTGCTGTAAAAACTTTTGAGGAGCTGCCCTATTGTCTCGTGGCCCTTTTACGAGCTCCGTTTTGTGACGCTGTTATTGTTTGCGGTCGATAAACATCTCGCCACTAGGTAGGTAGGGATCATTAATACTTTTGCCGGTGGTTCGTATTAATAGAGCTTTATCGGATTTGTTTGTCAATTATAGTTGTTTTGAAAGGTTGTTTGAGACATCAAACGGATTTTTTTATTTCAGAATGGAGTTAATAAACAAAGAGGTATTGGAGCTTAAAAGCGATTTCACATTGAATTCGATTTTTTCTTTCAAACAAGATCCAAAACTTATTTCGGCCATAGATAAACTGTTCCAAAAAGAAAAACTAGGATTAAATCTAGTTTTACCGGAACGAAAATTAGACTTCGGCGAAGTTTGTCAGCTACTAAAAGGATCATCAAGTAATAATGGTATCGAATTTCATGTTGTTAGACTTTGTAAGGTACCTACAACAGGAAAATTTAGATTTAACGAATATTTTTGATGAACAAAAAATTTTATATGACAAACATTTTTCAAAGAATCTAAATTAACAATTATATTATATTACGTAAGGTGAATTTAACGAGCTGACACGAGAAGAAGCTCTGAATAAAAGAAGAGAACTTATAAAGAAAATCGAAAAGATTTTGGAAGACATAAATAACATTGCACAGAGCGGCGATACGCCTAAACTAATTATACGTAATCAGAGTTTATGGAGCAATTGCATTTATGATTTAGATCGGTAGGTAATTCAATTACTAATATATTAAAATAAATTTAAAAACAAAATACCGTTTTATTGTGATAACTTTTAATTTGATTTTAGAGTTACTTTAAAAAGTTTACAAGTTGCTAAAACTTCAACTTTGATTTATTCGAACGCTGATGATAAATCACGTTTTAATACAATAGTGTTTGTTTTGACCAAAGCCCATGAATTGCTTTCGAAAAATTTGTCGGTAACAAGGAGGTATGTGTTATCGTATCTTTCTTAAGTAGTTAGTACAAAAATAAGGCACTTTTGTACGAAATACTACTATAATATAGTACTATGAAATAATTATACGTTAATATTTTGCAGAGAACTTTTCTATCAGAATATTTCGAGGTTTAGAAACCAATCTAAATTAGATGTTGGCGTGCGAGACGTGTGCTGCTTGCTTGAAACTCCACCGTGGAGTTTAGGCATTGTTGCAACAGCTAAAGGTCTTATAGCAGGTCCTTTAAAAATGTTTAATGCAGATGGAACTATTGTGAACTGTATGGCTTCCGGCGGTAGCTACTCAAAAACTTATTTAAAAATATATAACTGATAGTTCAATAAAACAGAAAGTAAATAATTCTCATATTTTAAGGCATCTTAATACCACAAGATATAAGCGGTATAAAAGAATTTCAGTCAACAGCTAAGTACATCTTGGTTGTAGAAAAAGATGCAATATTCCAAAAGCTACTTGATGAAGGGGCACTCGTGCGTTTGGGTCCTGTCATCATTATAACGGTATTAAGTTGACTATTTTAAATCGATAATCAAGATATTTTAAATAGCAATCATTTTATTTAAAGCTTGGAGTTCTATATTTAAAAAACCCAGTCGATAGAATACGTTCCATATGACTGTCATTACCATGTGATAGATCTGAAGAACGCCCTCATGTATGTTGCCCTCAGTTGGTCATAACTATTGATGGACTTAAAATATAAACAGTTGATATAATCTTTTAACAGGACAGTTGAAAAATATAATTTTCTTATTTAAAACCAAAATATATATAGTATGTTGATAATATTATGTCGTTGGTTATCGCCACTACAATTACATTACATACTTCAGGTACATTCGTTACGGATCTCTCAGAAATGCTTTCAATCATTCTAAAACTTAATCGAAATTTTATAACGTTTAATTAATTAAAACCAAACAGTAATTATATATTTACGTTAAATTCTCTACATCAATGAAATCCATTACAATTGTCTCTTAAGGTTTATTACGATCTCGACGTATTGTGATGCTTTTATTGGAATTCCGCTACTTAGCTTTTAATTATATGTCGTCACTTTTTAAACTATCACAACTATATACTAGATGTATGTACTTTATTACTAGGGAAAGGGATATCCCGATGTTTGTACTAGACAGTTACTTTGCCGACTAGTGAAAGAGTTGGGATTGAAGGCGCTCGCGCTTGTAGACTACGATCCTCATGGATATGAGATCTTCCTAACATATAAATATGGTTCGCTCGTAAGTTACTCTACACTTCTTGTGAAATTGTTAACCTACCGTTAACATTCTAACGTTGTTTTAAATATTACATCACCATCCCAATTTTCCTTTGAAAATAATATTATGGTTTACGTTATAAACTTTTTCTATTAAATTTTAACTTTTAATTTTTGTTCAGATTATTATTAATATGTTTTTTTTTGTCTCTAACGTGAAATAACGTAAAAGTATTTATTTATTCCAGGCCCAATCACACTTATCCGACACTCTAGCTTGTAGTAGCTTGCTGCTTCTTGGAGTTCGCCCTGATGATGTCACAACTTTAGCTCCTAAAGCCGCTCGCCTTCATCTAACAGCGCCGGATAAGAGGAAACTGATTTCATTAATAAAAAGACCTTATTTAGAATCTCCAACAGGTTAACTATCGTTTTGATAATAACATTTATTCCTAGTTTTAGGATTAGTTACATCGAAATAAGTATTATTGATTTATATAACTAATTATTTTGTGACACGACGTTTAGCTTACAAATTGGTTTTTAGCTACTAACAGCCTTACTTCTAAATGACGTGTGCATTGGTGCATTGCAATTCTGTAAGAATTCACTTTGCATCTCACTCGTGAAATGTTACAGTGATACGCTATTTTGATACGTTTATCCCATAAATTTTATAATTACTGTGGTCAATGTCGCATATCACACCCTGATATTTCACGCTCGCGTTTTGCGATGAGTTTCGATTGTCTTCTAACAGAATAACTCTACTGGCGTTTACTCAAACACTGATTCGTCCCTATCTATCATCATTGATTTGACATTCGGAAGAAGAAGACAAAGCATTGTTTAATTATGCTAGTATGTCCGTCCACAGTATGTAGGTAATTGAAGTTATTAATTAAATAAATTCTAGGTAATCGAATTAAGGAAGACTTGACGGGTATGCTGGCGAGTGGTATGAAGGCGGAGATAGAAGCTGTGGCTTCTACCACCGCGGCGCTCTGTGATTCGTATCTGCCTTCCAAAATTATACAAGCTGATTATTTGGGATGATGCTCTTAAGAAACATTGTAGAATGAAATACCTAGTTCAGTAAATTAAGTATATATAATAAAATGTTGTTTAAGTCAACTGGCCATTTCTTAAAGTACTTACATTAGAACTTTCTAATTTTGAAATTATATTACCATGTGTGTACTATGCTTATCATACATTTGAACATCAATTATATTCCACGCAAAATTGTAACTAATGACATCTAGTGCCAACTTTATTAAATAAAAAACCTAGAACAGCGCCATCTAGCGTATTCATACGATATAATAAGGAAAGTATTGCGGTACAACATAACGTAGTACTCGTATTTCAATAAAGATGGCGCGACAAACGAACAAGAATAATTGTCAAAATTACTGGTATATTAATTGTTTTATTAGTTAAAAAAATAACAAATAAATCAAGCTGTACAATGTAACGTGTCAGATTATATATTTATATTTTATGAGTCTTATTATACTTTTATGAAAAAACATTTATAGTCACAAAATTATTAAGTCACGATGGAAAGTACTGATCCATTAAACGAAAAGAAATGGGCAAATAAAGCAAAATCTTATTCGAGTGGACCTAAAAAGTTTAAAAGTGAACCTGTTAAACGTAAATCATTTAACGAAAATGAAGCTGTTCGGTCTCTAGACCTGGCTGTGGGAAGGCTGAAGAAAAGTAAACTTGTTAATGGAGAATACAGTGGAAATATTGCGCATTCAAATATAGTACGAAGTAACACGACTAATATGTTTATTGACAGCATGGCAAGTCCCAGTAGAAATTTTAATGAAATTGACAATACATCATTGATATCTATGAATTTCTCTCATTACGAATTGATGCGTAATCTTTCACGATCAAACTGCAACTCTGACGGTGCATTTAGCAGTACACATGATGCCTTTTCTAGCCTCACGGATATCGCTTCCAGGGATGAAAACCTTGAAAGATATTTTCGAAGCGTCGATACGTGGGCCCGGTTTTCCAAGCCAAGGGAAAACAAATAATCGTTCGATAAATATAAATTATGTCGTAAAGAAATATGTATCGAAAGGGATTATGTACGAAATGAAATTTACACATTAACGATTATGAAAATTTTATTTATTCAAAGAAACTTTACATTAATAACAGAATAATCTCAGAATTTACAAATAAACATACCGATCTATACAACACTGTAACTCTTAAACGAGACGATAAGATTTATAACACTGATTAACAACAACGTAGAATATAAATTTTCTCTAGGGCCATCAAACGGCGCGTTACTGAATACAATAATTTAAAAGATTGCCCTGTATCTTGTAACGAATGTGACTCGCTAGTCTAACGACAACAGTTTCAGGTTAAGACAGAGACAGGCTTTCAATAGTTTATTAGATAAGAGAAAATTGTATATTATTGTGTTCAACAGCGCGCTTTCCATCGATCTAATCGCTAAGGAGCAATCTGTGACAGTCTACAGTTACGAAGGCGGACACTACACTGCATCTTAACTACACTCGATGTATTTATCACTCCGCCAAAATTAAAATCAAATTTTCAAAATAATATGTTTTGTGTTAAATTTTATAAAAAAAAATCCTTTTTTAAAAAAACATAATATTTGCCTTAAAACAAAATATAATCATTATTGTATTTTTTTTTGTTAATTCCAAAAAGGAAAATGATTAAAATAAGATATTGCATGTTTATTATGGTAACGTATCGAGTGTAGTCAAGTGTTCTTGCAGAATAATTCTAAAGACACAGCGTTACTGACCGACATTAACAACACATCTAGTGTATCTGAGGAAACTAGGACAGAAGTCTACAACTAATTATTTAAATAGACCCAAAAACATTATTAAAATAAAATGTAGCAGTCCTGAGTTGAGATAAGGAAATAATTGACATAGTCATCACATAGTTCCTAAATTTTTCCCAAGAGTACTATCTATTGTATTGGAAGCTTTCGCTACATTGGAAGACCAAAGGACTATTATGAAAGGAAAAGTGACCGTCGAGAGAAGCAGCGTGCAAATCATTGAGTGATTTTAATACTGAATTGATATTTAATAACGACCTGTCACATTGATCGATATTACAACTACATGTTTTTAAATTGGTGTTATATTATACCGATAATTTCAATTTATAAGAATCCCATTGAGAATTCCTCATTCTAATAATTAAGGTATCGTAGAGTTGGTACTCAACCTCGCAAGCACTTTTATTATTATTCCTCGTAGCAGCAGGTCATATAACGTACTTATTTACTCGTGTATAACTATAGAACTTTTCGCTAATGAAATCAATATAACATGATGTAAAATTTAAAGCACCCGGTTTCCGAACTCTCTCATATTTATAATACCTATAAAATTTTCATATTATTTTGTGATGTATACATAGCCCGTAATATATTGTCTAGGTTTGTTATATATTTCACGGATGAAAGCAATATCATGTAATATTTTATTTATTTATGGAAGAATTTTAAAAGTTCTAAATTATTGTTAACCTTAGAGTTAGTTTTAATAAATACAACGAATTCGATTTGACTAGGCCTACGTATATCAGATGCAGACATATTTATTTAATATATTTTATACAATATCGATAAAATTTTGCAATAGAAGAATCACAGCATCCTTAAGACCATAACGGCGTTTGAAATTAATGTCATCGACATATCGTAGGTAATTTAATTGTAAAATTTAGACCAAATTGGCAGTCTTCACAAACATGGAATGTACGATATGCGTCTATGCAGGTATCCGATAACACTTACCAATAATATCGGTTGACAATATTATACCTATACAACAACGAGTTACCTACTAATGTCTCAGTTAAGGTTAAATGAACATTGCGTTCATATAAACTAACCATTCTGTCTCTATTCTCATAATATGTTTAAAAATTCTAATCATAAAGGACATTTTCATATTAAATTGACCAACTATTTTTTTTCACTTTTCAGTACTCTTAATTCACAACAGCAATAATTGTCTCTTTAATTTAGTATCGTGTCTCTACATATACTAACTTCATGGTTACCGATTAGTCTCCGAATTCCGAACAAGTCTGGTCATCTGCGACGTTCATTTAAGTAAAGTCGAAGGCAATTTCTAGCTCATTTACTCTACTTTGTACATGCTTCTTAAGTTTTTATTATTATTTCAGAGGCTTAAGGTGAGACAGTGACTACATGAACCATATAATTCCAACATATAATTAAATACGAATAGTTTTGATATTTGTATGTGAAGACTAACTGGTCCGACTTATTACTTCATATATTTCAAGGATTTTCGTTTATAAATTATATTTTAAATAATATAAATTAATTTATTTAATCGTCGAACAGTTAAATTAACTTGAATTAAATATATTCAAAGTATCGTGATTATGTGAATGTGATAGAGGCGACGTTTAATAATTATTCGACTGACTTAGTGACTAGAGGTTTAGATTGGATACGAATTATGGTGCAAAAGCAGCTGAGGAATAGAGGATGAACAAGGTCACTTTTTTTCTAAATATTACAATCGAATACAAATATGAAGGATCTGTCATATATAATAATTAGTCCTACATATATACGTTCACACGTCCGCATGAGGTATCTTTAACAGCACTATAATATTATAAAACATTATTTTAAAATTCTGTAACACAATGTTGACAAATAAAATCTATGTTGTAAAAGGCCTAATAGATTCCCTAAAGGATAAGCTCCTCATTATTTTATTTTTTTAACGTTATTTATTTTAATATTTTATGAGAGTTATAAGAAAAGATATAAAAAATGTTATCGTAAAATTATCGATAAGAACAGGGTATGTAATAATTATGTATCAATAACGTTAATACGGTTAGAGTACAATAGTTTTAAAAAGATGGAAGTAGAAAGGGTTACCGTAAAGCCTAAAGGGTAAAGCTCGAATCGCTATGAATAATGATCACAATATATACACAATATCCAGAGAGAGGAGTTCACGAGCACAATAGCGTTATAAGACGCGTCGAATGATCGTTGCAGCTTTTAAATCTCGCACAGCTCTAATTAGGTTACTTTTCAAGATTAAAATTCTTATCATAGGTGATATTTTTTAGTCCATAGAAAGGCGAGTTGCTTAAGCGATGTCAATGGAGCGTACTAGAAATATATCGATATGAAAAATTAATTTAATTCAATTAGCCCGATTTATAACTTTCTTTCTTAAACTATAAATTAGGTACGTATTTTTTTTTTATTTAATTTCGGGGAATCCCGTTATTATTTATGGTTTGAACGTTTTCATAATATTAGCATGTTTCAATATTATATTAGTTACATTTTACTCACATACATGATATACATATTATCTAGCGTCCTTCTAGGAAGGCGTAAATTAAATTTATCTGAGAACACAATTTAAAGCACTATCTCATTTACATATTTACAAAATATGATAACAACTATACATAATAATCATTATATTAAAATTAAAGAATGTAATATCGCAAAACTTATCAGGACTTATTATGAATGATTAATTTTATCTATCTGGTGGAGGCAGCTTGGTGTCTTCTGGATCAAGAGAGAGGCACTCTCGGAGATAGTCTTCCATAGACCTGTATACGTGCTCGATGACGCCTTTCAAGTCATGCCCTTCATCAGCATACGCCTGAATTGAAAGAAAAAAATTGCATTTAAAGTATTTTACAAATTGCATTCTTGGGTAACTTTTAAGCAAATAAGTTGCGTATTATTGTAATAAAATATTATAGACATAAATATTTCTTTCCTATAGGTAAACTTTTTATTTAATTATACAAATATATATAAGTTAAATTTAACCAAACTCGAATTCAGAAAAAAACAGTCACTTTCTTCACGGCTAAATTACAAAGCGCCGGGATTATCCGTTGCAATGTTTTATATGAATATCGAAGAAATAGTAATTAGGTGACCGGATAGGTAAATAAGATAGCATTAGCATTAGCATTAGCAGCCCGTAAATGTCCCACTGCTGGGATAAAGGCCTCCTCTCCCTTTGAGGAGAAGGTTTGGAGCATATTCCACCACGCTGCTCCAATGCGGGTTGGCGGAATACACATGTGGCAGAATTTCGTTGAAATTAGACACATGCAGGTTTCCTCACGATGTTTTCCTTCACCGCCGAGCACGAGATCAATTATAAACACAAATTAAGCACATGAAAATTCAGTGGAGCCTGCCTGGGTTTGAAACCGAAATCATCGGTTAAGATGCACGCGTTCTAACCTCTAAAATAAGATAATCTTGCTATTATATGCTAGGTGCTGTCGCAGGTAACGTAATTAAACAGTGACAGATGCTAAGGGACACTGTTTTTTCCAATGTTAGAAAAAGTCTACGCCGCGGTACTATGTATGCGGTGTATTGAATCAAAAAGTCAATGCTATGCACAAGTTCAATCATATGTAATCAAAATTTTACCATATTGTGACATCTCGCTGGTAATGATCCTGATCGGATTTAAACACACGTTTTTCGGTAAAGTGTTGCGTGTAGTACCAGATACTTGTAATTTAAAATGACTAGTATATATTTATATCTAGAATACAAATGATGAGTCTTACTTGGTATCGGAAGAGCACGCCGGCGTCGGTGAGCGCGCGCGCCAGCTGCAGCGCGTGCGGGTAGGGCGCGCTCATGTCGGCCATGCCGTGGATGAGGTAGAGCGCGTGTCGCGGCACGTGGTGCGCGCGCTGCGACGCGTCAGCCTCCACGTAGCCCTTGTAGTTGATAGACGGCATACCCAGGATGCGCTCCGTGAACGCTGCGTCTAAAATATGCACAGCATTTTGTTATATAAAAATTGGAATAACTTGTATTACAGAATCATATTTCTTCAACAAGAAAGGATCTTATTTTTATCCGTATTTTCTCTGTGTCTTTGTTTTAGTCATATAGTTAATTAAATATTTATCAATACGCAAACAATATTAATACATTTAGAACACAAGTAACGTTTTAAAAATGAGCGATTTACCTTAAAAATTGTATATTTTTCAACGACTAAATTGTGTAGAGTGGA
The DNA here is from genome assembly GCF_905147765.1 of Vanessa atalanta. NCBI lineage: Eukaryota > Metazoa > Arthropoda > Insecta > Lepidoptera > Nymphalidae > Vanessa > Vanessa atalanta. The sequence goes on from NC_061873.1 coordinate 9,244,275, forward strand.
TTGCAAATCAGTAAAGAGCTGAGAGCCAAACGCGTCAGTAAAGTACACTTAAAGCTTTTGCGTTTGATGTATAAAGTGAAAGAACGAACTTGGTTCGTTAGCTTTTTTTTATTGGTGAGTTTATATTTTAGAAAATATCGAAACGCTTACTGTAATACAGCCAGTCCGTTATCGGCGAGACGGCTATACCGCACTTTAGCGTTGATTGTTGAGAACCCAAAAGCATCGCTGTTACGTAGCCGCCGTATCCCCAACCCCAAACAGCTACACGTGTTACATCCAAAAATTTGAAGGTTTCTAATAAATATCTGAAAGTTTAAATTTCAATATTTTCTTTATTGTATATGTATAACATGCTCTTAGGTAAATATAATAAGGTAAGTGATGTATTCAGAAGCAGTTATACTATAATTTTGATTATAAACGTGCCTAATAACAGCCAACTGGTCAGCCACCTCGACTCCACCGAGGCGACCGCGGAGCAGTGCTCGAGGAAGACCTCTTGCTCCTGCTACGTCTAATTTAACGTAAACTACGTCATTACGTGAGGACATATACGTTCCCCAGTCTACAAGAAACTGGTCAGTTACTTGTTGACTTCCAGGCCGCCCATCCCTGCAATAATAATTAATGTACTTTAAACCGATGTCATATTCTAATCACTTATCAAAAAAATCCTCATTCCATAATAATGTTTAGACCCATGTCAATGCCAACATTTTTAATGTCGGCACGTTGGTACTTGTGTTGACACAATAAATAGTAATCGAATCAGAAATAAATATTCTAACATAATGAATATATCTTACACATGAACGAGAACTGGAAAGGCAGCATCACGAAGTTCCTCTCGCCATGAAGGCGGAAGGAATAGTTGAACTCGGGCTTTGGACCCACTACTTAACTGCACGTCAAATGATCTTCTCGTTGGTAATGCCAACTCACGTAATCGTACTGATCTGAAGTTTGTAATGAGGAAGTCGTATTAGAGGGCATATATTTATACCATTTTTTTTAAAAACATCACGTTCGTTTTTTTTAAATATTTTAAGATGAAACTAATAATTGTTCGGAATATAACAGATCTCACCTATAAGGCCTCGTATCGTATAATATTCTTTCTAACTTATGTGTTCTAGCGTCATGAAGTCCAGCAAGCGGTGGACCAGGGCCCATACATTCAAGAACATAGTGCGTTATTCCTAGCTTTGGTTTCGCAGGAGAGAATGTGGCACTCCAGAAAGTGCAATTTGCGTAATGCAAACGAGCTGGCCACACAGCTAGCTCGCAAGTTAAGCAACGTGGCTCTTCTCGCTCAGCGCGGGCCCTAACGGAGTTGCTTCCTCCACCGTAGCTAGGATCTCGCACCACGTACACTTGTCTCTGTCCCGGTCTATCGGCACTACCTATAATAGAAATCATTTTTCAAAACCACAGTTTTAATGGAACAAAGCTCAAACCAAAATCCACAAATCTGACAGCTTACACAACTCCAACACACTTCTAATACACAATATAAAATAATACGCTTTTTGGAACTAAAGAGACAATGAGCTAAGCAAATAAGGTGAACTAAATGACATCAGGTTAGTAACTGAGGCAACTGCACTATTCAACAAACACCACTCAGCTGCAATGAATTCTTATACTTAATTCGATTAGCTTCGGTGGCCATATCGGGTTCCTGATTATGTGAGTGAAACTTTTCGTTGTCAAAACCTTCAATAAAAGAAAAACGAATATATGAATGTACTAAAATAAAAATATATTTAGTATCTAATGGTAAATATTCTTACCTAAATAATAAACTAAATGATTTTCCTGATCCCACGCCAGGATTTTCGCGACTTCCACTTTACCGTGCGATAAAACAGCCATGCGCTGGCGCAATACATCGACATGTTTTATGTGTGTGTAGTATTGGCCTCCGCCTTCTTGTACTGCTGCTAGAAGTAAAAATGCGCTGCCATCTTCCGAATAAACAGGTTGTTGATGGACTTCTAGCCAAGGTTCATCAGTCGCCTTTTCAGAATGCGTCTATGAAAAAACAAAATCTTAGAATTATAAAATGTCCAATATAAATTATATTAAAATAAACTAAGCTTTCGATACCTCTGTGCACGTCCAATTTGGTGCATAACAGCTGCTGTAAACGGTATAATTTTGAGCTCGGTTCATCCATACTACGCCAATGTGAGAGTTTTCTTTGCCCACCCATTGGGCTGATATGAGATAATATTCACTGAAATCGATAATAAATTATATATACAAATAAAGTTATTTAGTTACATAAATTATTTATATTAAATATTTTCGTTTCGTTTGAATGCCACAATAACAGCTTTTTAATTATTAATGTTTAAATGATAGCTAGAAAAAGCAAATTGGCTGTTCTTACATTCCATCTAATGTACTAGGAGGCTTGACTTCCCATCTGGGAGGTGAAGTTACATTTTGAACCGCTATTATCCATAAAGTGACTTGAGGTATGGAGCTGCCAGGCTGAGAATCAAAAAAGAATTTATCAGACAAATATGCGTTACAAAAATAAATAACTATATATATTTAAATAAATATATTTTAATGTTACTTAATATAGTTTTGAATTTGAAGACTCATATTTACCGTGGGGTATCTCACAGTAATGTGATCAGGGAAGACAGAGGGAATACTGTTGTTGAGGGTCGGGAGCAGGAAGCCTGATCTGGACGCACCAGTGCCACCTATCCCTTCGGATATGTGGGGAAATCTCAGCTCCGACACCTTGCTGTCGTCATATTGGACGTACAAAACGAAAGTGCCGTCTGTAGATCCCCAAGTTGCTGATGCTGTTTTTGTCACCTCCTCTGTTAGGAACAAAAATTGTTTAGATTTAAAGCTTAATTTAATTCTTGCAAGAAGAGCGTTTAGCAAATAGTAAATTTATTTTACGGCAAATGTCCCTAAACAGTTGGTTCACCAACCTTGGTATAACCAATCCGATACTCCATTGTACACGCGACCCGAACTAGCATCGGTCGTAAGACGGAGCAGAGGTGCTCTCCGAGCTGGGGGTGCTGGTCTGGCGAGGACCTCGTTATCTGCGACGAGCAATAGTGCGCCCTCTGTACCGAGCCATGCAGCGTGCTGCCATTCCCAACTGCTTTGACCTTCACCGAACAAGGGGATGTGGTGGCTAAGAAAAACAAGGTTTTATTTAAGGGTCGATTTATTAAAACTGTTATCAAAAAGCGTATTTTAAAAAACTAAAATAAAATAATTTGTGAAACAATTTTAATTATTTAGGTATTTAAATTTCGCAAAGATTTGAAAATTGTCCTCTAAAAAGGTAAGTGTAGTACAGTTCTGAAACAAATTTATTTAGAAGTAAGTAAATAAGTCTGCTTTAAAGAAAGGTCTTTGTAGAGGAACTTGAAAAACAATAAATCTCGACTGTAAGTTACGGGAGACATCTTTTTACTTTTCAACTTAGCTTAAACATTATATAAATGCGCATTGAACTTCCTTTTGTCTTTTAATTGTATTGTAAATATTAAATTATGATTAAAAAATAGATTTATATTTGAAACATGCTGAAACTTTCAAAAAAATGTTCGTTTAAAACGTGCATAAAAACTTCTGAAATCAAATAAAGAAAATCTTAAACTTCAAAGTCATGCCGCATCGTTATTTTTTTTCTCACCACATGTCATATTATAGGAATCGATTCACGCTTGTATGTTCTTGCATCATGCAAAACGATATTCTTAAGTACACAAAGACATTACTCCACTCATCTTAATAATATATTAAATTTAATAAAGATACTTATTATAAATGTTAGAATTAATTCTTACAATTAATTCGTACTTAATAAAATTCTCGCCCGTTTATAGAGCGGAAGAGCCTTTCGAGCGACTATTGAAATAACAGCGCCCTTTTAGCTCAGGGCACCGACCGCACCCTCTTTATTTCCATCCCCTCTAAACATGTAGCCATATCATATAGTATTAAAAAAATAAATTTACATTTTTAAATATACCAGTATTCTATGAAGCTTAAACACAAATAACTAACATCCATAAGCATATCATAAGCAGCTAAAAGCATTTTCAAGGCACATTTAAAACAATATTAAAAATCTACAAAACGATAAATTAGCACACATGAAAAGTCTTACTCATTTGTGACGTCATAAACTGTGTAGTGTGCCGTGAAGGTTCGTCGATAAACCTATAACATAAATAGTGACGTTTATTTGCGAAATTAATCTTCCGTTATAATATTACCTTTGGGTACAATACTTTATTTCTGTTTTCCACTTAAGGGGCGAGTGAAGTGTAATTACAGGCCCAAGGGACGTAACATCTTAGATTTTATAGTTGGCGACGCATTTGCAGTATCAGAAATAGTTTATATTTATTTACGGCTTAGTCGTTGGTCTAGTAGGTGATAATGATTTGATTCCGTTGCTCCAAAACTCCGGTTGCGTTAAGAACAAAATATTGAGAAAATTGTTAACGCTCCCAAGTAGGGCTGTTAGTGCAGGAACAATACTGAATTATGAAAGTGAGAGAAAACACTGTGCACCTGTGCTTTTATCACACCTCCTGTGCATTTGGGTATGCCGTAACTTAGGCAGATGTGACCACTTACCATACGGCGGTACTAACCCGGTATTACTATACTGACGTTACAAGTAATGAAAGATAATTTAACTTATTTTTACGTTTTGTATAGACGTACCTCCTTGATATTGTGTTGGAACAACACATAGCGAAGGTTTGGAGAACACTGATATCCGCGTACATTGAGCTGCCTCTGGATGTATAAATGATAAATAGCATTAAAAAACGTACCATTACCTTATATCCTGTTAGTTTAATATGTGTAAGTGATGTTCAGTTTATAAAAAAAAAAAAAAAATATAGAATTTAGAAAGCCAGATTGGTATTATATAACTTAGTAAATTATTTTCGAGATATATTATTTTATCTTGATAATTTGAGCATGAATAATAACCATTTTATAGCCCAAACTCAACTCAATAATTCTATATGAGTTATCATAACTCAAATCCGACTTGTAGTTCTTGAGATTAGAACCAATCATATGAACTCTCCAGCATAATAATATAAATATGATAATCAAACACTTGTGTCCAAGTGCTTTCGAATCGTCATTTAAAAAAAATATTTAATATTATCTACACAATCACAATATTTTTATATCAATCGATATTTCTAATTTTTTCGTGTATTCGTTCCTAAAATATTTATCTGATTATAATGAAACATGCAAGGTTGTCCTGCGAAGGCCCTGGCCCAAAAAAACAAGACTTTTTCCTTGTATGGTCTTCAATATAAATTATATTTATGTGGATCTGTGCTAAGTCGGGGCAGGGACATGTATATACCTTATAACAATCAGCTTCAAATCTATTGCAATGATGCAATAGTGTTGAAGTACAGCTTGATATTTATGGAAGTTTTAGTAAGATTACAAAATATGTTGGAAACAATGAGGGGATTATATATAAAAAAAATTGAAAACTAAATTTGTAAATAATAAAATAAAAACAAACAATAAATACTTAGGGCAAATTTATTTATGACCGTGTAGGGCAGGCAGATATGAGCATCCTATTTACGATGTCTTATGATATTAATATACGGTGTCACATCTAATATCATGTGGCTACTCGTAGCAAGTCTTTGTAATATGCGGTTTAGCCGCAGTTTGTGACCGGTATTGGCAGCCAGCAGCCAGCTTACAGCACTGCGCACCTCGCACGATGCTAACAGGCAATTCAGGTGGGGAAATTGAATTTGCATTGTTTGAAACTACGGAACTTTGACCGGACTCAGTTTCAAGGAAAATTTACGGGATAATTTTAAGAGGCGCTTTAGCAATTCCCACGCTGCATAACATTTAAAACTTTGTTCCCTAACTGCTCAGGTACGTCGTAAAATTTTAAAGTCTTTATTTTTATGCTTCACCTGACTGAATATTATTATTATTTATATTGTTATTTTACTTTTTCTCTCTTATGAGGTAACTAAATCCTACACACACGGGCCGTAGCCAAGCGCTAGTAGGAGCTAGGTAATGGCAGCTGAGATGGATGAGGTCGTAAGGAACTTGCGGGTGAGGCGGCAAGTGTTGAGGATTACTGCCTTTTGGAGTAAATGATTAGTGTGATGAGATATGTGTAATATATCGAGACTGCGTTGTAGGCTTTTAGGTACGATCCCAGTTGATGAGATGACTATGGGAACAATATGAATGGTGTCTGCACGCCACTGACGTTTCAGTTCTATTGCTAAGTCTTGATATTTACTAAGCTTTTCCGAAATTGTCGACTGTATGTTGTGAGTGTTAGGGATAGCTATGTCAATAAGATAAACAGTTTTATTAATTTTGTCATGTAGTGTGATATCGGGTCTATTGAAATGTATTGTTTTATCTGTGATTATGGTTCTATCCCAGTATATCCTGTATCTGTTATTTTCTAGTATGGTGTCGGGTTTGTATTTATAGTATGGGATCTTCTTATCTATAAAATTATACTTGTGTGCTAGATGTTGGTGTATAATAGCGCTCACTTGGTCGTGTCGATGTTTATAGTCAGTTTGTGCAAGGGCTCGGCAAGCAGAAGTTATATGTTGAATGGTTTCAGGATTAGAATGACAGTGTCGGCATGCATCTGATTGAAGATTAGAGGTGCGTATTATGTGCTTCTGGTAGTTCCGGGTATCAATGACTTGATCCTGGATCGCTAACATAAAAGCTTCCGTTTCTGGGAACAGTTCACCACGCCTCAGCCAAGCGTTTGACGCTGCTTTGTCAACATGTGATTGCTGTAAATCGTGGTGGTGTCTTCCATGAAGGGATTTCTGTCTCCATAAAGCAGTTTTTTCGTTCATGTCAGTAATCCGTTCGTTTTTTTGCGGATGTCGGTCTTTAAGGTTTAGTGGGGTGAAGCGTTTGTCTGCGAGCGTTACTGTTTCATGAAGTGGAGAGTATTCTGAGCGTTGATGGAAGTAGTGTCTCAGGGATGTAATTTGCTTGTTATGCAGATTGACTATATCTATTAAGCCTCGTCCGCCTTCACCTCTGGGTAGAGTCATTCTTTGGACACAAGATCTAGGATGGTGTTTTCGGTGGGCAGTTAGAGTAGTATTAATGATACGTTGAAGGTTGTGGAGCTCACATTGGGACCAGTTAATTATGCCGAAAGAATATGTAAGTACTGGGATTGCGTAACTATTGATTGCTTTAAATAAATTGTGGGAGTTGAGTTGAGATCGGAAAAGGATATTTAGGCGGTGTTTGAATTTAGTTTTAAGGCTATTTTTTGTTTCTTTTTGGTTAATCTTCCGAGCTTGTTGAAAGCCTAAGTATTTATAAGTAGTTTCTTCTTCTAAAGGTTCAATAATATTTCCTGATTCTAACATGTAGCTATTTGGGACGATTTTTCCATTTTTGACCGAAAATGTTTTACACTTATCTATTCCAAATTCCATGTGTATGTCCTTTGAGAAAGTTTGGGTGATATCTGCAAGGTGATGTAGTGATTGTATTGTGTTACTGTATAACTTAATATCATCCATGTACATGAGGTGTGTGAGAGTGGTGTCTTTGTGTGGAGTGGTAATAATGTAGCCGAGATTGGATTTTTGGAGCATATTTGAGAGAGGATTTAGCGCTAGGCAAAACCACAGTGGGCTAAGGGCGTCGCCTTGAAAGATTCCTCGTCGTATTAAGATGTCAGGTGTTTCAGTATTAGCATGTCCCGTGATTTTAAGAGTTGTTTTCCAGTTTTGCATAGAGTTTTCAAGGAAATAAATAAGTTGTGGGTGAACTTTATAGTGATGTAATACATAAAGAAGCCAGCTATGTGGTATGGAGTCAAAAGCTTTCCTGTAGTCTATATACATGGTATTAATATTTTTTTTCTTAGAAATAGCATGTTTCATTGTTACTGAGTCTATTACGAGCTGTTCTTTGCAACCTTGTCTACCTTTTCGGCATCCTTTTTGTTCTTCAGCAAGAATATTGTTAACGGCAATATGTTCGTGTAGGAGTTCAGTGATACATCCTGTAAGTATTTTGTAAATGGTTTGCAGGCAAGTAATTGGACGATATTTAGCTGGATTTTGATGGTCAGTGTCTTTTGGTATCATGAAGGTAAGGCCCTGTGTAACAAAGTGCGGCATTATGTTTGGTGTTTGAATGAAATTGTTCATGTGTTTGTGTAGTAATGAATGGGTTGATGTGAACTTTTTATACCAATAGTTGTGTATATGGTCACTACCAGGTGATTTCCAGTTGTTCGCCTTATTGAGTACTCGCATGAAAACTTCTACAGATATATGTTCAAAATTCATAGGTTCGATAGAATTAATTACTTCGTGGTCTGTATCTAGCCACGCAGCGTCTGTATTGTGACCTACTGGATCACTCCATATGTTAGACCAGAAAGTATGTATTGCATTGGCTGGTGGTGGTGTTATGTCTTGTGTATTTGTATTAGTGTTGTGTTGTGTGGCAGATGATAAGATTCTATAAAACTTTTTCTCATTATTACAGAATTGTGTGTTTTGTGATTTTCTAAGAGTGCAATTTAAATATCTTTTCAGCCTACTAGATGCGGCATTTAGTTTTTGTTTGAGGGTGTCAAGAAAATGTTCGTTACTAGAGTTAGGTTCTTCATGTTGAGAGTGTATTTTGTATTTATTTTTTATCGCTTCTACTAGTAAGGTAAGCCTATTTGTCCTATTGCCGTTAATATGTTCTGTGAGTCTTCCGATGTCTCTTCTGAGATTCTGTATCTTTTTCTGTAACCTTTTCTGCCATGCGGGTATTCTTTTCTGGAGTTGGCAAGGTTGGCTAGTTATGTCCTTAATGTTAGTTCCATTGCAGGTAGCCGCTGTGTAGGCAGCACAGTAAATAAGTGTATGAGTGGTCACAAAATCTTGTTCGACTGAAATATGTTGAGGCAGTACTTTGGTGTTAATGATATTAATAATTTGGGCTAGTTTTCTTGAGCTGTTTTGTTTTGGTATGTAGGGACGGCTAATTGGGTTGGTGTTTTGAAATTTTTCTAATGTAATGTTGTATTGTTTTTTAATTTTTTCCACATCTAGATAATTAGGGGTTTGGTCCTGTTCAGCTATTGTAGAGATGTCTAGTATTGGTTGTGTTTGTGGTGATATATGTGGGTGGTTGTTGTTTTCTGCGGATGCCGTATTTTGTGGTATAGTCAAGTGTTGTGAAGTATTTTCAAGATGGTTACGACGCAAACGAAGATCGTTTGATATTTCTTCACGGATTTCTTTAAGTTTTTGATCACTAATCATTTTGTTATTTAAAATAACTCTAAGCTGATCTGATATTCGCTGTTCACTTACTTCTGATAATTCCGGGTGTTCTGCGATTACCGCTTGATGAAGGGGTTGACGGTAAGCTGATCTATTTGCTTCTAATTCTGTAATTGTGTAGTAGTTTCTAATAATGGTTTCATTATACTCAGTGGTCCATCTTCTTCTCTGCTTTATACCTTGTTGGTGGCTATTGTGTATTTGCATGCTTAAATTAGTTTGAATATTTTGTGTTCTATCTTGGTTGTTGGTTTGTTGTAGGCTCTCTGTTACTTCTTCTTTTATTTGTTCTAATATTTCTTGAGAAAGTAATTTATTTCTGACTATAGCTCGGCATTGGTCACCTAGTCTCTGTCTAGATGCCTGCATCTGAGGAAATTTTAGTGAAAATTCGTGGTGTAGATGAGCAAGGTATATTTTACTGGTGTTCAATTTTGTAGCAATGAGGTACGTGCGCCAGATGAATTTATTCATTTCGTCTGACCATCTTTTACGCGCACGATTTGTACCTGTGGCGGGTGCAGGTTCAATAGCATGTGCCTCCTGCACAACATCCACAGACATAGGTGAAATTGTGTTTGATCTTGATGAAACCTGGTATGAAAGTGGAGATGAACTAGGTGATTCATATGAGTTGAAGGGTGAAGGTGAAGCTGAAATTATATCGTTAAGCATATCGGAATCCTTTTCGTGTTCTGCTTGGGTCATATGCTGGGGGCGTGTCGAAGGGGTATTTGTTTCGTTGCCCAAGGGATCGGCTGTAGCTTCTACGTTGTGAGTCCGCCTGTTCAACTCACAGCGACCGGCTGTAACAATTTTGTTGATGAGTGCCCGCCTGCTCAGCTCCTCACCACCGATGGTTCGCATGCTGTAGCATCCAGCATCGGCTCCAGATGCGCCCCGGCGAACCCCGGGAAGCGGCCGTAAATTGTATTCTTTTTTTCTCATCTCCATTTGGGTTTTGGGTTTGGGACCGTTAGTTGTGAAGGGCATAGCCAAGGTATTAGCAGCTATTAAATTTATGTATCTCCTGTTTCGTTTATTAACAGGGTATATATGGTTAAGTTCTTGATGACCATTCGTCCCTTCCCTTAAGCCCCCCCACCACGGCAAGGTGGTCCCATGGGGGGGTTATTATTATTATTATTATAAAACAGCTTGGAATTATAGTATTCTTTGGATTTCAAACAGGATGATTTAATTGCATTATTTATGATTATTACGTGTATATAATGAAAAATTTTATTTACAGTCTGTTCCCGTTAGTTAATTTTTTTTTTTTTTTTGTAAAATGGTGACTAGTGATTCCTCGTGAGAGCCTACTTGAATTAATTAAATTATGGTTTCAATAAAAAGTAAATAATTAGCATTAGCAGCCCGTAAATGTCCCACTGCTGGGATAAAGGCCTCTTCTCCCTTTGAGGAGAAGGTTTTGGAGCATATTCCACCACGCTGCTCCAATGCGGGTTGGCGGAATACACATATGGCAGAATTTCGTTGAAATTAGACACATGCAGGTTTCCTCACGATGTTTTCCTTCACCGCCGAGCACGAGATGAATTATAAACACAAATTAAGCACATGAAATTTCAGTGGTGCCTGCCTGGGTTTGAACCCGAAATCATCGGTTAAGATGCACGCGTTCTAACCACTGGGCCATCTCGGCTCAAAAAAAAAAATATAAGTAAATATTTAGCGAATATTATTACCAATACTTATAAAGTTTAATAAAACATTGATATATTTGAAGATCTTAAAATTATTATAGTTATTGTGAACAGAATAAATTTTGAAATTCTATTAAGGGATTAAATTTTTTTATGAAGAAACATATGTATGAATATTTATTAAATAACATTGACTTCGATATACTTAAGTAAGTAATGTATTATTCGTTCTATAAACACCACACATATATATACTATAAAATATTTAAATCGAATGAAAATGTTAAATGTAGAACTAATTTTATTTCCCACGAGTTGCAAATGAACTTTAGATCAAGACATTTCTTGAACTGTGATTACTTTCTACTTTGTTCTTTCAGATATTGCGTTTGCGGTCCACTGTTTTAACTTCTTTACGTTTTAAAAACATTGTTATGTTCGAGAAACTGACGAGTTTTAAAAATAACTTTTTCATTTCTATCAAAGTAATAAGAGTATTATTAGATAGAGAGATAGTAAGTAGTAATAAGTTATTATTTCGGTACTTTGTTTGAAGGATATTTTTGACTTCGTTTTTATATACGTATACATATACATATATTTCATTATGTAATATCATATATAAAATGATTTCGTTAAAACGGAACAGACAGTTTTACTTATCCTTAGAAAATATTACAATTAGTAATAAGTAATATCGAAATACATTTCGTGTTTAATAGTACTCCCGTATGTATAGTTCCAAAAGATAGCTATTTTGTCTCTTTTCTCGTACCATAAATAAATCAATTTACAAGAATATTTGACAAAATTTATGAATCTTTCCTTAATATTAATACGTTTTTGTTAGACTTTGTCTCGTTAAGTTAAGTTAAATTTAACAAATAATCTTTAAGACACTAATATCCTTGTTATATTATTATTTATGTTATGATTGCATATTGTCACTACAATAAAAGTCACTATCCGTTAATATTTTAACTTAATCTAAGTAATAAATTTCGTAAGAGATTAATTGATTGTAAAGTATTACAATAAATAAATATTCATAAATTCTTGTAATAGTTCTCAGACGTTGAACAACTGGGTAATTTCCTTTTCTCTAAAGGAGAAGGTTTACAGCTTGTTCTACCTCGATGATTCTGTGCGGTTACGCATGCCGTAGTATGCCATACAACAGATGCGTATCACGCATCCTTCCTTCACTGAGCACGCGATGAATTATAAACGAATTAAGCACATTTAAAGTCAGGTGTGTATGCCTAGATTTAAAATCTTGATTTTCGCTTAAATCCAAGAGTTCTAATCTACTTGTCTATATATAAAAGAAACCTTATACTCACGAGAGTGTGATTCGTGACGAGTACAGTGAGGGAGTTGTTGAAGGTATCGAGCGCCAACAGACCGCCGTCGTCCGCTTGGTATACGAGCTGATGGGAACTGACCCAAGTGGTGGGTAGTCGCTCGCCTGTCAAGTCTCCTCGCAAGAATTCGTCGAGTCGCATACGACGACCGGACCAGTAAAGTAACTCGTCCACATACCTGTTAAAGAGATAGTTTTAGTATTGCATCATTATAACTAATGTAATTCCTTTTTTTATTAGATGGGTAAGCACATGCGCAAATTAGCCATGTGATGGTTAGTGGTCCCCATCGCTCATAAACATTGGCGCTCTAAGAAATAATAACCATTACTTTCATAGCCAATGGACCTCCAACCTTGAGAACTAAGATGTTATGTCCTTTGTGGCTAAGTTACATTAGCTTACTCACCCTTAAACCGGAACGTAACTACAATACTAAGTATTACTGCGTATTATATAAAGTGTAGTAATAAAGTACTGTCTGAGGGGTAGGTTTGGAGCGCATACCGCCACGCAGTTCCAGTACAAGCCGGTGGATACAATAGTGGCAGAATTTCACTGAAGTTAGACATAGATTTCCTCACCGTGTTTAATTCACCGACGAGATTGAGATTAATTAAAAACACTAATTTAGCACTTTTAATTTCAGTGCTGCTTAGTTGGTTTTGAACCCGCAATAATCGGTTAAGTTAAGCTCGTGTTCTAACCACTGGAAAATCACGGTTCGACATCTGTAGTAGTAATGATTTATTTGTTGTATTTCGTTGCCCCAGGCCGTATTTCTAGAGGGGAAATTCCGCGTGTGAATTATGTCCGACGTATAACATCGCAAAACGATTTTCACATGCGAACTTGCATGCAATCACACATGCTACGTCACTAATATCGGATACGAGGTACGTTGGATGTACCGAATGGCAATAAATATATATGATGTAGTACATATGTAAGAAATAACGTCGGATATACTGAAATCGCAGTAGCCAACTATACGTGCGCAATGCGGCTGTGAATTTTAAAGTATGTTCTGGTTACTATCTTAATACGATATTATTTTTGTGCGTAGGCAAAGATAAACTAGCTTAGTATCTTTTTCTCCTCTGTTTGTGAACTGACTTTTTTGTAGATATTTTCGAGCTTTGAAATCGAATTGAAAAAAGACTATAAAAAGAATAATGTACACTTGGAAATTCGGACATGTTTTCCTTCGACAATTTTGTGAAAGATTTTGAAATATTTTATAAATTAAACAAAATTCAGCAGTGATGAAAACCGACTTACACGCTGCTACTTGCACGCTTACGTTTATACGCTGTAATGATTTTTACTCTAATTATTATTATTATTATTATATTCAATGTCGCATATTACCTTCTGACATTTTGCGATTGTGTTCTACGATGAGACTCTAGTTTGTTTTTACAGAATAGCTCCACATCAAAAATGAATTAATTAACATTTATATTAACGATAAATCTGATGATATATATTACTATACTTCTTAAAGAAATAAATTATATTCTGCCTTGTAATGTATATTTGTAACGAAATTATTCATTATTTAAAGAATTCATGAACAATATTTTATTCAACCGTCTCGTTTACACTCGCGCCTATGTTAAACATTTTTCTAATGGTTATATAACAATATTTTGAATATTAGACAAGCAAATGTATTATACGTAGTGACATTATAGTAAACAGAAACTTACCCTAATAAATATATGGCGGTGACGATACCAGCGATCACAAAACTGATGACCATCAACGAAAATATGATGCTTCTCCAGTTGTGGCCATCTCCCGGGTATAGATCCTAGGGGAAAGTCATCAAAATGTTATTAATTGATCAATGTGAATTTTATGTACGTATGAATTTTTCATGCTGGGTTATAGTGTCCTCTTTTTGAACAGAAGGTTTATACCACCACGCTGCTCCAATGTGGATTGGTGGACGCATGTGTCCAATCATATCATTCGACATGTGCAGACATACACACGATGATTGCTTTACCGTCATGTACGAAATGAATTATTGTTATTAACATAAATGAAGCATAAAAACGGAAAACCTTTGCTCTTATAAAATAGTAGTAGATTTAGTAGTTTTATATTGATGTATAAAATGTTGCCTTTTAATTTGATTTCAACAAAGTTTATCCGCTCTTAAGCGTGTAGGTGCGGATGCGGACAAACACTCACGGAGAGAGGCTCGCAGCACGAGGACTTATTTCGCAAGGACGGACGGTAAAACCAACACTTTTCAAGCAACATTTTATAATTGGCACTGACGAAGTGGTATTTAAAATTATGAAGTATTTTTGCTGTGTTCATTTCTATATTTAATTTTACTTGAGAGTAATTTTAAGAAAGTTTTAATACTATTTAAAGTTGATCGCCATTTAATCCATATTCACCAGTTTAGAAATTGTACTGTCTTTCTTTATATACATATAATTATTTTCACTAAAGATAGAGATAGAGAGAGAGAGTTATCTCAATTCTCTCTGCTGAGTATTTTAGGCGGCGATATTTTTTAGAAAAAACATCTGCACCAAAAAGTACTATGGACTTTATTTTCAAATACACAAATTATTTAACTGTATATCAATTACGTACGTATATTAATACGTTATAGCACACTGTTGGAACATATTCTAAATAATGTATGGATAAATTAATATTGTAGATATTATACCTCTTCTTTCGCAGATTTCGGGTCGGCGACCTGCAGCGTCTCGTCGGGCGGGAGGCGCCAGGAGCCGCCGCCGCCGCCGCCGCCCGAGCGGTCCGTGTGGCCGGTGGCGTGCATGCGCCGCCGCACCCGCCGCGCGCGCACCCGCCACCGCGCCGCCCTACGCGCCCGCGCGAACCCGCACCGCCCGAGCGCCCGCGCGATTCGCGCCACAAGAACGCGGCGCACGCACCTCCATCACTGTTGACAAAAATATTATATTAAAATATGCATTGACTGAATAAAGAGAAATATTCGTTTATAGTTTATTTCCTTTACTTTATGTAATATATAATAATGTATTTAATAATATACAACTGCAATTTAATAAAAAATAAACGATATGTGTTTAATATGCTTTTTATTATTATTTGGTGGAGCTCGATATTTCGACATTATCTACGAAAGTCTTGTTCACGAGTCTCGGGAAAAACATAGTATATATCGTATTAAATACTTGTAGTAATAAAAATATTCATGTTATTTTAAAATATAAGATATATAAACAATATGGAATATTAAATCACTAAATGTTTGTAAACATTGCACATATAAAGATTTACACGATTACACTCGATCCTACAACTATAGTATCAAGTGTTTAGAGCATATAATTAGACAAATGAGTATTTTTGATCAATGTTATAGCATATTGTGAAACAAATACTTAATACTGGTATTTAATTCTAAGAAGATCACGTGTCTGCAATAAAATGTCTCTGACTGACAACACATTCCTCAGCCTTGTTTATGTTATTCACAGAGAAAATCAATTAACTCTGTATACAAATTGAGAGCAGTAGACTTAATTAGTCCGAGGGGTGCGGTCGCTATCTAAACAGCTACCCATTAAAGGTATTGCGTAGCTTCGCGACTGAATGGAAAAATTAAATGTACGAAAGATATTTTAATATAAAGGTAATATTTAAGGTACTTAAATTATGGGTAGTGATATCATAGTCATTATTACATGTATGTTTAATATGTGAGTTAATATGGTGTAAATAAATAAGGATTTTTTTAAAAATAGGTTTGCAGATCGGCAATTGGGCCACCTTATGGGATGTATTGTCAGTATTCATAAACGTTGGTAGTTGCATCGTCGAACTTAGATTTCATGTCTCTTGTGCTTGTAGTTTTACTGGGTAGCTCATTCATCAAACCGGAGCACAGCAATACTGCGCTTTGATGTTTGACGGCAGAATGTGTAATAATTACATATATTTTGCACTAAGCCCTACCGCTAAGTATAAGTTTTATGTCAAAATTGCACTTCATTGGTGATAGCTTTTTTTTTAATTTCCATTTAAGATGATATGAGTATTGTTTTTGGGATTTTAAAGTGTTCTACTCAAATATTCTTGATAATTATTTCCGTGCATTTAAATTCTCAGAAACCAAATAAGCAAGTCTGATTGCTATATATATGACGTCCTCCCACTCCCCTATCGGTCCGCTTATAAGGCATATAAAGTAATAAAAATATTGTCTGTAAATTGTAAAATATGTAAATCTATTATCACCACTAATTAAAAGAGTTACCAACGAACACGAAGATACCACTTGACAAGTATCTTTCTTTTTTGCTGGATAAAGATCCGAAGGACGGCTTATGCGGAAATCAACTACTAAACGGATCGCGGGAACGTAAAAGATAAAAATCTTGTTTCGTATCTATAATTTGAACTACTAAGAATAAGACTTTGTTTTATAATTAAGACATTTTTATTTTATTTTTTATCTTAAATAAAACATATTGAAATGAGGAAATAATAATATTGGCCTAAGAATCTCGTGTACCTATAATATTAAATATGAAAATTCGGAAAAATATGATAAATATGATATATTTGAAGCTGGCTATTAATAGCAGTTGCTGTTAATTATATGCTTTCTGTCAGTTTATCAAACAAATCTTAGCACGAACAGACCAAATTTATTTTGGAACACAAATGTGTTACATTTTATTGTTAAATAAGAGCGTTGTTGACAATTTATATATAACCATACTACATATAAATATGGAAAACTAATTGAAGGCGAAGGAAAGAATCATATAATTCCTGCATTTATCGAATTAAATTCAGCCACATGAATATCTACCAATACGAATAGGAGCAGCGTCATGGAAAAACTCGAAACGTCCATGTCAAAGTAACATATATTTATCTTTTATCAGTTCATCTTTAACATCATGAATACAAAAATTATTGAACGAAATATGTTATCGTTTATAATAACAAATATGCATTACGATATGGGCACTATGCCCGTAGGTTAAGCGGCGACACGAGAAAATAAAAACGTGTGGATTTGGCAAGAATAGTGCTGACACACATTCCTTTTTTCTGTGGTGTCGACCAGACCAGAGTGTTAATTGTACCGAGCGGGTAGAAATCGCTGCGAGAAAGCTTTAATGGTTTTATCTAGTCCAAAAAATGTCGACGCTCCTGTAATAATTCACAGAGATTCACATCTGAGCCGGAACGTTAAAAAAGTAAGCGAGTTGAATATTTAAATGAAAAACCGCGGTGAAAATTGAATATACCAGAAGTAATTTTACTTGCAGATGAATGATTAATATTACATATTTTAATATTAAGTTGTTATACTGTCTTAATCTCGTTAAAGTATAAAGTGTGTCGAGGTAGTGGATGTTGTGTGTAGAATAAGTTGGCAGTTTGACTAAGATTAATTGGATGCAACGGACGAACTCTCCAGAGCGAGGAGATGCTTACATCTATCGGATAGTTAATAACAGTAGGTCTTTCAATTTACAAATTGTCATATTTAATTTTTTACGAACGATCTCAAATCTCTGAGGACTTTTCGAGATGGAAGCTGCATTGCAGATGTTGGCCTCCTGAGCAATGATATAATAATTAATATTTTCTTTGGACGAAATATTTAATTGAAAATTATTAAATATGTTCTCGAATAAAAAAACAAATTTAATAATTAACGATGCCCAGGTCAAATTAAGTTAATTTTTTTACTCATAAGTTCATAGCACAGAATAATAACATCGTATCAATATATTTGCAAGTTTTAAATCATATTATAATACAATAAATTATATCCTCGGTATATATGAGTGACTATTAATACTTGCGTCATACTATACTAAATACAATAGTCTTAGTTAATCTCTAAAACAATAATAACTATTCTATAAAAAGTATTGGTGTCATGAAAGAGCGTTATCATTTGTATTTTGAATATAAACATTAAAATAAAATACGCCATATTTGAATAGCGTTTATTTTAAAATTTAGTTTTTTTTTTTTCAATTTGTTTTTATTGAACTTTATCAAAGGTGAGATTTTGTACATGAAAAAACGATGAAGTTGGCAAACGGCCAGTCCAATTAATTGAGTCTTTAGTATCGGCTCTGCTTGACTAGGACGCCGGATGATGATTTAGTTCAGCCTATAGGAACATTTATTCTGCTTTCGAAACAAAATTTACTTCATGGCGTATAATATTTTATTTTAAAGAAAACACAACATAATATCTCAACTTATACGTTTACCTTTAATTTTGGATTTTTATTGAAATATTGATGCAGTTACCTTTTCTTATTTTTAATTTTTAAAGTAGGTTGGTAATAAGTAACTCATGCTAAGTTAGCCTATGAGTGAGATTTACGATGTAATATTTTTTTTTAAGAATTTTATTTATCATATAATACCAATTTATTAATCTTTACATATATAAATTTTCTTTTTGTGTATAAGTTAACTCCTCCTAATTTTGATCGATTTACATGTTTTCTTGTGATTCGGAAAGATTTCGAAAATAAAATTAATATTTATAGGACGGGCAGCTAGTTAAATATACGTTTTATATTAGCTTTATTGGTATGTAACTTACAAAGTCAGTATATAAACAAATCTAGGAAGTAGATTCTAACTTACTACTGGCTTCGTGTAAATGGTGCCGCAGCCGCATCGGCGCCGGACCACAAGTTTATATTATATGAATAACAACCGCGAACGGGCCGCGTACGGAACTGCCGCTGGCGTGCTACTATTTCGTGTAAGTATATATAGTCAGCGTAATGACGTATAAGGGCTTTTTCACATTGGTGTTCTTGTTTTATTTTATTTATATTTATTTTATTAATTTCTTTGCATATTCTGAAAATATATCTTCGTCATATTTGAACTTTTCAAAACAAAATTATAATTAATATTTTTTTCCCTCCAAACGAAAACGAGATGTATTTTGTAAATATATTTTTCAGTTTATGTATATTTGCACGGTTTTTTGTTGTTTTATTTTCATTTTCATATTTTCCCTGTTTAACTTAGGATTGACTTTAGTTTATTTAATTTGTGCAAATAAAATGAATTATTAATAAGTAATATGAATTATTATTACTACGACCAGTGTTGACAGTATGTACACAATTAATTATTGTTCTTTAAAATAAGGCATTACTCATATATTGCCCTACTGGGCTGTGATCAGTACCTACTGTCCAATGCGGGTATTTGCAATGTACTCGTAGCGTCATTTCGGCGTCAGTGTGTATTTTCACGAAGGCGGTATCGGCGTGCTATAAATATATAATTTGTATATTTTTTGCTGTCTTTGTTATTATGTTAGACATCTCACGCACACTAAGACATCTTGTACGCACGAGCATCACTCATACCTTTGCACGCCGATAATTCACCGTGGAGGGGCGCGCCTTCGTGATGAATATATCTGTATACGAAGCCACTTTGATTTGATTTTGTCAAGTCTCATAAAATACACTTAAAAGATTGATTCAGTTATAATGTCAATTATTTGAGCAAAATTCTTTACAAGGGCAACGAGTTAAGGTATCAATATACAAATAAATACGGTAATATGGATGTATTGCTCATAAACTATCTGTCACATTTGTGAAAATAAAGTGTTATACCATTCGTCTTGACTAAAAAAATGACAAATATAAATAACCATAGCGCAGGATGGTGAAAATAATCTTCCAAGCAACTCATCCATATGGGTGTTTACGAAAAGAAATATCCTGGTTATATTTATTTTCGTAAACACATAGTTCTCTGAGTAATATTTTCTTTTATATTTAATATTGGCCTACGTGTATCGTCTATTGCCTGCAAAACCCAGCAGACTTTATCGTACTTGTATTAGTATGTATACAAGATGTCAAGCCGATCGGTTGAAAGCTAGAAAGGGATAGACGTTGATGTACTGCAGTGCCAGCAATCGGCGTGTTAGAACAGAGAGGGTTGTATGAGAAAATTGCCATGAAAAATACATGCAATTTTGTAATAATAAACAGTAAACAAAATATTCCCCACTGCTGAGCTAAGGTCCTTTCTTATTGAGGAGAAGGTTTAAGAGCTTTCCGGAGTAAGCATCGAGCCAGCGTGGTGGACTATGCTGCTCTAATGCTGGTAATTTACTAGGTACCCGCCCCGGCTTTACACGGCTAGACTCACTTCGTTTACACCGTAACGCATAATGAGAGCTTTCCCAGTTGGCATATTTTTTCCGACATTTTCAACAATCATATATTTTTTGAGCCAATTTATACAAAACATTAATATCTTGCTTTAGTGAAAACCGTACCAAATTCGACAGATAGACAAAAGCGGCGGGCTGACATTGTTTCATATGATTACATCGTAAACTATATAAATAAACAGATATTATTTTAAGATTAAGTGACAAATGTACAAACACTCAAACTATTTGTAACATCAGTAAAATATATCTTAAATAAGTTATATTCTATAATGATCCAGTTAACGAAAGCCTCAGCGATATGCAACCGAAGATTGGTCAGCTTGTGCTGCGAGAATAAGCTTAGGTATGGTACGGTATAGGTATTAGCCCTCAAGGTATGATGTGGCTACGTGTAGTCAAATCACTTTTTCCATACACTTACTAAATGTTTAAGCTGTGTATTCTCATTGGTCAACCATTAAGTCATCGCTTGCGGTTGACCAATGACCGTTCAGACAAAATTAAAATAAGTGAATCTGACTTTGATCTCGTTTCATAACCTGAAGGTTAGTCATGTCATCGGCTAGTGCCGCAACCTCAAAATCTAGGTATCTGACCTCTCGTTAAGCCAAGCGTAGCAACTCAAGACAAGCCAATAAAGCGGTCAAAATGTAAGCGAGTACCTAACAAAGCCACGTAAGACTTTCAAGGTGATCTTCAGCAATGTATACGACCAAAAAGAAATGTAAGAAGTCCTTTGCTGTTAATATTTGCAATGTTGCAATTTGTTCTAAATATTTCTTGCTTACATCTCAGTGCAAGAATCTCAGAAAATAATTGTTATAATATTTACATATTTTTTAAGTATGGTTATTTGGTAAGTATAAATTAAAATTTAATAATATACTGAACGTTCATTGGTCGCCTGTTGTGTCATCGGTTGCTGATGAATCAACGGCTATTCAGAAATATTAAACCAAATGTATATTTATATATATATATAATAAAAAAATTAAATCACAGTATTTATATTGATGTGTGACAGAAAATGAATATACCAAATAATTACATCTCTAATATTCCTTTCTCTTAATGTTGTTAAATTGATGTTTTTTAACGCTACCCGTTTCCACGAATGGCGCTTCGGTGGAGAATTCATATAAAATGACGACTTTGCTGATCTATTCGGGTTCTCAAATGTCATATTTAAATTCTCTTATCTGTCTTAAATGCTTTCGGCGATAATTAAAGACAGAGATAAAATTTCATGGTCTTTATGCCAGCTTTAAGAGCTTCATTTTATCATGGTATACGGCGGAGTGTGATAACTTTAGATTGGATAAGCAGAAAGCATACATCGCAGACTGTAGACAAAACATATCTAAAATTACTTATTTGCGTGTGTAATAATAATACAAAAAAATTATATAAAGAACTAAAGTTCTATTTCCAAATTATTTTGAATACTATCAATTTGGAGTACATGAAACATTTACATAATGTAAAAATTATATAATGTGTGAATGTTATATATTTTTAAAATATAGCTTACTCGTTTTTGCCCACGGCTTTACTTCTTAGGGTGGAGGGATGGGGCGTGCTGCCGTTTTAGGTTATAAGTATAAAAAGTCAATGTCCTTTTCTTTAAGGTTCAAGCAATTCACACCAAATTTCATCAAATTTGGTTCAGCGGTTTAGCCATGAGCGTAAAAGACAGAGAGACCGACTTACTGTCGCATTTATGATATTAAGTAGTATAGGTGATGTCAACGACCTCTTCGCCGTCTTTAGACGAAAAGAAAATTATCCGTCTGGTCGTAGTCCACTGAGCGCTGCTAAAACTGTAAGATAACTCTAAACCTTTGTCCGTAACATTTGTAAATATCTTATTGAGATAAATAATAAATATAGTTACAGTAATCCATTCTTATGTTTAAAAATATGACAAATTAATGTTCCTAGTTACACAGTATTCTTAACTAAAAAAACAATAATCTTCATAAAAAAAAATGATTCTGTCAGCAAAAAATAGCACTTCTCAATAAATTTAGAACTGTTATTATATATATATATATATATATATATATATATATATATATATATATATATATATATATATATTAAGATATTTGAATAAGCCTGAAATATATCACCCATTTTATAGGCCGCAATGGATCAGCTTGGTGGAATAAGCTGTTCATAATGTCGTTGGCTGAATACCCATGCGAAGTTATTATTATAATAAATTGATCCTATTAATTTAATTAAGCTGTCCGCTTAAAAATAAATGATTAAATAAAAAATTTGGTCATCTGTTGTAGGTAGGGAATTAGTCAAACCCATCTGGGTAGGTAACACTCACTGAGTTTGGCAGTGTAACTACAGGCACAAGGGGCATACCATCTTTGCCCCACCATTGGTGCCGCATTGGCTATGTAAGGAATGGTTAATATTACTCATAGCGACAATGTCTATGGGCCGCGATGACCACTTACCATAAAGTGGTCCATTTGCCCATCCGCCTACCTAATTAATAAAAAAAAACAGGGGTCACACAACCGTTAAATTGGAAACACAGATTTTTTTAGATAAAGTAAATAATTTTTCTTATTATGTTTATATATTTTATATTTTTACTTAACTGTTGCCTAATATTGTATGAATTATACTTAGTGATTGCAATTCGTTTCAAAAGAATATTATAGTCCTTTGTTTGAAAATATTACTTTATTTCGAGAAGTTCATTGTCCACCGGCTTTGTTTCGGTGTGAAAAGCTTTCCGTGCACTCTGAATCTTATCTGTTCAATATAGCCAGTAGGATTAGCACTGCCGCCGTGAAAAATTGTTTAACTGCGGATTGTAATAGACTTTTCTTTTTTTCTTTCGTTAAAAAGATTCTAGGAGAAATAAATTCGGCATATTGTCTATATATTTCGTAATCGTTGAAGTTAATTAATAAAAAATATTTTGTTGGATTATGAGTTTATTTAATCATCATAAAGGTTAATCGTTTTTTTTACACTAACCAGCTCAAATCAAGTAACAAGACCAGCAGCTAAAAAATGGACCCATTATTAGAAAAATATATATTAGTATATATCAAGAACTTTTATGTGCTTAAATATGTATTGAAGTAAAACTCTTGAGTTTAGGTACGTTTCCATTTGTAACGCTGTAAAGCTAACGGGCTCTGATGTAAAAAGAAGTTCTTCAATTTTATTTTATCACAAAGCAGGTGATTAATGCAACCACAAATGTGCTTGGTGTGAAAAACTCGAAGATAATTAAACCTCACGAGTTTAATATCGAGCTAGATTTTCAGCCTTTGATTAGGATCTACGTATTTTTTCTCATCTCCAATCAAAGAGCTGTCTCTGTTCTCTCAAAGTAATTAAAACAAATTTCATGATAAAGTTTTTATGTTACAGAAAGAAAAATCAAATAATATTTATTAGGATTGTGTAAGATTTGATCACAACAAACGAATAAACCAATCATAATCTTTATTTTCGTCGTCTATAAATATATATTTGTAATCGAAAACAAAAAGTTTACCTTTCACCTTTAAATGTATGATAATATTGCATAACATAACCTCGAAATCGATTTATTATTGAAAGATAATATTAAAATAATAAGATACACTGAGTGATACTGAAAAGAGTTGGCCACGGTCCAATCGTGTAACGTTATATTAAAATGGAATTTGCTATCTTTCAACTCAAAATATGGCAAGGTTTTTAAGCTTGACTCTGCAGGTTTTCTTTCATTCCTGGAAAGAAATATCTTCATAATTCAGTCTGGTCATTTCTCACAACTGTACCGCTCGTGTTGATTTTTCTCAACCTTTTTATAGTCTTCCGCTAACTAGATTCTTTTTTGTTGCATTAAATTTGTGTCACGTGAATAATTCCTTCTGAAATTAGAGCTTTTTAATTTTACATGAATTAAAAACAGTCGAAAGAGACTTAGTAAAAGTGTTATTTTTTTTTCCACGAGACTATATTAATTTGCGATAAGTTTTATGTGATCAGCTACCTAGCCCTCGCCAGCGACGGTCACTGGGGCTTCGAAGAGTAGAGCATTTCGAGAGCTTAGTTCTCCGGGTCGAGAATGTGTGCTGGTACACGCTTTTCAAATATTGTTATGTTTTTGCTTATATATTCGATAGTTTCCTATGAGAAGGTTTGAAATTTGCTTATTGCGTCGTTAATTTAGTTATGTTTTCTAGCTTACACGGCTGCATATCACAAGGGTTTGTATTCCAGATAGAGAAGTTATTGAGTTTATAGTGATCTGATATTTTATTATAATTTATAATAAAAGGTGAACTGACGTTTTTGCTAAATTCGACATTACCAGTGAGTTGAGAAGCTTTACGTCTTTCTGAGACACAGAATTAACAACGCCGAACTAAGGGAACTGCCCTTCTCCCGTTTCCTTCTGGACAATGACGGTTTCACAGGAAGAGGCCGCGGCTCTCCCCACCGATTCAGTTTTTTCACTCAGAGGTGACGCACGTTCCAACGAAGGACGCGAATCTACTGATAGACTCTCGCATTCGTATTCTCCAAGATGTCCTAGGGCGGAAAGCGCACTAGCATTATGCACACTACACTCCGCTACGAACTTTGGATCTTAGTTCTGCAATGTCGGACGTCCGGCAATTGACATGGACACAGCCAGCTCCCTATTTCAGTTCCACAATATTAGAAAGCATTCTGTGCATGGAAAAGCGTGTACCAGCACACATTCTCGATCCAGAGAACTAAGCTCTCGAAATGCTCTACTCTTCGAAGCCCCAGTGACCGTCACTGGCGAGGCCTAGGTAGCTGATCACCTGAAAGTTCGAGTTAGTTACTAAGCCATCAAGGCATTCAAAGTCATAAAATAATAGCACTTCGTAAACATAAATATTCAGAGTTAATTTCATATTTAAAGTCCGGGTGAATATACATAGAGTTACTTGTATAATAGTATTTACTTTATTGTTATTCAGATAAATTATATAAAGGCATTAACATTTCGAGGTACAATAAAACCTTTTAGTTCCGCGTTGTTAATTCTGCTATTTAATTTATTCCTCTTTAATATTGTTTTTCACGATTTCAATTATGTGATAAATAAAACTGGCAAAGTTCGTCATTTTGTTACACTTTTACATTACATTTTGTACTAATACTACTGACTGACTACCATAGACTAGTGAAACTAATTTTGGTAATTATAATGTCATGTCCCTTGTGCCTGCAATTCAAGTGGCTCACTCAGTTAAGTAGTGCTGTTTAGCAGTAGAATGAGTGATGAATATCTATCAAAAAAGGAGGAATTAGAAATAAATAAATACCTGTCATGATATATTTTTGACGCAGATGTATAATGCCTAAACGTACATATATATTAATATTCATTAAAAAAGTCATAAAGCTGTTCCAGACCTTCTATAACAATATTATTTAGAATGAAACTTTGATTGATTAATGACTCATTAATCCATCATAATTACATTAGTGTTTATATAATTACCTAGATTGGTAGAGAGCTATTATTGGTATGCAGATTAGCTCAACACCTTATTAACAGTAAGTATTTACTATTCGTTTTTATTAATTTTTATAATATTGTTGTTATTAATAAATGTTATTGTTATTAATAAAACAATATCCGATAATAATTATGTTATTCATTAATTGTTGAAGTTAAGCGATGCGATGGTAAGCGAAATATAACGTAAAATATTTGTAACTACTGAATAGTTGTTTAGCATTGTGTTAACGTGAAAAACATGCACTATAACTATTGAAAGAAGTTTTTACAGAAATATTATACTAACAATATCCCAAATTAATTAAGGAATTACTAATATTCCTATTTACCCTCCTTTTAAGCTTATCACTTGTGTTAGGAGTGGGGTCGAGGATCTATTCTGCGACTTTTAACTTCGCTAGGCAGCCTGTAAACCATTGCGCTTTTGACGCTTAGTTGCCCCCAGCTTAAAGTTGCCCTAGCCTCGGAAGAATAATTAAAAAAAAACTGTATACGCAAAAATAAATATTTATTATTTTATTTATGAATATTTGAATCTTTGTCCTTTATGCGTTCCTAAACTAATCATTGGATTGTAATGAAACTTTGGTGAGTTTTTCGGCGTACGACTGCGAAGGTTACTGGGTTAATAAAAACAAGAATCTTTGTATATTTGCCCTTGAATATAAACGATTATAAAGATCTTAATCGCATGTTTTTTTTATAATTTAGGTAGGCGGACGAGCTAACCTGATGGCTGTGGTTGTCACCGACCACAGATGTTGGCGCTTTAAGAAATAGTCACCATTCCTTACATCGCTAATGTGCTTGGGATCTAAGATGTTAGGTCTGTAGTTACACTGATCACTCACTATATTGACTACCGGACTACCGGAACACAAATATTAATGTGTGTAGGTAGAATACAAGATAAGGTTGGTACCTACCCAGACGGGCTTGCACAATATGAAATCTAAATGTTAAAATTTCACATCCGCAATTAGCTGAATATAAAATTAAAATTTACATGAGATTATTTTAATGATTAACTATTGTAATGTTTTGGTCGAATTATCTTCACATGACTCATAATATTTCGTTTGGTTTGATAGTTTTTAATATCGAATAAAATATATTACTATTTCGTATTAATATCGATATAATTATCATTAAGTACTTCAATTATTTTGACGGGTACAAAAAGTTCAGGTTAAATATTTAGTTTTAATTAATATTATTCACATTTGCACTAACGAGTAGTAAGTATTATTTTTGTACAGTTTATTCATTTAAAATATTATATAGCTACGTAAAACTATTATCAGCCAGTAAATGCCAGAGGTCCCACCGCTAAGGCATTTACTGGATTATTTATTTTTAATATACTATTTATGATCTGGATTTCTGTATTTTATTTACTCCAAGACTACAAATGTATATTGAGCAAATTTATATATAACAAGTTTTTCCGAAAAATCCAATATGCCAAGTGTCATTTTAGTATAATAAAACTATGGAAACATAATTCTTTTAAGTTTATTTTTTATGATATCGGTAGGCGGACGACCAAATGGGCCACCTGTTGGTAAGTGGTCACCACCGCTCATAGACAATGGCGTTGTAAGAAATATTAACCATTCCTTACATCACCAGTGCGCCACCAACCTTGAGAACTAAGATGTTACGTCCTTTGTTTCTGTAGTTACACTGGTTCACTCACCCAGCAAACCGGAATACAACAATACTAAGTACTGCTGTTTGGCGGTAGAATACCTGTTGAGTGAGTGGTACCTACCCAGACGGGCTTGCACAAAGCTCTACCACCAAATAAAGTAACTTGTATAATTGTTAAAACATTCACCAATAAAATTGACGGTAACTTTGTAAGTGTGTAATATGTCGCTTAAATTTATAAAATTTTAATGACTCTCGGGATATCTAAACTGCTTTTAGTGATCTTTGAATTTGTCATTAAAATCGGCAATATCTTACGAGTATAATAATATTATGTAAGATTAATTTTTAATAATTAATGTTTGTCGTAAGCGTTCATAATATTATCATTGTCAATTGTTACGGTTTTCATCAAGACACTGTCAGACGCCGGCGTTATTACGATGGGAACTTCAGTCTTACCGATAAATTACGAGTATTTCTTTTTTTACTGACCTGAATGTTGTTCACTAACGTGTAGTTTAGTGAAAGAATAACACTTAATAATGTTAATATTGGTCTTCTTCAACACCATCATAATATTGATTAGGTTATTAGTAGTTGTACCACATTTAATGTTAAGTCTCACAAGTAATAATAATTCTGTTTCAGTGTAATCATCTAAAAATGATACTGTTCTGTTCATTTTGACATTCGAATTTGAGGTTAGAGGACCAATGATTTAAAATATAAAAGCAACATATACCTACATACTGTATAAAATAGTATTGGTTTCCGATATAAGTAATATTCCATCATTTTTACTTGTAACGGTAGGTAACCTTGTTTTTATTACCTTAAAATTCCTCATTAATCCACTACATCACGTCATTTATAAAACGATTTGGGAAATTATTTTTATATTTGGGCATACTACCCGTTTGATCCCATTTGAATTTGAGGTCAGTTATTTTTTTTTTAATTAAATACTTATATTATTATTTTTTACTACCGAAACGAATTCCTTAATACCTAATGTTAAATCTACCGTTAATACTATCAACGATAAATTAATTCACAGAGCCACTGAAAAGAAAGCATTCACTTACTCAGATTATAATTAACTTACTTTGTTGTTCCAGCTCCTGTTGCAATGGAGCACGCGCAAGCGGCTCTATCTGTTATTAATCGGTCCGCAACTCTTTATTAAATCTCAATCTATTCGTTGATTCACCTTTTATTTTTCTAACAATAATAAAAATGTTGAGCAAAGACGATGGCTTATACCGTTTACAGATAATCTTTCGTTAGAGAGGATTATTTAAGAGAATGGGTAAGTGCAATTAAAATAAAAAAAATGTTTTCAATTATAATTGAAAACTAGTAATATAAATTTCATATTTTTTCCGTTTCTTTAGTAGAAGTACATACATTAGAATTGGATAGATGTTAAAGCTTATCAGTCGATTTTTAAAAATGGTTGAAGATTGGCACATAGTTGTGGATAATTTATTTTAAGAGTTTGACAGTATATTGCTGCAAAGGAGTTATTATAGGGTCGTGTACGGCTGTATGGGGCTATAAGTTTTATGAAATCCTTAGTTATGAATGCTGATAATCTTCTCAAGCAATAAAATGCGGTGTTTGAGGTATTATGCCATAAATGCAATGAAGTAACTACGATGTCTGATTAGTAACCATTGAGCCTGATACTGAGAAACATGATCAAACTTTCGTAGACCAAAGATCGATCTTATGAATAAATTGTGCATCCGTTCTAATTTATTCAGAAGTTCTGCAGATAAATTCATGTAGCAGATATCCTCGTAGTCCGTTATTGGGAACAGGAAATAATCTTTTTGCTTTGATTGGTATTAATTTATTCCATCGCCTTAAAAAATATATTTTAAATCTCAGGACTGACTTGTACGACATAAGGTATCTAGGAAATAAATTTTATCAATCAGAAATTCAAGTTTTTTAACAGTGTCTAAATGGTAACATTTGGCTATTCGATAAGAATGTCGGTAGATTGGTTTTAGATGGATCCTATACATACAGTACCTAACAGCTGCAATATTTTTTTCAAATTTACGCGGAGACTAAAATTGACATCATATTGTTCAGCCTAATTTATATTCATAGTAGTATGAGCAAAACGAATCCATGTGTTTTTCATTTCATATGATTTCCTAAGATTAATAATTAAAAGTCATATATTTGTATTTAAAGGCATTACGATCGCTAATACAGTTATCGCCTTTTCAACGCTATTGTAGAAATCGTTCCATACATTTTCAAGAGCAGTGAGTGCACTGTTAGTTAAGTACTGCACTAAGCTAGAATTGAGAAATTAGGTTAGATTTACTCTCAATAGAAAAAGAAGAACATAAACAGATCAAGAATAAGATGGAAGTAAAGAATTGGAAACATTGGCAATATAAATCACAAAAGCTTTGCGCCATAAGGAATAAAAAGTCTGGTAACTAAAGAATATTTAAAACGATGAACTTTATTTTATTAAATATATTCTTAGTTAACTTTTTATTTTATTAATAATAATTAGCTTAGACTTATTGTGCATTATATGGTTACTAATGTGATGTCCGTGGGAAAGTAAATAAAGTAGGCCAAAAGTAAATGAGCTATTATTGTAAATATGTTTTTAGAAAATCGTCTCGTGTATCTTTTGTAAGAGCTTCATAAAATAATGGATAATATCTACAACACTTGATTAAAAAATTAATTATTAAAGTCTTAATTTAGTATCACTATAAATGAGTGCGTGTATGCATATGCGTGAGTTAAGAAACTCGCTGTAATAAACTTTCAGAATTGATTTGATTATAAGTGCTTCTAGATTGATACGTCATGCTCATAAGTTACTTGAGGGATGTGCATATTATGCTTCCAACGATAAATCTCTTCACGCTATAAGGATTTTGTCTGCTTACTGCTATCGTCGGTACACGGAGGCTGGATACAATCTATACCGTGAGATCATGTCACATCACTGTGACGTGTTCAACGATATTTCAATTTATTTCCGAGATAACATCACGTCGAAATGTATTAAAACAGTACTCACACGTATATTTTATTTGAAAGTGAATAGTTATCTAGTGATAATATACGCCAAAGATAAATCGATTTATTTGTCTTGAGAATTGCCCTGATGTTGGAATTTCCGGCCCATGCGATTGAAATTAGACTTATAAGGCACTCAGTCAGTATGATTAAAGTTACTTTCGTTTTTTTTAAACGAACGATTTTATTAAAAATATTGTTGAGTATAAAAAATCAATTCGTATTTTATGATTAAACTATCCAACCTTTTCAAAGTACCGGTTATTTGAGCTGTTACCGATCAAAAGAACCATTAGCGGAGATGAAGTTGTAACGTTGAATTAAAAAGGGAAAATTCAATGAGCTTGTTTTTAAAGGTTTCCATAATCGCACTTGATAATGTTAGATGAGATTATACTATTTGAGATAATTCGATTCTATTAATAATAATAAAACAACACGCTTAAAAGGAAGTCGTTGTAGTCTTTAGTATTTTTTTATTTATTTATGATATAGGTATGCGGACGAGCAAATAGGCCAGATAAATGGTCACCACCGCCCATAGATCATGGCGCTGTAAGAAATATCAATCTTTCCGTGCTAATGTACCACTAACCTTGGGAACTAAGATGTTTTGTCCCTT
This sequence comes from Vanessa atalanta, assembly GCF_905147765.1. Taxonomy (NCBI): domain Eukaryota; kingdom Metazoa; phylum Arthropoda; class Insecta; order Lepidoptera; family Nymphalidae; genus Vanessa; species Vanessa atalanta. Next base: position 9,275,757 of record NC_061873.1, read on the forward strand.
GTGCCAGTAGTTACACTGACTTACTCACCCTTACATACGCAGACGGGCTAGCACAGAGCCCTACCACCAAGTAAATATAGTAATATGGTATTTATTATGTTATAATTAATTATTTTTAATCTTTACTCATATTAAAGAACAAGTACTGTTGTCTTTGAGAACGCGATAATCTCAGTATTTTCTAGTATAAGTAGAGTGATATAAAACTCTTCTTATTGATTAATAATCTGCTAATTGGGGAGTGTTAGCTATATGACGACACTACCATAAGGAGTGGAACAGCCAAACCGTTAACGTCAACCAATCTGACTATACCAAATAGTATGAACAGGTACGTATACAAAGACAAAATAGAACAAATGAAACATGTATATTTCATTTGTACATTAACAGCCTGTAAATTTCCCACTGCTGGGCTCCTCTCCCTTTGGGGAGAAGGTTTGGGGCATATTCCACCACGCTGCTTCAATGCGGATTGGTGGAATACACATTTGGCAGAATTTCGTTAAAATTAGACACATGCAGGTTTCCTCACGATGTTTTCCTTCACCGCCGAGCACGAGATGAATTATAAACACAAATTAAGCAATATAGAATTTTCACGTTGCCTGGTTTTGAACCCGAAATCATCGGTTACGATGCACGCGTTCTAACCACTGGTTCATGGTTCATTTGTACAACCTGCAAATAAGCGAGCAAATAAAAGAGCGAATGCCATAATAATTTTAATACTCATTGTAAAAATGGTATTAGATTTAAAATAAAATCGAAATAAGTAAATCCTCTTTCTAAATCATTATGAAATTCTATTAATTAGAAAAGACCACAATCCGGTCTAGTCGCAAAGGAATAACTAAAAAGTGTTTAAATTAAATACGAATACGAGAGAGCTAGTATCAACAGAATCTCATGAATAAATTCATGGCACTAAGTTCACTGGATATCTTGAAGCTTAAATTTCAATTGTTTATCGGGCACCTCTGATTTACATGCTGTATTAATAACTAACTTCATCCCCAGTATTTTGCTACGCTACTATACTATTATTTTATTTTACAAGCTATTATTAAGGATTTTTTTTTTATCTTGAATTTACTGTAGAAAGGCAAATTATCAAATCAGTTACGGCTCGCCGTCCACAAGAATCCATAATTCAAATTATATTTAGCGGTAAAATTACTGGTATATAGGTGGTATGTGATACAAAGAGATTTCTAAAACTAATATAAACATCAAATTATATATAAATTTCAAATCCTATTCATATTCAAATCCTTCAAATTTTAATAAATTCAAATCCATTTGATAGATCCATTCATTCACGAAGGCGCGCCCTTCTACGTTAAATTCGTATCGGCGTGCAGGGGTCTTAGTGTGCGTGAGACCACTAAGAGTAAGACTGCAAAAAATATACAAATTAAATTATAGTTGTTAAGTTGTAATAAATACAACGCCTATTATTATACCGTTTGTGGTACCACTACTTGTTAGTTTTCTTACCTGTATATATTTTTTGGTTCAATTACTAAAAGAGACAGAATGAGCCAAAACGCAACATCTAAGTCATCGTAGTTGGAGCGAACTGACAGTGTATGGAATGCTTTAACATTTTTATAGTTTAATGTCTATAGTTAATGGTAATATTAAGGTACTTACAACAACTACATAGTATAAAACAAAGTCGCTTCCCGCTGTCTGTCTGTCCCTATGTATGCTTAGATAATTTTTTTTATTAGATAGAATGATTCAAGAGGAAGGTTTATATGTGTAATAAATGCATAATATATTTTAGAAACACTGATAATTTTAGAGGTTTCTTATATAATGACGTATGATGACATTTTGTTGCGCTTACATTGCAAACGCTAGCTAAATCATAAGAGAGATCAAAGTAATGTACTATATTAAAAAGATCTACAAAAACGTCTGCGGTGGAATATTTATATCTTAGGGATAACACAATGTTGTTTTAAAGACATTCTGTAGTATATTTAGTATCAGCATTGCACCCGTGCAAAACCGGGGCGGGTCGCTAGTTAGGTAATATATAACGTACATAGTTTGATTCAAACTAAGTAAACGAATTCAAAGTTTTCAGAAACAGAAGGAAGGTAACATAAGCGCATTGAAAAGTTTTCTACATCTCAAAATTCACAATTCACTAATGTCTTTAGCTTTAGGAAATCGAATATTTTCTCGCGATCATTCTATCTCGGAATGCTCCATTCTAAAGTTTTCTTTGTAAGTTGCCGGTAGTAATATTTCTTTTGGAAAAGTTAGTTAAAAATGTTCTCCTTTTAAAATTGTCCTGTTTAACAATATATTTTCAATTCACGTCCGTTCTACTGTATTGTATCGGCACGGGTGCCAAGTATTCGGAGGCAGTAAAATTCATGAAACAAAAAAAAAAAACAGTGATAGAATGCCGGCTCTAAGCATCCAGATAAAGCGAAGTAGCCAGAAAGCTGTGTTACGTCACTACAATCGGAAAGGAGTCAGAGACGAATTATACAGCTAAATTATACTGGGAAAAGAAATAAAATGTATTAATTTTATTTTAAGTCAAAGCATTTACTGTCCTCTTCTCACATACTTTACACGATATGCGTTTTTCTCGCTCATACAAGATTACAGTGAAGCTGGCAACTAAAGACCACAGATAACTATTACCTTGTTACCTGACCATTGCATCAATTTTATTCGTCCTTTAAATTGTGAGATAAATTAATTCGCTAGTTAGTTATTTGTTCGTTTATTTGATGATTGAACAATTTAAATTAATATTTAGAATTATATTTAATTAATATAAATCAATGTTAAAGTGTTTTATTTTTATAAGTCTAATTCTAGACACGAAAAAATTGAAATTAATTTATCAAACAATGAATAATTAGGTATTTAATCTTATTAAAATGTTATCTGCGATAATTAATCGGATTTGGATACATCCTTTGGGTACAGAGGGTTATAAAACGATGATTCCGTTTGGGAACGTGACGCATGTGTTCTTTCCTTTATATTAAATATATAGGAAGTATATAGGATAGGAGCCATCACCAACAAAAATACATTGCAACATTATTGTAAATATTGCTGTCGTTTATTGACTTAAGTGTGAAGCTTATTAGCGCATCGCAGCGCACTGCAAGTTGGCTTTAAGCTCGTGTCACTACGATATTCATAGCTTTATATAACGTGCCACCCGCAAAATTCTAACTTAAATTAATGCGTTTTGCGAAACCATTTTATTGTACGTGTATATCATACTGAACGATCATTGTAGTCGTATTCTTTAATACTACTTATCATAACTCAAACTCGGATAGAAATAAATGAAATATAATATTTTAAAAGGCAATTAAATCTGGAAATGATTTAAATTCAATTTATATTTAATCTATATTTATATCCCCTGAAGTTACAATCGCAGTATCAATAAATCCCGTATCAATGTCACGTGCTCACGAGCTATCGGTTGCAAACGATACCTGACATGCACACGGCGTAAGCCAACGTAGCTATGTTAAAATCACGTTTTAACCGCAACCTGCTTGTTGCATAACCTTTATACAGTGACAATGTAACTTGTGTCAAAACCACAAATGCGACGCGTCACCCCCACACGCGATCATTGTCTTGCCCTGGTGTGAACTTAACTAGATATGTAATATTTCATGATAAATATTAAAAATATTAAAAAATATAATAAACTTTATTAAAATTGTTCTATCCGTTTCGCTTAAAATTATTTAATTTTTTAATTATCTATAAAAATATACTTATTGTAATATGCGACAATATTTGTAAGTAAGACATTATATATCGATATTATAATTTGCTTGGTAGGGCTTTGTGCAAGCCCATCTCAATACAACTAACTTATCAGATATTCTTCCGCTAAATAGCAATACTTAGCGAAGGTACAAAAGTAATACTCCATGAATACTTTGACACTGGTTTCTAGTAAGTTATTTTTGATAAAATGACAATAGCAACCTATAAATTTAATAATGAGCTGATTTTTTTTTTCGTTCAGACTCCAGATTCAGTTCTCTATTCAAACTCGCACTGGATGGCATGGATACTTGCAGCATGTGATCAATGTTTACATTCGATACATTGTATCCACTGCTCGTCTCCGACGATAGCTAAAACGCTTCAAAATAACGAGACGAAATCAATCTACATCGTCTGATGAATTGTTATTTTTACTCGTTTCCTTAAGTTGCCTTCTTTGTATTGTCTCCCTTCTTTCTCTTTTATATATTTCTTATCTTTTACGACTGCATCACTACCAGATTGTAAAATTGTTTTCATGATTTTCTTTGTGCCAATGTATACTTCTTCAATCGCATGTTTAGTATCTTATGACCTTTATTTAATACAATCCTCGGACATGCTCGTGGAATAAGTCTTATATCTTGGTCAGGAAGGAATAGTCTGAGAAGATCCCACTTGTACGATGTTGGTGCAAAGTCAGCGTCTTTAAATATATAACTATTAATTAGACATACACACGATATCCCAGCAATAGCCAGGCCTACATTTTTCACAAGAAAAAACATATGACACTTAAATAGTTAACAAAAATAATGTCAAACGAAGTTATTGACTCCATATTTAACAATAGTTGTCTGATTATATGAAAAAGCAGCTAAACTTTTTGTCACAAACAAACATCTATCTGGGGATGACCATCTATACAATGTTGAACAGAATGGTGAGATATTAATTAATGTTTTTTAAATGTATTAAATAGTAATTCTAAAATACTTAGTATTTAATTAATACCACCACAAATATCTTGCCGCAGTACGACTTTGTGGGGTTAGATCTTTGTGTTAGAAGTTCAACTTTACTTCTCGTGTTTATTTCGATCAAAATAATTGATATTCTTGTGGATGTACCTGATATTGTTGTAAATATATTGGAACGCTTCCGTAAGTATTGTAGAAAACATTTCAAAGGGAATCTCGAGATTCAGGCTATAAATAGACCATAAATGTTGTCTAAGTAAATAAAATGAAATAAGTATATATGAGATAACTGGTTGGAATTGATTGTAAATTTATTTATTTATACTAAATTATTTAGGACATTTTTCGAAAGACCATTGTTTCCATGTGAAACTTTTCGGTATAGCTTGGGGTATGACCGACTCGAATGCAGTGACGGCAAAATGCGGACCTCCTGTTATGCCCTCAGGTCTCCGCCGCCGCTACCTCCTTTTGTTTTCGTGGTGCCTATACGATATGTACTATATTAAAAAGGCACCATGTTGCTATTTAAAGTAAATTTCTATTTATCTCATTAACGAAACCTTTTTTTTATAATACTCCATATTCATTTATTTATTTAACTCCACAATTTTTAATTATTAAGAATATAAGTTCATTGGAGAGACATTTGAAAATATATTTACTTAAACTAAGTTCCACGTGATCCATTCAGTAGCCTCATTAATCTTGTCTTCCCGTGTGTGTTCGCATATCATTTATACGCAAACACGCAAAAGCACGAACAAGAGATTAAACATGGAATTCATTGCGTTGAAAAATATATAAAACAAACAATGATTAATTATTTTATACAAACGTAAATGGTAAACGTTCATGTAGGGTTTCGTTTTCTCTCACAGATTAGGTCTATCTAACAAGATCGGAAATTAGATAGATAAGAAATCTGATGATAGATAGATAAATATGAAATTATTATTATTGTAAGTAAAAAATGTGTCATCGTTATTTAGTTTTTAATATATAACGAGCGAGAAAGGAATCCAACTTTACAAAATAACACTCATATATTAAAAGCTGTTTAACAAAGATTCGAATATTTATATTTAAATAGAAAAAAACATCGCAGGAATAATCGCAGTTATTCGAGAAAACGTTGAAAGATTTTTACAAAATTCCCGATTTCTGTATTTGGTCAAGAACATGCCAAGACTTTGCGGAGAATTGGTGGCGTAACAATTGATGAGCTCACTCGAAGTCGGTTCATTACCTCGAGTCGTAATGCCCGGTACTGGGCAGAAACTAGGATGTAACAAGCTTATTGCTTTTACTACGAATAGGAAAGCCAATCTGACATAGCAATGTACTTTAATTCCAAAGTCGTTCTACTTATTTTCAATGTGAAATCTTTATTTTATTAATCAAAGCATTCGAAATTTGAATTTATACTGAAATGTTTAAACAACAACGGAAAAAAATTATGAAAAACATTTTCAATTTGAAATTATTAAAATGGTATATTAAAAATGTTTTATTATTTTAGGTGATAGTTACGTGTGCACACGAATATTGGAAATGCCTATCGAAGCGTGTAAATCAAGAGCGGTTGCCAACTCATTGTGCTCGTATTTGTGTATCGGGATATAGCCCGTACGTTCCTTCCCTTTAATTAGTTACACTCGAACTATCGAATATTGTTCAATAGACGTTGGCTCCGTTTTATTCAAGTATATAATGTCAAATAGCAAATATTAAGTAATTTTTATATACGCACAATTAAAAAAAAAAGTTTTGAAAAAATCTTGGTCTAAAATAATATTATATGGTCATCATATTTCTTTAAATTATCGCCTGTTTATCTCTTCGCTTACGATTTATTGATTAAAGGATACCTACCTAAGAAAGAGTTCGCAGGGTTATTCTAGAAGGAATTTCATAGGTTTAAGAGGTTCTGTTCGTGCCCAATGCAGAATATAAAATAAACTTTTAAAAATAAAGAATAAAAAGTAAAGAAGTATTTCTACAACAATTCTCTGACGAATCACGCACTAAAGGTGACCACTGCAGTGAATATAATCTTTAATCTAAGACTACAGGAAATTGGGGATCCTCTACGTCGACATTCCCTTTTTAGTTTTCTTTCTTTAGTTCTTTTAAGGTCCTTGCACCTCATTATATGTCCCGAGATGTGTGCGGGCTACTATGTGAGTGATTTTTCGTTTCTGTTACAAAAACCTCAGTAATTTTCCTTTTTTCAAATAATATATATAATTATAATAACGTTGCTAGATTAAATTAAATTTTTGTTTACATAGTTATAATAAAACAAGTTTCTAAACGTGATATATATCAATATAAGACAAATATAGCCAAAATGACATATATATAATTAAGACTGCTATATAGGCATGATACTCTACACTATAAATAATTGTAACTTTTTACAACATTTGAAATAAACTTTGTATTTCATATTTCAAGAGTAATTCTCCCTAGCCACGCACAAACACATGTAATGCACAAATATCGGAAATCGTTAAACATAAGTATTCATCGTAGTAAAAGGAGGTATTTCGCCATAGATACCGATATAGTCACAAAAAGTGGCAATATTTCTTACCAACAAAAAATGGGTTAACTTCGGCCACAAGCGATACTAGTTTCACAAAAATAAATAGCAAGACACCTGGGCTTTTAGTGCACCAACGTGCCTTCGTGCCAATAACTACCTTGTTTTTTAAGCATTTGTTGTAATATAAATGTCTAAAGAATAGACATTCATCGAGTAACAAGTTTTCATCATCAACACATTTTCATCCATACTTACTTACCTAGGTTTCCTATATCTAATACAAATCGAGTATATTAAAATTTAAGATGTAATTAAATAGAAATTTTTTAAGGTTAAGTTTCACATGTTATAAACACTGGATTATCGGCTCTAATAATTAAAGCACTGTAAATATAACTATAAATATTAAATTAAAAATGTTTTTTTAATTAAGATTCTCGTTGAACTATTTCGATGTTTTAAGCGGTCCCAGTCAGAAAGTTTGTTGGTAAACTTTCGAAGCACTAATTAAAAATCTGGTAACTCTATCGGTATGATACAAAATTATATTCGATAATGGTGAATCTACTGAAACAGTTTCTTTCTTAGCATTAAATTTAAAATATGCTCTATTTAAGAAAGTTCATACGATTTGATTTTAGTTAAATGATACAAATAAAATTAAAAATCTTATTAATGAAAATTATTGGATGGCAAACTTTTGTTTAAATTTTTATTTGCTCATTTTATTTGACTCTGTTCCCAGCAGTTCAAATCGCTTTCGATTTACAAATTGATCCAAAATAATTTAGTTAGCTCGCGGTAGTACAAAAACTTTTGAATCATTATTTTATAAGTGCGTGCCTGTATATACGTGCGTGTATATGAAAAATAGCAAATTAACCAAATGAAAATTCATCAGTTACGATTCAAGCGTTCTAACAACTCCGCCATCTTGACTGATTATATTTATTTACACTAGAATTAAATTACTCCACAGAAACACGATTAAAATCCAAAATATCGAATGCTTTTTAATTAGCCCTTGATCTTCATTTGTTACTTGCTACACTAACTTTATTACCTAATAAAGAGCAAAATACCTCGTCTAATAATATAAGAACCGTGAAGAGCGAGTTTTTCACATAAAGTATGATTTTATGAACGTTCATTCATTTAATCGCCCAGTTCATTTAGCCGGAAGAATTCAGCCGTAATTAACTTTTAACATTCGAGAGGAGAAAATTGATTCCGGTTAGCAGTCTGCAGCAGTGTGTAGTGTAATGTGATGTGTTTAGGAATTACTTATATGATCATTGGTTATTTGCTGTCAAGAAATATTTCATTCCCAAAAGAACGTTTAGAGGTATCATTTATAATACTATCGAGTAATTGAAATCTCCTAAATGGTTGTTAATTGAAACTTCTCATTATATTAACTATTAATAATATTTTTAAGTTAGTAGCTCAAGACTGTACGTTAAGTACAATAAAAATTGTACATTATATAATTGACGGATATTTTACTATATTTGAAAAAAAAGTAAAAATTCAAATAAAAGTATTGCGGTCACAAAACAAGATTATTCTTAAAAATAATGCTTTATTGTGAAATTTATTTTACTATTTTATAATTAATTTTATATTTAGTATAAGAAATCGTTTTTTGAGATGAGGTATATGTTTTTGTTTTAGAAATGTATGCCTCAGGTCGAATAACAAATAAGTTTCTCAGCGTGCCAGCTGTGCTTAATATGTCGGGCGTGAACCCGGACCTCGGGCGAGGACAAACAGACCGATTCCAATTTATTACCTGCAACGCAACTGCTTCGCCTATATAAAATAGACACAAATTCATATATGAAATTGCATATAGATTCTAGGTTATTAGTTACGTATCTTCACTATTAAAAATATAAATTATAATTTGTTTTTATTAACGACTCGGATTTTATCAAGACAGATTTATATCACAGCGTCTAGTTGTGAAGCCCAATTATGGGCAACACAAGAATGTTCCGAGTTAAAATTGAAATATCTTGAAAAATGTTCAGACGGAAGGCAACAATGTTAAAAGCAAAATTTACGATTTGATTAAACTTTCTGCAGTCTCCAAACAATGCCTCGGCTTGCTGAACTAGGATTCAAAGTTTGTTAACACTTCGTACATCGCGTTAGTTTTCATATTGAATACCTTTTTCATTCTACATTTTTTTTTTTCGCTTTTATGTATTGTCTGTAGCTGAACTTGTTCGTGTAATGGAAGCATAATATTCTACTCATGACAATAACAAAGCCAATGTTTCATTACGAAAGTTAGAAAAAGTTTCACATTTTAAATGTTATCCGAGTGTAACTGGCTGTAAAAAAGCTGGACGGAAGTGGCTGTGACCGGAATGTACGTCGCAACGAACAATCGACTTTAATTTTCCGAAAAAAATACTTTCTTTAGTAAGCGTCGAATAAAATTACTACATTTTATTTAAATTAACACGTTTTATATATTAAAATATTTTTCTGCTTAAATTCTAAACGATGTATAAGCCCAAAATATTTGAATTCAAGTGTCATTTTATTTACGTGTTACAAATTTGGTGCTGCTAGTAATTCACAGGTTCGGAATTCTCTGTAATTTGGATGGGTGGAATAAGCAAAATCAGACTTTGTGTTTTAACGAGAATATTAAGGGAATTAGGTGTTGTTTCACTAATTCGTATGTAATTTTCGTTGCTGGTCAGTTTGCGACATTTCAAATCATATTTATATATATTTTACTTGTCATCTTGTCATGTAAATGGTGACAAATTTCATATAATTAATTTATTTCGTAAGTTAGTTGTTAATAATTTACATTTTTCCTTTCATTCTTATTTAATTTATATATTAAGTAGCATTGGTCACTCTAAGAGAGACGTTTCGCTTACTATATCTTTTTGCATTCGTCTACCTTCACGGTTTGAAATTTTATTGATTTCGCTTAATTATAAACCGAATTTAAATCACTCAGCTATCGGAGCTAACTCAATTATGTTTTAATAATTAATATCATTTCAGAATATTTGAGAACAGATATATTACAGTTTTATAAAATAATCTTCACGTTTGTCATACAAAGCTTTCGATTGAATTTTGGTTAATCATAGTTTTCTATTGAAATTTATACAGAATTCATTATAAATATCAAAACAAAAAATAAACAACATAAAAAGATTGGATGAGACTCTTAATATTTCTATGGAGATTTTTTAGTTTTTATTTTAATTCACCGCTATACCAAGCACTGGAATCTTTCAAATGTCGTATCGTAGATGCAGTTTCCTGACTGAGAGCATCCAGAATTCAGTTGTTACTGTAGGCATGCTAAGCCTATATCCTAATTTAGTTAAAACTGTCCAAGCACAACCGGAGTTAAAGTGATTAAAAATTGAAATGTTAGTTTTAACTGGTTACTTGATGAACGGTGATCAAAATTATTTATTATTTTATTTATCGTCCGTGGCTTAGGGATTTGTTTACATAGTATAATCAAGTAAATAAGTAGTAGTAAATATATATGCTTACAACTATTTTTTTGTGTGTTTCTAATATTGATTTTAAGTACATATATTAGAAAAAATCCGGATATTTTTTTGTTTTGTAAAAGAGTTTAAAAGGATTTAAAGATTTTTTTTTTTCTGTACGTTCGTCAGGCCGTGAAATAAAGCATTAGTACTTAAATAGAAAAAAACGGTCCCAAATTTTTTTACATGTTCATTCTCTGTATTCATTATTTATTACTCGGGAAGCGAGAGAGTATTTTTTCGGGTACATGGAGGAAATATAAGTAAAAAATATTACCTGAAAATCCTTTAGATTTAACTGAATTAGAGATACAATAATTTCACGCTGTAGTTAAAGTTTATGTATGTCGTACTAAATGAATATATTTTTTTAAGTATACTGATATACAGATTTGGGTCATAATTGAGATTATGCAATACATTCAACGCGAAAATTTAAAGATTACAAAATTCTACAAATAGGCGGGTAACATCAGTTTTGTAGGATAATGAACACTCAGCAATCTGGAACGGCTCTAATCTTTTCATTCAAATGTAAAAAGAGTTGACGTTTCACTAATTAACTTGTATTGTATGTCTCAAAAACCTCTAAATATTCTTTAGCTTTTCTCTAACAACTCCAATAAATAAACTATAAAATATGCTCACTGCAGTATATTTAGGAAATTACCCCTTATGCAGCACAAGCAGAAAATTGTTGCAAATTTTAATAACCCCTTTCAACATGTAAATGCAGAGATTAAAATCGTTTCCAGGTTTCCGAGAATGTGTTGTTCTCATTTTTGGCCTATGTTGCGTAAACAAAAAAGTTTTAAAGAAGTCTCAAGAGCTAGTCAAAATGGGCACGAGATGTTAAAGCTCTTAGTTTCATAATCTGACAGAAAATACTTCAGAGGCAGGTTTTACGTGCTTGTGCCACGGACGAAAGTGTAAATATATTCAGCTTCTAAACTCCGGGTTATTGCTGAGGGATTTTTTCAATGGCCTAATAAACTAATTGGTCTCAGGAAGTGGCGATCTTCAATCTTGCAAAATAGATCAATAAGGAAATTGAACAATATATTATCTAGGAGTTTTTTTTATTTTTATTGACCAAAACAAAGGTGACTATTTATTTTATACAACGATACTATTCGCATTGGCCTATTGGCCTATTATGGTTTCTGTGTGGATAGCGAAGCTTTTAGTTGTAGCTCTGAATGTAATGATAAAATCACATGTTACAATTTTAAGTCTGATGTTTTATAAAGAGTAATAATATCTTATTATATATATAATGGCAAATCATGATTGCTGCTCACTTTATATCTATACACGTGACTTAGTTCTAGCTTACAATATTCTAATACCCAGGTTGTAATGACGTCACAGTAATATTCATTTTCAAGTCACGACTATTTTTGACAGAATAGCTTTTATTAAATTTCCATGATAATGCATTTTACGAATAAGGTAAATTTTACGTTTTGCAATATATCAAGGATATATCTCATAATATCTCTGACTTACTAAAATTAATGTCTACGTCACAGTGGATATTATACGCACAAAATAAAAAGAGATGAGCAAACAAAACTGAAATCATAAAATGTTTTCAAATCCCGTGTTCAGCATTTCAAGAAAGATGAAATCAAAATATACTTTTATATAAGTAGGTTTTTTTATGATATAGTTAGCAGAAGGGAAAATAGGTCAACTGATGGTATGTGGTCACTACCGCCAATAAATATTGATGCCGTAAGATATATTAACAATTCCTTATATTACCAATGCATTACCAAACGCGGGAATTAAGATATAATGACTTTTGTGCGTATAAGTATACGTGTAATGTAAGTACATTGGCTTACTCATCATTCGAACCCGAATCGGAACAGATCATACTGAGTATCACTAATTGACCGAATATACATATGATGTATGTATCTGATGATTAGGTACCTACCCAGAGAGGTTTGCACAAAGTCTAACCTCCAAGTAGGTTTCGACGAGGTCATTTGGATAATCATTTAACTAAAGTAAATTCAATTTAAAGTTACTGCTGATTTGGAATGTAGATCTTACTGAGAAAAACAAGCAAGAAACGAAGTAGTTACTGCGTTCCATCAATCATATACGGTTGAATTTATGTAAGTATCCTGTGACCTGTATGAAATTCAAAGAATACTAACTCCAAGCTCTTTCATCATCTATTTAATCTCAGAAAGTCATTACCGTCGGTGCACATCACATTGTCCGGAATAATTGAGTGCGTCAATTTTCGCAAATGTTAAATTCCACGTGAATTTCACATTCTAGAACATAGCTAACATAATAATACATATTTAGTTTCCCCTTTTTTCAATTTAACCGAAATGGTTTTTAATGTTGCATGAATTGCAAAAAGTTGTACATTAAAATGAAATTTTAAAATTTCATTCCATAGTTCAATTTTAAAATTCTCGCTGTTCCTTTGTAATTCACATTTAAAGATTATATTTTTTGCTTAATCATTGTTAAATAATCTACTTGGTTCAAATAAAAACCAATTTTACCTTATTATTTTTCAAGAATTTTTATATGTTATCAAATGTTACTTAATTCATTTACAAACTATTTTTATAGGCCAGTGAATAAAGACAAAATAAAGATCGAACTTCGGAAAAATTGTACCATTTTTTTTTCTCGAAATTTTAAGAGCTACAAATTTAATGACAACAATTTTTACATAATTATGACCACTCACGAGATAATCGTGAAAAGCTGATTGTCGCGACCTTTGACCCTGGATAACTTTCTTACCGGGACTTTTAGGTTTTCGTTTAGACCACAAAAGGAAGGTTCATCCGAAAATCCAGCTTTCCCCTAATTTTTCCGAAGTGCGATGTCTTTATTCAGTGGACTATTAGGTTGTAGATATTTAGTAATTTTTATATCCTTTACTAGCGACCCGACCTGGCGACGCAAAAATTAAGAAAGTCAATTTATTTTACGTTATATATTTATTTATTAATTTAAAAAAATAAGATATAAAAAAGTTAATTTAAGAAAGTTATAGTGCAAAAGATAATAAGGTATATTAAATATCCAATTACATAACAGAAACAGCCTGTAAATTTCCCACTGCTGGGCTAACACCTCCCTTTGAGGAGAAGGTTTGGAGCATAGTCCACCGCGCTGTTCCAATGCGGGTTGGTGGAATACACATGTGGCAGAATTTCGTTGAAATTAGACACATGCAGGTTTCCTCACGATGTTTTCCTTCACCGCCGAGCACGAGAAGAATTATAAACACAAATTAAGCACATGAAAATTCAGTGGTGCTTGCCTGGGTTTGAACCCGAAATCATCGGTTTAGATTCACGCGTTCTAACCACTGGGCCATCTCGGCTCTTTATCCAAGTAGCTAACATATTTATCTAAATAAGAACAAATAATTATTTGGAGAAAATTGATACGAAAATAGCCTAAAGTATTTTATTAGTTGGTACTAATATAAAAAAATATTTATTATGCTATCGTGGAATTTTGTGTAGGCCGTTTTAAGAACTAAATCATTAACATGATATTATTTTATATACACAATATATCCTAAAGTTTATCCAGCATTGCCCATGTGAGAGTACGAAAAGCGTTTCTTGGATAGCACCTTAACAGTACAAAATATTTACAAAATATATATACAAACCTTTTTCGTTTATATCTATGAGTGAAAATCGCATCAAAATCCATTGGGTTTTGATGAGGATAGCGGAGAAACAGGCAGAAACAGAAAGCGACTTTGTTTTATACAATTTATAGATATACATGGTATTTATTAAATGCTATTTGAAGACATATCTTCTTTCTTGTAGAGTAAAATGTATGTTTTTAAGGACAGTTACGAAGGACACTAAGACAGGGGGTACATGTCAGTCACCTCCTCGTGGTGTACCCTGGGCAACGGGGCCGGCTTGAGCTTGCTCGTCAGCCACGGCTAAGACTGGCGGGAGGGATGCCGCGGGGCTGCTCTTGGTACGATCCTGATCGGCGTCAGGGCGGACCATGTGAGTGGCCTCGGGGGAGTTCGCCACATTGCCACGTGGAGGATGAGGGAAAAGGCGCGCACAAGGCGCGCTTCCCACAAATATTCAGCCGCCTTACGGCGGCTGCCGCTGGTGGGGTCGCGGTTGCATGCCTTTGGCGATCCCGTGGCCTGACCACTCGGCGGCATGGTGGAAACCCGAGGATGGTTTTAGTGGGTAGGACAGGGCATTAGCATTAGCGTGCCCTGGAACGGGGCATTAGATCCCGGTTGAGTCCCACATACCCGTCCCGGTCCCCCGGCATGCCTAAATGCATTTCCTCCTCGTAAAACAAAAAAAAAAAGGACACTAAGACAGTTTGTATCTATACATGTTACTTAGATCCAGCTTACAATATTCTACTATCCAGGTTGTACATATATACTGGACGACTCGTTATGCACGCTCTGTATCTTATTCTGAATGCTACATATTATACTGATTTAATTGTACAAGAGTGTCGAACCATACACTGCATCTTCTCATGTTTCTTCATATATCTTAGAGCAGGCAGTTATAATGTCCGAACCCTTAAAGGTTCTATAACTGGGCTAAGGGTTATCCATTGTGCTTTGGTAGATACGCAGAAATTCATCGGACTTTCGGATTTACATATTTCGAACTGATTTCTGTTATAATAATGATATTCATTTAAAATTAAATTCACACATTTTTTTTTTTAATGTATTTATGATTTCTGTTACTTTTAATTTATGAATCTGGAAGTGCTGTGTGCGTTTGTAATTCACGAGCGTATTAGAAATTTTATAATTGTTATGTTAGGTTATTTTTCAATAATATGTTGTATTTTTTTTTACAAATAAATAAATAAATTAATAGAGATAATTCGAGCACATTGAAACTTACTAGTTCTTAGTCGGATTTGAACTCGTGATCTACGAAAAAGACTAAACCGATTAATCCATTCTATCATCTGGTGCTCATAGAGGCACTTGATTAAGGTGTTACGACAACAAGTAGTGATAACTGTACTTAGCATTAATGAATTATTTACGAGTATATCTAAAGTTGAACCACCTCGAAACAAATTAATTTCTATTCTTACATCAAGCGTTCATTTGACATCCAATACCTGGAACAAATAAATATAATATTATTATTATTAGGTCTCTAAGAAAAACGTCAATCCCTTTTTATTTTATAATTAAAAAAAATTAAGAAGTAAAAAACTAATCTCCCTGTAAAAATATAACGCCCACTATACACCGTCAACGCTGTATCAGTTCCTGGGTCAAAGCTGTTATACATTCCTTGTATATCGTGTTCCTAGCCATATAAAATACTGCGATATTATATATTTTGTTGAATAATTAAGAGAGTTGGTCACCAGTAGAAATCTCCTATACAGTCTAGTCTAGATCAATATTAGTTATGTTATTTTTTTTTTACAATTTATTATTGGTGAATATAAGTTTCACACAAAATATCTAAAGGTACTTTCAATGAAGACCTAATCGTTCGATATAATATGCGTGTAATACATTCCTTTGAAAGAATGGATATCCAATAAATCTTAAGTGTTTTCGTAAGATTAATCCATCTCCAAAGGAAATGTTAGAGGTCGACCAGGGCGTGACTGATGTTAACCTCACTTAGCTAATGATGACTCAGACCGTTGATGTTTACGAAAAACTATTACCTATACGCTAGCCACTTTGTTAAAACGCCCATTAGAAGTGAATTTTCTCACAAATATCTGCTTGTAATGGTTTTTTTTGATTTCATCCAGCGAAATCTCAAATAGTCTATACGTTTTCTATAAATTGACGTTTGACCTACATCCCTACCTACCTAAGATGTAGGTAGGTAGGTTTGTAGTCGAGTATTATACTACTAGATCAAAAGTGCTCTGTTCATTGAAGTTTAAGTATTTTTAATATATTTGTTATTGTTGATTTCAATGACAATTTTTTTTTTAATTTCTAACAAAGCCTGTATACGAAGAAATCATCATCAGGCGTTCCATTTGCTCGTCTAGAAGTTTATTTTATCTTACCATAATTGCTGTTAAATTTTTCTGTCGTGCATATAAGAAACACCGGTATATATCCCTCCGTGTTAACTAGTTTACAACTGTTACAGAACCGCATACGTGACCTAAATCGCCAAATTCATCCGCAGATTCAGTCCTGAAGCCAAACTCCGGTTTTTCAATTTTCAGGCAGAGAATCTACGAATTAAATGCTACGTGTTATAGCATGTAAAACTGCGTTCATACGTTCTATCACGTTCCAATAGACATTTAAAGATCGAAATCGTATGCTTTTAAAGAAAATGAAAAGTAAAATATCTTAAACTTTCAAACTGTTATCACTCATCGTAAAGAAAAGAAGGAAACACAAAAAAAAAACAATATTAATACATACAAAAAAAAAACTTAAAGTATAAATGAATGTCGCCTTAAGTAGAAGTTCACAGTTTTTTATTCCTCTAACATTCAAGTAATAGGTTTAAACCGAGAATTGAATAGTTCAACTAGTTGCTCGTGGAAGTCTTTGTCGAGGTTTTAGTTTTTCCGTTAAAATATAAAGTAATACTCTTTAAAATTTCATTTATAAAACGTCTCGTTGAAATTTTAGAATACATACGTTACGTGTGTATATTCGTGTATATATTTTACATCCTAGCATTTTTAACGTTACTTTTTCATTCTAAAACTACAGCTTTTTCAAAATATTATAAATATTAATATGTATATTTAACGTTATAAAATCTTTTTTCATCTTACATATTTTTTTTTTTTAATTTTCATTGTTAGTCAAGATAATAAAATTCCAATTTTATGAATTTTAAAAAGGAACCGGAAAAAAATCGGAAGAGTTTCTTACAGCGAAAAAAAAAAAACATATATTATAATTGTAAATAGCTTCTAATTAAAATAAGTTATTACATGAAAGTAATGCGAATAAAAACAAAAGTTTCGTTGTAAATCGACATTCAAAAAAGATTAACTTTTAAGATTACTCCAAAATTACTTATATTTTGTATTTGGTTTTAAAAACTGTGATCCATAATTTTTTGGGTTAAAACGATATACTAAGATTTGAAAGCAAGCCTGTGTCTCATAATTAATCAAGAACGAGGGCCATTCCCGAAACAATGTGAAACAGACGAATAAAGCAATAAGTCAGGGCCTCCAATAAAGCCATTTATTAAGATCGGTGCCTATAGATTCGCTTGATCCTCTCGGTCGTGATATTTCTCTCGGTGAACGCGTTTCAAATTAATCCATGAAATCCGATAAGATAAGCTCTCAACAACAAACGAAATACTAATTGAAATATCATTTAATTTACATTTAAGTGATTTTACTGTTCACTGTATAGATGTATCAAGGTGTAAGAGTTTAATGTAAATTAAAAAAAAAGTAATATATACGTGTTTTTATTTAGTTTATATATGGTTTAATGTTTATTCCTCGATGATACATGAAATGATTATTTTTATACAACCGAATATTGAATAAGTTTTGGTATAATTGATAAATTTAAAAAAAAGTTATATCGTGAACAAGACATTCGTAGATAATGTCGAAATATCGAGCTCCAACAAATAAAAATAAAAAACATGGTAAATATCCCGTTAAAAATACTGTTAGTAATATTATGTTATTATGAATTAACCATGTTAATTTAATATCTTATATAAAAAGTTATCTGTTTTAGACTAGATTTTGACACAGCTTACAATAAAAATAGACCCATACTTGATATTTATTATGGAGAGGGTTTTCAAAGTATCCAATTTGTTGTGACCCGCTGCCGTATATCAACGTCTATACCGTTCGACCGATCGCCATAATACCGGTACATATACATACATAGGCAGCACAATATCGGCCAGTTTTGCTGGTCATTTCTAAAACAGCATAACAGTCTTAGACATTGAAGAGAGATTAGGATACTAAATGTCCCTTTCGGTACTACAATATGTATGTAAAATTGCATGATGATCGAGTTGTAGTTAAGATGTGAAAACATAACAAAGAAATAAAAAATCTTAGTATGAAATGTATTAAACAGGATTGCTGATAAAACTTTATATTTACAATTATTGATATTAAACTGATAGTTTAGTGGCTTTTACGTCAATAAAACAAAAATCCTTAAGACCTTTTGCTTGCAGATATTTATTTTTGTTTCTGAATTAGTTTTACTTTTATAAATTCTCTCGAATGTTCGATTTTAAGCTGTATAGTTGAAATAAGTAGAGAATTAAAGTAAAGAATAGCCACAAATCCACTACAATCATTTCGCTCGATGTGAAACAGCTGCAAAGTGTTATCGGTTTGCACAAAAAGCAAAGTTATTTTGCAAGTCAGGAGATATTTTCTTTGTGATTTATTAACACTCGTATTTTCAACATCGAGAGGAATTATTTTTATAGAAAAACGTAAGATGTATTTTGCCTGAGTGTAACATTATATCAAATAAAAATTTTTGTCATACTGTGATTTGATATTTTTAATAACATTAACCTTATTTAAATCGAATCAAATCAAAATAGACTTTATTTGAGTAGATTATTTTGAATATAATTAAAGTAAGCGGTTCCTAATGAAGATGCAACTGAGAAGGACTGGAATAAAACGCAGTACTTAGTTACTTGCTTCCAATATTTAAATTGTATACATATGTAAATTAATTACTTTGATCGTATATTCTCCTTTTTTACTTTCACTAACAAAATATATTCTGACGCTTTCGTTGATATCTAAAATGTCGAAAAACATACAATACAATATAAAATTACTAGACATTTATTTCACTCCAAGCATATACATATATCATACAACGATACAAAATTATATTTGAACGAAGGGATTGGGTTTATACAGATCCTTGAATTCGAAAATGCGAGAATATTGCCAATTCGTGATACATATTAGGTATCAAGTTTGCCACTAGTCCCCCGGGATATAGGCCAACCAACTAGGTCAGAAAGTTTTTTTTTAAATTAAATGTTATTTTTAATATATTTTTTTTAAATATTACAATAAAAATGAATTTGAAATTCGATAACATTTAATTATAACAATATAATAGATTATATTAATTTAATAATACGTTAAAGTAAAAGTTAAAACTCTTCAGCTTTAAGGGTAACGCTGTTTTAATGCAGGTTGGATACTTTCATCCGATGCATGATGCTAATTTTCATCCGACATATTCAGGTTTCTTCATGGTGATTTTATTACTTTACTTAAAGATATATTTATTCCATAAGCAAAAAATTTAAACAATCTCTAGAAAAAAAATAACACAGTTGAAATGTCTGTAAAAAGAGCATAATTTTATTTTTTAGGAAAATTTTGTTTATAATATTGAAAAAAAAATTAATATACATATACATATTCTACATACTGAGAAAAATATACTAATTATAGATAAAGCTAAGTACATACAATAAAATTAACATATTAAAACAACGTTGAAAGCATGTGCTGCTCACTCTATGTGTAAAAGATTTTGTGCTAGGATTATTTCAGATTATAATCAGAAAGAAAGTTCTAGAAACCTATGGAAAGAACAGTAAAGAATATATTAAAGAATAATTTATAAAAGACACCAAAAGCGATTTCAACGATACACAGGAATGTACGAGCTATTTATAGGATGATATCTGAAAATGTTAAAAAAGTATTCTCCAAAATTGTAGAAAGTTAATTGTTAAATTTTTGTAAAGTAGCTACTTACCACGATTGCAATCCAGATAATCCGTAAAATGGATACTAAAATCTGTTTTTTTTTTTCAGGCAACTTCTCGTTCGGTTTAAATAGCCAAGATAATTTAGTTTATAGAACAAATATTTAAGTATAAATATATAACGAACACTTTAAATGTTAAATTAATCTTTAATAATTAATCAAATCAATTTTTAGAGAGGCGAGATGACACAATGGTTGGGATCAGCATCTTAACCTATAATAGCTGGTTCAAATCCGGCTCCTACTGAATTTTTATATTCTTAATTCTTATTTATAATTTATCTCGTGCTCGGTAGTGAAGGAAAACATAGTGAGGAAACTTGCATGTATCTAATTTCAGCAGAAAATTTAGAACAGTGCGATGGAAAAACCTTATCTCCAAAAGGTCTTAGCCCAGTAGTGGGGCATATTACTTTACTTTAATTTATTACTCTTAACTAAAAAAAAGTAAATAACGAAACGTTAATCCGTATCAAACAGAAATATCAAGAGCCTCAATCATTTAATTTATATCTAAAAAGGTTCCTAAATTGCTAAGTGTACCTGGTTACTCATATGGTTATTACTACGAGTAACACTGGTGGTTTCGACCGAACACTGTTTGCATTTATCAGCTCCAAGCTTACTCGGGTTAACAAAGGCTTACCGAGACCACATCATCTCTCTTGTCTTATACAAGCTGAAAGCGTCGTCAGGGCTTAATTTAACTAGCACTAAATCTATTTTACTTACCCGTTATTGTTGCTTGAAGTATATCGCATAGTATAAGTACACGAATATTAAACATAAGTTGAATTACTCTTGACACGTACAAAGAAATTTTTTAAACTAACTATTCTAAGCTGCATTGAAATACTGCATCCCAAGGGAATGCAGTGTTGGCTCGTGAATGTAAAGAATTATTCAGTGGAAAAATACACAGGTGTTTCAATCGACGTCAGATCGAGTCATGGACTAAAAACTCTCATTTTAAAACAAAATCATTCTAGTAAACTGATTTCGGTCTCGTAAGTTTTTTAGAAATAAATTAATTCTTTGGGTATTTGCAACGGCCTGTAATTTAATTAGTTGGCAATTTGTGGTACCGTCAGACCGTGAACGTGCTACGAATGCCACCCTGCTCAACCAATTTCATTACTGGCTGTTGTTGTATGCATACCCTTAAGTAACGGTTAGCGAAGAAGTGAAATTAATTGCCCCTTATTAATTTTCTTGAAATTTGATAATAATTCAACAAAAATAATGGAAACTTAAATTATAAGCGTTTCTATATTATCGTAAATTGGTAAGTATTTTTTAAATTAGTTGCTCGAAAAGCACTTTTATAGTGATCAGTCACTCTTACACCACAAGACAGTTAATATGAAGCTTTCCATGTATAATTATCGTTAACTTTCACGCTCTGGACTGCTACTCTTGACAGAAAAACACAATGAATTAATGTGATGGATCCAGGATTTGACCCCAGGACCTCAAGATCTGCCTTATAAACTACCGAATAGACGAATGTCATTGTTATTTTTAATTTAATAATTATAAAACATAACTTACAAGGTTTTATTTATTTTTTGGTTCAATTATATAAAACGTCGTACGACAAATGTGATAAGCCTTCTAAACGGCACGGCTTTTATTTTAAGATCGATACAGCAAGACATTAAGTAAATTACTTTAAGTTAAAAAAGGTGAACTTACGTGATTGATTATATTGGTGCAACTTGCTAGCTTGCTATTCTGAGCGAAGAACGATAAGGGCTATAAATCAAGACGATAAAAACTGTAACAATTGAATTCGATCTGCCGATAATGAATTCTTCAACGAACTCGAGTCACTTGTTTTTTAGTAGTTTTGTTTTTAATTATATATTCCAACATTAATCTCTATTTTCTGATACGCTAGTCAAATTTTTATTGACTAATTTGGCTTAAATCTCTCTGCTCATTGGCCGCCCATCGCATCATTGACAGACACTGACCAATGACTATTCAGAAAAAAACTCAAATTAGTTAATTTGATATTGATCAGCGTTTCAGAAACAGACTGTAAGTGCAAATAACCGTATTTTAATGTGCTGTTTATTTAAAGCTATGTATAATAGGAATGTACACTGTGCAGGTATATGGATGCGTAAAATTCACTTCGAGTTATTCAACTTTTTTCCATGTTCGATTCTTTGGGACAAAAAAGAGATTCAAGACATGTAGGAGTGCATAGAAATATTAGTAACGAATTAAATATTGGTTTTGCTCATATTTTTAAAACTATATTAAACCATGATCATTAATTAGAACAAACCTTATACCGAATACTTTTTTATCGATATTTATTGTAATGATTTCTTGGTTACACTTATTTTTATATTTTAAATACTTCCAGGCTAAAATTTTGTTATAAATTTGTATGATATGGAAATTTATTTGAATAGCTAGTTCACTAATATTTTTAAGACAGACATCCTGACGAATGCGGATACTGTGTGGTCTCGATTACGTAAGTGGCGAGAAAAGAGAGAAAAGGCAACAGCATCAAAGAGAATTTGAAATATTGCCAAGTACATGCGTCGCTACGAATTGATTTTGCTGTCTTTTGTGATCTTCGACGTTAATATTCCGTTTCTTATTTTCCAATTTTATTTCAATTTATTTGGTTATCTGAGTGTAACTATTTACATTTTCTTCATTCCTTTTGTAACTTTCAGATGAGTTTATCCTTTTTCTCGATTGATTCTCAATACTAAATAGTGACTCCCTCAAGGCCAGGGTAATAAGAAAAAAAAAAAAAATGGAATATTTGGGTTTATTTGACTTATTTACGTCATGCAGTTGACATATTAAGTAAGAAATTATTAAATTGGATGATTATAAAACGCTTACATTATTTATTGTATGTTTTAATCAATTCTGTAATAATTAGATTTAAATTATTTTTTAATTGTATTGTTAAAATTGGTATTAAATAAGACGGTACTTTGACTCTTCTGTTCATTACTGTGAATTATGTGATTTGTAGTAAAGCTTATATAAGTGATAACATTTAAGGTATGGTATAATTGTGTGATAAAGTATGATTGTTATTGTTTGTTAAATTAGTGATAATATATGAATTGTTTTTTGCAATTGTCAATATACAAAGTTAGTACTAAGGTAAATAGTATTCATGTAAATATTAATAATACAACATTACGATTACTACAGGTATTAAAATGCTTAAATAAATATTTGTGCTTCATATAATCTTTTATTGTCGTAATCTTAAAATGCTGTGAAGTAATAAGGTGATAAAAATTATTTTTTAAATATTCTAACGATATGTGTTAAGTCACTATAAACAAAACGAACACGATATTTGTAAATGACGTTTGATTTCTGTAATCATGATACATTTTTTTGCATTTAGCTGAAAATTCGTTTTGAATAGTTGGTTAAGTATTTCTATAACCAAGATTGAATTTCAAATGTAAATTTGCTCACATGTTTATTGTTTGTATTACAAACAGGAAGCGACGGCTGAAGGTGCTTTCCCAGACACGAAGGATCTCCTTCCCGTGTAAGCAAGCGCTTACAGAAAGAATGTAATGTTCAAATAACAAACTTCACTTTAATTGAATTTAATATAATTTAACATTATTTTCATCGATATGAGCCACTGAAGAATTTTAACCAAAGATCGTAAGCTCGAATCCCTGCAAAGTGTTTACGTGATTTTTTTTTTCAAACAAACTTAAACTGTGCGTAATTATGTTCTGCCAAATTTTTACAAAGCGAAAGTAGCGTTATTCTTGAGTTAAAAGATCAAATTTAAAAGCAATTGAATTTTGAATATTTTTTTATATATATATTTATACTTGTATTGCAAATATATCGTTTCGCGTAAACACTACTATGTATTATTATGACGTACCTTTATTATGTGAAAGAGCTAAGAAATAAAATATAGTAATATATTTATATAAAAGTACGGTATCGTATTTTTGATTGGTTTAATAAAATACAAACCACGTTCATGATAAAAACGCACTGGTCCGATTTTTTACTTTCCACGGTTGAATCCGCGACTCTCTAGTGCTACTGTTAACAGTTTTTTAAATAACTGTTAAATACGATTTATTTTAATGTTGTAATCACAAACAATGTTAAGTATGTACGCTGTTCTGATTGTAATGTCATGATGTAATCAAATCTTCTGTAAATAGTCCTTAGCTGGACTGCTAGCAGTGAAATATCTAATCCAAAAAAGATCGCATCAAGATGATCACGATCGCTCTGCCAAAAGTAATAAGACCAAGAAGATGCTGTTTTGATGGTTATGTTTTATTTTAAACATTACATTAACCAAACAAAACATTAAAAGTAGACGTATTTTCACTAAAAAAACGTTAAACATTTAAAATAATCTCAATTCAAAAATATAAATACATAGTGTTTTAAAGTAGAATAATAATAATAAATATTGTACAACATCACATACATTACTCTGATTTTATACTACTCAATGTGAGTAGCTAAAGCACTTCTATTATGGAAAATCAGAAGTATCGACGGTACCACAAACACCCAGACAGAAGACAACATAGGAAACTAATAAACTTATTCTAAGTCGACTCGGCCGGGAATCGAACCCGGGACTTCGGAGTGGCGTACACATGAAAATCAGTGTACACACTACTCGGCCAAGGACGTCGTCAAAATGAATGCAGAGAAGTATTTCCGCGATACTACCGATATAGAGAGGGCTTTAACCCGGTCCACGGGGCTTATGCTAATATCTCCTAATGCGAGTATCGGAGTACTGGCCACATGTTATTTAACTATATTTTATGATCAGTAATACATTTGGCGAAGATATTATACATTAAGGAGTAAATATATTTTATTGTTCCATCGTAAAATGACTCGTGCAATACTAGCGACATGCCTCGACGTTTCTCGATTATATATTTAATAATAACGAATTTAGTTACTTTTTATCAAATATTTTTATATATGTAATAGTCATATAAAATTAAATTTATGTATCATATATGTGAATGATGATGATGTCGTCCTGACTTTAATTTCGATCACGGCGGCGAATCTTAAGGGACAACAGCCATCTACGCAGGACATATTAAAGTGCACAAGTATGTGCATCCACACGCACTCGCTATAACTTCACTCTCATTATCCGATGGGATGGGAATTCCGAAACGATCGGAAAGAGTTAATATGCATGACTTGCTGTTCGTGCTTTCCGAGGCACGTGAGTGTACACATTTCCAACTGTCAGACTCTGGGCTGTCGCTGAGAATTTTTCAGTAGAAAAACCCCAATAACTTCAGCCGTAATGTTGAAAATAATGTTATATTATCTAGAAGTTACTTTTTCTTCGTATATCACATATCGCATGCTTTCCTACGGCATTGTTCTGGTTCTGATTTCGTTGTTATTGACACTTGTGTGTAATTTTTTCTTTTTGTACTCTTAATATTAAATATGTAACACGCTCGTCGTGTCGTATAATAGTTAATTGTTAATCAAAAAAGGTTAAAAAGGCTTTGCAACGCATAGCGGGTATAAAATAGTCACATATCAATAGTCAGTGTTAACAAATAGATGTTTGTTTTTTTTGTGATGATTAGAGTAATTGTTCATATGATCAAATGTATGGTTGTTAAAGATAAATAAAAAAAAATATCTTACCATCCAATAAAAATATGATCAAGATCGACAAACAAGGAGATTGTGTAATGTATTTAGACAAATACTGAAATAAAAGTCAATATTAAAAAAATATCTACGATTCGTCTTTAAATTTATGAAATAATTTACTTTATAATTTGAACCTTATTCAGTAAGATTTTAGGTTCAAATCACATTTGTGTTCACAGAAGCATGTCGTGCAAGCAAAAACGATCTTCTGACTAAATTGCCAAGTAAAAATTCTCACAGAAAAATCGGACTTGCGTGCTCAGAATTGGAGAGTTAGAAAATCGGACAGACGGACATTTCAGTTAAATTTCATATGTATTCGAAATCTGAAAATTGCAAAAGTTGTTTTATAGGAAGTTTTAAATCTCGAACATAATTTACTTAAAGGATTGTGTATTTTTAAGTTTCATTGATGTAGACTTTTCAAAATTGTTATGGCTGATCTAGATCCTGAGGTCCTGGTTTCAGGCCTAGGATCAGACGGATAAAAATGTTTTTTTTGACCACATACACAGTAGTGTATGCGTGCAGCATGTAGCCTAAAGTTTGAGAGTTTATAGTTAGTTTTCCGTGCTTCGGCTAATACGTATAACGCCTGAACTATTGTAACTAGTGTCGGATGGCCGTCCTAACGACAATTAGGAGAGTCAGGCAATTGTTAGTGCACCTGATTTTACGCACACACATAAGCACTATAACATCTCTTGCACAGTTAGATCAGCCGTGGCGTATAATATACATTATCAATTTTATTTTATGAAATTTGACATGATAAATCTACAGATATAATAGGAATATTTTATTAGATAGACAATATATTTCACATAATAAATAATTTATGTTCTATAATAAATGTACTTGTTTTAATAACTTTATTTTTTAAAGCAGGTTACAGAATTTTTCGAAATGTTGTTCTAGCAGAACATAAATAATATGCATATTTTTTCCTTTCGTATTTATGAACGCTGTTCAAAGGTTAATAAGTTTAGTTTTCATATTATATATATACTTTAAAAATAATATATTTCTACGAAGATTTTTTGTACATTTTAAAATCATAGAAAACGATGCATATTTGATACAAGTTATTTGCAACGACAACGCGTTGTATTTAAATATTGATCGACCGACAAGTGCGACTCGGCTGCCGTTTGATGAGTACTGCAAACTACACTCTCCTAGTTCTGTGCAAATATCGCACCTGACTAATGTAAGTTGACGACATGTTGGATATTTTATAAATACTTAGATATTTGATATTTTATTTAATAAGATAGACTAAGTATGCAGCTAATAATATATATTAAAAAACATTAAACATTTAAAACCAATTTTAATACGATATAAATAAAGTTAATATCAAATAAAAAATGAAAATATGTAGTTTTCATGCATATTTAAAATTTGTTATTGTCTGTTAGAAAGTAAATTACACATATATATCGGCAGGTGTTCGGATAAGAAATATAGTATATTCCATTCCGAAATATATCTATCTTGGTGGCATATTTCATTCAGAGTCGTTCAGTCGTTCCGGCTTCGTTCATCAACTTTCACATTTATAATATTACTAGCTGAATCTGCGGCATAACCCGCGCGAATTTTATAAAACACAAACTTCCAACCCACGTTTACCTTTAGGGGTAGAGTTTCGTAAAATCCATTCTTAGCGGATGTCTACACCCTATAAGGAACCTATCTGCCAAATTTCAAGTTTGTAGGTGTTATAGTTTCTGAGATGTCGTGATTAATCAGTGAGTGGTATTTCGCTTTCATAAATATAGATTAGTAAAAATAATAATAAATCCATTATTTTGGCTCCAAATATTTTTTAACTATTATTAAATTAATATAATTACAAAGAACAATTAGACATTTTAACTCATTATTTATTTTTAAATAAGAAATAATTCAAAACCATTACTTTATTTTTTCACTCAGTCTTGTATATACTGTGTTTTAATATCAGAGATATTATACTTTTGCTTTGATTTGAGTAAGATTTTTATAGGTTTAGTTATTGTTCCGAAGGGATAAATCACGCATTAAACAAACCTTTAAACAGAAACTTGTTAATCAACAGCTTATTTACAGTTGCAATACTATTGCGTTCTCAATACAGAATAATAAAAAAAAAAGCTTATAAGTGGCAATTGGCAACACTGGTGGCGTAAATGTCAAAAACGAAGTCGGTATATGTATCGTAGCGACGCTTGAGTTGTAAGAATAGTGTTTGTGTATTTGGTGATTGCTTTATTTTTCAATATTATTTAACATAACTTTAGTAATTGGCAAATTGGAAAGAAATTTGCGGGATATCATGTAATTATTAATTGAAAATTAATTCTTTAATAGTATATGTTTTGAATTTTGTACATATGTAATATTACTCAATGTCTTTTCTACACAAGTATGAAATGTTTTCGAATCGTCTAATAATATACTCGGATACTTATATTAGTTATTTTATTGGACATAAACTCTGCGGTGAGTCGAGGGCATTTCATTATCCAAGCTGTTTAAACGCTGTGTCATAAAGTCTATTTGCCGTGATACGGTTCGTTGGTTCGATGCGCAGTAAATAGTTTTAACGAGACGCTAACGACACACCAACACATTAATTGCGTGTGTGATATTCAATTGCTTTATTAAATGTTTAAAAATGTGCAAAATAATAAGTTTAATTTTTTTATATATATATCAATTATTTTGTTTTACTCTTGTTTCCATTGTAAGGGTTCCGTACTGTACAGAAATCAAAACCTATAAGGTACTTGACTAGCTTGACCTAAAATTGTGAAAGTTGGCATGTATTTTTTTTAATAATGTAGGTGTAGGTGGTCGAGGAAATGACCCTCCTGATGGTAAGTTGTCACCACTGCTCATAGACAATGGCGCTGTAAGAAATATTAACCATTCCTAACATCGCCAATGCGCTACCAACCTTGGGAACTAATATGTTATGTCCCTTGTCCCTGTAGTTACACTGGCTCACTCAACCTTCAAACCGGAACACAACAATACTGAGTAAAATATTCTTTATAACCTGATAGGAAACTGAAGTTATTAACCTGAGTTGCTTATTAGTTAAATTCTTCTGTTATTATACAATATAAATTCGAAGTTTAATTTTAGTTTTGCGTTAAATACGTACGTATTCAAGTATTCCTGGACTTGAAAATGATAATCACTTTCACAATTAGTCCTAATTAATTCTTTAAACAAAGTTGTAATAGTTGCAGTTCGAGTACTAATTATATACAGAAAGGATACAGTTTAAAAGTTCATCTAATTTTAGAGAGTTTCATTAGCAGTCCGGAGTTTAAAAGTTATAGTGTTCATACTTGCTTGTCTCAGAAAGCAGGTATAGGCTATAGGCCTGCAGCTTGACTTTTTCCGGTCGTGTCCGATTGCGGGAGTCATCGAGAGTGCGTATACGATTGTGTGCGTATGAACATTTGAACTATAATATTTCCTGAGTAGTTAGCTAGTCTCTCAATCAAACAGCCATCAATAGGAATCTAAATGTTCCTTCTTGACGAGATCAAACGTCATCAACGTAATCTTTTCTATCAATTTCATGATAATATTCAGTAGTTTAAGCTTTGTGATGTAAGCTCCATCAACTCACTCCTCCGGATGCATTTGATGACACACATGACTAGAACCAGCGTGGTGATATAATTAGCCATCTCCTAAATGAAAGATTTGTACAGCGGTGATTTAGTTTCTAGTAACAAAATAAAATACAAAAAAAAAATGGTTTAAATTATTTCTTGAGTATCCTGGTCCAGAAAACACCAGCAACAATTTGCGCATCAGTGCATACGGGCGTACCGCGCCATATCCAGGCCTGCATCAGCATTGGTGTTTTTGTTATTTAGTAATTTATATTTTTTATATATATAGCCTATAAAATTAACTTCCTTTAAGTGATAGTAAAATACTATATTTCCCTTTTAGAATTAATTTTTTGATAATATTAAATATTCTAATAGAAAGCAAGACCAGATTACAATGTAGTAGTTACAATTGTATTAAAAGATTAATAACCTTGTTCGCTGTTATGGTTGTAATGAATTTCAAAAGAGAAATTAAACGAGAAAAATGTAACAACCGCATAGTTGTCATTGTATTTAATAGATCTATCAGGTCTACATGCCGCATTCTCTATCCACTATTACAGAGACACTCGCGATATCCAGATAATATCCCCATTCGAATAACCACAATTTTTTACGTGCTTCCATAAAGCCGTTATTTCACAACACAAAATTGTATTACCTCTACATTAGGCATAGAATTGGACGACACTATTTGCACAGCGGCAAACTTACATTGTATATCTCGTATTTGATTCGGCTGAACGCTCCATGGCAGGTTCATTAGTATTAGGAGGACTTTACTTCTGTTAAAAGGAAATAAAATGGAGTAATAAAAAATGGTCGGAGGTATGTTCGCAGGAAATTTCGACGGATATGAATCGAAATATAGAAGGGACTTTTCTTACGAATTAATCGCAGTTAGTAGCGCGGAATGTTGAATGAACTTTGAACTCCATATATATTTAAAAAAAATATTATTTAAACTGTAATAAAATCGTTAGTTAATATGCTAAGTTTAATTTTTAAGTCTGTACTAAATTGTTTAAAGGAATTTTGATATAGATCATCAGTAAACAAAAATTGTATTGATGAAAACAAATTTACCGTTCTCCAGAAGTTTATTAAAACTGCAATGGAAGTGTTCCTTAATTTAATTGAATTTCCGCGAGACCTCTAAGTTTGTTAACCTGTTGTTATCTACTAAATACTAATGTCAGCAAACAGCAGTAGTTGTATTGCGAACTATGCCTTGTAACAAAGCGGATCTACAAACGAACAGATGAACTTTAATTGACCGAGGCAATCTGACACGCTCTCCGACTCTGGACTTTATGTATTCTAGAATTAAAACTTATACGAAACAATGCAGCTTAATCTAGAGTTTCTGAAGTTTTTGAACGAGACTAGCAATTTCACCAAACAAATGTTGTTAAAATAAGAACAATGCGAGTCTTGAGCCTTCGGTCTAATTACGGCTGAAATAAGCAAAATATGGCGAGCATAAACCAAGTGAAAAATGTTTCAAAAGTCTGCTAATTATTGTTATACCAGAAGAAGCCTTAAGAAATGATATTATTATTACATTTACATAATATCATTCCGATAGTAAGTATTATTATTTTTATTTATGTAGTAAGACCAGAAAACAGACCAACTATTGGAAAATAGGTAAACATTGGCAATAAAAAAATATCACAGTCAATACCCTGCTTACTAAAGGACATAGAATGTTCAGTTTCTTTTTAATAGTATGGGTAGGTGGACGAGCAAATGGACCACCTAATGGTTAGTGGTCACCACCGCCCATAGATAATTGTGCTGTAAGACATTTTAACCATGCGCCACCAACTTTGGTAACTAAGATGCTATGTCCTTTGTGCTTGTAGTTTCACTGACTCATTCAACCTTTAAACCAGAAAACAACAATTGCGTACTGATGTTTGGTGGTAGAATATCTGATGGGTGCTAACTAAACTGACGGGCTTACATAGAGCTATAAGCAAAGTGTTTTTAATGGTCTTTTTTGCATGTAGTTTGCACTAAAATAAATGTTACCCATTGCTTAAAACGCGACTGCAACACCAACCTCAGGAACTAAGATGTTGTCCCTTATGCCTTTACTGGCTCATGATATATCATTATGAAGTATTGCTATTAATCAATGAGTAGGTGGTTTTACCCAAATTTATTCAAACAAATCCCTACCAATAAAAGTTTGGAAAAAAACATGTCTCTCAACCAGAATGTAAACTTAAGTTACACATGTCATGTTCCTTCAGGCTACATATTATTTTAATTGCAATTATATTCTTATTTCAGAAAGGTGTTAAACATACATTTTCGATATGTTAGATTAATATAATGCTGTAATATTTCCTTCTAAATTGTCAACATCCTGTTCTGTATACGGAACTACAGAAAATACTAACTTGACACAAAACTTCGCTTTAAGACTACAATATGCAAGGAGCGTTTTCCCAAGTATCGAAACGATGAAGATTTAACCGTTCGAACAATGTCTCCAACAGACGAACGTCGTGTTGCTATTGTTGAAATACATACGACGAAACTTCGAAGACTTGCATAACCTATTCAACTACTCTGTGCTATAGAATAATCTTCTTAACCGGATCAAGAAGAGTATTATTCCATCTTTATAAAGATTACAACTTATCTTTCATGATATAAGGACGCTATATTATTAAAAAGATAAAGTGAATTTAAAAAATGGAGTGTTCTTAATTTAAAAGTATACTTACGAAAGAATGTGAATGTCTAGTCTAAAGCCTCGTGTACCTTTGTTTTCCGATGTGGATTAGGTTGAATGCACATTCGAAAGAATTTCAATGAAATTAGACACATGAAGGTTTCTGACAATGATTTCCTTCACCGTCAAGCACGAACTATAAACACCAGCTTAGATTTGAACCTAAGTTTAAACCTACAAAATGTCGGTTAAAATACCCGAGTTCCAGCCAATGGGCTAATGGGCTGTCTGGGTAGGTACCACCCACTCATCAGATATTCTACCGCAAAACAATAGTACTCAGTATTGTTGTGTTTCGGTTTGAAGGGTCAGTGAGCCAGTGTAAGTACAGGCACAAGGGACATAACATTTTAGTTCCCAAGGTTGGTGGCGCATTGGCGATGTAAGTAATGGTTAACCGCCTACTTATACCATTGAAAAAACGATTCTAAAAGAATACCCTTAATAATTGGACATGACATAGTTGTTTAGTTTTCAAAAAGTTTAAAACTTCACGCCACAATAGAAGTTAAAAGCTCCAATAACAACTATTATATTCGATGAAATGTGTCGCTGAGTCGCCAGCTCCTAATTACAGCGGTGTCGACATATTTCCGCGCTGTGGCTCGTCGTTCCCATTCTTTGCCCGATTGTCACTCGTGTAACGTCATATCTAACGTTTTATTTTTACAGTTTTGAATGAGCGATTTTAAAGATACAACAAATTGAGGAATACATCTGTGGAAAGCGATAGTTTAAAGAAATGTTAGAGACCTAAGATATATTGTTTGTTTTTATCTTAATATGGATTTTAGTAACATTCAATTTATTAAGTTTCTGAAGTGATTCTATAACGTCCACTTAAACAAGCTTGCTGTATGACTACTTGTTAACAAAACGAATAGTGCATCAGATATCAACCGTAGAAGAATAGAGAAAATAACATACTTCTTTTTTAAAATATTTAAAAACGGTAAGAGTTAAAAAAATCGGAAAATAATAAATGAAAAGCATAAAATAATAAATTTAGTAAATACCAATGTTTACTGCTAGCAAAACTAACATATTACATTTAAATTTTATTATAGACTTTTTAAGATGCCTCTTAATGTCATAGGATTTTAATGCTTGTTTAATTGGACTATAACATTAAAAGAAAAAAAAAATATTAAACACTAATCGATATTTATATATTTTAAGTGGTAACATTGTCGCTAAATATTCTATGCTCAAACTTTATCATAAATTTTCAACTAACAATAGAATTATACAAAAAATACCATATATTCTTCATAATACAAATTAATCTTAGTATAATATTTAAATTGAACATCTGTATTTTTATTTATACCCGTATTCCTAGATCTTTATTTTTCCGATGTATCAATTCTATTATGTCATCGGACATTTCTTGTGATATTTAATTTATCTATAATTTTTTGGCAAACCTACATAAAAAATGATATCCCTAAACATGAACCACACTTAAGTGAAACTTATCTCTTAGTCGAACAAGCCAAATAAATCTGCAGTCCCATCACTGCATAAACAAGCTATCCAGAGGTGATTGATGACCGCTGGCTGATTGATATATGCCGCGCTCGCGTCAGATGCCGACTCGGAGATGATGTATAAATCAAAATTGTGTTACATTTCAATGAAATATATTATTAATAAAATGAAATCATTGCACGAATACTCGTTAATTACATTTAAAAAGAATTTAATTATTCGTGTTAACCATGATACAAGTTATATTGTTTTGTATTGTATTTTGTTTAATCTGCTTGGTTTAATTATTTATACGCAAACTTATTATGTGATGATATTAATTTAAAACGTATTTACTATTGAGATATGTCAATGTACCATTCGTATGTTTTAGTCTGCGGGTTATTTGCAAAAGTATACTGCATTGCAGAATATACTCGTCACTGTGACACATAGCATGACCATTGTTCCGTAATAGAATACGTCCTGGCCATTGATTCATATAGAACACACAGCAACGATGATTAAGCGAGCTTCTGCTTTGTACCAAAATTCAGGCTCAAAGCATAAATATCAGGCAGAACAATCCATTCTTATCTGCGTGTAACGATTTATAACCGTAATGGGAATGCTAATTTCGCACGTTTTAGCGCAATAAGCAGAGTTTATCATCGCAACTAAATTAACGCCCATTGTGAAGTTAGCTTCGCGTGTTCCGTCGGATTCGTACTCCGGAAATGGCATTCGCTGTAGGCAGGGTCACATCGCGCTTTAAAGGGAACAAAATACGGGTTAATTGTTTTTCGAGCCTTGATTTTAAATACGAAAGATAAAAGTTCACTACACCACGCGATGGTGAACGTTTTTATCAGTTACGTTCTATAAAACAATTTATATGTACACTTTATCAAGCTTTCCTGTTGGGTTACAGGTTTTATATCTGCTTGAGATAGATATTAGTATCCGTCACGCAGTTACGTTTTTTAACCCGGCGTAATTCATATAAGAGTATCGCCATGTGTCTTCATAAGCTATCCCATATATAATGATAATAAACCATGATGCCAATCTTAACGGAAAACAGCCATTTGCGTAGGAAATATTACATTTTCTTTGTCCTCCATATTATAGTATTATCAAAATGAGACATATATCCGATACGACATCAGAGAGATAAGGAATAAAATCGACGTTTCAATATAACGCCCCTGCGTCGCAATGGGCTCACTCATGGTTCGGCTGAGCTCTCGTCAGGGGGCGAAAAACTATCTCGTTACCCCGCACACCTCGCAAGTGCCTATAACAGCGCAAGACCTTCCTGGCTGCCATCTGAAACAGGGCACGCAATGCCCCAGATGTACCACAGCCAGTGGGTACTCCCTATAATTTAAAACTTATAGGTCTTGTAGCCACATTCCTATTCCATAAGGTCTACTTAGACCAATGAGGCTGTTGATTATGTAAAAGTAGTCAGATCTCAAATAGAACAATTCATCAAAAAATTTGATTTGGGTATAAGAATTTGACAGGTCAAATTATATGCACTGTATAATTTCACTAGAATAAATAAAACTCTGGCCTCGGTGTACTTACCATTGTAACCATAAAAAATTTTAAACTAGGTTCCTGAATATTTAACTGCACTCTCGGCAGTAGAGAGTCGAGAGAGAGTCGATTTTTCATCTTTAAAACCAAAAAGAGATAACAGTATTTTTTTCACATGAAACGAGACGAAATACTCTTAAGTATAATGGCAACCCATTTTACATTTGAAAACACAACATATCAAACATTAATATTATTAGCGGTTTTATTACCCTAAAGTTTGCGTGCTACCCGCGGACGGGTGGACTGTAATTTATACCCATTCAGCGCCAACCCCATGATAGCTAGACCGCTCTCAATTAGAATTGCTAAAACATCTGACTGGGACGTGCCCTTCCTCGATAATCAACTTGGCCACTTTATGTACTTCAGTGCTATCAGCGAGAACTAAAATAGAAATTCTATTCTGCTAAAGTAACATTTATTCAACATTTAAATAGTATTACGTTCATAATTTTCATAAGAAAATAGTGTTTAGACGCTACAGAAGGCAGGAATTAAACTTGTGAGTAAAATTGTCTTAAACTAATTTCTAAATTAGACTTTATAGTAAATTCAATTTAATCCTGTAATATGATTCAAAAGTATTTAAAAGAGTCTTCTCGAATAGACAATATTTTCATTTGGATTTTGTTAATATTATTACGAGTATGTCAGTCCGTTAGTTGATGTTATATCGATCTTTGTTAAATGAATACAATGAAATATAAACATAAAACAAAATTATAATACATAGGTACATCTGTATTAATATTGCACTATTCTCAACAACTAAATAAATATTATTTTAAATGTACACACTAATCATCAATCGATTAGATTAGGTATAAAAAGTAGCCGAATAACTTTCCGTTTTGTAGTTTCTCTGAGAAAGGCTAAAGTCAGAAGGCCAGACACACAAAGATTACGTTTACATTAATTATGTTACTATAGATTTGATACGTTGACTATTGAATTAAAGTTGAGTACACTGCGTGATGAAAATTAGTCATAACAAGGCAATATAATTTACTCCCTCTTTTCAAATCCATAAGCCACAGTGGTAACTACGTAACTGCTCACGACAATAAAGCAGGGAGAAAACAAAGATCTTGGAAGTAGTTAGTACAACTCGCTTCTATTATCTTTTGAATAATGGAGATGGTTTATAAAGAATTGTAAAGAGAGAAAACTAGGTTACGCTGTAAAATTCTTGATGATGCATATCCCGTGCTTGTTTTAGGTAAGTATCCTTCATAACACTTGAAATAACGTTTGCTTAAACGCGAGTATTGAGTGTGAAAAGTAATACATTTTATCGATGAGACGTTAGGTTTAGAGAGAAATTGTTCTCTTGTATGTATTTCAGTCTAGTATCCATTCAGATCTTGTTCGAAGCAAGATAGAACGGCTCCAATGCATTTCCTAAACGACCAACGATTGATTACAAAGAAACTTCTAGATGGACGAACTGCGATAGAGGTAACATATACGTATATATTTCCTTTATTTATTTACACATAACATGATTATAAAAGGTTTTTCAATACAGTCAAGTATTTTATTTAATCATACGCTAAATAATAGGTTAGTTAATTTACTCGTGCAAAAACAGTCTACTAGGTAGATTGAGGTGTAATAGGAATTTTCCTATTGTATTACAATATGCCTCGACGTTTAAATAATTTTAAGAATGCTTTCTTATCAGTGAATATGAATGATTTACACAGTATGAAACTCTAAAGTTGTATTGAAGACACATTCATCAGGATTAAGTTGAGTATACATCGAGAACAAAGTATCCAAATAAGTGGAGCAGAATGACCGCAAACGCACTGGCCAAGAGGCTTGGCAGCTTGACGGGTAATCGATCATCTAAGACGTGTAGTGATGAATGGCGTGCCTCGATGTAATATTGATAAACCCAAGTCTCACTATGGAAATTACACGATTAAAGCCCATAATTTCCACTTGTTAAATTTATTACCGAGATAAAATAACAATGATTTACATATTATATAGTTTTTTTGTGGAAATTTAATACGAAATTGTGGTTAGTCGATAAAGTTAGTACAGTTTAATATTATTGTATATGTGAAAATTTAACTTTTCATCTTCATAGCATGGTAATTACCATGATATCTGATATGCAAATAGAGCGGGTATATGATCATTACGAATGTTAATTATTCTAATAACTCGACGTATTTAGCATGCTACTCGCCATGCATAAAAGTTCATTCAACTGTAGATAAAGTGATTCTAAATTTAAAAATTATAACTGATATTATAGCTGACAGTTATAAACTTGTTTAACTGCTGTATGATCCATATAACATCAATGTCAGGAGTTAGAATTATTCGTCAATAGTTTCACCAACCAATATTAGATTGGTCGCATCGTTGTGATCAAAATTTATTCGGAATTACT
Source organism: Vanessa atalanta (assembly GCF_905147765.1). Lineage (NCBI taxonomy): Eukaryota > Metazoa > Arthropoda > Insecta > Lepidoptera > Nymphalidae > Vanessa > Vanessa atalanta. The sequence goes on from NC_061873.1 coordinate 9,313,921, forward strand.
TTATATACACACATATTTCGTTTTTTTTTTTACATTATTCTAAAGTAACATTGACGTAAAAACATTTAACATATCGATAAAATAGGTAACTCTTGTGTTTCCATTTTACAGTGGAATGATTTTCTATTTTCAATACGATACCGATAGCCATAGCTCAAATGGATAAAATGTTATTCATGACCCGAATGAAACGTTGCATATCGAAAATAAAAAATAATAAAAAAATAAAAACCGATATCGAAAATATTGATGCCCTCTCTAGCCTCACTCTATAACTGAAACAAGTCATGATTTAGTAGTAGGGATGTACATTTATGTCGAAATCTATTGTAGGATTCATCGATGCGTCTTTTTTCGTATCGTATTACTAGAATCATTGCCCAGTAGTAGATTATTTGTTTTATTTGTGAATAGTAAATTTGAAGTGTTAGGCTTATATTAAAAAAATATATAATTTTAGAGATATGACCTCAAAGTTCATAGATTAAAAAATCAACATAATATGCGATTTATGTTTTAAGACTTTGTTTTGTTTGCATAACATTTTCCAAGAAATAAATCACTTTTATTTTTAAAACCTTTGAATATAAAAAAGTACTTAAGACCTGACATTATAATGTAATATATTTAAGTGAATTCCGTGTATATTTAAACGAATACAAATAAGGTTCATTATTGTAGATCGTCTCTAGTTTCAAGAAAACAAGATTCAATCAACTCGGAAACTGTAAACTGTGTAATGAGATCTATAAATTAATTTAAATTAAAGCAAGCTAGCTTGTCTTATAACTCACAAGCTGAATTCGAATTCTGATTCGAGATCGGGTAAGTAGATTCAACGAAGCAAAATGAAAATTGGAATTGGTACAAGCGAAGTTTATATTATTGAGCAATAATTGAAATATTTATTGCTTTCTTTCTTACTTATTTCTCTTATTAGTCTATATCGGTTAACTTTATTGATAGATTTTATTATAATGATTTTTTATTTAAGTATTATTTATTTTTATAATGCGAAGTATGGTAAACATTGGTTGCTTGAAATTTAACTTGGAAAGTTACAGACAGAACTTAAGCTTAGACCGCGAATTCAAATCCGGACAATCAACGTGTTTTCATGGTACTTACAATTTGAAGGCAAACATTGTTAGGAAACCCTATGTATCCACCAAACCTCACTGAAACAGTAGTGGAATAACTTGGGCAACAGTGGTACATTTACGAGCTGTTATTTTAAGGGAAGAAATCTTCTGAATAATTAAATTTTACATGCTGAACGGCATACAACTATTAGACAGACGACAATAATCCTAAAAACAGCTGCCCATAAAGACAGCCTAAACAAGAACAATATAAGGAATGTAGTGAGTTGTTAAACAAAGTTTCTAGCATCCAATCTTACATTATGTTTCCCTAGTGGGTCTCTCTCTGGTCTTTGTTCCATCGATTCCAAAGCTTCATAAAATTAATGTGAGGTTTTACATGACCCAGTAAAAATAGTTACTTGTACCCACAGTTTGGACTCATTTTTACATAAATATTCAAATATTTTGTCATGTTATTTTAAGTTAATTTTTTAATTTAATTTGATGTTACTTTGAGTCAGATCTGTTCATATGATTAATGATTTTATTGAAATGAAAAAGACAGTCAAATAGAGTCTCTTCCTTAAGTTATAGTTAATTGTAAAAATGAGTTAAGCCGTTTTAAAGCTATGGATAATTTTGACGACTAGCCCGGTTGGAGGAAAAGTTTGCAAATGGATTGGCTATGAATATTGGTTCACATTCATTACTTACTTATATTACATTTAAATAGTATTCATATAAAAACATCCTTTATACATTTTTATATAACAAATATTATGTATATATTTTAATGTCGTAAAATGTTCAGTTGATATAGATTTTTTGTGTTTTGATGAATGTGTATTACTGCGAATACCATCAATTTGTATGTGTATTCTACGAAACATTAATTGTTAAAATCGCGTGCTGGTATTCATTACATAGTAGAATATGTCTTGTTTAATGACAAAGCTTTTAAAAGGAGTTTCACACCAATTACTCCTTACTCATGCATAATAAGTATCTCTTTTATGTCAAATAAATTAAATAACTCGAATTACAACTCTTCTCATCTACAAAAGTTGAAACTTGCTCTATATTCGCCGTGCAGCAAATTACATTATACATTTTTATTATAACTGTATTTTAAAAGAATTATGTTTTATATGAGAACGACAAATTTTTCGACGAATTAATACCTTAATTAGATTTTTATTTTTAGACATTGACAGTTCAAAAATTCTGATAGTTACTTTTTTATTTTTATTTATTTATTGTCTTTATTGAGTAGTTCTAATCATTTTTAGTTAATTAATTTTTATATGTGATTCCATGTTTCATCAACACAATTTATTTGAAACGCGTTTGCTGATAGTGGTTTGTTTATACACGTACATACTTAATTGATGGATGTTTTTAACTTGCAATAAATATCTTCTTTCTCCCTCTTCTCTGCTTCCGGGATTATTAAGCGATTATAGTTCATAATCATATGTAATTCAAATACATAGAAATAAATATAATACTAGATACATATCTGTATAAAAATTGTTCATATAAATATCCTAAAAAATACTGCATTAAGATACTATTTTCTCTGTCAATCTGTCGTTAAATAACTAGCTTTGTAGCAATCGCACTGTCTACTCCCATCCAGATATGATATGATATGATTATAACGATTTATGAATGTATTTGTATATTGTGTGCTAATTTTTTTTTTTTTACCTAGAAATTTTCTTCTGTGAGTCTGTATATATTCAAAAAATGATTGTTTCATAGTTATAATTATGTTTGAAAGTAAAAAAAATAATAATTTTAAATGTTTTACAATCCTATCAAATGATTTCGTCTAGTAGAAGAACCGGTGATGTTTAAAAAGGTTTACCTTATATATATTTAGCTTAAAACTTTCAATCAAACACTGAGTGTAATATATTCATGGAGTGTAGCAGGTGCAATGAAATTAATGCAACACTTCGAATGGAAATCGCAAATTATTTGAAATCGTTGCGGAGGCCTTCGTAAATTTGTTTTACGATCTAATTTTCTCTAAGCGGTAACGAATTGCAAAAGGAAGAAATAACATTGTTTACAAAAAACGAATTGAAGAATAAATATTGGATGACAGCTGCTATACAATAAACTTAAAAGTTAATTTATAATATTTATAAAAATACCAAAATTACATTATTGAATTAAAATTTTTGGTGCTAAGATATTTAAAAAAATAAAAGAGAATTGTCGCTTGAAACCCGGTTGGAAAGAAGTCATTTTTGCTATATTATGTATTAAAGAACAGACACAATGAAATAAAATAACAAAGTTTGGTTGAAAAATACAATGTGAATTGAAACAATAACAAATAATAAGTTTAAGTAAACCCATGAGTAAAAGAAAGAAACAGAGGGAAAGAGAAAGAGACGGAAAGGTCGCCTGAAGGGAGGCGGCTGGGGGGGGGTTCGTCTTTGTGTTTATATCGCTTTTTCCTTTCGTGTCAATTTCTGCCCGATCACACTACTGTAAGCCGCGCAAAAGAACTTCGTTCCAAAAAAATATATAATTTAATTGCGAATTTATACAATTTTTATATTCCATCTTGTCTTGTCGTATGAATATTAAAAAATAGCTTAGATATAAATAAAATTCTTAAATCAGATGAAAATACGGAACAGTTGAATATAGAGCTAAAATAGAATTGTTACGCATCGTTCCCAGCGGGATACGGTTATTTACTGTCGAATGGTGCATTGTAAATTTATTCGCCAATCAATCTGTTGACTGCACCAACCATTACACGGACTTGTGCAAATGTGTTGCGGCCGTGCAATGAGGCCTGTGAAGCTGGTCATTGATTTTATTAAGCCGTTATACTTTATTGTGCCTCGCTCACTTTTGACCTTTTTATAATAAAATCAAACATTGGTTAAAATTTTGTCCGTTATTAAAGATACATAATTTAAAAAGGACTTAAAAGTAGTTTCTCTCTAATAATGTTTATTACTAGTTGAAACCTTTGTAACCGTTATAGATAATGTTAAGGATAGCTAGTACTATGAATGTTATAGATTTTTACAAGCGGTGTCCGTAAGACACATTTAAAATTGGAACCTTTGTAAAATTTCTATTCAAATATCCTTTGAAACGTTCGAACTACTCGTTAGATGGTAATATTAACGTTTTGAATAGAATTGTGGAGGTTCTATATTTTATCTTTGTAAATGAGTTTATTATTATTATTATTTTTTAAAGCGTGAAAATGTCCCGATTTTTACAGGATTACATTAAATGTGAAGCTGCCAACGCATCGGATTATACGTAAAAAATCTTGCATGCAATTTAGTAGTTAGTATTTACCTTAGCCGAGATGGCCCAGTGGTTAGAACGCGTGCATCTTAACCGATGATTTCGGGTTCAAACCCAGGCAGGCACCACTGAAATTTCATGTGCTTAATTTGTGTTTATAATTCATCTCGTGCTCGGCGGTGAAGGAAAACATCGTGAGGAAACCTGCATGTGTCTAATTTCAACGAAATTCAGCCACATGTGTATTCCGCCAACCCGCATTGGAGCAGCGTGGTGGAATATGCTTCAAACCTTCTCCTCAAAGGAGAGGAGGCCTTTATCCCAGCAGTGGGACATTTACGGGCTGCTTATGTTATTTACCTTAGCACTGATTAAATAGCGTAAATACATGTGTTATTGTAAAATCAATTATAAATAATTTGTGATCTTTATTCGCTAGCTCTTATTAATTTAAGGCCAGCTAAGTGTGAAAACGACTAAGAAAAAGGTCTTTGGAAGACTTTTAAGACTCACCAGTCTGGTAAGTTGGTTTCTCGCTAGCATTAAATTGGTTGAGGCGTTGATGTGCTTAAGTTACAGATGCGCTTGGCAAATATTTTCTTAATCGGGTTTTATAACACGCACGGATTAAGTAAACCATTCTTGAAAAAGATGAAGAATGAAAGAGAAAAAGATTCTTATTTTTTTTATATTTGTTTAAAAAATTTTACGATTTATTTTAATGAACGTCTAGGATAATAAAGATGCCTCTTATCATAATGAAATAAGTATTACTTTTACTTTTGTATCCATAATATTTTCCCCTTTTTAATAATTTATCGGTATTGTTTTGCCTCGAGTTGTGATTTATTTAGTCGGTCCGCGGTGCGCAAACCAATTTTCTTGGAGTCTGAAAACATTTCATCTAATACTTTCGCTGGGGCCTTCAATTTTCTGATAACGTCCTATTTCATACAAAATTGAACTATCTCATTATAGCTCAATCGTTTATTATTTATCTTTCATTTTAGATTTAATAAATAAATAGATTTCAAATAACGTTCCGTAGTTTTGAAGACTATTAAAATTCGGGTCTTAATTCCAAGTTTGACGTTTCTAAAGTATTTCGCAGACGGCCTGCAAATTCCTATAGCTTTAAGTTTTAGAATCAAGACGGATATTTTTACGAGAAAACTCTTTGATAGCGTGAAGAACTTACATAATTTATACAAAATGTTTCAATAAGTCAGTCGTTATATTTATCTTCGTATATAAATTCTCATAAATATTATACGCATAATATTATATGAAGTAGTTTTTTAAAATATAAGTTAACTTTTTCGGCGTCTCTTATCGAAAGTAGCCTTTTAGCACCATGAATTCTAGAAATAAATAATGTTCTTCACAGACAGAAACATTGTTTTATTAAAAACGTATAAAGTACTTATTTAAAAGTCAAAAGTTAAAAAAAAAATATTAAAATCCTTCTTGAAATTGAAATACTGTAGATATTTGTAATTTTGTCGATTCATACATTCAAATCATTTGCAAAAAAATACATTAATAAAAAAGCGTATTATACAATACAAGATTATATACTTAGATGATAAAAAAGCGTTTAGCTAATACTTGCCGACTTCCAGGTGGGATATATTATATACATATATGTATAATTGTATTTAACTAACATAACTTTCTATTTAAATTTTGGATAGAGTGGATAACTTCTGAGTTTCTTGCCGGTTCTTCTCGTAAGAATCTACATTCTGAACCAGTGGTAGCTTCACTTAATATAGTTTCGTAAAATGACGATTTAAAAGTGCTTGTAAAAAGCTACTTGAATAAAGTATATTTTGGTTTTGATTGAAACCAGGAGTATCATTTAAATTAAACTTAAAAAAAAAAAATTCAGTTTGAACAACAATTATATCGCGACAATGAAACACAAAGCTTTAGAATAAAAAAGAGTATGTTTTATGACCTCGTCTGTGGTGAAATAAAGAACTTTAATGAATGTGAAGTCTTCATCCATTCACACATCAACCCTTTTGTGTCACAGTTGAGGATTACGCTTCATACCTCCTCATTATAAAAGTGGCCTTTGTTTGAAAATGGAGCATTAATATACCATTATGCGTTTCAACAGAATTCAAATTGCAATCTTATTTTTTATACTTCAAATATCTAACAATAGAATTGGAGACTGTATTTTTTCCTCTGTTCGTATTATAATAGCGTCGTAATAGCGTTGCGTTTATTTTTTCTACAACGGCGTGAGATATTAAATTGTAATATTATACAAAAAGGTTCATCAGTCTAGTGGTAGTATACGGGTCAGCAGTTCAGCAGCGGATCAGTTCTAACCGCCGTGTTCCAGTTTGAACGGTGTTTGCGCAATTCAAGCCACGAGGGATATATTAACATGTTCCGTCCATAGTCTGCGGTGCTTTGATGGTGTGAAGTGTGGGCGAAGATGAAGCCGCTTACCAACAGGTGGCCCATACGCTTCGTTTCCCTTGCTAAAATAATTTAAAAAATGTAAAATTTTGCATAATTGTAATAGGGTTTGCTTAAGCAGTTTTGAATGAACATTTAAACGTGAAGCTTCATCCGGTTTCGAATTTAGGATTTTGTGAGAAGCGGCAAGATATTAAGTTGTTATAGAATTATATATAATACGTTTTTCTATCTGATAGTGTCAGCAGCTTAACGAAATTTAGTGTGGTGTTAGTTCAACTTCTATATCAACGTATAAGTACAGTATTTTCGATAGAAAAGTAATTACTATCTAAAAATATTTTTTTATTTTCATTATTGAAATTATTTCATATTAAGCACAGAATTAAATTAAAATATTATAAAGGTCTTCTTAGGTATAATTATAATAATTAAAATATGTGTTTGTAAATTACAATATTTATAACTGTCAAAAGTACAATTACAAAATAACTGCGGTAGAGATGTTTATAAATTCCAATGTCACAATTATATATTTACACAATTAGTAACATAACGAAAAGCAATTCAGCAAAAAAAAATTTTTCGTTACTTGCAAAGAGTAAAATATTCATTACGCATATCTCGAAAACGTAATTCATCAAGTCAATTCTTAAAATTACACTTTTTTGAATTTAATTAATTTCAGCATTTCGGCTCGGCTATTCGTCCCCCCGAGTGGAAACCATAAAACCTAATGGACTTTCGCTGTCTAGCAGTAATTTTGTATGCTCTTAACGGAACCCTGCAATCTTACTGGAATTCACAAATATATATTCAGCTGGCGGCGAGTGACTCTAATGTAAAACTTTTCTCTGAATTTAAATTAGGGCAGCGTGTGACCCTGGATTAATAATTCTGATAATTTACAACACGAACACACCGAAACATTTTTTTAAATAATTACTATTGTATAACATTTAAAATTTAACATACAAATCGTTTTTTTTTTTTTTAAATACAAAGAAATGTGACTCAGAGTTTCGTTTGAAGTCTCGACAAACTTAATTGATCAGATTCTGGTATGTTCATTGGATTAACTTTCAGCAAGAAGGTAAATTAGTTCCTAAAATCAACAAATTTCCCGTTAACGCGAAGCAATACTATAAAATCAATTCTGGCTAAATTCTATGTTAGTCATCTATAATTCTGTCAATAAGGTTTTCTATTTACGTCAATATGTTGCTTTTAGTGCACAATATGTCTTCATTTAAACGTTCAATAGCGACCATTAATTTAAAGCACATTGATCTCCAAAACTCAATTATTTCCCGCGAGTAATATACATTCAATTACTAATCGGTATTTCCTAGAATACAAGATGAACATTATATTATTATACGATGTTTCATTGTTAACATATGAGACGATTCAATAAATATTCTTAAATTATTATTTTACCCATTTTCATAAATATAGTTATTAAGACAAAGCTTTTATTTTATTTCTGCATGTATAAAATTTCGGTTTTTCGGTTGGGTGAATTTAAAATCACTTATTTTAAATTCAGTTGCAAGTTGGAAAACGTGTAGTTAAATATAAACTCGTTATGAGAGCGTACACATACAGACGACGCGGAGACAATTAAACATAAGGAATAACTGAGTCATCCATAAATTATTGTATCATAATTAAAGTGGAGTTGACGCATCTGTTCCTGATAGTTTCATCAACGATAGAATTCGCGAGATATATAAAATAAATCGGAAAACATTATTGGGAGGCTGGGAAGAGGAATTCAAAGCGATGTAGCGCTGATAAGCTAAAACGGCGAGCTCGGCTGCGTCAAACTTTAGCCGATTGCGTAATTTCAATTCAAAGTACACGTTCAACCGAATCCTTCTTAGGGCTACCAAAACATAGCCATGGGAAATTCCGATCCAATAATAGCGCACTCTGGGGACGACAAAAGGAAACCTTTGAAATTCAGATAGGGTTATTGTGCGGGTCGAATGTGACAATAGCCCTCTGCAAGCAAACGTGTTGAATTGATCAGTCGCGCCGCAATGTTCTGGCTGTGTAAGAATCGGTAGAGAACCACAGACATTCAGTAGTACCTACCATTCCATTTCAATTTCATTCAAATAGTGTATGATTCATAAAAGGAAGTCTCTATTTTATATTTAACTGGTCGGTACATAAAATAATCTCTAATCTATATAATAAATATATTATTACAAACCCACTTAATTAAAAATGAGAAAAACTTTTTTTACGACATTGTAGTGCTTATATATTATATTATTTAATAGTTCTTGAGTATTTAGCTATTCAAATTATCGTTTGAGAAAACGCGTTTAAGCGAACGAGTTGAAAATCATAATTTATGCCGTCGTAAAGTACTAGTAAAGGAACCTGCAACTAGTCTCTAGATCACAAACTCTTGATTTATTTATATTCCTGAGCTAACTATTAAATAAATACTGCAGCAAATGAAAGAGAGAGAACTGTAATTAATGTTCACGAGTGAAGTGGGTGTGAACCGCGCAAATTACACTGAACATTAATAATACTTCACTAATATATATAATTCGAAATGAAGGCGTAATTTCCGACATGCTATGGTATTAGACATTTTGTGTATCGAATTTAAACACGATTAATTCATTTAAATATAACTTTCACTATTTGGGTCTAATATGAACTTAGTTTTAAATACATGATGTTAATACAGATGTTGGAATAAGGCGTTTTTTTATGACATCGGTATGCGGACAAGCAAAAGGTAACCCCTGATGGTATGTGGTCACCAACGCCCATAGACAATGGCGTTGTAAGAAATATTAACTATTCCTTATATAACCAATGCGCCACCAACATTGGGAACTAAGATTTTTTGTCCTTGTGCCTGTATTTACACTGGCTCACTCACCCTTCAAACCACCAAGTAAATTTGACATTGTTTTCTTCATTCGTAAAGAAACATTTTTGATAGTATCTATTTTTGTATTTTATGTAACATAGCATTACCCTTAGAAATGAAATTTAACCAAAATAAATGTAATCATATTATGTAATGTTCAAACATAATAAATTACACAAATTATATCGTGATATTCAGTCGTTTAATGCGTGAATGTCGTCCATCAGGAGTCAACTTTATGTTTACAGTCGCATCAGTGGAATTACGAGTGCTTTTTACGGAACATTAAAAGTATTTTGAATGGATAAAACCGTTTCATTCATTTTTTTAAATAAAATAAAACTTAACTTAAAGAAATTTTGACGTCAGCGCAAAATGTTCCATTCCTGTTATATGAAATCTAAAAATAAATATGAATGATATTCTATCTTCTTCTAATATTACATATGAAAAAGAGATGGCTGCAGTTTAGTTCTGTCAAATTATTCGAAAATATTTTTATGTAATAGAATGTCATAGCAATTCTGAGCAAGAAATATCCGAATTATATTGCAGGTACACGCTGGCTTGTTCGTTCGGTGTTACAGATCAGAAAAGTAAAATATATCTCTCGTAAACTGCTACGTGTTTACAAAAAAATATTTAAAGTTAAAACAAATTAATGTAGATTAACAGTTCCTGTAAATGGATTACGTTTATTTTTGTGCGTGCGTACAAAATAAGCGAACATTCTACGATTCTACTACGAGCTGGCGTGCTTAATCACAGTGAGGCTACGCCGGAGTCGCTGTATGATGACGACGTAGCTGACGTAAATCTTATTTTAGTTTTACGACTCTTTTACATTCGATGTACATGTCTGCATTATAACTGATAATGTAAAGTATAAAATTTTACCAATAATCCATATATATTTTATAGTCTTTATTTTTAATAGTACTAAAAAATATTTTCACTCTCGAATACTTATAATAACTAACAGATGCATGTTGTTCAGATATACGCTTACTTTCCTTGTTTATATTAACCTTATAATAACAATAACAAAGAAGTGTTTTCTTTTGCAATTATTTTTTGTCGGTGGTGGACGAACTTTTTGTTGATTTCGCGCAGTATGATAGGTAAGGTAATTTGGCTCGATAGATATTTTATTATAAATGTAAAATTATTTAAAAAATAACATCGCATAAAAGAAAAAATCGAAAGAATTTATCGTGGAAAATCATCTAAAAATAACTGAGTACTGGAAGGAAGAAACCAAGTTATGTTAAATCCCGAGCCTGTTCTGGATTGACAGGATACGGGGTCGTTTTCGTATACGCATCCGCTGTTAAAGGGGAGGAGGACGAGAGGGGCCCATACCGGGATCCGCTCGTGGCTCGACGAAGCTCTAGTAAGGGGGGAGGGGGCTCGTTTAACCCCCGTGAAGTCGGAATGGGTTACTAATTGTTAAAAAAAAAATTCTTAGACACATAACTACTGATACAGTAACGAAAATACAAAACGAAACGAATGAAAATACAAAATCTTTTGATAACTGATTTGGTGCAATTTGAGTCCAGGTCCCTAGATCTAGTGGTTAGTAATACAGGACAAATCTGTCGAAATACAAACCACTAAATCTTTTATGTACTTAATAAGTATTTTCATATATCTGTTATTATAAATGAATATTTATATACTCTCGAATGAGAGTGAAAATAATTTTTAGTACTATTAAAAATACAGACCTGTTTTTTCAAGTACCAAGTGGTATAGCTTAGAATACGCACTACATCTTCATATGAAAAATCCATGATAAATGTACCAGCTACCTATTTGTAAACGCAACAAAAATACGTATAAATAAGTCAGCCCTGCCGTCCGCTGCAATTCATAATAACCTAAAATAGGTTATTTGATTATAAATATGGCAAGGTGAAAGTTTATCAGTGACATTATGTTTAAAGGCAAAGGCCAACCGCTACATTTAAGTCCATTATAAATTTCAAGCTGTAATATATTGCATTAATTTGATCGTAATACTAGCCAAGGTTGAACATAATTGGACCTTCAATGCTCCTTGGAAAATATAGGTGCAATTTTATGTTAGTTAATAAAGTAGGGGTGAAATTGCGTCATTGTTTCGATAATATAATTTAAAGTTTACTCTTCTTATGGAAAAAGTTTTTATATTCGTATTTCGTAAAAAAAATCTTTCATATATTAAGACTGTTGATGCTCAAAGGGAATACATTAAAAGATGTAATATTCAACAACATTTTAATTCAATTCTTGAATGATTGCTAGTATATTCAACATTAATGTAATTCTTATTTTATTACACTCATTGTACTCCCAAAAATACTCACCGTTGTCTCTTCTTTGACACTTGACAGTTTTGTGGTAGCTAAAAAAAATATTTCGCGTTTATTTTGATTATATGAAATATTTCTGATTTCATTGTCAGTGCACTAAGAAAAAAAGAAACAATATAAAGCAATTTCATAGTGATGTCTTTACTGATAGAAGGTTAAAAGACAATCACTGCGATGCCCAGTGATTAAATCATTGTCTATGGTTATAGATATCTGTATAAACATTAGACTGTACGTGCATTACATTGTCTATGGCATCTACATTGTTATGCTCGTAATTAAAGTGACTCATTACTCGCCCTTTATACCGTAGTTGTATTGCGAAGAATTGCTGTTTGTCAGTAGAATAGGTAATAAAGTGGGTAGGCAGCGTCAACCGGCGCACCTGCACTAAGCTTTATCCCTACTAAATGCAATAGCTAATTTCAGCTGATACTTCAGTTTATCTTCTAGATTTGTTTCATTTTCGAAAGATTTTTTTTGAATATAAATAAAAAAATATATTCGATAAATAATAAGTAAAATTGGATTTACTAAATATATTGTACTATATAAATTTTTTTCTTAATTTTTATTTAATAAACAAAATAGAGTCGAGTACTATCAATAAAATTAACATCACGTATAAATTTAGTTAATTGGCTAGAAGGCTACTATTATACATCCAAAAGGATTTATTGCCATTGCATAAGCATTGCGTGCTAATAGAATACTCGTCCAGAACTGGACGCAGATTGCATCTAAATGGCTTTACGACGCAAACTTAAACCAGGATAAACACTCCGGTGCTTTGAAGTCACTCAATGGAATATATTAACTAAATATTCGTTAGCCTTTAGTGTTTCGTATTTTTGAACTGTAATTTATCATTAATATGCTAATTTTAGTTATATCAAGATATGAAGATTTTAATTTTTATTGCCTAACACGCTATGACACGATTTATAAGGCCTAAAAATTATGATTTCTTGTGTTGCGACGTATGAACATAAATTTACGTAAATATATAGGTTAAAAGAAGAATTATGTGTAATTTATTTACATAAAAATATTTGGGTCGAGGAATTAAATATTCATACTCAAAACTAAATAAAAATACATAGTTTCTTCACAAATGAGTCAAACCTCCTTTTTCATTTAATATAGGAAGGTAATTAGTATATATGCCAGTCTAAGTACGAACCATCTTACTCGTCAAATATTCTACCGAAAAATAGAAACAGCATTGATGTGTTCCGGTTTGAAAGGTGAGTAATTAAATGCACAAGGGACATAAAACCTTAACTCAAGAGGTTAGTGGTGCATTGGTGATATAAGGAATGGTTAATGTATCTTGCAGCTTCAATATCACTAATTTGTCTATATTGTAAAATAGAAATATAAATAATGATAAAAAACGGCGACCTCTTTGGTCGAGTCTAACTTTGCTATCAACCCGCATTGGAGGAGAACTTCTTGGAGGTATAAGCTCCAAAACGTCTTCTTAATAGAAAGGAGGCTTTAGCCCAGCATTTGGAGCATTTACATTTGGAGGTTGTTACTTACCTTTTTTATTTTATATCTAGGGGAATACAGAGAAAATAAATCATTTACGGTATAACGGTTTTATCCATGATATTAATCACCGAAATCGAAATTTCCTGTTGAAAGACAAATACTCCAGCAGTTTAGATAATTTTGAATTAAGTCTGATTAACGTTAACCCGTGGTTAACATACGATATATTTAATACAACATACTAAGCCGTGTACAAAGCAATCGTGCTATCAATCCTAGTACATACCACTGAGACATGGTGACCGTACAAGAGTGATATAATGCGTATTGACATCCCCCATATGAAATGTGTTTGTACAATTGTACTCAATGAACAATTTTATTGCACTGCGCGTCCATTATTGCCAACCAGCTTTGTAACCACTAGAGTATATAAAGGATTATAGTGTACCATTAAGGAATACGTCTAAGCTAAGTCAATCAATAATGTTTAATAACACTAGTACACATTATTTAAACTAAAGAACAATTTTTTGTATTTGAGTTTGTTACATATATAATATATTCTAGAAAATACAAGGAATCGTTATAATAATAGAAAGATAAAATAAGAATAAGTTTGTTAGCAGAGTGGATAAGTAGTTTCCGATCCCATCTGCTCGTAATACAATTCCGTCTCAGGATCAAGAGACGTGTATTGAGCCCCACGCAGTCGAGTGTGATTAGTGCGATACGGGACCCTATTAACTAGTTCAATATTTGATCATTACATGAACAGGAGCTGGGTAACGCTACGATACGTGTCAACAATGATACTAATTAAGAACGTTATTAATTGAATGATACTCTACATTTATCTTAAGTCAACAGAGCTGGCATCAAACATTCATAAATTAGAATTTTTAATATACACTTCAATTTTATTTTTTAGTAACAGGTATATTTTAAGACTTTAATTATCACGCTAACAATATTGTTAGAAACTCATATCTAGAGATCAGTCTAAAATTACGCTGTAAAAGGACCCGACACGGTATTATTAAATCGTTAATCCTTGCTTAGTAGTTGTAAGGTGACGTACAGTTGGCAATATCGTACGCTAGTTTTTATTGGTTGATCTTTTATTTTTATAAGAATCGGGAAATACTTTTGTCAATTTTTGTAACAACAACGAATCTATATCTAAACTAATATTTTAAATCCGAAATAACCCTGTATGTTTGCTCTTCACGCTTAAATCGCTCAACAAATTTAGGTGAAATTTGATATAGAGACAGTTTGAGTATCAGGGAAGGACATAGACGGTTTTAAGCGGGTGTGCTATAGGTTACGTTTTATAAATTAAGTGTGGGTTTTTGGAAACCACATGACCGATTTTTTTTACTCTTACACTAAGGTAATCGATCTCATCAAATAGTTTTAATGTGTACGTACTATTCATATACATGTTTATAGATAATTACCTTTGTTGATTGACGAAATCGGTTCGTTTTCAAAGTAATTTATTGGTCATATTCAAATCATCAGCAAGTTGTCGCCCACGGCTGAACATAGGCCTCTAACAAAGTGAGTTAATTCTCCCACTTCTTCGACTTCTAGATTCAGTCGGGTCCCGCGTCCTTTTTCAGCTCATCGGTTTCCCTACGCTGCGCTGGCCAATTCGTAGTTTTCACTTCGATGGAGGAGTCTTGCATAATATTGCTTATTTTTTTAATTTCCCATTTATATTAAGTCTTATTACAGTCTAAGATAGCAAAGGTGTACCGTGTATAACATTTTATATTATACAAGTAATTCAAATACAAAAATAATATTACGTTTTGTGGCTTACTTTCGCATATTTTAATATGGTTTTTAAATAAAGAACTTTATTTCTTGACCGATAAAAAAAAGTTTAGTTTCCGTCGCCGTTCTCGGTTCTGAGTTTTTTAATTTCCGAATTGACAATAGTTTTTACTTTGACTATCAAGAAGTTTAATTCAATATTTAATAAATAATTTAAAATTGTCTCGTTGGTTTTGTAACTAGTTTATGAGTCTGCAGATCTTAGGTTTTGGTTTCAAATCCTATTTTAAAAGTAATTGGTATTTTCTTTCGAAAAATTCTAAATAGTTACGCGAAGCTTGGAACTTGGTAGTGTTTACATTCTCATGCTTCGTAAAACACTTAAACTTTTTGACTGTTCTCAATGCAGACCAGATACTATGAACTGCTTTCGGGTTGTGAGATTGAAGGAATATATACTTATATTTGTGAACTATAATATCTCCTTCGAAGTCATTGTCATAATCGTTGTCAAAAGATATATACCATGAATTGAATCTGTTCTTAATCAAATACTTACATTAGGAATAGTGTGACAGTGTGTGTTAGAATATATCTACGAGTGTACTAATATTAAAAAGATATAAAATTGTTTGTTTGTATATAGGGGTAATCTCCAGAACAAATGATCCGAATCTAAATAAAATTTCCTTGGTAGAGAGCTACGTTATTGCTGAGTGCTATAGGGTATAAATTATATTTATATCATATAATTTTCTTTATTTGTTCGTTCTCTTATATTGTTAAGGAAATTAGGATGAATATAATAAATTTGCTTCTACATATACTTGAATTTTTTGTATCCATATACAAGTTCGGCTTTAAAAGTAGCCTAGACAAGACTTAGCACCAAACAGTAACGACTATAATATGCATTTGAGACATAATCATATCGTTCTCATGATCAATATAATAAAATACTTAAAAAAAAAAAATTAAACCCAATTGTATTTTTTTAATCTGTGGTTCAGCATAATATCGTATCTTTTAATGGGTAATATCATTATTGTTTAACATTACGATATAGTCTAGGAGTAAATGTTTCGAGGTAATCGATTAGCTTCGTCGTCAACTGTACCTAAAACTAAGCAATATCCACATCTACTTGAGTAGCGGATTCGCACCGTGTTTCACAAGTTTCTCTCTACTAAAGTTGAGGATTTAGTATCAAAGTTATAAGGATATCGTAACCGCGCATACATTCAGTAATACACGGATATAATAACCAGAAACTTTCATTATATTAATATACAAACTTTGTTTTATTGCTACAGAGTTGACTCGGCATCTTCGTTTCACCTGAGAAAATACTAATATATGTCAACTTCATGTTACGCTCCTTGCCTGCGTGTGTACTTGTTTTATTATAAAATAACAGAGACACTCGATAACGGAAGGAGGACGACAAATTTAATAACGGAAAAAATATTTTATTCGTGCTGTTAAATAAATTATTTTTAATTCCAGAATAATTTATCCTACTAATTAATTTTTAATACAACGTCATATAGTTTACAATTAAATTATCTTAATAGTTAATGTTAGAACTTAATAAGTTTAGGATTAGCATTATTTTTTAAGAAAAAAAAAATCATGTATAAAATACTCATTTATACAATGAATAATAAACATCAAATAACGTTATAATATAGTGCATCTTCTATACCAATAACTAGACAAAAAGTAGAAAAGTTATTTTTAAAAATACTCTTCTATGGGTACTGAAAAAAGCTATTAAATTTAACAGTTTATTTTGCGGTCTCTACGATAGCGATCAACAGTTTATTACAGCGGTATTATGCGCCTTAAAAAAAAAACAAAACGATAAAATCGACAGACGGCTTCTGGATTGGTCGTATGTAGATATCGTTTCATGTTTTAGAAAGAATTCGGGAGAGATCCGAACAAATCGGATTTGCGTTCAATTTTCTAGACTTTCGGAAGCTTGCCGAATTTAGCCGAGCAAAACTTGACCCAAATACAAAGCTAGGAAACTCCTAAATCTCCTGCGCCTTAAAACTTAGACTTTGAAGATTTAAACCTTTACTGATTCGATATTCACGAAATCTTGATTTATGCTTTGTAGTAATGGTCGTTCAATAGACTCTGTCGAACTTTAGATTGGCCACCTCACTATGACAAATTAATCTCCCTCGAGAGCGAAACACAATTTATTTATTCAATTGTTAATTCACATAAATCTTTCTTACATTATAGTTCACATTTAGAGGAAACGAAGGGAATATATTATTAAAACTCGAGCGTCGTTCGGGCAGGAAGGAAAGAGTCGTGCAGGTGGATATCACGTGTCGTAGAAACGAGAGGCAGTAGCAAGGAAGGCTCCCCTCCCGCTCACATTTGTCACCTCTACTGCCGACATTAACGTCTTCTATCACCCGACGCGCTCGACCTAGCAAATATACTTAATTAAAATTACCACACGCCACCCTAGAGGTCTCGCATGTATGAACACGGAGCCGGAGATAAAAGCGTGACTCTGAACTGAGGTCGAGTGCGAAAAGTTACCCTTTGTAGCAGAAATGTCGTTTGTGACGCGACAATGCAGAAAATAAAAAATAAAAGTCACTAGTTCGTGTTGAGTAAATATGTAGGAGCTACTTTTTTCAATGTATCAGATAACTTGTTGTCAAAAGTCCTTCAATAGAGTACTGGGATAAATCATACTAATATTATAAATGCGAAAGTTTGGATAGATGTTTGGACGCAGTCTCTCCAGAACGACGGAACGGATCCGAATGAAATTTAATACAGACAAGATTACAGCTTGGAGTAACACATAGGTTACTCTTTATCCTTAATACCCGCAAAACTACGCTGGCTAATATTGACGTTTCTATATGAATCGATTGGCATTTCATATAACGTGGTTTTGTTTAATAAAAATGAGTTTATGTAATTATTTTAGTAGCAGTAAACCAACGATTTACAATATTACAAATTACCATCACTCAAAATAATAATTTGTCGACATATGCATCAATTAATTAGCCAACGTCATCTGCCAATTACGAGGTCGATGTTATTAATTTTCAATGGATCTGTGCCAAGAAACAGGTGTACTCGATGATTAATTGCCAAAACACATATTCAAATTAGTCATATTATTCGTAAATGATGACTCGTTGATATGCTGAGATAAAACTGAAGAATCCAGGATTCAAATCCCGGTCGACTAATAAAAAGTTAATAGATTTTTTTCTCTATAGAAATTCTCGGGAATAGTTCTGATTTTGGAAATTGTTGTATATAGTTACGTGCCTCGCCTGCGGCTGAACCCAGTCTGGTCATGTTTTAGTTGGCGTCTCATTGGATTATGAGAGTGTAGGAGTTGAAAATCGGCCATCACCATTAGATATATCATCATCATCTCAGTGATAATTATTCTATATTATTCCATTTAACGTTAACATCCGTTATAAGGTATTGTTATTGTAACTTGTATGGTGTTTATACATGTTCTGTGTTTCTTTTTACTTTTTTTATTACCTAAGCAATCCTCTTGTATAACATCGTTAACTGAATTTTATTTATAATAATATTTTGCCCGAAAAAAGTTATTTTTGTAGCCAAGTTACTCCTTATTACATCAGCTATGTGCCAGTGAAAGTCCCGTCAAAATCTGTCCAGCCGTTCCAGAGATTATTCAGAACAAACAGACAGACAGATAAAAATTTAAAAAGATGTTTTAGTATATATACCGTGTATACATACATATGCATGTAGTAAAAAGCGGTAATTGTAATATTACAAACAGAGACTCCAATTTTATATGTATAGATTTAATTGCACAATAAAAAAAATCTGTAATTTAAAGTTAAATGTATATTATTCTTTGTGTGAACTGTTCAATTAAACTCAGTTCATTAGACAGTCAGTATTGTTACATAAATGGTGCGCCACTCGACTCAACTGAGCCTCGGACCACGTCCGTCAGACGTCCGACTCTTTGAAAATACAACTCCTTAATTAACTACGAAACATCCTTGTATACATTTAAAACATTTATATGAGTATTATCATATCACTGGCAACGAATAGTTCTTCATTATATATTTTAGGTGTATATTATATTACCATAATTTATAATAAGTCTGGAGAGATTGTAAACTGTGAAAGGAGGTTTTAATAATTTACAATTAAACGATAGTCTTTTTTTTTTTTATTTTGGTTAGGTTAGAGTTTTTCTAATTTAAATTCTACCATAAATACTTAAATAGACTATTGAAGCCAGAAGTAAAGTCTCAGTTAGATACTTGTTACACCTGAATCAAAAGTACTTTCAAGTTGTGCTGTCTTGGTTCAGCAAATTTATTTACTAAGAACAAACTCTAAGCTCACAGTCGAATATAATCGTGAAAAGTATCTACGATAAAGTGATACGTGATCTTGACCGTAATGAAAATAACACTCACACACAACACAAAAACACTTCAAAATAGCGTATTACTGTAAGTCGGTTTTTTTATATCAAAAGGTGGCAAACGAGCAGGAGGCTCACCTGATGGAAAGTGACTACCACCGCCCATGGACATCTGCAACACCGGGCGGCTTGCAGGTGCGTTGCCGGCCTTTCAGGAAAGAGTACGCTCTTTTCTTGAAGGTGCCCAAGTCGTATCGGTTCAGAAAAACTACTGGTTCCACAGAGTGGTTGTGCGAGGCAGAAAATGTCTTACAAATCGCGCTGTTGTGGATTTTCGGATATCTAGGTGGTGCAGATGATATTTGGAATTTTGACGAGATGTCCGAAGGTAAAATTTAGCAGCCGGGATTAATCCGAACAATTCCTCGGAACATTCCCCGTGATACATTCTGTAGAAGATGCAGAGTGATCCAACATCTCTACGCAAAGCCAAAGGATCAAGTATATCGGAAAGGGCTTCATCGTCGATAATTCGAGCCGCTCTACGTTGGATACGGTCAAATGGAAGGAGCTGGTACTGGGGAGCACCCGCCCAGAGGTGAGAGCAGTATTCCATGTGAGGCCGAATTTGCGCCTTGTATAGTCTTAGACGATGGGCCGACGTGAAATACTCTCTTGCCTTGCTGAGAACACCGAGTTTTTTTGATGCCAATTTGGCTTTGCCTTCCATATGACCGGTTTTTAATGATTTACTCGTGAGATACGAATCGAGTTACAGAATAACACTTTTGATATATGTATTGTAAGACCATGAAACACATCAATAGCCTTGAAATAATAAAAGTTACTAGGAAATATACTAAAATCGCTCCATACTAGGATACATAAGCTAATATTTGGCTTGCAAACTTTTAATTGAGTACACAAATCGACGTTAATGTAACTAAAAATAAACCGTACACAAACCGGTTACAACATGTGCAAAGAATGTTTTATGTTTATTCTACACTAATAGTGTAAACGTACACTCTGAATAATAATGTATATTAATAGTGTAATAGTAGTAAGTATCTCTCTCGATTTAAATAAATATGAAACCATAAGGAACTGAGCATAAAGTCAATTATTAATCTTATAAATCATAATAGAATTATTCCTGACAAAAATAAACCACAATTAATATATGGAAATCAGAATTATATTACCATATAATATAGGATACTAATAAAATCTACTAATTTAATCGTATGAAGCTCTTAATTAGTTATACACCTTATGACTATTTAAACGCTGTTGTAACATAGGAACCATTTCCACGTTCACGAAAATTTTAACCGAAGGTAGGCTTATACCTATGCACATAAAATGTTTGTGGAGAAAACATCGTGAAGAAGCCAGCATGTGTCTAATGGTCTTTTATTTTATATAGGTTGGTGGATCGACAAATAGGCCCCCTAATGGTAAATGGTCACTACTTCCAATATTAGTTCTGTAAGTAATATTAATAATTATATATCAATCAACTAAGATTTTATGTCCCTTGTGCCTGTAGTTACTGTACTGTACTTGCTCACGCTTTAAATCAAAATACAACAGTACTAAGCATTGCTGTTTGGTGGTAAAATATAGGTAAACCATATATTAAGATAATAGATCTTAAGATTTTGTTAAAATAGCTCTCTTATTGGAATAAGGGTGCCTTACAACACTTTATTTTTTAATTTAAGTTTTTTCTTTTTATTATAATCTATTTTCAATAAGGAGATTTCAAATAACAACGACGAATTGTTTATTAAGAAAACGAATTTTAGATCGTAATTGTTTCTACATGTTAAGCCAATTAGTCAAATATTTAACAACTGTTTCAAAGGTTTTTTTTGAAGCTGATAATAAATGCGATTACAAAGAGACGCTTAAATGTTGCTATCCACTTTAACTAATAGGACAGCTCCCTACCGTAATAGTTTTACAGTGCGATAAAGAACTGCGATCAATTCGCGTGTACGAACTAAATAGATTAGCTCTTAAAACCGAACTTGTTTCTTACTAACTACCTTCCTGCTTTTACTCATTACAAATAAGTGACTTACTTAACTCACTGTTTCAGCTAAGATAAACTTATCTTTTCATTCTACAAGCATATATAGAAAATATATATTCTAACAACGTTACTAAATGTAACAACACTACCCTGTCTAAGAAAAAAGTCACTCTTGTCTCATGGAGATGGCTTGGAGCTTCTATGACTACTCAAATACAGACGAATATATGGCAGCTAAAATTTTATTTATATATTGGTGTGCGTGACAGCTACGATTGACATTACGCCAAACGTCATACTGCTTTACTCGTGTGCGTGTACTTAGTGACTAACTATTGGCCAATATTTGTTCGACGCGTTCTCAGCTTTGACAGTCTATCCAGGTATATAAATAATCAAATGATCGTAGATATATATACATATAAATATAAAATTTCATTAACACCTGCCGGTATCCTTACAAAGTTTCATACATTACCGAAAAATATATGAATTGCCGAAAGGCAAGAAATTCAGTAGTTACTCTTTTTCAAAATCTAAAAATAAAGTCATGATAGTTAAATACAATTATATATGTATGACTTATGTAATATATCCTGCCTGGAAGTCAACAAGCATTGCGAGCGAAGCCGAGCGGCTACACCTACTTCCTAATAAATATAAATAAATTTAATAATAAATTCAAAAATCACACTTTATTTAATAATTATAAGTTACACGCGTAAAGTAATAAAAAAATAAAATAAAGTAATACTTATGTTTTTATAACAATGGTAACAAATTAAAATACAGTCGCGTGTTTAGTTTTTATAAATATATAATACGTTGTACATGTTGTTAATCTAAGTAGCGATCGTTAACACTAGTACACAGATCTATTACCCTCGCTTAATGTGTTGACTCACGGTTAATTGGTTAATGTATTTGTCACATATACATATAATATAGGTTCCGCTTGTAAAAAGCCTTTCTAAATTTGGCTTTCATTTGTGAGCCAAGGTGATCCAGTGGTTAGAAAACCTGAGCAAGATCATTTAAATTTGTGTCGTGATCGGCGGTAATGGAAAACATCGTTAAGGAACCCACATGTATGTATGATCGAAGCGAAAGGAGATTTATTTTACTCCTTACAATTAATATTCTTTGAATAATACAAAATATACACCGTTTTTGAAGAAATTTGCTACACAGTATTAATGTGTTTATCAAAAATTAATACTGCGTATTTCTATAAGGCTTAAAAGTTGTTTGAACCAGTGTTATTTTAAATAAAAGGGTCGCATGATCTTACACCATATTGTTAGCGATACATTGACAAGGTAAAGAGTGAAACTGAGGAACGGGATTGACATTGCTAACTTTTTGCCCAAGACCAAAGTTTTTGCAGCCATATAATCAATGACAATAACCGCTTATCTGTTAAATGTATGCTAATTACATTACTTTTAAGTGTATTGTAAGTGATTCAACAACGTGGTAAGAATCACTTTTTTATCTCGCTGGAAATAATCGTATTGTGTTTCTCCCACATGAAGTGGGGGTATCTGAGACTCGTCAGTGCTCAAGACGATTAATGCACCCTAGTACACTAGAGTACCCACTAAAAAACTAGCGGTACCCTTCAGTCTCGGTGTCTTTTCGCTGGGGTGAGCGGCCTATATCAATTTAACTAAAACGTTCTTTATAACACTTTTAACTTTGTATTTTTAATAGAGTACCTACCGTTACGAACGATGCATGTTTGAAATGAATTTTAATAAGCATTTTTAAGAGATTAAACCCACCATTTTGTTGAAAATAAAATTTTTTCTCTTCATTGAGGTTACGTTAACGCTATATCAAAAAAAAATCAATTCAAACATACTATTTAAATATTGTATATAATTAACATTAGATTACACGATGTAATTTTGTGAATTAATTTGCTTTATGTAAAATTACGGCAAAAGTTATTTATGAAGAATTAATATTATAACAAGTAATTGATACGGATGGTTTAGTAGGTATAATATGTTATTTGAATTTAGTATTATTGATACCTTACTCCCTGTGAATGCCTAGAAATAGGGACAGGATAATCTACACGTTTCAAGAACAAAAAAGAGTTTTGTTATAGTTTGTCGTTATAATTAGTAACAAAGTAATTAAATTCAATTCTTATCAGAAAAACATGGCGAAACATGGCGTAAACACAATATATTAAAAGTATATATAGCTTTATTACAGCATGTTAACTGTAAAAGAGCTTGAATATTTTATATTCTAGTATTAAATGAAAGTAAAAAGGGATCTAAAATGTCGGCTTGTATGCGCAGGTTTTGAAACAACGAACGGGAGTTGCTACGCTGAGGTCCTGGCTAAAAATATAAGGTCGATGACACACCCACTAACACCCTTTATAAAAAATAAATATAACTATACGTTTAATATAATTTAAAATATAAACATTTAAATTAATTTACTTCATAAATATTTAATTTATAATAAAAAATATATTATTAATTTTTGTTCATCAACATATATATATATATATAGTACCTACATAACAGACGTTAACAATACTACGTAGAGTAAAATGCAAACAAATATTCGGACAAAATATTATAATTTTATTAAATTAGTCAGAAAAAATATAATAATTTAGTATCCTTAAAACGCGGACTTGTATCGAAATTGCCGTTTTAGGCCGAGGCCGAGGCCGAGGCCGGGCAGGATCATCTGACGTCGCCCGTTACGTCACAACCGCGCCCCCGCCCCGCCCGCACGTGCGTCACTGCCTCCCTTCACGCAAATTGTTCGCCAAAAACAACATCGATTTAATACTCCACCAATGAATGTAAGCTAAATTTATTTTTGCATGCCAACCGAACTCTATGGTCTTTATAAAAAAACACTGATTTGTTTATTATCATCTGACAGACGGAAACGGCTGTTTCATTTGGCATCCTATTCCGTTGTTTACAGGTAAACTTTAAAACTAGATCTTTAAAGTAAATATTATAACGATATATCTTCGATTTGATTTGTACAAAATGTCGTCAATACGTAAGTTCGCACGTATTCGTTCACCAATAACTTTTAACTACTAAGACAAACTTTTTAAACTGAATGGTGCTCATAACGATTTAACGAGCTATGTACTACACAATTGAATAAAGAGTCTACATTATTTTGTCACACTATAATTAACCTTTTTTTTTTAATAATTAATTAAAAAAACTCATGGGTATATATAAAAAAATATATAAATTAAGAGTAATTAATTATTAACCCAATTATCGAAAGTTTTATTATATTAAATTGCTATGTGTATCTACAAATATTTTTAGTAAATAAAATATAAAAACATGTTATAATAATGTACAATCGTGATTAAAATCTGTAGTATGTCATAGTGAGCTCGTTAATATAACTTTTTAAATCTCTTCTTTGCCATCATAAAGATGGCCTCTATGACGTAATCAATAGATATCGCAACTCAGCACTATCTCTTCTTAAGCCGTCTCGATGAGCTTCAATGAGTGCTTTACACTCTAGGCTTCGTGTTATTATTATAATTTATCTAATCGACACCAATAATTTATACTACGCTAACTCGAAAGTGTGCGTACACTCCGCTAATAATTGTTGGCGTAATATAAATCGATAGATTTAAAAAATTGCCTTTAGTTAGCGTTGTATAAATTTGTAATTTCGTTAATTTTGTATATTTCTTCACGATTTTATTAATACATATAAAATAACATTATAACATTTAAGCAACTTGGCACAAAAAAGACGATTTCAAAATTCGAGTTAGCGTAGTATAAATTGTAGGTGTCGTAATACAAAAATATTATATCGTTAAATTAAAATAAAATCTAGTTAAGTCTTGTAAATATCATTTGACGTTTTGCTTAAAATAGATCAGGTATTCTGAGAACTAATGATTTCACGTCAACAGGCTGCGTACAGAGCGACAAGCTTTGAGGCGACCGGAAATTTACACAGATTCCAATTATTCTAGAAAATGGCGACACAGCAATTTTAAATTTTATACATTATTAAAAATAAACTGTTGTCGTTGCGTTGTTAATGTGATTTGTTGGAAATCATCAGAAAGTAGTGTAAAAAAAAATATTTTTGCACCAAGAAATAAACGGTAGTCTATGACGGTTTTGTGTTGAGTTTCAGAGCCAGTTAAGTCCTATCAAGATGGTTGACAATTGATTTTACTGTGAGGTAGCCGAATCGGAAACTATAATTAAACTAAAATATATTAATATAAATTATCAGAAAACTTAAGAGTTTTCATACCGTATTATTAGTAACCCGCGCAGGTTTCCTAAATGAGATTGTCAGCTAAATATTTATCAGTGACTTAAAGCAAACATACCGTGAATATTTATAGCTAAGACAGGATGACGTCTGTCGGTACAGATAGTTTATATATACATAATTAATTAATTAACAGTTAATAAGTTCAAAATATCAAAATTAATTTCAATTATCGTATATAAGCACCATTTGCAATTATTTTATTAATTTATATTCATCTATTTGTATTGTATTTAAGGTTCTTTATTTTTCAAATACAATGATAATGTTGGAAGCATTTAAGTGTGTCAATTTAACTGCAAAATCTTGACTCAGTACAAAATGCGCTTTGAAAATGTTTTTATCCGTCGCTTTTGTACGTTAATAAGCTATGGAAAGGCAAATGTTCGTCAGATTGACTTCTTTCGCATTGCTTTATCTTCAAAATGAAAATTCGATCTAAATTGAGCCGAAAGCTGGTTGGAACGGGTTCTGTGCTCATATTTGCTCACGTCCGTGCCGCACTGTGAATGTATGGGATACGGGCCAAGTTATATCACTCAGGATTCTAAAGGAAAACGTGAGTACTTTTCTTTAAGTATTTCCTTTAATGTTTGATTTGTTACAAAGTCATTTTAATGTATTTTAAATATATACTCTTAGTAAAATGATAAAAATAAGAGTTTTCTTCGTTTGTTTATCTTGAAATCACGCACTAAGCACTAATCCGATGGAAGTAGCCGTTTCATCATTATAATTTGTAGTTGCGGATTGATCATTGATTCAATATTATCCTCATAAGTTTGCTTGGTACAAGATGACCCAATGTATGGAACAAATAAATCTAAATCGAAGGTCGAGAGTTATCAAATACCAGCAATCTCCGCTGAATTTTCATGAAATAATCGGTCAAACCGAAAAATACCAGCATATCGTAACCAGGCAGATCACAATTGGCCCAATTCAACGATTGACCTACAACATATTATATACCAATCAGCATAAGTGTACGAGTAACATGTGGAACAAATTCCAAACCTCATTTTTAAGAAGAGTTACATGTTAATGTAATGTTTTTGAATATACAGGCACTATTATGAAAAGTTAATTTAGATAAGTTATTAAAATAATAATAACAAAACATGAACAAGAATAACATGATATATTTATGGCTCGCATGTTATATTTAATACTAGCTGAACCTGCGGCTTTACCCGCGCGAAATTTGTAAAATACAAATCTCCGAAACCCCGTTTTAACCAACTTAGGGGTGGAGTGTTGTAAAGTCCGTTCTTAGTGGACGTCTACACCATATAAGAAACCTACCTGCCAAATTTCAAGTTTATAGGTATTATAGTTTCTGAGTCGAAATCGAAAAACGAAATCGAGATTAATCAGTGAGTGATATTTCGCTTTTATACATATAGATTACGTAAGAGAACTTGGCGTATTAATAGTTGGAAAAAATATGTCCGACATTTCGTACGTACGAACTAAATGATGGCAACACTTAGATTTTTGTTGAACGTCGTTAATCATTATAAACTCATCGTTTTTAAACCATGAAACGTATTTCTTAAGAATAAAATACATGATACGTATTTCCTATGTCATTCGTATCAAAGTACAACGAAATCGACGCGAAATATTTTCAACAAGAAACTCGTATGGGTTTCCGAACCTACATAATATATTCCACGTGCTTTGACATCGGATCAAAACGATAGGCTGAGGGAATTCAACATTGTAACAACAGTCCCATATCTTCGTTTCACATCGATTTAATCCCTAACGTTTCAAAGCACATGTTACACAAGTGTACACGGTGCTTTATTTTTATGTTGTCTTTACAAACATTCTTCTTTGTTCTGAATAAAATAGGTGCATTATGCACGCTTTCGCTTCGTTGTGTAAACTACGAGTTGCGGAAAAGAAAAATCTTAAATTCTGGTACTCTGAATATATTTTTATGGTAACATCATTGCAGATGCTCCCGCTGTGTTTCTTGTTACAGTATATCGTGATAAGTATTTCCAGATATTTCGTATGCGTCCGATTGTTTTCTAGAAAATTATATGTCTAACGAGTTTGTTTACGATTACAAATACTGTATTTTATTAGATCTGAGCTCACTTTTAAATATTTGAGTTTAGATTAAAAAAAAAAACAACAGTTTTTATTTCTACTGATGTATTTTTAAAATACGATTAGATTTTGATGTTTTTTACTCAAAGCAATTCGAGTTCGTGACATATAAGTAAGTGAGTAATTTCAGGCGGAGAGTCACAGGAAACAAGGAGCGCTTATTATTGGTAAAAGCTACGAGTATGTTTAAACACGCAACAAACTCTGATAAACTTCATGAAAAGTAATAGCGACGTATATAATAGAAATTATGTTTAATTTCCTGCTTTTGATTGAAGCCCTTACCGTTTTTCCACACAAAACAACTTCCGTAGCAATATTTACGTTATAAAAAGAGAGCCGAGGTTAGAAAACGTGATTCTCAGGCCAATGTTGCGGGTTCAAACCCAGGCAAGCACCACTGAACCTTCACGTGCCTAATTTTCTGATTAGTTACGTCTCGTTTTTGTCAACTGTGTCAGTAATATCCTCATATATATATTACGTGTATGTATAGCAGCGTGGTTGGCGTGATCCAAGCATTCTCCTTAAAAGGAGGGAGGCCTTAGCCTAACAGTGAAACATATACAGGCTGATATTTTCCTTTCTGTTTATAAAAATAGTAATATAATAGAAGAATGAATCTTCGAATATAAGACGTATAAATATACGTCTATACATATCGTCTATACTTATGTACATAAGTCAATGATGTGTTTATGTATGTATGTATATCTTAATTGATAAAAGAGTCTGCCAGGTCACTATAATAATAGCGCCAAACAACTTTCGCTTTTATATGTTGTTTACGAGTTTGTAAAATTTTAATGGATCATAAAAATTTATACATAAGCAACGTAAATCTTGTTAAAAATTAAAACCGTTTCAAAGATAAAATTTTAGGTTATAAAAAATGCACTAAATAATTAAAAAATAACTGAATTGCATTTTTATTCATTGAAATCGGTGCCAAGACCAAAGAATTCTCAATGATGTGTCACTTAGCAATTTTATTTATGAACAAAATATAATCATAATGAAGTGATCACAAATTATATTTTTAAATGATAACGATGTCAGCTTACGAGGTGTTAACATCATAAACTTTCTTCTGAAAAACGATAAATATTGTCAGAATATAATATCTGGGACTGCCTAGTCACGTGAAACCAGACACCTCAAAAGAAACTTTGAATAATTTAAATCGATCTAGTTGTACACTAACTGGTAAACTAACATTAAAAAAAACATAGTCTAGCATTACGAAGCTCATTTGTTTTTCTTTATTTAACGTTTTAGTGCGAGATACGGCTTAACAAAAACATACTCTCATCTGTTACTAGATAATGTCAAAAATTATAATTATGTTAGATGTGTTGGTTGGTACACTGTTGGTATGCAAACCATATTTTTCAAATTCCTCTTGTTACGTTCTCGATTTTCATAAACAAGAATTCAGGGAAGTTGATAAAAAAATGAATTAAAATTAAAAGTCTAGTTATCAGATTTAGCTTGACAAGATATGTGCTATTTATTATTTATCGATCAAGAAATTATCAAACATATAATATTTGTAATTATCATATAAAAATAAGACGATATTTTAAGCTGTATTTTAGATTATTGTCATTTTAAGTTTTTCCGTACCCACTGCGATCCTTTCTTTTCTTTATTATTATTTATACTATTTTTTATTTAGATATAACGGTTGAAATGAATATGTAAACTACTCTTTATTGATGTATGCAATGAACAAAAAATATTTATTTATTGTAATCAAATTCATTATCATAATAAAAATAGTGCAATAAAGAGCGACAGCCGAGACTTGTGTGGTTAGAACGCGTGCATCTTAACCGATGATTTCGGATTCAAACCCAGGCCACCACTGAATTTTCATGTGCTTAATTTGTGTTTATAATTCATCTCGTGATCGGCTGTGAAGGAAAACATCGTGAGGAAACCTGCATGTGTCTAATTACAACGAAATTCTGACTCATATGTATTCCACCAACCCGCATTGGAGCAGCGTGGTGAAATATGCTCCAAACCTTCTCCTCAAAGGGAAAGGAGGCCTTAGCCCAGCAGTGGGAAATTTACAGGCTGCTAATGTATGTATGTATAAAAAGAGAGACAAAAAATGAATAAATAAAATGATATCAGTTAATGTTTATTACATAATTTAATAATCAATATCAAGAGCGAATGTTTTATATCGATTTTAACGTGAACTGTTGATTTCTCGGTCGTCAATGTTCGCAATCGCATCCATGACCGAATTGCCGGCATTTACCAGCGATTAAATTGTCGACACGATGTCATATACTTCAACGATATCAGTGTGACAGTACGAGCGATTGGAAAACTGTTTATGAGGCATCTGTAAATTTTATTCTTTATTTGAAAATAATAATAATTCTTTCCTTTGTGTGAAAATTTAATGTAATAGTTATGTACTTTGACTAAAAATGATTTGGATGATATTTCTTGTATGAGGTACTTCATTATAATTTTCAGATTTTTTTTAAACGGAATATTTTTTACACACACTACAAGCAGTTCAAATATAAAGATAAAATGTACGTTCTATGTGATATTAACTTCACTACAAAAAAACAAATAACTAACGTACGCCTTTACCTTTACCGTACTCAGTAAATTACGAAATTTAAAAAAAAGCATAACATTTTTCGAATATTATTAATAACTGTAAATATCCTATTCCTTATTTCAATTAAGCATACTCAATGTTAATTGTAGCAATTAATCAAACGACAATATTGCTAAATGACGAACATTTGTTCTAGTTAGCACCAGGTGACTTCTCGGCAATCAATATTAGCAATCGAATTCTATCAAAATTACTGCAGTTTACCAACGATTAATGACGACAATTAAGCACAGCGGTCACTGCTACCTTCAGCTCCTAAGGTCGTTAGATCAATTCCCGTCTGAGTTAAATATATTGCACTTGTCTTCTGCGTATCCCAAGACTCTAAATTCTATACCGTACTAAGTGTAATCGATGCAATTAATAGCATTGACATACAAATTTGCTTAATGATTTTCAACCGTGACATCTCAAATGTCCAAAGCACAATCAACAAGCTCTATCTTGATTCCCGAGCTCTCACAGTGCCTACAAAATTACAAGCCTATGTTTCGGTCGAAATGAAAACGAATCCATTCTAAATAAATAACGCTCTGCAGGGTAAATTCTTGATTATAACTATACCGCAGCCATCTCTGTAAAACCATGTTTTATAAATATTAGCGGATTATAAAACCGATAGATAACTTTTATTTTTCGAAGAGGTTTATGAAGTATTTTTTACCTACTAAAAGGTCGAGTTTGGAATTTTAGTGTTGACGTCTATGCCTCTAAAACCTCGTAAAACCGTTGGTCCTGAGCCTGAACTCTTTGCGGTCATTTCGTATTTTCCATCCATTAGGATTATGTGAGTGGTGGAATACGAAGGTTAGTTTTCACACATTTATGCACTATAATGTAGAAGGTGACTATCATACTCGAAAATGGCTATCTGGGCCGAAATTAGAGAATATCACATCGTAGAAACAAATAATTGTAAAAAAAACACATATAATAATTGTGAATTATATCACTTGTATACTTCAGTGCTAAATAATGAGGAACTTGTCTTTGAAAGTTATTTTTGGCACTATCAGATATTGCTTCTATTTTTGTCAGATTTCTGTATTCCTTTTGGCGTAAAACCAGCTGTAAGACCTAAAGACCAATAAGAGCAATTAGGTGGCAACATCAAAGGCAAACAAATAGGTAATTTAGACTGCAATCTTACTTACTATAAACAAAGCATTATCAAAGTTGCTTGATTGTGGATGAGAGCGATACCGATGTAACGGATCCATCGGGTTAATTAGACTTGTGTATTTGTGTATTGAGGTTCAACTGAATAAGGTTTTATGTTTACGATTTCATGGTATAATTAATGTTTTACGCTTTGCTGAATAAAATAATATGACAAAACTATTAGGGTTATGTTTACCAGGAAACTATAAAAAAGTTTCAAACAATGAGCTTGGAGGATTTTGTTTGTACAACGTTAAGTGTTTTCATGCCAGCCTGTTAACTAGTATTA
The DNA here is from genome assembly GCF_905147765.1 of Vanessa atalanta. NCBI lineage: Eukaryota > Metazoa > Arthropoda > Insecta > Lepidoptera > Nymphalidae > Vanessa > Vanessa atalanta. Next base: position 9,346,273 of record NC_061873.1, read on the forward strand.
GACGTAAATAAGTCGATTTTATTGAAAAAATTCTGCTTAGTATTCAGAAAAATGAAAATTATTTTCTTCTAAGGAGGTTAAATAGGAGAAAATTAATAGTAGATTTTTGTATAATAAATCGTCATCGTCGTTCTGTTATTAATATGGTAATTGGTGTTGGAATGTCTGGTTTTAAATAAATTATCATCACATATTATACATCTCCTAAATTAATATAATAAAACCTCTCATTAATCACAGTTTTGAAATTAGTAGCAAGTTCTTAAAAACCTTATAACTTTCAAATAGTATAAAATAGTCGAATGGTTCCTGAAATGCTGTCGATGACGAATCCCATCGAATTATAGGACAATAAATGAAAACTCAGTAAACATAGTGATTACATTTAACAAACCAAATATTATTGCAATTTTCATAACAAGAGTTACAATAATTCTCCTACAGTTTATTATAAAATTAAAATAATATGACTAAATACAAATGTATGTCGTAAAAGTTATATCGAGATGTTATAGATTGTAATCGTTAATAAGACGTAATAACTGCTCGTGACATATGTAAACAGTGACAAAATTAATATAATTAACATCCGCGAAGGCCACGGCAAATGTCGCGACGGTTGGAGTGACGCCAGAGTATTAATAGAGAACTTTAATATTAATGTGATACATAAGACAAATGAGGAAGAGACACTGTTTACGTTATGTAAAACGAATACCATTGAAATTATTGAAGAGTTTATCTTCATAGTTCGAATTGTATTCGACAAGAGTTGATAAAACAAAAAAATAATATTATAAGTGATACATAAATATATTTTTTATATATATATATATAAGTAGGTGGACGAGCAAATGGGCCATCTTATGGTATACCACCAAGAACATATGCGAAATACCTATATATAGGACCTCTGAAACGATTGGTCCAATTGAATTAAAATTTTGCACACTTACTCCTTTTGTAGTGTAGACGTTAATTTTAACAGTCCATAGTCGCATTAGACATTTAGTTTATTTATGCAATAGTTAGTCACAGGGTTAGTCACAACCTGTGCACGCGGTGTACTCGTATAGCGTGAAGTCACCGCAATAATTAGAGTCTACAATTAAAGGCAAACATCCTGACAACCGTGCGCAAATGTGGCCGCTTTGGCGGTTTAAAGTAAGTAAACAGTATCGATATTATCTAGCCTTTAAAAGTGTCAAGCTAAGGCGAAAGCCGTGCAAGATGGGTAACGTGATTTGACGTAATTGGTTCTTTCGTTTAACTTCTTAGGCAGGCTACTGGTATCTCATATCAGCATCTTAGTTTAAATATTTTTGCAATGAAGTTCTTTAACATGAGCAGGGAGAAAAAGCGTTATGCTATCTCTAGGCGGCCTTCCTCTCTTTTTCTCTGTCTCTTTTTATTTATTATATACGGTTTAACAAAACTATATTTTAGTAAAAAAATCTTGGTATTTATATATTCTTAAACGTTGTAAATTTATTCTATTGGGTCTGTTATTTAATTATTAAAATTTAATTTCAACCGGATGTCCCACGACACTTAGCTGTTTTTTTTTAAGTTTATACATATATATCAAGTCATAAATCTGTGGTAAAATGTTAAAACTCTACTCCTTTACATGATGTTGAAGAGACCTAGAATTATTCTGCAAAAACAAACTCGAAACTCATTGCAGGTCACGATCGTGAAATGTCAGAAAGTGTTATACGACTGACTATAACAATTACAACGTATAAAGGATACACGCGTCGAAACAGCGTGTCACCGTAAGTCGGTTTTCAACATTTCACGAGTGAGATACAAAGGGAGTTTTTAAAGAATAGCGCGGTTGGTATGAGCGGAGAACATTCCTCATCCTGCATTTCTGTTAAATCTTAAATGTTTTTAAGTTTTTCATTTTAGTCAGAGTGAACAAGTTATTATGTTTCTTGTTATTAACAAAAACCTACTTTATTTATAAAACTAAAGTCGTTTAAATGATGATTGATGATTATGAAACAAATTCATTTTCCACAGGACAGAAACCAAAAATCAAAAGTACGAAATGGAATTAAACTTTAACACAGCACAACACTACAAACATTATGTTAAAGCTCTGTGCATGTGTGAAATATAAATAATATCAATAACTCTATATCTTATATAAGCGGTGTTCACAACAATTATTGAATGTATTATTTATCAAAAGAAATATATTTATTTTCGATTATTACTATATTTTCCTGTTTGATATTCGTACCAGCAGTTTCGAGGATATTCAATTAATTTGAAAGAATGTATGTATAAGAAATACCTAATAACCTAGTTAAGTTTTAAATCAAAGTTAATGTTAATATGTAAACTTAATAATATTATTACAAAAACTAAAATTAAGTTGCAAGTGTGCAAGGTTTTTAACTCAATCGGTTACGTTGAAGTTATTGAAAATTCGGTGAAATGATTAAGAGCATTGCTCTAGATTGATTAAATGATTAAAATGCTTTTTACGGAACCTCCTGTTCGAGGAGGTTCATCTGATGGAAAGTGACTACCACCGCCCATGGATATCTGCAATGCGAAGGCGCTTGCAAGTGCGTGGCCGAACTTTAAGGAATTAAATATAATTTAGATATCTAATACATATTTGATAAAAATTAAAAAGAAACATAAATATAACTTACCTTTATAACATCGTTGTATATTGTTCTGTCTTGTTCATATACACTGTGCTGCTCTGACCAATATCTATTCTCAAATATATATTTAATACCGCACTTATAAAAAATACACTTGTGTTAAGTTGATGAATATTCTGTGATATACTGGCGAGGCACTTGAACGACAATTACGTACGATTTAATAGCACTTGTTTAGCACTAATATTAATAATGTTTAAAGTCTTAATGCGATAAGTTTTCTGTTGACATCTACGCCCTTGAAGCATTCGGCATCTGTAACAAAAAAAAATGTTAAATGTGTAATTTTTATATGCTTTACTTGATCGTAACTAACAATGCGTGTACCAAATATATGAGGTCGATTCTAACCAACTACAAAAATCGTATCGATTGATGAGTTCGAATTTCGTCGAGCTGATCTAAATGATGAAACCAGGAAATGGATAGCAAAACTTTTAAATGACGCCTAACAAAACTCTTTATTATAGGTTGTTTTGTGGAGTATCTTTCATTGACTGACAAAAGCTAGATTTTAGTTGCCTTCACTATAATTTATATTATTTAGGTTTATAAGTTCCGAAGTATAAATATGATATATGACAATAACATAAATAACAAAGACCATGAACTTTTGAAACGTTATTAAAAACCGCTACGCCGCATGGCATGGAAAGAACCGATAATAATTCGCAAAAAGAAATCTAATTATAGCAGCGAGTGCTCACCCTCGAACCGAAATTTAACATTTTATACCCAGTATCCTGATTCTATTTATTTTTTCTTAATAGTATCGGAAATCAATAAGGATTCTCTATTTTAACGCTGAACACGCTCCCGTAAAGATGCGGACGTGACGATGGCAATTTCGTCTAAAATATATATATTGAAATCCACGATAATACCCTCGATACTCAGCAACAATTTTAAAATAAACAGTTTTCAATTTAAATTTACGAATCTCTAAAATAATGGTGATGGAGCAGACTGCATTTTGTGTAAAACAAACATCGTGGTCAAGCGCGACATAAAAGATACTTGCCCTGTGGCTTTGCCCGCATTAAACTTTTTTTATATGCTAGATGTCAATAGGATTAAAGTTGCTATTTTTGACGAAATATTGACTAAATACTACGTGGTCTTGCCGTGTAATAATTTAACTATTATAGTGAATTTGCGTTTTGAAGGTGTTTGATTACCGGACAAGCAGAGTGACAAAAATAAAAATAATAGTCGTTTTTCATGTAGTAAATCTTAAAAACACAGTTAATTTGTCAGGCCAGGATTATTTTCAAATAATTTCTGAAAATTGTGTGTTTTTAGCGGCTGAATAAAGTCGCCCAACTCAACCCTTGGGTATCGTAAGAGCCGCCGTCTAAGGGTTTTTTGGTGTTAAGCGCATTTGTAAACACCATCAGCACCTTAGAGCCTCATTGACCCTTATAATATGGCATCTCACCATAAGGTATCACGAATCCTACACACAAGCGAAACCAATCCCAAGGACGATTGCGTAAGGAAAAACAAGGAAAATCACTTTTTGAAAATGGTCAATACCATATATTTGTCTAAGCAACGTGCAGAATCTATAGTATATATTTTAATAAAATACGGTGTTATGTATTGGAATTCGTTTCATTGGGAAAATTTAAAAAATCCAAATATATATTATCAGGAAATTAATCTCAATTAAGAAAGTCTTAATAATAATTAACAATAGAAAATGAAGTTCAATCAACTACTTACTATAATCCTATATATATGTATGAATAATATTATAAAAGTTTTTTTCGACTTCTGCCTAATGGTGTATTTTTTCCTCAGTTGAGAAAGAGATAAATGTTTTAAACTCGAAATTAGCACAAGATACTTGCCCCTATTCTTCTATCTACTAGGCCATCTCGACTCCTTCCGTTGGAAACAAATATATCTTAGAACATCGTTAGTCACGCAGGGTGTCACGAACCCCAGGGGAAACGCGGGCAGGTATTTATAAGTGGGATGGCAATGTGTCTAAAATAATAAGAACCGTATTTGAAATTCAAATTTTTATCTTGTCAAATAGTATATACTAAAAAAAAAAAATTACTGTAACTAAATTTTGTTTCTGACTATCAGTAACCGCGACTTCGTACGCGTTTGAATTAAACAAAAAGTTATTGTTGTAGCCTAAGTTACTCCTTATTACATCAGCTACCAGTGAAAGTCCCGTCAAAATTGGTCCAGCCGTTCAAGACATTAACCGGAACAAACAGACAGACAGACAAAAATTAAAAAAAAAATGTTAGTAAAAAGCGGTTATTTTAATATTACAAACAGATACTCCAATTTTATTATATTTATAGAAGATATGTGATGGGTATGACCGGTCATATAGAAATTACATAGATAGAGTTTCTCTTTCTGGCCTTAAAAAAATTCTTCAATTCGTTAACCAATTGTAGGATTGTTACTAAAATTAGGTCATATACTCTTTTTAGTGAGACTATTCCATCAAGTATATTATGATATACCATAATATACTTAAGTCAAAAATAAGGAAATGAAAAAAATATATTTACATATATATAAAATGAAAATGAATTAGCATTTTGTCTAACTTCTTAAGACAGATATCTGTCTAAATTATTCCCTATTGGAAGGAATCTCTTCATTTTATATTTAGTATACTAATAGTTGTATCTATCTTGTTTCTGGTACGGTTAATATGTAAAGATGATACACTGGAAAAGTGTGAACTAATGAGTTACATTTAATACAATTCTGTAAATTGCTGGTTATCAAAATGCCTAAACTATAACGAGTTTTACCGAAAAAAAAGTTTTCGTAAAACTAAATAATGTAATGTAAAAAAGCTTACATGGCTGACGCTGACTAATTTTAAGGAGATACGTCAAAACAATAAAAAATTGCAGGTCTCTATTTTCTAAGGTATATTCGTAGTAAAAATTTTATTTTTATCGAGATAAATATCTCAGTTACCTTGGACATTTGTTATAGATTAAGAATGAATATATGAATTTAAAGGACGTCATTGTTTCCAAATGATGTGCAACGAAAAAATCGTTCACTGCAAAACGGGACGCTCGAATAAATTTGCCGTAGACACATTTTGATCTATGTTTGAAAATAAAAATATTATTCGCATTTCATACTAACGTTACCAAATAAATGTACCTATTCGATATTTTCTAGCTAAACACATTTCTTATTTGCTATATTAATAAATTGCACCTATGCGAAGCCAAGAACTTATTATTGTAATAAATCAAAATTAAAAATAGCACCTTTATAAATCATGACCACGAGGAATGGTGACAAAAATACTAGCAGCATTTCCACATTGTATCGCAAAATGCGACTCTCATGGCGAAAAATAAACCTTCTGTCATTGGACCCAACAAGGCAGGATATAATATGATTTAGAACTCCTAATTTCACAAATATATATATATATATATATAAATTGTTGTATAATAAATGTTATTGTTAATTGCAAATTTATTGTTACTTTCATAAGTCAAAACTGTACAAAGGGGTTATAGTTAAAATAAATTTATACTATAAATATCTTATCACAGTTATTGTTTATTTTTTAAGTTTTATTTCCGCGTTACGCGCTTTCTGTATTAAGCCATCGGAAACGTTTAGTTTGGAATCACGTTCACATAATAAAAATATTTGTATAAAGATATTTATTAAAAGATTTTGAAATTATTTCGTGCTCTTTACAAACATACCGCATAAAAGTAACCAAATATAAAAAATGAGGAAGTCATAAGTACTCTAATTATTTAACGCCATGTCTTACAGACAATTTTGGTAAAATAAGTTTGATAAAAAAATTAATTACGTTAGTTATAAAATTACTTAAAAGGATCGTTGCGATAACAATCGAAACCGAATAAAAAAATCGTAAGTCTAAACGCCTGATGTGGAAAATAATACAAAACACATTACGAATGAAACTCATCTCAGTCAAGTTTATAAACTCATAAAAATTCTAAATTAATTTAAATGCTCTTTTTTATAGTAATATCAAAACATTGCCCCTTACTTATCGATATTTAACGTTTAAGCGCTACGAACAATTTGGAAAAGATTCAATCTGGGCCTGGAGAGATCTGGTAAAAGTAACTCAGCCACCTTTTTGTTCAACAAGTATATGAAACTAGTTGTTGCCCGTGGCTTAGCTCGCGTTTAAGGGGTTGGTCGTCATGTGTTAGGCAAAAAAAGTAGCCCATGCCCTTCCTTAGAGTTCAAGTTTGCTTCATAACAAATTTCGTAAAATTCGGTTAATTTGTTTGGTAGTGAAAGAGCAACAGACAGACAGACAGAGTTACTTTCGCATTTATAATATTAGTATAGATAAAATGCACATAAATGTGTGCTACTTATGTTCTGAGAAGTAAAAGATAATAAATATCAAATTTTAAACGTTAGACGAATAAACTAGCAGTCTGTAAGATATAAATTTACTATTTCATTATGTATGTATATGTGTTAAAACTTCTGTGCACAATATTCAGCAGACAGGCAATAAATTTATGTAAGTATTTAAATTTAAGTTTAATGCAGCTAAATCATGGATATTTACCATGAAACACATACTATTTTAGTTAACCACGAAGGTTACAATTTATATAATTGTGTGATGTATATTAATATAAATACTTTTATAAAAATAAATTTAAATTTCTGACAATCAATACACAAGTGTAATTTATCAATAAATACTATTTTTTGTTTTAATAATAAAAAGATAACTAAAATAGACTGCATTTTATATATTTTTCTGAGATAGACAAAATATCTATTTACTATATTGTTTTTAAATAATAAGTATGTATGTACATAAAGTTTATGAATCGTAATAAATAATTGAATTATATTAATATATATATGATTCGACTAAAAATTCGTAAAAGTTAAGTTGGCTTTAAAAACGAATGACATATTGAACACATAAAATATGGATTAAATTGTGGACCGCTATGGAAATGAAATGGAAAATATGATATCTGTATAATAAATAAGGTTTTATTTTATTTTATTAAAAAAAAACGTCAATTAAAAAACTGATAGAGACGTTACTAATTTATAGAATATGTACATAGCCACGATATTTTCAGTATTGTTATTTTCTTTAAATAATAAAACAAAAATGCTTGCTGGCGCTTTTAATTTTCCAACGTTTATAGTTTTTTTTTTTATATTTGCACATGAAATTAATTAGGTTACTTGGATCGAGTGAATTAAGATCAAGTCGATAATCTTCAATGGGCTAACCGCGGCGACATCGACAAGCCAGTGGCCAAGAGTTCTAACTAGCTCAGAAAGCCTTGAGTGCAATTAGGCGGAAAGAGGAAATTGCATCTCTTGGGGATAACTCACAAATTGCCCCAAACGTCAGCGAGATTCCAGCTGAAAAGACAATTTGCAGTTCCTATTAGTTTTCCGGGTCCCAAAGTTCAGAAATGTTATGACTTGTTCGCTTAAACCCGATGTAAATAGTTATGCCTTTTTCTTACTTCTTTAGCGCAGTTATGTCAACTTATTTCAAACGTGTTTCCGCGGTAGCTATGGTTGACTGTAATTGGAAAATCGAACCAATATATATATATTCCGAACCGAGGAACGTTTCCCCAAATCTGAAAACTAACTAACAGCTTCGTGTGAAAAGGCCATTTTGAACTTAACGCGACCACGGCGTTGAAGATTGTTGTAACTAAACAAAGGCAACACGGAAATTACGCAAGCATAAAGCGTAGGGGAAATATCAGATTGTTTGTTTTAGTTGGACTATTAAAACACACGATCACCGATTGAGTAACGTTTTATGAGAATCAGTGGGTCTCTGGTGCCAGGCTTGCCTCGGCACAGGGAGGTGTTTTTATTGAAACAATCCTTTTTAAGTGGATAAAAATGTCATCGTTTGAAATACGAGTTTCAATTGTTATTTCGAATAAAACAAAAGCTACGGGAAAGTAAATAAATAACCTGTAACATTTTGGCAATTAAAACATACACAGTTAATATCTTTAACTGCGATTAGTGGCTACTGTTTGATAAAATTGCTTTACTTTAAGCCGTTTGATTGATTCTAATTATATATCTCAATAAATTGATTGTCTTCTATGTGAGTAATTTTTATGTAAATAAATGAGATCAATTAGTTTTTTAAAAATATTAGGCGTATTTCAAAGAATCTGCACAATATATACATAGCAATTTTATGGATACTGTAGCATGCATGTCGAATAATTGATGTGAACACCGATATAACACAGAAATAAAATCAGTATTCTGAGTGAATTTTATTATTATAAATAAACAAATGAAGGTTGCAACTATCAAATACGCCGCAAGAGCTACTCCGAGAGCTATCTACAGTATTTTCAACAACACAACGAATATTAACACACAGGACTGATGCACTTCGATATTTACTCGACTTAAAAAATAACGCCCCTATACGATAACCAGCTTCTTAAAATTATCAAAACGTAAAAATATATTATGTAATAATATGACGTTTTAAATGAATATGTCTTAATTTACAATGAGACGTAATGCGATTTATTGATTGATTCATTCATAAAATTAATTAAATTAAGACGATAAACATTGCAATGCGATTTTAATAAAATATTTTGTAATTAAAAGTGTTGTTTATTTATATAACGATTTTGTAACGCGACAATTAATTCTTAATAATCAAAAACTGTTTATAGTAAATAATATTAATTATAACATAGGTATTTTTGTTATTATTTTATATATTATTATATTATAATACGATAATCGAAAGCCACGTGGTCACAGGTATTAGCTGTGTAAATTAAGAGGTAAATATATGGGCGTGTGATGATGCTGCCAAATATCGATCAAAATCGTATGACGAACGGCGTTGAATTGGTTTGATTATGATTGTTCAAATACATTATAAGTTCTATACTATTCGTCAGTTGCATTAATAAAAAACAATTAATAAAATCACATACTTTTTATATAATACAAATGTAACCCATTGGAGTGTAACGTCTCCGTAAATTCCTTAGTTTTATTAGTCATGAATTACTTCTTATGGAATACTGTAGCAGAAAATGTTACATAAATATTTTAAGGCCTACGTTACTTGTTGAGACACGATCTTTGTAAATTAAGCATTTTGCGTAAATCTTGCAGAGAAACTATAAATCGCTATCTTATGGGTATGACTCGGTACATATTTAAATATGTCTTTACAATATATTCCCAATTTTCTAAACTATTTTCTTAATGTAGATGCGCGCGGTCGGTATTTGGCGTAAAGCCAGTATCTATTGCTCTTTTCTTTCATGACATCTTCTATGAGATAAAATATAACACGTTTTTTTATTCTATACGTATTACAAAGATAGTGTAGTCTATATTTTGAATTACACCATTTCTCACAAACAAAAATTACGTTTTTATCTTTTGTCTATTAATCAATACACACCTCATTTGAATATAACTTTCTGTTATAAAAGTAACAGCATCGGTTATGAGTACAAGATTAAAGATTATCTTGTTTTTCTTATTAATTAATAACACGTATATTCTTACCAGTACTTTAAAAGGTAAGCATTTGCTTCCCCTTTTAAAAGAACCGATCCACCATTCTCAACAACACATGGGGTACGAGTCCAACTGAAATATTAGCGAGTCCCGTCTGAAGTAGTGATATGATGAATGAAAAGTGCAAATATAAAAGTGGTCCTATGGACAGGGAGCACTGAGGGAGTATAACGGCCCGTCATGTACCTGGTGGCGGTATCGCGAGCGCAATCCGCGATGCACAGAGCGCAGCGAGTGGGCGAGAGCGACCCGCGTCGGCCGCCTGCTGCGAGCGACTGCCGCCCGGGCCGCGCCGCCGCGCCGCGCGCCACGCACCGCCTGCACCGGCACCACCGCACCGCTGCACGCCGAGCTGCCCGGCCGAGACCACCTGCCACCGCTGCAGCTTCACGCACCCTACGAATATTGATGTTTTTTGCCAGGATTTGTGCGGAGCACAGGGTTCGCGGGGGTAGCACGCACCGCGTGTCGCGGGGGGCCGGTCCTGCGCGCTGCGTCACGCATCTGTCTCGACGATTTCTTGCGTGCTCCCGCAACCCGCCATCTGCAGAGACGCGTTTCGAGGCAAGCGCGCGCCGCCCGCCCATGTCACATTGCTACGATGTTAATGCCCTCCGTGTCACTCACTCTTGACTTTATCTTTGGATACAATACTCCAAAATATTTTTATTAAGGTATTTTTTTTTATTCATAAATATTTTTATTTAATGATTAAGTAGTAGATCTGTGAAAAATTATAAAATGATATTTACATTAAATAAAACGAAATATAACATGTATCTTTAACATGTAATATACAATGACTTTACATAAAAAACTATTTAAGCAATCTGCTATGAGATAAAATTATATACTTCGATATAAGGACTAGAACAAATACTTACAAGAATTGTTATATTTCTAGTAATCCGACACTGGATTGTTATCGATTACGACGCCGTATTGAAACTAATGATACAATGCAACCGAGACTGATCTCGAGAAAAGTTGCTGCTTGCTTTCTTTAAATGTCACATACCGTAACTGAGAGCCATTTGAGACGAAGCTTCGCTTGAAAATATTTTAGTCTACCTCTTGATTAAAATCGATTTCTTCTTTACTTTCTTTTATCCTTTTTTATATATAACTGTTAATTAAAGTTTATATAAAATGTCTACTCAAATATTTTTTTATCAATCATAAACTTTTTTAACCTTTATCCGGCTAGACTTATGGGAAGAGATAAATAATAATAAAACCAAAAAATATTCTACAACAGTCTATAAACGACCCACTGCTGGGCTTAGGCCTTCTCTCACTTTAATAAGCAGGTTTGAAACTAACTCCACCACGCTGCTCCAATGTAAGTTGGTGCATACACACGTGCAGGTTTCTTCGGAATGTTACCTGGGTTTGAACCCGCAATCATCGGTAAAAATGAGCCCGTTCTGACCACTGGGCAATCTCGGGTATATAAATATTCAAAAATTTAAATTAAATTATCATTTTCTATGCTATAATAAAGATTGTTAATAAACACATTTTATTCAAAGTATTTTTTAATCACACGCAAAATAATGCTGTTTATCGTTACTGCTTATAAATAAATGTTGTGTAATGTATATAGCTAATGAAATGATAATACTTATTATAGTTTACAGGATGATGAGATCCGTAATCTTTCCGAAATAATATTGTCGAGCATTCCTCAATAAGTAAGGTGAGTAAAGCTGGTACATTTCCTACATATTAGGATATTTTTGGAATTCCCAAACAATTATGAAACTTCTTTTTTTATGATATAAGTAGGTGGATGGACAAATAAATTACCTGATGGTAAGTAGTCACCACTGCTCTTAGACTGGTGCTGTAAGAAATATTAACCATTCCTTATATAGCCAATGATTGGGGGCACCCAACCTTTGAAACCAAGATGTTATGTCCCTTGTGCCTATAGTAACACTGGCTCATCCTTCAAACCGGAAACAACAATATTAAGTATGTGATGACTGGATGGTACCTGCCCAGGCCGGCTACTACAAAGTACGTACGTAAAAAACGCCTAACGTAATATAAATTATGTTTGAACTTAAAGTATATTTGGATGAATCAACGTTTAAAATATCGTACAAAATAGACGTATTTTATAATTTAGTTTGAGTTAATGCACTTGCATAGCTTAACACGCGGAAAATTTGCTGTATACGAATTCGTTTCGCAGTGAAAATCTTAACAGCGAGACTATACTCACAACATTGGCTTCTAACGCGCTGGGAATATCTAAAGAACAATTATTCTCGGTTTTATTTTTAAAGAAAATAACAAAAATAATAGTTATTTCGTTTTCATTCCTAAGCATGTTTTTATAGAAAGTTTTAGGCGTAAATTTTCATTAACTTAGTAAGTATAGTGTTAGTGGACTATAGATTTATCATCGAGGGAGAAGCCAAACCATGCTTTATTCGCTTCACTTGCCGACATTTCGGCGCCTTAGTCTAGCGCCAGACAAACTCATTGCCAGCAAAGAGAATTTTAGTCGCTTTGTTTAAAATGCAATAATGCGCAACCAAACGACTACTAGTTTTGTGGTAACGAGAGCAAATATCACACCTTGTAATTTTATTATGATGTAAGTAAAAAATAAAACTAAACGGTAATTCAAGTAACATGCCTAAAACGTAAGTACCATACAATTAAATGCCCGCTCGTACCTCAAATTTATTGTATGTTCACACGCATAACTAAAAGTATGGTATGAAATTTGTATGTATATACGTGACGTGGCAATTAAAATATAATGATCTTAAGCATGTATAGATTCAAGGACAATTATAAGATCTTATACATACACTTGTCAATAAATGTGACTGTTCTCATCTGACCTAATTTATCATCCGCAAAGCCATGCGTTGGCTCCAGTGTCCAAGTTTTAAACATTGGCTTATTTTTAATTTTTTGTCATTAAATGCCACGAATGTACTTTGAAATTGGGGTTAAGTTGGATGGCACCACGATAGCTATTAAATTATAATAAGCAAATGTTTAACGTTCGTGAATTTTATTACGTAGATTTTAATTTATAACTTGTAGAATTCTATTGCGTCAAGTTAACTTTTTTACATGATAGTGGTGAGAACTATTTTGATTACAAAAAGAAAATTGTAACTGATGATAAATTTTATTTATAAAATGGGACAAATATCTCTTTCTTATGAAAAATATATTTTGGAGTTTACTAATTCATAGCAATACGAACCAAAAAAAAAAGACAAACCAATATTCATAAATATCGGTTCAAAATACTTTATATGCTGTAAAAATTAACGATTTGTGAGGTATTGTTATTTGCCATAGTTTATTTTCTATCTAACTGAAACAACTGAACTGATTATAATTAAATCAACTTTATTTCTGGAAGTGTGTGTGCTTTAAGAGATTGGTATATATAGTGACACTCCATGCTAAACATCAATACGAGTGTTAATTCCAAGTTCCGTAACGAGAATCAAAATTTGACTAAACCAGTCCAACTCACTAGTCAGCTATTAAGTTATTATAGTAATAAGATTTAGTAGTAGAAGTATGTTAGCTATTGCGTATTTTACACCCAGCATTTGTTTAAATATTAAGGTAAATTGGATGAAGATTTTGAGTAAATAAATCCCGTTCCTAACTGTAAATTGCACAGTATTGAAACTATATATGACTCGGACGTTCCGCATTCTTCAAAGACAATAACTTAAAATTGGATTTACGAAAATCTATCACAAGAAGACGAAAAGAGGGAAAGCATGGGCGATACAACTTCTCGTTATTTTCGAGCTCAAAGGGCACGAATTTACATTTATAATTTTTTTCGAGCTTTCCAAACTCTTAATTCTTTATTCCTTTTTGTAATAAATATAATTAACGTGGGAAGAGATAATCAAATATTTTTGAGCCTTAATAAAAAAATATTAATAAATTTTATCATAAGGATAGGAAATCAATCAATAATATAATTATTAATATTAAGTAATTTTTATATCTGTACAACAATTTGTTATTCAAAAAAATTTTCATTGATATTTTATAATTATTTTTATTTTCTTTTTTGAAATTGAATTAGTTTTTTGTTTTTTCCATTGTGTCGTATATTTTGTTCAGTTTTTTTGTCAAAAATTATTTATTATTATTTTTATGAGTATAATTTTTGTTGATATAATTGGAAATATATTAAAAGTTTACAAGTATATGTTTAGAAATAACAACATTAAAAAATATTTATAAAGCTTTATTTATGTCATTCAATTTTTACCAAATTTATTTTGGTGGCGCTCTTTGTAATTTTTTTTTTTGGAGTGTAAACATTTTTAAAGAGATTAAAAATCAATTTGTTGGTAAACGTCGAAGCTGCGTTCTAAAAACACTTTTTTGGAAATGTTCAAACTTTGATATTTTAAAGCATCGTTTGATTTTGATTCGGTTTCCAGTTTTGCTTGAAGGTTTGCAGGTTTCCTAATACAAAAAAATACCAAAATTTAAGAAATTATTTTAAAACAATATCAGTTTCTAATTTTTTTGGAAATGTTTGAATTTCCCTTTCAACTGATTTTTTGAACGAAATTTTTGAAGTTATTTGAAAAAAAATTAAAAACATTTTTTTTTATTTTTCGAAAATCTTGGGAACAGCTCAAGCGTATGACTGCAAAATCTAATCAGAACTAAGTTTCAATGAACCCTTCTGAACGTCGTGGCTTGATTCATTCTTGAGATATCATACGACAAAAAAATATTGTCACACAAACAACGACCACACTTACACCCGGCCGGACAAATAATCAGAATGGCTGCCTTTTCGAGGTGAAAACTATAACTTCCCTAAAGTTAGCTACAGTTCCCTTAAGGTAGCTATTAAGTGAGTAGAAATAACTGCCGACGAGATTGCAGCGAATTTTTTCTTTCTGTCGATAATAAAGTGAAACATCAATTAAAAAACTAAAAAAAATATTAAGAGCTAAGAATATTTTTAATATAGTTTAGGTTTCTTTATTATGATTAGACAGAGACATCCATGATATTTTACCATATATTATAACTTTGTTAGCTGGTCGTAGTAATCGTATTAAATTTCAACAACTAATACAACAACAAGGTTCGTATTTTGTTATAAAATGAAATATTCTGAAAACATGATAACTACTATGTTTTCCGAATCAGAACTCAAGAACAAGTTACGCAAAACTCGTTCATAACAAGATATCTGTTAGTTGCAACATAGGTGTAAGTTAGAAATTGGAAAGCTTACAATTACAAAAACCATTTATTGTAACTTGATTGTATTTCTCATAAAACAACAATTTGAATCCTCATGATTTACAAGGTAACTTTTGAGTACTCATAGATTCTAAAGCCGGAAGTGGTGGACCTCGAAATCGTACTGTCAATTGTACAATTCTTTCAGCTTCTCGTATACCACTTATTTTTGCTCCATCGACAGTCGCAAAGTGGCCAGCTACTGTTGCCTCCCCCGCAAATAAAATAATCGGTGGAATTGGTTCACTAGGTCCGGGTAACGGACAAGCTAAGGCTCTCTGTACATGACCATTTGTACACTGACAAGAATATGAAAAAGCACCCAAGAAATATGGATCACTAGTCCAATGTGATCTCAATATGTTTGTAGGGTAAGGTATAAATTTATTTCCAGACGAGTTTCTAATAAGGTCGGTGATACCTTGGGCTACATCCTTATCACAAAGTCCCTCCATCATTAATGCTTCCTTTCCTACAACCAGTGCACTTATCACATGTTTACTTGTAGGTACTGCCTGTATTTTCCTCACACCGCGTGTCCAATCATTTCTGCACAATGTGCTATTAGGATTATATGTAAAATTTAAATCACCATTGTGCCAAAACCAAAAGGGTCTGCAGTATTCCAAATATATTTTATTACAATAACCAAAACCTAAACATCTCATTGCATCAATTTTCGATGCTGGAAGAGCTGGACAAAACATTTTTGCAGAATTAGCACCAAGGACTCCTATAGAAACGGTTACAATAACATAATCAGCCGGAAATTCTTCACCGTCAGTAGTACAAACAGTTGCACGATATCCTGATTTTTGGCTAGTACCCCAATAGACACAGTTAACTGGCTTGCAGTAGCGGATGGTTCCTTCTGGTATTTGTCTTAATAAAGGTGCCAGTATACCGACCAAACCTAATGGAACGCGTACCTCTCCACCAGGCATATTCATATAACACCCCGAATGATCGGCACATAACATCGCTGTATCATCATTACATCTAGCACGTAACATATGAGTAAGACCAAACATAATTTTAGCGGCATAATGTTGCTGTTCTACCGGATATTCATGTAGTTCCTGTTGAATGCGCAGACTCATAAAATTTATTAAAGAGCCATGTTGCTTGTTTCCCCCGAGACAAAAAATGTTTGCTGCTTCTTCTTCTATTTGACGAAATTTATAATAGGCTGTGATCGTGGGTGGCAATGCCATATTTTCTGATACGACTTTTTTTAAGAGTCCTTTTGGTTGCTCTGCTCCGGGTACCCCAGGACGAGGTGGTGTCTCTGTAGCAGTCATTGCATAAATCGGGTGAGACGAAAAATTTTCTGGCTTCCCTTCGGCTCCTAATTCAGCTACTATGTCACCCAGCCAGCAAGAATGTATACGACCACCGGGTCTAAAAAAAATATTACGATTTTTTAATTCTTTAAAATTATTTTTCTTTATCTTTTATTCTTATAATAACTAAAATCCAATAAGGTCTTATTATGAAAATAAAACGAATTTCGTAACCTGACTTGTAACTTAGGTTTACCTCTACATACCTCTCGTATGCTTCTAATATGACAATATTATTAATGCCGCGTTCAGACAGTCTCGCCGCCGCAGAAAGTCCAGCCACACCAGCTCCTATTATTACTACACGAGGTTCAGGAAAGCATTTATCAGGATCGCATGCATCTACGGCGCATATTCCGCGATCTTCCAAGTCTGGGCCACAATCGTATATTGGAGGAGTTTTCTCGGTCATTCTAGAGATAATATTTAAAAATTGGCGTTTATTTATCAGATCATTATTAGACAACTCAATAAATTAAATATACGTACCTTCTTTTTATTGTCTTTTGCCATTTTATGATCGATTTAAAATATTTTCTACTGATAATTTTCATATGGACTACAATAATTTTTCTTTCAAAGTTCTATTGTCAACGTCACAAGTGAACTGACTTATAGCAAAACGTTACCTTGTATTCAGAGTTTGTTTTTTATTTTATGTAAATATTTTTGGTAAATCAATCAATATTATATTTCACATATATTAAAAAAATGTTTTAGATTATATTAACGTCTCAAATGTTCTGCTATAATACAAAAGAAACATATGTATTCCTTCTTTTATTTTAATGTTTTTATAAATCTATCAATATTTACTCTCAGATTTAAAAAGTATATTGATTAGAGTTTTTATTGTTGTTGAACGTTTTTTTTTTAATTTCATATGAAAGGCAAAAATATGACGTCTATGGCTCATTAATTATTAAAGAAAATGTGACATTTTTTTTTTAAATTATAGTATCGCTTTTCTGTCGGCAAGCGTTTGAATTCTATGGAATTATTGACATCAAGTGATAGGTATTTTCAAGAAAAACTACCTCATTAATATTAAATTTTGAACAAAAACTGATCACTAACTTCCACAAGGAAGTATTCAAAAATAATAAGCTTATTAAAATATTTATTTTCATATTTATTAAAATTCATCATATACAAATAGGTATCTCCGATATACATACATTCACAAAATTATTATTTATTCTTAATGTTTTAAGTGAATAATTTATAATTAGTTTTAAGAATGTACAGTTGGTATATCAATATATCTAATATGGATGTCGCTATACAATAAATAATTTCATTGAGTCACAAACTATAATAGTCAGTAATCACAGTCTTAACTTGTACTTTAAGTAATACTTTTAGTAATTATCCAAAACACTCCGTCCAGAAGTGGTCTAACGTGTGATAGAAGTGTCGACTCACGCCCCGCAAGGAATGATTCTCGTCAGTGTAACTCTGTAACAAAAAAACGTGGAATAAGATGGCGGTTACTTGAGATGATTGAGGGTACTTAATAATTGTATTTACTTAAAAACAACAAATGTTCTTGTCTTTATTTAACAACATTTATTCAATCTCGTGTATGCCGGAAAAAAGTTTAGGGGATTATTTTATATTATACTAGTTGTCAGTCGCAAGCTCGCGTTTTTGGAGTTGGTCGTCAGTAGTTATCCATAAAAAGTAGCCTTTGTCCTTTCTTGGAGTTCAAGCTTGCTTCACAATAAATTTCATTAAATTCAGTTTAGTGGTTTGACCGTGAAAGAGCAACAGACAGACCTACTTTCGTATCTATATATAATTATTTAAAAAATATTATGTTTACATTTAATTTATCGTCTTAGATAAAGGTCAAGATTGTTATTAAACATTAAAAAACATAAAGTAATATGATCCATGAGAGATTATAAATAATAATTACTTTACAAAAAAATGTATTTTTTATTACATAGGACGGGCAAATGAGCGACCTGATGGTAAGTTGTCACCGCTGCCCATAGACATTGGCGCTGTAAGATGTATTAACCATTCCTTATATCACAAATGTACCACCAACTTTCGGGACTGACTACTGTCCCATATGTCTGGCTCACTCACCTTTCAAAACTTACAATATCTAATGAGTTGGTGGTAGCCACCAGACGGGCTTACACAGAACCCTAACACCAAGTACTAAATTGTTAGAACCTATTTTGACTATTTGTAACCAAAGTGAAAGTTAATAAATAGCAGTTGTATGTAATCAGTTGGTGCTTCTTATAATCGTCTACAGACCAACCAAGTTATAAATATTGTAAAACTTATTGAAAGTATAACATGGTATTGTTATATTCTCAAAAAGTGTGTGAATAATTTCGGATTACCCATAATAATTGGATCCTCACATAACAAGTGACATTAAATCGTAGAATTTGGTTATTAGTAATTAGAATAACCTAGGATAAAATAATATGTGGTTTATTTTTAATACCATTTGTTCAAAAGGTATATCGGCTCTCTGCAATTTCTTAGCCAACTGCATGCTGTGTTGGAAGTGTACGTTGTCGTCGCCAGTGCCGTGCACGATCAGGTACCGGCGCCCGCGCAGCTTCTCCGCTACTTTCATCAAATCCGAGTTCTCGTAACCTTCTGGATTGTTTTGTGGCGTGTCCATGTACCGCTCCGTGTAAATTGAATCTGTATAACATCGCACGGATTTTGAATAAGTCGTATATTTATACTTAAAGAAAAAAATGATATATTATATTATAATTATTAAATAATAAAACTACAATATCTTAATAAATTACACGGTACGAACGAACTCTTTAAAAATTCTATCAAATCAATCTCGATTGCTGCTATTTTATTGCTACATGCTATGAACGATAGTTTTTTGTTAAAACACTTTCATTGATGTAAAAAAATAATTGTAAAAAAATGTAGGTCACATTCGGTACCGACAATTCGTTTTTTAAACTTACGCATATAAGATTTATAAATTGAATTTCGATTAAACAGATGAACTCTATTAATAAAATACTAGATTTCAACATATGTATTTTTACTTTTTATTTACAATTTATTTAAATGATTAAATATTAATCAGGACTGCTGAATTATAACGACCTGATTAGAACGCTGATAAATATAATAACCAAGAATAAAACCGTACTCTACGCTTTTTATTTTAGTAGATACGAGTACGCTTCATCAAAAAATAAAGACCGTGAGTAAAACGTCTCTTCAAGCATACAATATAATATAGCAACACGTAATATTCGACTCCATAATAGTTTTTTATTTAGTTGGAACAATATTCAAATTGTTTTACATTAGCATAACAAAAGATTGACAGGACAACTAAAAAATGTGAGTGATGGTTTTCGACAATAGTAATTGGCATGTAAAATAGTATGAATATTGTTATTTTGTCATTGACATACATGGCAACACTAGCGTCTTATTCCAAAATGATTTAACAGATATATATATTTTTCCCAGTAAAAATATATGGTTAAAACGGATAAATAGTAAGGTCATTACCGTAGTAGAGCCAGGAGGTGACGGGTGCGACTGCAGCGGCGCATGAGAGAGTCTGCTCCTCATCTTTGATCAACATCATGGTGCTCGCATATCCACCGTAGCTCCAGCCCCAAACACCGACACGATAAGGATCGATGAACGAGTACATTTTCTCTAAACGCCTTTACAAAATACAAACAAATATATTTATTTAATAAATTAAATAAATTACATTTTGGACAACATCACATACATTACTCTGATCCCAATGTGAGTAGCTAAAGCACTTGTATTATGGAAATCAGAAGTAACGACGGTACCACATACACCCAGACCCAAGACAACATAGAACTAATGAAAATTTTCTACGTCGTCTCGGCCGGGAATCAAACCCGGGACCAAGGAGTGGCGTACCCATGAAAACCGGCGTACACACCACTCGACCACAGATTTAATAATTGGACACTCCTGCTATAAAAAGGAATTAAAAAAAAAAATATATTTTAATGTCAATTATAGATTCACTCACGAAGGAATTATTTTTTAATATAATATACTAAACAAATTAAATGTAATTTGTATTGTTTCGCTGTCTTTACTCTTAGTCGTGTCACGCACACTAAGACATCTTGTAAGCTTTAACGTCACTCAACAAATACACGCCGATATAATTTAACGTGGAGGGGCGCGCCTTCGTGCGTGAATACACCGATAATCTTAGAATATAATATTTTAAAAATATAATTCATATTAGAATCAATATATACTTTATTTACAAGAAATACCGGCAGTTATATTCCATGTATTAATATGAACAACTATGCTAGTCTAATGAAACTTAATATTCTATGTGATACCCTGGGAAATATATAGGTCACATTTATTACGGAAAATGAACAGGTGCTCATAACGTTTACGCGAACTTAGATCATGTTGTAATAGCTTAAATAATAATATTATGTTTTCATTTCTGATTTTATTTTATTTTGATGTCGACATTTACACTAAGAAAGTTATGTTAAGTAAAATCTAGGTTACTTTCACGTTATTTATTCACGTTTCGCACAAAATATAACTCAATGAAATGGAATGGAACAGTTCTGTAACGTAACGATGTTTTAACAGCAAACAGTACTTGGTTACAATATTTGACCCGAGATGGTCCAGTGGCTCGACCACATGAATCGCAACATAAGATTAAGGGCACGAACCCCGGCCAGCGCCAGTGATATCATGCGCTTAATTTATGTTTATAATTTACGGAAAGCGACTTGAGGAAACTTGCATGTATCAAGTGAAATTATGTATCCACTATATGATTAAATATTGATCAGGATTGCTTTATTATAACGTGATGATTAGAATGCTGATAAATATAATAATCAAGAATAAAACTGAAAAATTAAAACCGTGAATAACACGTCTCTTCAGGAACAGAATTGAATATAGCAACATATAGTATTCATCTCCATAGTTTTTTGTTGTTTAGATTTATTTGACGACCTTCGTGGTCGAGTAGTGAGTACACCGGTTTTCATGGGTACGCCATTCCGAGGTCCCGGGTTCGATTCCCGGCCGGGTCGATGTAGAAAAAGTTCATTAGTTTTCTGTGTTGTCTTGGGTCTGAGTGTTTGTGGTACCGTCGTTACTTCTGATTTACCATAACACAAGTGCTTTAGCTACTTACATTGAGCTCAAAGTAATGTATGTGATGTTGTCCATTTTATTGATACCATATTTTCATAAACATTCAACTACCGAGTTGTAACAAGTATCCACCAACCGCATTGGAGTAGGGTCAAAATAAGCTCTAAGCCTGTTCAGAGCATAGGACCCTTTGCTCAAAAACGAGACATTTACTATGTTATCCCTACAATGAAATACTTTAATATAGATAGTACCTTATCACGTCTAAGGTGTCCGTGATCTCCACCGTCCCCAGAGCGTCGTTGACGGCGTGCATCGCCTCAACGCCCATCACTCCCGAGCCCCGCACGTCAATAGACGCTATTATGTAACTTCGATTGCTGCTTAAGTACATATTGTAATATTCTGAAAAATGTATACATTGTATTATAAATTAAAATAAATAATTCAATTAGGTTAAGCATTGGGTGTATTTTTTATTATTCATAAATAATCCTCACAACTATGAACGATAATAGCTATAAGCCTATTTCAATCTTAGGACAAGTAACAAAACAACTTTGATATCTTGAATATAATATATATTGCTTGTCAACTTTGTCGGCAAAGTTGTTATCGTAACTTTATAAGAAATTTAAAATCTATTTAAGTAATTAAGTGGATAGTGTTTTTTATAGATAATTAATATCAAGAATTATTTGTAGTGAAATTATAGCAGTGCTATTAACATGATGAATGAAATATGGAAATTTAAGGTTAGTTTATCTTTACTCCTTGTTCAATTGGAATTGGCGATTGTTAGTAATAATAAAACATTCAGAAACAATATATAAATTATTTTACCCAAATCATAATTATCTAGAACTCTAGAAGTCCCAGGCCCAGCGTACAATCTAACAACCATAGGATACTTCTTTCCTGTTTCCATGTCTGGCGGCAAAAGTAGTTTGACGTTTGACTTTAAATCATCTTCTAATGGAATCATGTTGAAAAGAGCCATGGGTAACTTGTACTGCTTTAATTTCTGAGCCAATCTCTTATTTTCTGTTAACGTTTTAAAAGTATCTTTCTGGAATTTATAATAAAAATTAAAGTCAGTGTCATACAAAATATTTTTATGAAATTATAATTTCCACCACAATTGTACATCCGATCATTATGCTTTGGTTAAAGTTTTCACTTTAATTATCGTCTTATTGTGACGTAACTAAATGGTTATAATTTATTTACAATTGTTACAAACCTGACTCATATAAAAGTACGTTATGGCGGGAACATTAATAGCGCTACATGAAATAATAGCATAACTACTACTCGTTGAAAACATTCCATCAGCTTGGTGACAGTTTGGTTTATTACAAGTAATACATTTTGCATTTCCACGAGAAGAAGCCCATAATTGTCTCTTCCATGGTTCTGTTCCTGGAGATACAATATAATATACAGTATCCGTATCTAGGTTCCACCCTAGTATCTCGGTAACCGTTGAATTTCCTGGAGTCAAATCTTCAGTTTGCATTGTATTAAAATCAAAACGACCTAGATGCATGAATCTCTGTTCTCCGTAGGGCAACGGCTGTATTTCGAGAATTTTCGTTCCAGTTTTATCAAAGAATGGTTCACGGATATCAATCCACCCATTTGGTTCAGTCTCATGTTTCATTATATTACATTTATTTTGTTTTAAATCACAGTTTACTAATACGCTTATATTCTGTCTTCTATTTAACCATAGCACAATTAAGTTATTATCTGTGGCCCAGTTTACTCTTCCTAAAATGTGATCCAATCCAACAATATCGACCGGTGCTAGTATTATCATCGACTCAATCTTTGATTCACTTAATTTGAAAACCCGTAGTTGGACAACTGGGTTGGTACGACCTGCCTGACAAATAAATGATAATTAGTTTAACAAAATCATATTGTTATGGAATTTAATCGTGTAAGCTGGTTACGTAGTAAATAAGTCTTAATTTTCATTTCAGTGAGAATGTATATTCTAGGGACAATAAAAATCTTAAACTATAGAAAGGGATATATAAATAAATTTTAATTCAAACCAACCTTGGGATATTTGAAGTGAACCATCAGAGGGTATTGGTTGTCGAATTCAGAAGGCTCTCCGTAATAAGGATAAACAGCCGATTCCACCTCAGTGTCGTTGAACGAAGCCACGGCCAAGTAACTTCCCTTTGGCGAAAACCACATTGCTTCAGCGGAATTAAACACTTCCTCTAATTGATACAACAAAAAAAAAACAAATATATAATATATTTTTGACATTTATATATTTTTTATAAAAAAAAGGTTAAATATAAAGCAAATAATATATGGACAAACATTATTACTATATTATCTCAAATAAATACGATATATAATAAAATTGCTCAAAATAAGTTCGATCCTGTTTTCGACTTTCAAATTATTAACATTAACGTTATGGCAAATAATTCTTTAATTTACCTTCATAAATCCAATCTGAGACGCCATGATAAATATTACCCGGTACTCCGTCAATAGTGAGTGCCATTACTTCATAAGGTTTTGCGACATCAGGCACGTAATAAACATTGTTATTTTGAACATATGCAAGCGCGTGACCGTTGCCCCACGCCACAACTTGTAAGGAACCATTGCCTATGTGAGCGATTGACCTGTTACGTAAATATTTTCATTATTACTCAACCATTGTTTACCTGCATATCAGAGTTAGCCTGTTTTATACTCAAATAGGTTGATATTTAATACAGGTGAATCAACAAAGCGCATTCAGTGTATATGCATATAAACGTATTTTGTATTTATTTATTCAAAATAGCTAGGTGACTGGCAAAATAGCCACCTGACGCTACGTACACTACTGACGCTGTAAGTAATTTTATCCATCACTTACGTCGACATTGCGCCACCAAGACTGGGATCTAAGATGTTGTGTCCCTTATGCCTGTTATGTCGTTTATCTCACCTTTCAAATCGTTACATAATACTAAGGAGCAATGCTGTTTGACGGTAGAATGCGAGAACCCAGTCAACTTACTCAAAGGCATCTCAATGTTTGCAATAATTCTTTAATATATGATATTATTTATATGTAATAATGTATGTTTTTTGTTGTATTCTTATACTTACTTATTTTCAAGATTATACACCGAATATTCCGCCAAACTTGAATATCGATACACCTGAAATTTTAACGAACTTAGTAGTATTAAACCTTACAACATAACGTCCTACAATAGAATATAACCTTCGTTCGTAAGTAGATAATTTAAAAGTAGCTTCAAAATATTTTGAAACAACTTCTTTGTAATGTAAATTTATTTAAAAAGCTATTGGGTATCCACACGGAACGTGGAACAACTACTCTCAAGATCACTGGATTTGTTCGAAACAGCTGTTCAAGAATCCATTATCCATTATTTCTTGCTGTCTGTTAGCATTTACATAAGCGGCTAAATTATAAAATGAAGGGATCACTTGACCATGGACGAAACCAAAGCATTATGCAGTTTGCTACTTGTATTTATCAAGTTATTTTATATTGCCTTGATTTATATTTGTAATTTAATTTTCTTACTTGACATTTAAAAATACGAACTAATAAATGTTATTATGTTAATGTATATGGGTTGAAAAGCAGAATAGGAAAAAGAGACTGGCCTCTTTATACTCTTTTATTCTTAGCCTCTTCAGTGACATAGAATTCATTCACATGGCTTCTAATTATGTAAGTCAGGGTGCTAATTTTACTATCAAATTATTATTTTATCGTCATCATTCGGCCGTTTTTCCATTCCAATAAAATAAAGATCTAGTTACGGTTCAGTCGAAGTTTGATCGGAATATAATCGAGATCATATCATAAGTGATTGACCCCAAGTTACGATTAAGCGGAGTTTTGTATTTTGTAAAGATTAGTCGAATTTCGATCGGAATCAAATCGGGAACGTATCATAATCGATATTTATTAGTAGAATTATCCAAAGGATTGTTCCAACAAAAACGCCACTAATTACACTAATACTCCGTTTTTACTATAAAACTATAGAATTTACAAACAATATATTACAGAACAGTTTTATCAGTATAAACTATTAATAATAATTTTTAATGACTGTTTGTATTATTGTATATGATGATTAAGGCCTTAATGTATATAATTCTTAATTTACATACATTTTCTTTATTATTACGTTCTGAAAGAAGTTTAAATTACAGCTCACGTTCCGCATACAAGCATAGAAATAATTAATCAAATAATAATTTTCTAAAAGCGAAAATTTCGGAGCGAATTCAGTTTAACGTACTTAACTTCCGCAGTAATAAGGTAAATCAGCGATATATGTATGAGGTAAACATATATAATACAGATAATTAATTTAATTAATATATAACAATATTAATTATAATATTTATATCCATTACAACATTTAACTTGCAGTTTATTTTGTATGTTATTTTTATAATGTAATGATTATTATATTTTATTATCTTTGTCGTATATGATTTTTTGATATTTTAGTAATTTTTAAGTTTGTTTTGTTGTAAAACAAATTCGTTTCCGGCCGTCTGTACGCTTAGATCTTTTAAAATACGTACCGTATTTTAAAGTAATTTTTATCAATAAACAAAGTGATTCAAGAGAAAAGCTTATATGTATCACCGTAAAACTGTAAATACCGTTATGATATAACCTATCTCGCGAGATTGTGAACTGTCGAAATATTGCGAACTTTAGCATACTGCTTACAATTTAACGCATTATTTTTCGGAAGATTATAATCTATCAAAGTGCGTAATTTCAGTTAAATTTTAAACACTAACCTAACCTAACCGAAATTATTGAAATTTTTGACGTTTTATTTTGAGTTAAATCACCGTTCACAATATTTCGAGATAGATCACAATCTAACGGTATTTACAATTCTAAAGTGATCTCTACCATAATATGATACATACATATTAAGCAGAGTAATACAAATTTCCTAGTCGGAAAAACAATAGAATTTATCATTATATAATCTATATTCTTAATAAAGGATTATAGACTTAAGGTTATAGGGGAAGGCAAAGTAGAACGATTATCGCGAGTGATGCTTGTATCGATAAGATAATTAAAAACGCACCTTTTTCCTATTTGTAGTTAGCAGTAAGTATTTTTGGTCATTTGAGAAGGAAGCGACTGCAAAGCGGCTCAAGTTAAGCTGAAAAAAATCATAAACATTAAAACAAACGTACAAGGAGATCTTAATAATACTCTTAAAATGAACAAATTCATTAAAAAATACTTACTAATTCTGATTGATCCAAAATCGTAACATAGCTGTCATTGATGACGTCGTATTTATTAATTGCACCGGGCTCAACAATAATGTACTCTGAATCTAGAATAAATTAATTTAAATTCGTAATTTTTAAAACACATGTATAAATAGATACTACAAATTAGGTGATGCTTAAAATTCACTCTTTATTTAATCAAATTTAAATTTAAAAGCTAATAAAAAAGAAACCATCAAGTTTGGTGATATTTTATTTGAAATTGAAATTCAGATGTAATTAATATTAATAAGCTGATATTAAAAGTTTAATTAACTTGTAATAAAGATACAAGAAAAACGTGATCATTTTAATTTACCGCATATTTGTGAGATATGTTTCAAATGGATATTTTACGATCGACCTTTGTGTAAAATATAATATAGATTGCTTCATCTATATTTATTTAATAACATTTATTATAGATAGATCTAAATCTATGTAGATAGATCTACACAAAGTTTGCGTCCTTGCTTTTTATAAAATTTTGATAATCAATAGGTACATCTCTATTTATCTTTCATTGCATAATTATATATCTGTACCAATACGTATTTAATACTTATTTATTTAGTATTTAATATGTGCATGAGTGCAATACCATTGACTAACTATTTATCTTAATAGGTAATTAATACACGTTTGGTCCTTGGTAAGGTAATAATAATAATAAGGTATATACATAGTAACGATTATTTATAATATATTTAGTGGTACCTGAAATCCACTCAACCGCCACTCTTTCGGGAAAGAAATCATGTTGCAAGGGTATTAACTCCTCCAATGTGAACCTCCTTTGAATCTTCTGGGGAGTCGCAATTGTTTCGGTTACACTACATAATAAAGTCACTGTTAATAAAATAACGTGATACTCCTGTAAGAAAAAAAATAATGTTATTATTATTTTTTACGAATACAGAAAACACTGGCTAAAAATAAAACAGGAAGAAATGTGAACCGATTATTATTGTTGTTCTTTGTTCATGTAAATAAACTCGCTAACTAGTTAAAGCACGCTTTTTAAGCAGGCGTATAGAAAAATACGATATAACTGGTGAGTCAGTAGCCGTCAAACAATTTCTTTTTTTTTTTTTCTCGCTGGAAAAACGCGTTACGCGCTTCCCCCACGTGATGGAAGGTGGGGGGGGGTGTGGGACTCCCCGGAGCCCTGAACGCCGAGTGCGCCCAGGTACGCCGGGTTTACCCACTAAAAAACCAGCGGTACCCTCTCCGTCTTTCGGCGGGCGCCACGGGATCGCTTGCGCATGCTACCGTGACGCCCTGACGGTCGGCCCGCCTATGCGGGCCTCCAACACCTAGAGGGGGTTCTCGGGGTACTGAGACCCCCCCTAGTCCCTGCGACGCCTATTGAGGCGGGGGGAGAAGGTGCGCGTAGCGCTTCTTCCTCCTCCCCGGTCGTCTTCGGCGGAGCGGGTCTGCAGCGGCATCCTCTTCCCGCTCCCGCTCCGCGGCTTCCTTCTGCGACATCACGCTTTCGCAGAAGGAGCGCATCTCCGACCAACACGTCTCACTACCGAGCATTTCGTTGACGATGCTCGGCAGCGAGAGGTCTCCGCCCATAGTCGCCGCAAGGGTGTGCCTCTGGGGCCCCCACGCAGCACACTCACTCAGGGTGTGGTGCGCCGTGTCGACTGGCGCACCACACTCGTGGCAGGAGGGTGACACCTCCCGCCGCGCTATCCCGTGCAGGTACTTACCGAAGCATCCGTGCCCGGTAAGTACCTGCGTCATCCTGAAGGTGAGTGTGCCCTTCTTCCTCTCGACCCAGCGACTCAAGTGGGGCCGGATCGCCTCCACTGTCGCCAGGCCCGCCGTGGGTGACCCCAGATCCTCCTGCCATCGGGCGATCAGGGCTCGCTGGGCTAGAGCCCTGATCCGCCCGACCTCCGCCGACCCTGGACGGTCGCCGCGGTTCCTCGCCTCGACCCGGAACCGGTACACTTTCGCGAGCACCTCCGCCTGGAGCTCCCATGGCGGATCGCCCGCGAGAAGTGTCGCCGCAGCCCACGACACCGTACGGTACCCTCTGATGCCTCTCACCGCTATGACCCTCTGCGGCTTACGCAGCAGGGCCCGGTTGTCAGCGGTGAGGGCGTCGACCCAGATCGGGGCACCGTACAGCGCCATCGACCTCACTACGCCGGAATATAGACGCCGGCATAGCGATCCCGGCCCCCCCACATTCGGAAGGAGGCGGCCGAGAGCGGCGGCGGCGTTGATGAGCCTCGGGCCGAGATGGACAAAATGCTGCCCGAAGCTCCATCGACCGTCCAGGATGAGGCCCAGATACTTCATCTGGGCCTGCACCTTGATCACCGTCCCCCGGACGGTGATACTCGCCCCTCGTGGGGGTCCTTTCCGTGGACCGTGGAATAGAAGGGCCTCCGTTTTATTTATGGAGACCCTCAAGCCCAGCATTCCCATACGGTCCACGGTGAGAGCCGTTCCGACCTCGGCGAGGCGAGCTGCCTCCCGAAAGTCCCGCCCAGTCGCCGTGACGAGGGTGTCATCAGCGTAACACAACACCCCCATCCCGGGAAGGACGGGAGCTCGCAGGAGCCAGTCGAAACCGACATTCCACAAAATTGGGCCGAGAACCGACCCCTGTGGAACGCCGCAACCTACCCGACGCCGGACCAACCGCCCATTGACCCCCGCCCAGAGGACCTCCCTGTCCTGGAGGTACGCCTCCAGTAGCCTCCTGAGATAGGTCGGCACCCCATGGTATCGGAGTGCCTCCCGTATCGTCTCGAAAGGGAGACTGTTGAAGGCGTTCGCCACGTCGAGTGACACCGCCAGGATGACTTGCCCCCGGGCTACCGCTTCTGTCGTCCGAGTCTTCAGGGCGTTCAGAGCGTCGACCGTCGACCGGCCCGCCCTGAACCCGTACTGAGCCTCTGAGAGACCCGGACCGACCTCCTCGAGGTGCTGAACGAGACGGGCTGCGAGGATCTTCTCGAAAAGTTTTCCCGTCTCGTTCAGCAACACAATTGGCCTGTACGCCGAAGGCGAATCCATCGGCCAACCTTCCTTCGGCAACAGGACCAATTTCCCTTCTTTCCAAGGCTTCGGAAACTGCCCGCTGCACAGGCACTCGTCGAACAGCTCCCGAAGCCTTGCACCCAGGAATTCCAGGGCGTCGCACAGAACACGCCCTGGAACCCCGTCCGGACCCGGCGCCGTGTTCCTGGCCCTCAAGCGGCCGAGGGCCATCTCCATCTCCCGCTCCGTGGTCAGTGGTGGAGCCACTGCGTCTTCGATCACGGAGCGGGCCATCTGTGGAGGGACATGCTCGCCTGGATGGGGGAAGAGTTCCCCGACCAGGCGTAGGAGGAGTTCCGGCGGCATCGTCTCAGTGACGGGGGCGCCTTGGTTGCGGAACTTCCCGCGCACACCGCGATACGGGCGCCCCCACGGGTCTCGATTGAGACCCGCCAGAAGCTCCTCCCTGGCCTTCTCCTTGGCCTTGCTTATCGCCAGCTGCAGATCTTTTTTCAGCTGGCGATAAGCATCCAGCATCTGTCTCTCCAGATCCGTGTCGAGGCCGTTGCGCCTTCGACAGCGGACGTAGGCCCTCCGCGCCCGGCAGCAAGTCGCCCGAAGGTCGGCGATTTCGGGTGACCACCAATAGACGTGCCGACGCGTAACCCTGCGCCGGGTCCGAGGCATGGCCGCATCGCAGACTTCCTTGAGCGAACTGCGCATGCGGCCCGCCAGCTCCTCTGCGTTAGCGCCCTCCGTCCTCCCTGCGGAACCCCACCGCTGCACGATCGCGGCCTCCTTGACCAGTTCTCGATCGACCTGGCCGAGAGACCACCTCGGCAGCTTGGTCGGCACCCTCTGGGGTTCCGCCGGCCTGCGAGAGGTGGAGATCTCAAATCGGATGTAGCGGTGATCCGATAGAGTCTCCACCTCCTCCTCCACTCTCCAATCGACCACTCTGCGTGCTACGACAGGGGTGGCGAACGAAACGTCCACCACGGAACCCCCCTGTTGGCGCACGCAGGTGTCAACCTGCCCCTTGTTGAGAAGGGACAGGTCGGAGAGCAGTGCCCACACCTGGACGGCCCTTCCTCGCGGATTTGTGGCAGGGTTGCCCCAGGCACGCGACTTTGCGTTTAGGTCACCAAGAACCACTGTCGGTTTAGGCGACTGCCTGGCCACCGCAGATCTGACGAAGCCGAGATAGATCTCGAACTCAGCCAGGCTGCGGTTCGGGGAGAAGTACGTTCCAACGACCACGTACTCCCCCCACCCCACCACTACGTAACCCGAGCCCCTTTCAACGAGTGAGATAGAGGGACCCGTTCCGCTTTTCGCGAGGACCGCCACGGTACCATCCGAGTCCCCTACCCAATGAGGTAGGGGCGGGACATAATAGGGCTCGCAGGCCACCGCCAGATCGATCCCCCACTCCGCCATGGACTGCAGTAGTAGGTCCTGAGCCCCGGCGCAATGGTTGATATTAGCCTGAAGGAAGCTGAATTGTGCGCTCATGTTGACATTGCAGCTTCCTCCTCTGCTGGGCGCTGTCCGACGTTGGTGGTGGACTGGGTGCCTAAGGCCACCTTACCTTTCGTGTTTGGGGGATTACATTCCTTTGACCCCATCATGTGTCCGGAAGGCTTGCCAGCGTCTGTGCACACCGCACAGCACAGCTTCCCGGTGCATTCAGCCGATTTGTGACCATCAGCGCCGCACCGGAAGCAAAGGCTCCCTCGATCCGCACTAAATGGGCATAGCATCCTGGTATGGCCAAGGCCCATGCATTTGTAGCAACGCAGAGGGCGCTGCTCCAGCACGTAAACCCTGGCCGAGCTCCACCCAACCAAGAGCCGACCGGCGTCAGATAGTTTCTTCGCCGCAACTATTGGGCATGTCACGCGGACCATACCCATGTAACTGTGCGCACGTGCAATTTCTCCACACCTTATCACTTCAGTGGGACAGTTACCCTCGCGAGCGACTGCCGCGATGATCTTATCTTTGGTGACGGAGTCGTCTAGCCCCGTCAACTTTATGTCCACTTTCCGTATGGGATGGACGACGTTGGCCACCCCATCCAACACTGTGCGGAGTTTGTCGGCTAGTTTTTCTACTTGGCTCGACTGTGCTCTCGGCAGCTCCAGCACTCTGGCCCCCGTCGCCGAGCGTCGGACTTTCAACCCGCCATTGATCCCGAGTTCCTGCAATTTTATGCCTTGCTCAGCGCGTTCCAAGACCTGGGCATATGTGACACCTTTCTGCTCCGCTTCCGGCTGCAGCGTAACCACCACTGCAGCTGTACGAGGAGCAGTCAGCTTTGGCTTAACCGCTTGAGGTGCCTTAAACACCGTGGTCTTTGTTCCAGCTGGACCAACTGGAGGGGAAGCCTGTTTCCCCTTCTTTCCTTTTTTAACCACAGTGGACCAGGACATCTCCTGGGCCATCTGTGGCGGAATCATCTCCGGCGCGATCGGGGCGCTTGAAGGGCCAGCGATGGGTGCCGGTGGAGCAGCTGGTGGCACCCGCATAGGTGCGGACTTCGGCGATGGAGCCGAATGAACTGCCTGCGCGTGGGTCACAGCAATTTGCTGCGCTGATTCCCGCCTCTTATCTGCAGCGGGCCGAACTAACCTAACCTAACCCAACCGAACGAATAAATTATAAATAAAAACACCAAATAATTATAACTAATTATATTTTGATATTATGAATGTATATGAAAAGATAAAAAAATAACACAGTCTTTAAATATAACCTTAGCCGTTGTAATAGTGATGACCTTTAGATAATACGCTTTAAATCAAATCATCAGCCATCACATCAAAAATGTAATGTTATTTTGTAAATCCAATATTCGTCTGGTCACGATCGTACAAATTAATTAATAACTTTTTATACGTAGTTATTTCGGAATAACGGTTCAAACTATCAACCTCGTATGCATTTCAATATTAAAATAAAAATTGCAGTTTGCGTCAAGACTACCTTTTTGATAAAAATACTAAAAACATTTTATCGGTCTCATATGAACCTTATAACCATTTGCCGAACCTAAATGGCGGACAAAAAACTGTTAACTAAAGTTTAAGCTTACATCGAAATTCATTTTATATGTTTGATACCATCGATTTTAGAATATTTAACAATACATTTGCAGCCAGTAAATTTCCCACTGCTGGGCTAAGGACTCCTCTCCATTTGAGGAGAAGGTTTGAAGCATATTCCACCACGTTGCTCCAATTTTTAACAATAAATATAATAAAATTCGTAAATATTCATGAATAATAAATAGTAAAAAATTATAGTTTTTATTTGTATTTATTTTAAAGCGTATTAAACAAAAAATACAATGTAGGTAATAAAATATTTAACCAACTATTCCTCAACTCTTACATATAATACGTAATTAACGAACGTTTTTAAGTAGTAACTAATGAATTTTATTCAGTGATATAAGGTAATACGAGAGTCTGTAATGATTTATTTTCTGTAAGATTTTGAATGAATATCATTTCTCGTTATATCGTTCTTGATGTAATTGTACTTTAGTAACATAAATTCTGTAATTAAAATGGCGGAAAAGAGTAACTACTGCATTGCATTTCTTCGTGGTAAGATCTAATTTCCGAACCGGTGCGGTGGTCTCTTTACCTTTAATTCAAATCTATAACATGACGAATCAAAAGTGATATTATGAGCCTACGTGAATAAAGAATATTTTGATTTTGTAACGGCACTTACAAAATATTCAACACAGAATTCTAGTCTGATTAACTCGTCATTTTTATATAAGTGTATCAGGACATAATTGTTTGCGTGTCAATGTAAATTAGACGTCAAATTAGAATTTTCGGTGTGAGGGTTTCTCAGAGGCTTTATAAAAATTGATTTCACCGTTCGGTAGTTAATACTTTAAACCAACAATGTTCAATAAGCAATTCAATATCCATTTTTATTAAAATGTAACTGAAATGCTACGAGTAGGTCGACATTTGCATTTTAACATCTTAACCGAGCCATTCGAATCGCAGTTTTGAAAAATTGGAGCATAATGTCTTATAACAGGGAAATACTTAAAACATACTTATCATTATAAGTAATTATACTTAGTATATCAATTAAATATTGGAATTATAGCGATCTTTAAACACAATTAACATTATGGTATATTAATTGGATATTAATATAGATACAAAATTCACTCTAAAAGTTTTGACATTTCAATAATGGACACTATTATTGAAATGTCACAATTACTAATATTTTTTTTATTATTTATAAGAATATAAACGATAAGTTTTATTTTTATTTTTATCAAGGTTGGCTTAAGTGATATAGTAAAAACCTTATTTTTTTAAATCATTTACATATAAACTTTAAATTAATCATACAAAATTAAAAATTATCGTGCAATTCATAGATAAACTATTATCGAAATTATTGTTATTGTACCACGCTTAAAAGAACTACCTCTTTGTACCCTCGGCCTCAGGTAAAAGCAACTGTTTCTGACTATAATAATAAACATCAATAATAATATGATAAATATATTTTGTCTTAAAATTCAACATTAATCTGTACGTCATGCTGATAAAAGGTGCTTCTGCCCAAACATCAGTAACATGTGTTTCACGAAATATATACTTAGACATAATTTTATAGGTAATGGAAAATCGGTCGAATTGTGCTTGTAGCAAATACTCAAAAATTAGATATGGATTATTAAAACTACTGGACCAATACATTATATGTATACGAAAATTCCCAGAAAACGAATTAGTGTATATATATAGTGTTTTTATATACATATGTATATAAAAACGAAATACGACTCACTGATTACTCACGAAATCTCAGAAACTATAACACCTACAAACTTGAAATTTGGCAGATAGGTTCCTTGTAGGGTGTAGACATCCGCTAACGGATTTATGAAACTTCACCCCTAAATAAAACGGGGTAAAACGGAGGTGGAATTAATGTTTTATAAATTTCGCGCGAGTAAAGCCGCAGGTTCAGCTGGTATTATTATATCAGTAACGCTTTGCTGCAAATTTCTTATTCTTGTAAAATATATATTGCCACGTCAATCATTGCATATTGTTTACGAGTATAGGGAAGAACCGCAAGACAAATTATTGAGGCAGATTGCAACGTATTTATTGAAAATGCATTTCAAAACATACTATCAGTAATGTACCGACAGTGAGACAGTTATATATTATACAGATTTACCGCAGATTACATAAGACTGTATATTTCAAGCCAACAGCCTTATTTTAATAAAAAAAAAAATATCTCTGCAGTTATCACTGAAATTGTTTTTATTTCTAAACAATATGATAATCGAGCCTATCACTTATAATAAATTAATAAACATACATATAGATACTTATTTCAACTATATAATGATTATAAAAAATGTTAAAGAATTGAATTATGATGAGCACTTTTGGAACGTACTAAATAATAAGTAAACTAGTTTAAATAGAACATAAATAAACGAGTTTTTAAATAAACACACATACATGTATTCCAATAAAAGCAGATATTGTTACTGTTTAAATTAAAATTTTCCTTCTTAGCTTTACTTTGTGTCTGTACTTTCTGTATAACATATGATATGAATATATATATATGTACATACAAATTAATATAAAATATATATATAGTACTAACAAAATGACATATATCATAGTATATAGTAGAGAAAAACCGAGAATTCCAATATTCGTAATCGAAAAAAAATAAACAAACAATATAGTGTTAGTTCTTCAATCCAAAAATTATATACGAATCCTTATTCTACCCTGTGAAGCCGGGACAGATAGCTAGTTTAATAAACATTTTTATTATCATCAAATTACCTATGGCATTATCATAATATCGCGTGCTTGCGAAGTTAAAGAAATATGTCATTAACACCAAACAATAGATGTGTAATGTGTATTGTCTTTCTTAGAATGAATTTACTCAATGAATAGAACTTTATTGTATTCCCCAGTTCGATATTTTTTGAGTCTGTGTTACGCGATACCTTCTCTTTGGGCCGATTTCAGTGATCACTTTTGTATTGGTTTTATGTACTCTAAATAAAGGAGCCGCTTAAATATTTTAGAATATCAATCTTTATGAGTAGAAATAGTGTTTTACGTGTAAATTATTATTACAATACCAATTGATCACAAGAGCACAAGTATATAAAATAAATATTTGCATTATTGTTTTTAATTGTTTGTTTAAATAATATATGACATATAGCAAATTTTCGTCGTAAATTATTGTTCAATTGAAAAAAATATATATTAAAATAGACTTAATTTCAGATAATTATAATTAAATTATAAATTCGACATAGATAGTTTTTTTAGCAGACGATAACAACCGGTTCAGTTATGTAACTATTTTTTAGTTAACACAAAAGTATTGACAACTCAATATGATAATAAAAACAGTATTTTTATTCTATACTAACAGGGATTTTTTAAATTAGTATCATACATTAAATGTGCATCTTAAGCTTTAATTTATATCACACACTATGATAGCTTTTTATCTATGTACTATAAACATTTGTGGTAAATATTAATGAATTATGATATTGTTTTCCTTATATATAGGTAAATGTATGAAACTTTTAATGCACGTGGTATAACTAATTCTCAAGCGATTGAATAATATCACAAAGCAATTTCATTGTCGTTTGCGTTCCTTTTTTAAATTTATCACATTAACACTCTATGGCGAATCAAATCAAAGAAGTTAGTAATCACAAATCGATCGTCGTTTTTCTCTGTTTTAATAAAAGTTATCGGCACGTATTACCTACAATTTTATGATTTCAAAATATTAAACATATTTTTCAACATTCTCTTTGATTGTTCCGTTATAATATGTTTTAAAACATTTCATAAACAGAAGGATATAAACAATAGTACTAGCCATTTTACGTGAACGAATGTTCCCAGGTCACAGGACAAGAGGATGACTCCTCGTCAATGATTTAAGTGGTCCAATCAGATCACATCACACACCAATAGGCAACTAAAAATGTAAACTGTACGCACGAGTTCGCTCGACGCCGCACCAACGTAAACTGCGCTCGCGCACTTTATGGTATGCGGACTTTTGATTCCAGAAATCGAACTTACGATTAATCTTTTAGTATTTAAAAAAAGGTAATGAAACTATTTTACCTGTATTTTACATAGCACGTATAAAATACTTTATATGCTATTAAATAGTATTTAAACTTTGTTTTCTTTAATAATTATACAACAATTTCCTTTTTTAATCTTAATTGTCTTATTACCTTAAATGCCTTGAATGTTATCACTTATAATATAAGTGACAAGGGGAAAAATTACAAATATTTGAATTGTATAAAATAAATGATGTTAATGCTTCTCTTATACGTGGATAAAAAAATCGTAATCTCAATAACATTGGAGGTCTATAATTAATTTGAGTTCCGTGTAAAGTTACTATTTTTACAAAGTTTAACCGCATTACCTACATACATGTGAGTTTTACTGGAGCGTGATAGTGTTCGTATCGTTGATTATATTACAAAAACTATGCTATTGCTTACGTACATAATGTCTACATACAATGATTTTATCTTTATGAGAAAATGATTTATGTAAAATGTTACTATTTTGTATAAATGTGATTTAGTATACGTTACTTGTTAATTAATTACTTTTTATAATAAAGAAAATACGTAGTCGTATATAACATAATATATGTACTCGGTTACGTATTTTAATTAAAAACATTATATACTGTATAAATAAACAAATTGTCCTTCCTGACTTCGTAGGGGTAAAATAGATAAAAAGTCCTTCTTTCCTTCCCCTTGAAGTAAAAATTTCCAAAAATCCTTACTTCAGTGAGCGTATACGTCGCGTAAAGAGTAATTTTGCTAAATTTAAATTCAACTGGACCTATTTATATATGTACATAATATAACAATGTCACGGACAGCACGGCTGTAGAGAAATTGTAATACATTAAAAAAAGGGTTATTAGCCCCAATCCTTCTTTTGAGTTCAAGCTTGCTCCAAACAAAATTTCATTAAATACGCTTCAATGGTTATGTCGTGAAAGATCAACAGACAAACAGACAGACAGAACATCTATACAATATTCATATAACCTTTATGTATTTTTATGTATTGTGCATACATTTATTTTCTTAAAAACAAAAAGAAAATGTATTTTTTAATTATGTTTACTTATTAGATTTCTGTTTTCCTGGGTTTATATACATATTGGAATATTGTATAATGATTGATAACAGAGTTTAATATACCTGTCTCTATCGTTTAATCCATTTGTGATTACACCAGTATATTAATTGAAGTATCCGATATAGATCCATTGGTTATACTCTATTAGATATCCAGGGTTTCAATATTCAATCCCTTTGCTACACAAGCTGTAATATGTATTTGCATTATGCCTTACTAAGTATATAAATTTAACTTAAATAAATAAACTGTTGAACTAAGATACTATTTTCAATAATGAAGTATAGGAAATATTACATGTTAATGATAATAATGTATTTTCTTCTCTTATCTAAAAGGTACATTTTTCGAAACTTTCTCCATTATATCTCTGTAGCTAATTACTTACTTACATTATTTTTACTGACGTTGATATGAAATACTCATGTGATTTAGTTGCGGTATTTTTTTAAATACATCAAAACTATGACATGTCTTTATTGAACAATAAATAACTGTACATAATTACGTATGAATAGACAACATTATTAATTATCTTTAACATATTGTCTTGTCTAATACCGTTATGATATAGTACATATTATATATGATAGTATCTACAATACACCACCATCCTCATAATTCAGTCGAATTTATTATTGTGAACTATAAAAACAAAAAATACTTATAAAAGTGCCTTAAGCATTAAAATATATTCAATACTTTAATTTTTATTAACAATATGTACCACAAAAAATGTAACGCCTATTATAAAATAGATTTTACACAGTAATCGCACGCGCTAGACACGATAGTCGACCTAATACATAGCCTTCATAATGTACAGTCTGTATCGTGTAAATACATACAAATATCGGTCAGTATCTAGAGGAAATAATAATTAGTTCAAAATATTATCTTAAATTTATATACATTGGTAATAAATATTGATATAAAGGAATGGTTTAAAGGAAATTATTAATTGTCTGTTCTTATATCTGCGCTTGTGCTTAAGAAGGCAATAAACAAAGGAGAATTCTACTCAGCTGAGAAAAGGCCAACTCCTCGCTTCGCTACGCTCTAATTGAATTTAACAAATGGAACGTAGCAGCGAGTGTCACAGTCGGGCGTGTTTCTTGCGTTGACGCAACGCACGTCTGACCGTCTGACGTCGGGATCGAACCTCTAGAGAGTACACACACACTTATACGGAATATCCTTTTAATATTTGTTTATACATAGTTGTCCAAAATTTATCTCGAATTAATATATATTTTTTCCTTTTTTTTATTACGAACGATTTGTGTGGTAAATTGGATTTAAATATATATATATGTGTGTGTTTATTATGTAACTAGCTGTGACCCGCTTTTTCCCCCATCATATCGGTAGACGTTAAGCGAGCGTCAGATTAGGTATAACCTCTATCAACAAATGTTAGTAATACAAAAATTATTGAGCAGTTTGGTGGAATATTCTCCAAGCCTTCTCCTCAAAGGGAGAGGAGGCCTTAGCCCAGCAGTAGGAAAATTTATAGTCTGTTACTGTATTCTTATACAAAAATAATTATTTTATCGGACATCTAGTTTCTGAGATTCAACCAACCACTTTAACCGCTACACTCTGCAGTTTTAACTTATCAATCAGTTTCAAGTTACTTTTTCCTTCGTTATGACTTAAAATAAATCTTACATTTATTGAAAGAGAAATTCAAAGACTTTCGTTCCGCAGCTTAATCGATGTTGGATTTACGGAGTCCTAGACAAGCTTTATCTAGTAGTGGTGTATTCATATGCTATTATTTAGTAAATACGATGTAACAAAATATAACAAGTTCATGAATAACTTTAAATCAAAATCAAATATAAAAGTCTTTATTTCCAATCTTAATTTTCAATATACATATGATTTTTCTTTCTTCGTCAAATTACACAATACTAATAAAATTATATCAATTAGATTAATCAAGAGTCAATTATACTTGTTTAATGTCAGAAATTCTAAAGACATTATACAAATGGAAATTGTTTTTAGGAATGTTATGAAAAATCGTCAGGTTAGTTTGGACGCTCAGTATTCAAATCAAAATAATCTTTGAAGTAATTAACATACCTTATTGTACAGTCATCTAAATATTATTTAAATAATCATAAAATAGCATGCCGACTTATTATATTAACAAAGTAAATTATCAAAGATAAATTAAATACAAATATTCTTAAATGTTAATTTTAATTGAGTTTAAATTACTACCTATTTTATTATCTGTTGAATCATTATATACTATTTGTAAATTTCTCATAATTATAAATAAAGTGATAATTAATGTTCATTATTCATGTCGATAAACGAATTAAAATTCCTGTATTATTCAAAATAAACGTGTCAGCTAAGCAAAAACGACGGAGTTAAAACAAAACTATTTGTTGATGTTTATAGGTAAATGACTTGCGTTTTACACTTCACCGAAGATTGTCTTAAATCATCTCCACTTTTCGATCCCCAAAAACGAATGCCTAGGTTCAAGGTTTCCTAGTTGTTGCTAAACGTTAATATAAAACGAAGATGCGGATAAAATCCAGGCAAGAACATGTGTTTAAAATTCATCTCTTGCTCGGCGTGAAGGAAAACATCATGAGTTAATCTTCATGTATCAGTTGAAAACTTGTCTTGTCGTGAACCAAATTGCATCAAAGCATAGTGCCCAAGCCCTCTCCTCAAAGAAGAGAAGACCTTAGCCCAGCAATGGAATATATACAGGCTGTTACTTTCTACTGTACTTTTAATTTTATGGCAGCTTAATTTAAAATCCGCTATTTTATTATAAATACATTTCAATCTACTGGTTATCCTTACGCTATTTGAATCTAGGATAAGGCGAACAATAATATTATCACACTATATAATAACATCATAGTTTTATGGAAATATTTAAATTAATAAAACAGGCTAATTGAATTCTGAATATTTTCTGTATTTATATAATGGTCGATACTATTTTGGCCAATGGTCATCACTATTCATCCCAACTTTCGCATTTATCATATAATTAGATCATATTATTCTAGATTTATATTTATTTGGATTCTTTAATGATGCGAATAAAACCTTAGCGAACATCGTACAGCTAAGTCCGGCCTGCGAAGTAATTATGACGTAATACAGTCGAGTACAACTATCGCCTTACTGCAGTTATGTGAGCACGTGTTACACAAGACCTTTCGAATATCTAGGATAAACAATAATACAACAGACGACCTACATGACAAGTTTCGTTTGGAATTTGTCCATTTATATGACGCTAATTGACATATATCTTGTTATAACGGCAAATGCTATTTAATTGCAATATCTTTGTAGAAATAAACCAATATATTTATCAATACCGAATCGAATAGAGTTTTAAATTCTGTGTTGTGGCTTTGTGCAAGTCAATAGGTAGCTACCAGCACATATCCAACCGCCTAACAGCACTACTTAGTATTGTTGTGATCAGGTTTGAATGACGATTGAACCAGTTTCCAAATTTGGTAGCGCTTGATGATAAAACCGTAATTATTGTCTCTGAAGACGTGAAAATTTTTTTTATTAGAGATCCATAATTATATAGTATATTTTTACATGTCGTATTCGATGTATAAAAATGTATTACTTCCTATCGGGAATCTTTTACGGAAGACTTCGTGCCGAAAGCGGAAGGAAGAACGAAACAGTCGATATGATATATCACCTATTGTAACCATTATTAACATTCTTCGAAAATATTAAAGTTTTAAAGTAATATCAGTTCTTATCTGTGCTAGGTCTATTTTTACGTTTCTTTTTTCCAAATTTAATACATTATAAAATAATTATACTTCATAGTTTTTTGTTAACCTTCACATGTTACTTGGTGGTAGGGCTTTGTGCAAGCTCGTCTGGGTAGGTACCACCCACTCATCAGATATACTACCGCCAAACAGCAGTATTCAGTATTGTTGTGTTCCGGTTTGAAGGGTGAGTGAGCCAGTATAACTACAGGCACAAGGGACATAGCATCTTAGTTCCCAAAGTTAGTGGCACATTGGTGATGTAAGGAATGGTTAATATTTCTTACAGCGCCATTGTCTATGGGCGGTGGTGACCACTTACCATCAGGTGGCCCATTTGCTCGTCCGCCTACCGATAACATAAAAAAAAAATATGTATCTTCAAGTCAGTTCTTATTTACGTACTTACTTAATATGTTTTAAATTCAGGCAAAATCCTAGAAATATTTGTATGCTTGTCTGATTTTTGCTTGATTTTTTTTTATCAACTATTATGTATACTGTACTTCGATTTAACTTATTCTAAAAGTCAATTTTAGTTACAAACTTATTTAACAAAAATGCAATCATAATGATAACTCATCTTCATTCAACTTGCATTGCTTGCAATAACTTTTATTACCTCTATAAAAATAATGAACAGTGAATTATAATAAAACAATGTAATAATTATAAGCATTTATATATATGGATTAAATTAATTGAGAGACTCATAAATATCTTGTAATTCAAAGAGCATTTTATATATATTTAAGTAAAAGAATAATCGAAAGAAAGCAGTAGAAATTATTGCATGACAAATGATAATAAATATGAGATATTAATCAGCATCCTGTCAAATGGATGCGAAAATAACACCTCATTCTCTGCAGCTCGCCTGCGAATTATCGGTAAATTATAAAGAAATCTTCATTGAGAGTGCCTGCATGTATAAAAATTGCTTGCTTTTGAGGAAAGTATGAATATGTCATTGTAAAATTATAAATAACATTATTACAATAACAACATAATCTATCTTGCGAGATTGTAAACAGTCGAAAGATCGTGAGCCGTAACATGTTGCTTACAATTTAACGTAATATTTTTTAGTAAATTATAATCTATCGTTGTGAATTTCAATTAATTTATAAAAACTCTAACCCAGCCTAACCGAAAGATTTTAAACTATCGAATTTTTACACGATTAATTTAAAGTTGAATCACCGTTCATAATCTGTCGAGCTTAGAATATCGTGAGATAGATTATAATTTAACGGTATTTACAATTTTATAGTGGTTAAAAATAACTGATACACAAAGAAGAGAAAGAAAGGAAGAAAATGTCATCTGTAAATAAGTTATTGAAAAATCTGACTGACAAAAATTAAATTGTTCAAAGTAATTTGTAGAATAATCAAGGGCCTTCCTAAAACCGGCTGTCATGGTATAGGCATGTTATGCGGAGGAATGAGGACCATGATGTTAGGAAGGTCTTGAGCATGAACATAGATAGATATAGAGGTAGGGGACGACCAAAGAAACCATGGATGGACTGTGGGAAAGACGATATGGCTGGAACGAATGTAATTTGTGAGATGACGTCAGACAGAGAAGTATGGAAGAAGAAGATATGCTGTGCCGACCCAAAATAAAATTGGGATAAAGGCAGGAGGATGATGAAGGGACCTTTGTTGCCTCCAGACTAATTCCATCCTGCGTTTATTATTAATTTTATATCGTAATTCGTACTACACAAAAACAACAATTTAACGATTAGTGATTAATTATAATTATTGGGTATTAGAATTTACTTAGAAAAAACAACCAGGATCACTATGAAAAATTTGCAAAAATATTTCCACTAAAGCACAGATTAATATATGATATATGCGTCAAATTCGGTTCACTTTTAACCTTTCATCATCATTGTAGAACCTCGTATATCCTTAAAACGTATCAGAGAATAACTGGAACTAGAAGGAATTAAAATTCAACTTAAGTGTGTGTATTGTATAATCGTGATCGGTCACATCTCCTTTCACTTTTGTCGGACGCTAACCTCCATTCCCATTGACGTGTCGCGCATCGGATATTATATTAAAGTTACAAAGGATACCGTACTAGTATCCATTTAAATGATTTAGTTGTCCCTTAAGACATCCGTATACCATTATTGGGGCTCTAGCTTCTATTTATTTTTATTGAACACACTTGCTAAGTAGCCATCTTAGATTTTCTTAAAGAATGTTTAATCTTGTTGATTATATTTTTATTTTTGAATTCAAATTTTTTTTTTAATCAAAATAGTTAGT
This sequence comes from Vanessa atalanta, assembly GCF_905147765.1. NCBI lineage: Eukaryota > Metazoa > Arthropoda > Insecta > Lepidoptera > Nymphalidae > Vanessa > Vanessa atalanta. Next base: position 9,390,968 of record NC_061873.1, read on the forward strand.
TGCAATTGTCGCCTGAAAACTTAAATATTGATATATCTTTAAATTTTTATTTATTTATAATCAACAGCATAAACAATTATATGTTTACAGTTAAGATATACGTCTTAAATATAAGTAAACAGAGATTGCATCATTTTGCTAAAAAATAACATAACAAATTACAGCTAGGTAAAACTTATTTTATATATTTATATATGTGTGTTTGACACAAACACACTCACACGCGTGTGTGTGAGTGTGAGTGTGTTTGCAACTGTTTTGTGTTAATTAAGTATGTTTAAGGGTTCAAGGATATTTTAATTAACTAATTCTTCCAACTAAATCGCGTCACCAATCTTGAAAACTAACGTCTTTACCTATAGATATATTGTGAGGTTGTGATTAGTTAATCAATGAGGTGTCCTCTTTTTTCAAATGTCAAATCAATACAGATAGATAGAGAAATTAATGCTCAACTAAACATGTAAACAATGTTTATAAGTGAGGCTGTAGATATTAATGTTCAATTATACAGACCTCAAATCAGAATACATATAAAATATTACTATTCATCGTAATATATTTACTCAAGATATTTTTTGTTCGAGTAGGCTCATAAAAACACTTTTGAATCGTCATGTTTTATTATTGAATTAAGTAAGTATACAGTTACCTACTGACGAATGGAGACAGGCTTGTACAAGGCCAATAAATAAATCAATGTATTAAATATTATCTACGAGCAGTTATATATTTAAGTACTATAATAACAAAATAAAGAATTGTAGATATTTACCCTACCTTTAACCTATTTCTGGGGTAAGTAAAAGCAAATATAACATCCTGTAGATGTCCCATTACTCAGTTAAAACTTTTCTACTTTTAAGGAGAAAGTATGGAGTCTAATCCTAGTGCTTGTTTCGCTGCTCTAGCGAAACAAGCACTAGGATAAATAAGATATAGTGTAATCTACACAATTATTACATTCGTACCAATTAATAATATAAAATATAGTATAACAGTAACAAAATTATAACGATTATAAATCTTGTTACAATAAGAAATACTTATTTCCGTATAAGACAGTAAAGGCACCGATTTTATTAAATTAGCATTAGCAGCCCGTAAATGTCCCACTGCTGGGATAAAGGCCTCCTCTCCCTTTGAGGAGAAGGTTTGAAGCATATTCCACCACGCTGCTCCAATGCGGTTTGGCGGAATACACATATGGCAGAATTTCGTTGAAATTAGACACATGCAGATTTCCTCACGATGTTTTCCTTCACCGCTGAGGACGAGATGAATTATAAACACAAATTAAGCACATGAAATTTCAGTGGTGCCTGCCTGGGTTTGAACCCGAAATCATCGGTTAAGATGCACGCGTTCTAACCACTGGGCCATCTCGGCGCATCATCGGATTTTATTAAATATAAAACTTAAAGTGCAGGTATAAAAATAGCATGAGTTAAGCGACGTGATTTATGCACGTTAATAACGGTCTATTGTTCTTAACAATATAATGATTATTGTATATAAACTAGCGTAAAACCGGAATTAATCGGAAGATAATTTAATCTTTCGTCATTGTAGATAGTGGTTATCAGTGTCTATTACGTCATAACCACAAATATTTTTTTTTATTAACAACCACGTCTTTAGTGACGTGATTATACAAATGTCATTTTAACGACCAGGGTAATAAAATTAAATGAATTCCTTATAAAAATTTATTAATATTCTTCGTTGATGGATTTACAGAATACTTACATATATTTTTTTTTAATTATACACGTGGAAGTAAAAGTATATTTCGCGCTTCAATTAAATGCGTCAAGGACATTGCAATACGGAGCATTTACACAAAAACTAGTCTCGTACTAGTCTCAGCAATGTAATGACTAGGTGTTACGACATAAATAGGTTTTTCTATTTAGTTTTACTAGAACTATGTTAGGCTTCAGCGGGGATGCCGATGCATTTTTCGAAATAACGGTTCATTGTACCGTATCTGTGCATATTGACTCCAGCCAGACTGTGAGCTTCATCGGGATATGACTGAGAACAAATTAACTAATTAGACAAACCGTAATATAAAATATTATCTAAAACAATGATGATTTAATTGACTTCTACAATTGTTAATACATATTGGATATAGTAGACACTTGTTGTAGTCGTTGAACTACTGACCTATTTTGGCAATGAAAGTGAGGAATTAGAGAGTGCACCTGTGCAGGGCCGGATCTACCCTATGGCTTTTTGGGCATCAGCCCAGCCCCCAGGGACCCAGCTAAATCAAAGACAAATTCAAAAATAGACGATAACGCTTTAGAATCCAAAACTTTATTAAATTAAACAGATCGTATGGTTTGCAGCCCGGGGAGTCTTGCAATTAAACCCATTCAATTAATTTAATTCAAGTCTACGTTCAGATATGTCTTAGGTGGCCCCCTAAGTATTGTTAGCCCAGGGTCCCCTAAACTTACGGTCCGGCCCTGTACCTGTGTGTTTACACACAACTTAACACTATAAGATCTCATCAGCACTTGGCTATTTTAGTAGTCAATCAGCAAGACATCATCATCACTTGTCTTATACAATTAAATCCCTTTTTCTCCAAGTAATACTCACCATCTGATCGAATGGTATGTTAAGCTCCGCAAGGATCTTGAACAGCTTGGCAGCGTTCTGGTAATGGACGTTGTCATCCGCATTACCATGCATGACATAGAATTTCTTGCCTCGAAGTTTCTCCGCCAGCAGCGTTACATCACCAGCTTCGTAACCAGATAAATTGTCTTCAGCGGTGGGAAGACCCATGTATCTCTCGGTGTACATTGTGTCTGAAATTAAGATATTTCATGTGGGACAAAGTGATAGTTATTTGAAGTAACATTTTTCATATCCAAATATTACGCATTTTTTTAAATTGTGGAATGTGGCGTCATGCAGGTATCGCACACACATCAATGAATCTACCTATAATGTTGAGTTCGGGTTTTTGCAAGCCCGTCTGTGTAGGTTATAACCACCAGCTCATCAAATATTCTACCACCAAAAAATATTTAGTATTTTTGAAGGGTGCACCAGTGTTACTACAGGTATTGTGGACATCTTAATTCCAAAGGTTGGTGGCGTATTGGCGATTTAATATATAGTTAAAGTTTCTTAGAGTGACAGCAGGTGACCTGTTTGTCAGTCTTCTTATAAATTTCATAAAAAGGAGAAAATAACAGTGTACAGGAACAACGTGCTTTTAAATCATATGATTAATGAATGATTAATATATTACAATTGTATTATCTTTAAGGAGTTGAATAATTTAAATGGAGGCTCCTTATCAAAATAATAAAAATCAATGTACACGAATAGCAGTTCCTCTTACCCTGGTTTATGTCATTTTTTTATATTGCTAAAGAATTATCAAACAGAATCATGCTTTCATACGGCCAAAATTTGAAGCTGCTGATACTCACTATAATACAACCAAGAGGTGACGGGTGCAGTGGACACGCCACACTGGAACATGTTCTGGTCATCGTGGACCAACGTCAAGAGCGTGGCATATCCTCCATAACTGTGGCCCCAGATGGCAACACGATTGGGATCCATAAATCCGTAGCGATTTAGTACTTGTCTAAAATCATTAATATGGCCAATTTTTTAGACAGTTTTCAAAGGTTACTCAAAAACTGATTGCTAATTTTTAAATTGACTGTTTGTTATCAGTTTAAGTTTACTAATATTTTATATATTCTTTCCTAATTAATCGTAAAGGTTGTGTATTGATTGAAAACGACAACACGCCCAGGGTGTCAGAATAGGACCTAGCCACATCGCTAAGTGAACTGAATATCATTGACTTATTACTAATATTAATTTTACTTGAATTGGTCTGTTGTAAGCAAAATGTACCTTAAAACAACAAAATGATCAAAGATTTCAACAGTTCCAAGCGCATTGTTGAGGGAATATAGCATTTCCTGTCCATTTAGTCCCGCCCCACGTCTGTCCGCCAACATGTAAATGGTGTCACGGCTGGTAGTAAGGTATGAATGGTAACCTAAAATATAGTGCAAATATAATAATATTTATGTCAAACTATAAGAATATCAAACTTACTACCACAAAAAAATAATATGCTGAACTAGCTGAAGTAGAAAACTATTTTTAGCTTTTAAATTTTCAATTATGAAGTATAATATCTTCATTAATTTTTTTGAACCGAAATAGCCAATAAGTGAAAATCAACCGAAGATTTCGAAAGGAAAGAATAAATGTATAGATATAAAAATAACACCCCATCAAAGCCAGACCATAAAGTAATCTAATTTATACCAACCCACAATCAAACAACTTACTTACCAACAGTAAAAGTATCATACACGGTATTCGTGTTCGGTCCTGAATAAACATAGAATACGACTGGATACTTCTTAGTAGTGTCGCTAACATTCAATCCCGGAGGTAAGAACAGCCTCACAGGTGCTGGGTAGCCATTTTCCAGAGGCACCGTCGTTATTATGCTCTGTGGTCTGCTTTTACCAACGAGACGGTCACGTACGATCTGATTATCCTCCCAAACATATAAGGTTTGACGAGTCTGTTGAACAAGAGTGATGCGCTCAGAAGTATTACTAAAGATAGTGTATAAGCTGGTTTACAACTTAGAAATGTATTAGTATAAGTTTTTTCGGAATATATTCGGAATATTCAGCATATGTAGATTTACAATACATTATAAACAGATAACAAACATAGTTCTATGAATGACGTCAGCAAGGTCGATTTTTATGTTTAAGGTGGTTAAACATAAAAATCGATCCGATAAAAATTCCCCCCCAAAAAAAGTGTTTTAAGAGACTTTCGAAGGCGCCTCATCTATTGTCCAAGACTTGAACATAATCGGCGAGGCGCTCCTAATACGCGGCGATGAGGTTTTTTGCATTCCCTCCAACCTGGATTAAGACGGATGTTTGACGTAGATAACCGTATGGCGTTTAATATTTGAGTTTTATTATATATGAACAACATCTCAATCGTCTCAGGTCTGTATTGTTTTTTCCGAACCGGGGATGATAAGGAATTTATATTTTCATTTGCAACGAACTCACTAATGGGTTGACAATGTAGGTGGCGGAAGGCTCGTCGGGCGACTGGCAGGTAATAGTGAGGTATGAGGCGTGCCGGCTGGCGGTGGCCGTAGCCCAGGCGCACGGGCCGCCGTCCGGCAGGCGCAGCTCGCAGCTGAGGCAGCCCGCGCGCGCACCCGACACGTGCACCTGCGACTGCCACGGCGCGTTGGTGACCGTGCGTGTGTAGTAGCTACCAATATAATTTTCTATGTATTTTTTACAATTTTTTAACTTAATCTATCTCTTGAATTCAAATCTTGTAACTGAATTTTGAAACCACCCACCCAATTGCATTGAAATTTTGAAGCACAATAAAATGTAGTGTAAGAGTTATTACAAATTCGTTTTACTAAAGTTAAATAAAAATTACTTCTGAATGAGTAAGATAATCAATGAATCCTGACCAATTTCGATCACAGCGCCGATCTCAACGGAGTCTAGCTATTCGGAGGACACAAGACTGCACAAACACAAGTTCACCCTAGGTCCCCTACCTAAATATCTGATATGATCCGAATAAGTACCGGTACAGGACCACCGTTTCACGTTCTTACTGAAGCATGGGAATGTGAGCACTGAAAATTTCCTAACTGCTTCTGAGAATTCGAATAACACGTAATAGCTTTTTATTGACGACCTCCGTGGCCGAGTAGTGTGTACACCGGTTTTCATGGGTACGCCACTCCGAGGTCCCGGGTTCGATTCCCGGCCGAGTCGATGTAGAAAAAGTTAATTAGTTTTCTATGATGTCTTGGATCTGGGTGTTTGTGGTACCGTCGTTACTTCTGATTTTCCATAACACAAGTGCTTTAGCTACTTACATTGGGATCAGAGTAATGTATGTGATGTTGACTAATATTTATTTATTATTTTGTCGGGGTTTGAACCCAAGATCACTGGATCTACAGTTTTATAAATAAGCCATTAGACCAACGAAAGAAAGACAATAACAATACAATAATTTATGAGACATGACAATATATTACATCAAATCGGTCGCCAGGCATCGAAATCGGTTTGTCTTTCCTGCACGACTACACTTCACATTTGGAAATTGTTAAAGAAAAACTTTAAATAAGTAAATATTGTACAATATCATACCTATAGTTTATTTCTGGATAATATATATAGCCTTTAAAATATTTTTAAAAAATCCTACAAAATTTAAATATAAACAAATAGAAATTTGTCGTCACTTTTTTTTTAAATGTTAGAAAAAAACTTTAATCAATCCTCACAGAGAATCGCTTCAATTATTATTGAATTCCGTCTTAGTGACTATGAAAACAATTTTTCATAGTCACTAACACGGAAGTAGCAACAATTATCATAATTACTATGCAGACCTCGAAGTTGGTCTCATTGTTTGTTTTTATGCAAACGCCTAAAGATAATGCAAATAACAAGTCAGAAAAGTACTTCATTCAAATCTATATGCACATAACGTCATACCCATGTATACTTCCTAACGATTATATTTTAATAGTTTAGCAATATATATTTTTATAAATTTGCATTTAATTTGTAGTAGTATCTCGACATCGCCTACTTAATGTTGACATTTCTAAAAATCCTTTCTTAGCGGTTGCTTATTATATAAAATAAACCTATGTTCCAAAATTTCAATCTCCTAGAATCAGCAATTTTAGATGTGTTGGTTTCAGCTCAGATTATACTCCTAAAACAAAAGGCAGATGGAGCGCGTGTAACATTACAGTGAAGTGAAAAGTGCTGTAGCTTTAATTATAATTCTTATTAGAGACAGAGAGTGAAATTTATACTGATTTTCAATTTTGTATTAGCTTTTGTTGCTTCATTATAATGTTCCGCGCGCTCCATCTTTTTTTTATTTGACCTGTGATATTCAGTGAGGACAAATTGTAAACAGCGCCAAACAGCAATATTTAGCATTGCTGGATACCGGTTTGAAGGGCAAATAAACCAGTGTACAAGATATATAACATATTAGTTCCCAAGGTTGGTCACGCATTGGCGATGTAAGTGAATGGTTGATATTTTCTTACAGCAGTCTTTGAGCAGTGATGATCACATACCATCAGGTGGCCCATTTGCCTATTCGTCTACCGATAAAAAAAGATACTCACTAAGCCAAATTATCTTCATCCATTCCAATGAAATTGTTCACAGTGAATGCTCCAGGGGTGACGGAACTCGATACGATTTCTCCATTGACTCTTATACTGACATACAAATGCTGCCAAATATTTCCATCTGCTTGTTCCAAAGACCACCGAGTGGACACGTAGAAGTCTCCAGCTCTACTGAAGCGGGGCAAAGCGATGGGTACCCAACCATTAGACTGAGCACGATGTTCCTCCTAATATAAATTTATAAGAATTTTAAAAGAAAATCAAATATTTTTAATAGTTTTATAGCTGATTGAAGGAAGTGAAAATTCCGTTGTGAAAAAGATAATAGTCGTAAATCTTAAAAGAAGATCACTTCTTTAAATCAAGCGAGACACCATCTGCAGCATGGTGCAGTGAGCTCAAGACCTTCTCCTTAAGAACAAAGAAGGTTTTTCTCAGTAGTAGGACATTTACTGTTACATATTTTTGTGTATATATAGTTATTTTATATATTATATAATGAACCTGATGTGATGTGTTTATTTCCAATATTATGAAGTCATGGAAGAAATGTAACTTTGAAAATCGCAATTTTCTTTGAAATAACTTACTTCGCACTGCAATGTAACGATATTGCATATCCTCAGAACAGTATAATTCTGTCTGCGGTTTAGCCAATGTGCAGCTATCTCTGTTGCACTGGTCCAAGTAACTCCTCCTAGTATATGATCACTGGAGACTGCGCTTGGTGCCTCCAGGGTTACGTTTGAAAGAGTAGTTGCTGCTGTCCTTAGATCGACTACGCGAAGTTTAACTGTAGGATTTACTCGGCCGACCTGCGAACCAAATTTAAGCAAAGTGTATATCAGAATAGTAACATTTCAATTAATGAATTATTCACTACTGGTTGCTGTCTGCTGCTTCGCTTATTTTGTGTGTTGGTCGTCCGGTACTAGGCATAAAAAAGTAGCCTATAGCCTTCCTCGGATTTCTAGCTTGCTTCATAACCATCAAACTTGGTTTAGTGGTTTGGCCACGAAAGAGCAACAGACAGACAGTGCAAATATGAGTTTACCTTTGGGTACTTGAGATGAAAAAGTTCAGGATACAAGTCATCTGGATCACTCTTATCTACATAGTAATAATATGAGTATGTCTCCACTAATGTGTCGTCGTAACTGGCAAAAGCTAAATAGTTGCCATCAGGAGAGAACCAGGTCGCTTGTCCAGTATACATGACGTCCTCTGAAACGATATAACTTCTTCAGACCATACATGCTGAGAACTTATACAAACACGTTCTAGTAGGACTTGGTCCTTGAATGCCTATTCCATATGTAATTTAGAAGATGACCCCATTTATCTTTCCTTAGTAATCCTTTTCACAATTGTTTTTAAAATTGTCCCATTATCTTACATTTCTTTCAAATTATAGTTTAAATATACGTTCATACATAATAAGTGCTACAGAAATAAAACTAACAAACATTCTTGATATTTGCACGATAGCTACGCTTTAATAAATCTGTGGGTTAAACAAATAGTTTTAGAGTACGGATTTGGTCATAAAATTAGTCCTTTAATTCTCTATATTAATTATTGAAAAAACAGTAGAGATTATTTTGAAAAAAAAATGTTCATAAAAGACTTATTATTTATTATAACGGGCAAAGTTTTTTTTTGTATATATGTACCTTCGTAGACCCAATCAGCATGGCCATTATAAATGACTCCAGGGATGCCATCTGTGGTAATCTGAACAGGCTGGTCAGTATTTTCCGGCAAATAGTACAAGTTATTGTCCAACACGTAAGCTAAGGAATGTCCGCCGCCGAAGATGCACAGCTGTAGACGCTGATGATTTGCGATATTTCTTACATTGCTATCGAACCATAATTAATAAGCATTTTAATAAACGCCAAAACAATTTACATACTTGAATAAAGAAAACATAATAAGATTAGCATAAGAAACGAAGAACGGTTAAGAAAAAATAATCACATGTATAAAAATAGAGCTTGTTAATGTTTATAATACTCTACGCATATTTCAATCACAGGAGAATAAAAGCCAAATAAACAACATTTTTACATCGAATCGGCATGATATAATTGCTCGAAAGCTTGAATAAACTATGCTATGATATTCATCACGGATTTTCGAAAAAATTGCAGTTTGCACGTCGACGAAGATAGACGACGACAAAGTTATCGCGTGTTGTATTATGAATAAGATATATTAAAATATAGATATAAATTGAATGGAATGTGTAAATCTAAGGTCTGTTTATCTTTATTATTTCTTCGATTGGAATAATCTATACGTTAATACGCATCGTTTATAGGTACACTTAAGTTAAAACGTGATACAGTTCTTGGCACTTACGTTAAGGGTATGTTAGGAATATTAGTAAAACGTAATAAAATTGTCTATGTCTAAATCTCATTGTCTTGATAGAGACTAATATATAAATATTAGGGATTATAGATATACTAATATTCTATACTGTTCCAAAAATCAGTATATAGTCGCAATATTAACCAAAAACTACTAAGAACTAAATAGCAATAATTATATAGCTTATAATTATCAAGGTTGTAGCGGCGGGTGAGTCGTATCGAACATTTTTAAACAAATAAAATTAAAAAGAACAATTTTTAATTTCAGTAATGCGTTACAAGAATTGTTAAATGTTAATTAATTTTATATTTTTTTAGTGTTTAAGTTACTAGAAAGACGTTTTTTATATACTATAATTATGATATTTTATTTACTCAATAGATCAACGATGAGAGTTGATCTAAATTTGCCATACCAGTCTATAATATAATTAACGAATTATATTTTACGAAAACATAATATCTACTAATAACTTACCCTGTAGCTATTTCGTAGAGAGCGAACTTAGCCGTTGTTGAATATCTGTATACCTAGGATTATAAAAAATATATAAGGCACATTGACTATATCCGATAAAAAAATTGTATAATAATTCTGTATCTGTTAAGATTATAGGTATAATATATCCAACATTATCTTTATTTATATTTTTATAACAGATCGTATTTATAGATAACAACACTAAGAGTTAGATAAGTTACATTAGGTAATTAAAATTCACGTACAGACGTTTAAAAATAATGATTTTAAATAGCAGTAAATTGCACTAGTTGTTCCTATTTACTTTATAATAAATCGAATTCGTTTTAATCACTTACTGATTCCACTTCGCTTGGAGCTAAAATATATCGTCTGTCCTCAGAAAGTATGGGTCTGCTGGTGTTCAGGAAACTCTGCGCAAATTATGAAAATATAAACAATTACTGATCAGGACATACTAGCTTTGTTTGATGGAAAAAATAACGTTCCTCGTTAAACCTAATTAAAAACAAAATAATATGATCTGACATTATTTTAAGAGTTATTTTTTTGATAGAGTAGATTTGTCCTATTCTTTAGAAAACGTGGGCTTTAACAAAAGATAAAATGTTATCATGTGCTTAATAATAATAATATTTCATCTGGTGCTCGTTCTTATAAAATAATTGAGTACAATATCGTGTGGTACAGACGAAATACTGTGATTTTTTTTACCACATACTAATCCGGGCTGAAACAGCGTGGTGGGGAACGCTTCAAAACTCTGACTAGTTTTGTATAAGTTTAACAAATTGATTACCATCAATTCTCCAGATACAAGCACGTTCGAAGTAAGTGTTGGGACATCAAAGACATAGATACCCGGCTCGCCGGCAATTGTATATGTAAACTCAGTATCTGTAACATAAAACAAGAGCAAACCGTGGATTTTTTTGGAATCACCAAAATTGTAATAGTATGGTTTCTCAATAATTATAGTATATAAATGCCTTGTCGACTCTGTAAGCAAGTTGTGTTGGAATAGAATTGGAAGTGTCCGAGTCTTCTTCACAATTAATAATGCAACAATTGAAGGAGGAGGTACTTCGTTTTCTTTCTATCGAGTTTATTTTAGGTATCTTCTTTTATGTAAAAAAATCTTTATTTAATTTTTTTTGCTAAGTTTATTGTTTAACTAATAATTATACTTAATGTTGTTCCACTTGTTTATTACCAGATATCCATGTTCCACTGAATCCTCGCTGAGAAAACTGCCCTCTAACGAACTCTTCCAACGTGAAAGGGTTATCTGCGTTCACCGCCACCGCCAGTGACACCAGCGCCAACCATATTTGCATCTTTTCCAACGAATATAACCGTTTTCAAAACTATTTTCGTTAAACTAATACTAAGTGATTTGACGAGTTATTTATCTGTTATACGTAGTACATTTGGTATTTTCAAAAAAATACTAAACATAAAGAAAAATAATATGTACTAGTTATCTCTTTTGATTCATTAAGATAGGATTAAAAAATGTGTTAATTGGACAAATAATTTTCTTACCATATTTAGAGATCACTATCACTATTTACAGTGGTTGACGGTTACGACCCGCCAACTCGACTGGATCATGTTAGGTATCAATAATTTTGTCTTATCCGAGATAAAGTAATCTTGTGATAAAAGATAATTATTGTACAAATCCTAAATACTATATTATTAGGTCGAATATGATTAGATATGTATAATAATTTAAATATTAGAATGAAGCCAGGTAAAAATAAAACAAACATTTAATGGGGAAATGTTTATTAGACACCAAATGAAGGGAATTATATAATAATATGGATATTATTCTCATACAATTTCAAAAATGTGACTATATATAACCTGATACATATTTCGAGGATATTATAAATACATCGAATGATCCGAATATTGAAACTCCAATTACTGTCTTATTTCGTATGTATTAACTTCAATTCACTCGTCCAGATAATATTTCCCCGACGACGTCCAAGATTTGTCCACTATAGATTTATTTTATTATATTATTACGTTCACGATTTCTTCGGAGATAGTAACAAGTTGAATCCAACGTTGCTTGCATTGTGAAATCACAGTATCAAACGTGTAAATTTCGTATGATGCAGCCCTGACTGACTGACTGACTGACTGACTTTGACAAAGGTATGCGGTGAGTCAGCGATGGTAGCGCATTTCACCCGATTGCGTAACGCAAAGGGTATCATTCCACTGCGGAGATCCAAAATGTCTGCTTCGATCAATCAAGCGACTGCGATACTCCGACGACGAATTAAATCATAGGATTTCTTCCAAGGGAGCCTTTTCTATAACATTTCGTATAAAATAAATTTATTTGCTTAACTGCTTCACAAGTTTTCATAATCTTGAAAGTATCTCCTTTAAACCTATTTCAACCTACATCTAAATTAATGTATTAAGCAATATTTTAACATAAAATTATACTGCTACGAACAGCGTTATTCGAAACCTGGAAAGAAACATCGACATCGCGACAAAGCGTTAAAAGTGTAATTGTAAAGCTCATGAAGAACGAGAATATGTAAATGTTGTCATAGTAATGACGTGTGTGTTGTGTGCGTGTTCGTGTACGTGTGTGTTGTGTTTGGTGTATAAAATGTTTTAGTGTCAAACATGTCCTGTAAAGCGTAAGATTTTGAGTGTGTGTGTGTGCTTGTTATGTATGAGGTGTAAATGTAAGGTTGAATGTATGGGCGGTAGACGGACCCTGGCTAATGTCTGCGGTGCGTTCGACGCAGCTCCTGCAGCCGCCGCTCGTGCTCGGCCATATGTTGCCGCCGTTGCTCCTCTTTTATTGCTATCTGAAACAAAGTTAAACTGTGTAAATAAATACATTTATTACTTATTTATTAATCAATCTTGGCCAATATTATAAACTCGAAAGTAAGTTCGTTTGTTACGTTTTCACGACTTGACTACTTAATTGATCAACAATATATGGAGCATATATAGGGTACAGTAAGAACATAGGGTACTTATCCCCTTCAACCCTCTCACTAGGCTGAGCCCGGGAGAGGAACCTAGTAAGATTAAAAATAATTATTTTTCGTTACATAAAACAAAACGCCTTTTCTTACCGTTTCCGCAGACAGCGGAAGCCAATATATGCATGGAGTTGTCTTTGTCTTTCTAAATAAATCATCCAATAACTTGGCTGGTGCCTCCTCCTCCTTTTTCTTAAACTTCCTCGCTGAAAACAGTAAAGATTATTAATGAAGAAGAATGTAACATAGTTTATGATCGGATAATAAAGCTCTCCAAATTATGTATTTCACACAGTTTCTGTGTCATATGACTGACTGACTGAGATGAGGTCTTGTCATCTCCAGTTCATGTGTAATTGTTATGCATGTAAAGAAAATGTAGTAAACACCAGATCTTCCACATAAATATGAATTGTAAGAGATTTATAAAAAATAAATATTTATTTTAGAAAATATATATAACTGCAAAATCAATTTAAGATGATCAAAATTTCTTTAAATCCCACTCTTAGAAAAACGTTTAAGAAAACAACTAACCTGGTTCTGGACTTCGTTCAGGAGTGCGGTGTCTTCTTTTTTCAAGCGGTCGTTCATCCCGTAGCATCTTGTCTGGGCGCCCGGTTTCCTTGTTCTTCTCATTCTTGCCATAGTCCCACTCACGCATTGAAGCCTTCTTCTCCCATGGCTTATCCTTAAAATAAATGAAATAAAATTCTAATTATTATTTGATGTTCTGAATAATCTTGTCTAGAAATTTAAATTATAAATTTGAAGAAATAGAAAATAAATTATTAATATTAAGTTAACACAAAATGTTATACATACTATTTCCCCCTTTTCTCTCTTTAAATCTTGCTCCCGTAGCCAATCTTCAACAGTTCCAGGAATTGTCGAAGCCTGAGCATTGTCCGTGTCTTCATTAGCTTTAGCTTTGTCAAAGTCTTCTTCTGTTGAGAAATCTACATGTAACGTCTTAGGATTTGACACCGGCCAAGTAACTCCATGCAAAGCATGACGTGTCTCTACAGCTTGACTGAAAAAAGAAAGAGAGGAGTTTTTTATAATTATAATGAATTTCAAATCTATTTTTAGTGTTTGCTTAGGCGTGAATTATTTGAATTACAAAAGTAACTATTGAAAATACATTTTATATAAACAATATCTTTAATTAATAGTATAATTCTTTCAAAATTTACTTACTCTTCAGTTTCATATTTCACAAAACATTTTGATTTTATTCTATCAATCCAAAATCCATTCTCCATAATTTTTCCAGTTCTTTGTAATAAATTTTTCAACTGTGGCAATGTAAATGGCCTTACTAAGTTTGTTATATACAGAATGCTTGACTGTTTATGTTTCGGTGGACTCGGTGGTCTTGATATAAAATCATCATTGTCTCTGACAATGGATATTTTCCGCATTGAAGCAAGATTTGAATCCTTTGCTTTAACATTTTCCTTATCTCTATCTTCTAATTTATGATCTTTGTGAATTTCTACATTTTCTGTATTGTCAATAACAATTTTTGGCAATACTGGTCTTTCAACTTTAGCAGCTACCTCCACCCGCTTATGCTTCTTTTCTTCAATCACTTCATCAAACTCAGCAGGTTTAACATCAGGTATTATCTCCTTAAGAATATCAGTAGAAATTGTAATAGATTTTTGTGTGGACAATTTACTTGGACGTGAACCCCATCTTCTTTTTCTATTAATTACCAATGGTATTGTTTGCTCAGTGGCAATCTCTAGAACAGATTGGTCATTTGAAACATTTGGAATAGAATCATTGCTGGCAACTTCTGGAGATTTACTTTTGGGATCTACAGAAACCTCTTCTGAACTTTTGTTATCGGTGACATCTTGATTAGTTTTAATATTGGGAACATCTTCAATAGTTTTTTCATTATTATCATCATTAATAATTTTATTATCAGGGACATCCTCTTCTGTAGTTTTACAATTGGGTACATCTATAATTATTTCATCATTGGTCACTTTATTAATATTTTGTTCTTCTGGAATTTCCTGAATAGGTTTATTATTTGAAACTTCTGGACTAATTTGTACCTTTGGAATGTCACTAATAGAAAGATTAGTATCCTCTTTCTCATTTTTCTGGTCTTCATGTATTTTTTCCGTGGTTTCAGTAGTTACTTCATCATTGGTTTCTATTGGAACTAATATTGCCTTCTCTGTTTCTACACTTTTAGGGCTCTCTACAACATCATTTTTATTAATATTTATTATGTCCTCATTATTAGACTCTCTTTTCCCTGAAATTTCAGTTGTACTTTCATTAATACTTACCTCATTTGAGACCACACTGCTAATGTCTTTGTCCTGATCTAATGTAGCTTTGGCGTCTTCCCCCTGAGATTCATTTAGACTTATCTCTGAAGATTCACATCTACTTTCATCTGCATGTAATTCTAAAATTTCAGATTTCTCTTCTGACAGACTCCTTTTTCTTGTCGGGCTCTCATTTTTATGAGAGTTACTGTCTTTATCTTTGTCTTCATCTGATTTTGGAGAAACAACAGTTGTATCAGCATCAGATGGCTTATCTTTAGATTCATTATCCTTTGATTCTTCTTGGGCCTTTTGGTCACTATCCTTACCTTCACTTGGTTCTGTTGATTCTACCTTGTCATCTTTAATTTCTTCACTTGTTGTTGACATGGGTGTCTCATCAGCTACAGCTATACTTTGTTGAGTGCTTTCAGTAATTTCTGTAGATTCAGGTTCCGTCGTCATGGGCGCTTGTGTCGCCACTTCTGCCTCATCTCCCTGACTATCTTGGTTCTTGTCTGTCACATCTTTAGATTCAGTTGATTTCTTAGACCGATGTTTTGACTTTTTTTTTTCCTCTCCTTCTACACTTTGAGTGTCACTCGAGCTTGTTGCTCGTGAGTGCTTCCTTCTGCTTCTAGGTGATCTGTCGGGCCTTTCTGGTGTTGAGGGCGGACGTGCAAGACATATTTTAAGCTTTTTAATCTCACCAACATCCCCTGAACTTTCAGTAGCTTTAACGTGCCACACTTGCTCTTGTGACTCTTCGGGACTGTCTTCTTTTGCAGGTTTTGGCGGGACCGTGGTCTCGGTTTGACTAACCACGACTGTTTCTTTTGGAACAGTATCTTCAGCAGATTCACTTTCTGATGACGACGAATGTTTTCTGCGACGTGTTCTAGTCCGCCTCACCTTTTCAATCTTTTCCTTAGGCTCAGGAGAGACTCTTGTTTTTTTACTAGCGGTGCGTTCGCTTTTACGACGCATTGTTGTGAAGGTTCGTATTTTAAATGAGATACAACTATTCGATGTTTTAAGATCAATCTAGATTGTAAATTAGTTATTTCCAAATAACAACCGTTATTTTTTTTAGCTTCTTTTTGTCATGAATCTCACTAACAATTGAAAGGAGGTTCAGAACTTCAGAGAAAGGCAGACATGTTGGAAATATAAACCGAATGGATTACAGATTAAAAATAGAATAGTGTTATTACTATTGATTCAAAATGTAGATTATGAAAAAGGAAAATTTAAAAGCAATATTTTCATGTCATTAAAAAAAAGTGAATATAGAAAAAAATAATTAGAATAGATTTTAAGGTAATCAGTAAATGATAGACTATCGCTAATTTTTGTTTTGATCTGATTGATGAAAAAATCTTAATCTTAGTCTTTCACATACCTAATATTAATATTAGAATTACTTAACTTTATAAATATTTTCTTTTCTGCATGCTATAAAATAATTAATATTAACAATCTGTTAGTAAAGAACGTAAAAATGACGTTCGCTTATCGCTTGATAGAGTCAGCTAGCTGCACCTGTCATTGTTAAAAATGATTTTTCTTCCGATTTATTTCATATATATTTAAAACAAATTGACTAATACGATTTTATAATGTCAAGGTACAGTGATGATTTGTTGTTTATTGTATAATACTATGAAATATTAATTTAAACTATCTTATGGTAAAATATTTAATTCTTTTGTTACAGATACTATGGGCTTTATAAGTCACACTAGCGATCCGGCACTCTATTTATGTGTGTTTAAAGGTGTACTTGGAGAATGATAATGAATTATTATCATCTGTAACGTTCGTTGAATTATTCAATAATGGGTAACCAAAATAGTTGCTGCTGTTACCGAAGTCCTTCGCCGATCAGAAAGGACATCGTTAAACTTGAAGATTATCTTCCTGAAGGGGAAGTAAGTTCAAATAATATTCAACACATCAGTGAAAGAGAACCAGATGATGGTGATATAGACCCATCACAAGATCCAATTGCAGGCACAATCTTCATGGAAAGATCAAAAGCCTCAATTGAGAATGGTATAACAAGAAAGCGAAGTCAACATCAAATAGCTGAAAATAAATTGAAAAAAAGCAGTTCCTGTTCTACTATATACTTAGATGATAGCACTGTGTCTCAACCAAATTTAAAAAACACAGTAAAATGTGTAGCTCTTGCTATATACTACCATATAAAGAACAGAACATCAGAAAGAAGGCTGGATATATTTGATGAAAAATTGCATCCGTTGAGTAAAGAGGGAGTCAGTGAAGATTATGACAAGTATAATCCAGAACACAAGCAGATTTATAAGTTTGTACGAACATTATTTAATGCTGCTCAATTGACAGCTGAGTGTGCTATTATTACTTTAGTATATTTGGAACGACTTCTCATTTGTGCTGAGCTTGATATTGCACCTTCTAATTGGAAAAGAATAGTGTTGGGAGCGATTCTGCTTGCAAGTAAGGTTTGGGATGATCAAGCTGTATGGAATGTTGATTACTGTCAAATATTGAAGGATATCACTGTGGAAGATATGAATGAATTAGAAAGACAATTTTTAGAAATGCTACAGTTCAATATAAATGTCCCCTCTAGTGTATACGCTAAGTATTATTTTGACTTGCGTACCCTTGCTGAAGCTAATGATTTAGCATTCCCTAGTGAGCCATTGAGTAAAGAAAGAGCACAAAAATTAGAAGCAATGTCGAGAGTGATGGAGGATAAAATATCAGCTGAGGTTGTTAAGAATGGTATCAAGAAGTGGTCAAGTTTAGATAATGTCAATTCTGGTGCAGGTGTGAGGCGTAGTGTGGCCATATTATCTTAATTATTTATCTCAATGAAAATTTTGGATCCATATTTAATTGATATATCAATTTCTATGGATTCCATTGTATTTAGAATGTCTGCACCAGATTGAAGACTTATAATTTGAATTTTGGTACAGTATTCCAAAACATTGATTAATTTCAAGGAATGTGATGTTATTTGCCAAATATCATATTTGAGAAGTTTTAGAAAAGATTATACATTGGTATAATTGATATAACGACATTTTACTTTAAAAAAGATTTAGTATTATCCATGTAAAAAAGTAACGTAACAGCCCACAAATGTCAGACTATGGGCAAAGAATTCATCTCCCTTCAGGTTGAAGATTTGGAGTATTGAGTTAGTGAATATTGTATGTAAACATATAATATGAAATTTAGTTTACAATAAAAGTGCACAAAAGCCGGGGAATTGTAATGGGATACTGATAGTCATTCTGTAATTTTTCAGTCATGAGTTATACTACTGATAGTTCTTAAAATGAAAGACTTACAAAATGTGGTCCAATATTTTTTGTATTATATTCATAATCATTAATTTGCTACTTAATTCTTTAACATAATTTATGTTTCATTATACTGTATTGGCTTTGAGTATATTTAGTTTTTACTCTTATGAAGCACTAATCAAGTAAGTTTGCTTCCAAAATTTTGATGCTTAGTTTTAACTTAGACTATTACTAGAATGTGCAAGTGCATTTGACTGAAATAAGAATCTTGTGACTGTGGTGTGAATGTTTTAGTCAAGAGAATTTTTAATAATTTTATTTTTAACTATTATTGCATTTATGGTCCGACATAGTTATATATGAAATTATGCCAAATTATTTTGTAATCAAATAAGAATAAATTTCATTAATCACTCATTGTTAAATTGTACAACTGAAAATACCAATGTATGTAATTATTATATTATACAATAAATAGGAATTGATTAAGTTGAACTATTTAAAGCAATTAACATTTTGTGAATAAGCTATGCAGTCCATACTTTATGTATCTTTAATGTAATTAAGCAAAAATAAACATTTTATATGAGACTTTCAATAGAAACTTTATTGCTGCTGATGTAATTTTTTTTTTACTATTCACATATTTAAACCGAGTCCTATTCCTATCAGTTATATGCTTTTGTAGGTGATGTTTAAAAGAGTTACACAATAAATTGTGAACAAATATTGTTTAATATACACACACTAGCAAACAATATATTGTGAGGTAAACAAGTAGCTAGGAACAAAAACATCAGTTATTTTATCTTCATGCTAATGGCTTAAGATCTTTCAAATATGAGCTGTAGTTTTCTAACATATCTATAACTTCATTGCTTTTATTGGTCTTTTCATCAAATTCTGACCCAACTGACCATAATGTTTCCAAGTCGTATACCTTTCTCGTTTTTTCTGAGAATATATGTAGGGCTATATTACCTGTAAGTAAATAAATTGTTTATCAGATATCTTTAAATAAAAATATTAATATATTTTAAAAATTAAGTATATAAGTACCTAAATCTATAGCCATCCATTCCTCAGAATCTTTGCCCTCAATTTTTGGTATATAGTCATTTTTGTGGCATTTCTTTTTATAGACCTTCCTAACAAACTCGGCTAATGCCAGAATATGTCTTTTACTTCTTGCACTAACTACACATATATAATCTACATAATTAATTTCTTTTGGAACAGTTGCTACAAATATATCTTTTGAGTTCTCTCTTTGCAGTAATTCTACAAGATCTTCTATTTCGTAAACACCATTTTTTCCTCCTGAAATTAAAGTGTTTTAACTATCTAAAATTATACATACTAACTATAAAGAATTATATTTTGACAATTATCAAAATTATTATTTATGAATAGTAATTATTTTTTAAGATAAGTACAGTTTTTTTAATTATCATCTTTATTTTACAAATTAGTTTCATAAAAATTCATTTATGTTATCATAATAATCTACACAATACAAAAGTAATCCATTTGTTCTAATTCTGATTGAATTATATTACATGGAATATATATTGTGCTTATGAAGTTACTATATATTGGTCAGATCTAGCAAGTACTTTTTAAGATTAATATTTTGTTATATATTAAAGAAATAAATCCTACTTTCTAAATTAATCCCGTCAAATTCATCACTTAAAATAGGATATTTGTCTTCTACGTAAAGTTCATCTGCAGTATGTTCTATCACTGGTGAGTTTGTTTCTGTTATAACCTGAAATTTAGTAGCTATCGCTGGAGAAGTTTGGCTACTTGACTTTGGAGGGTTTCTAGGATTTAGCAAACATGTCCCATTATGGAAATAACTATTATTTATCCTATACGTAAGATAACCTTTAGGAATTTTTGTGTAACTTTTACATTTCTGCTGGGTAACAACTACTTGCAATAGAATATTTTTAAACATTTTACTAAACTTTAATAATTACATAACATAATATTAATGAAAAAATGTAACTCAATAAAGTTTTATATTAGAATAGAAATTAAAACGTTTGGATTGATTGTTTGATTAAGAACTATAATAACAACTCTTGTCAAAATCAAATGCCTTGTGCAATGTGACATTGACGTTCGTCATTAATTCAGAAAAAAATATAAAAGTCCTAAAAGCCATTAAACTAAGAATTGAATTGAATACATGTAAGTTAATTAAAGCTAAATATATAAATAAACCTTTTTTAATTATGTATTGTATTATTTCACTTTCAGGCTATTATATACATACATTATTTATAATTAATAAAAAGGTACAATATACATATTTTACACTGCATAAGAAAAACATAGACTTCGTTTTTTTCATCAAATATTATGTCAGGTAACATAGGTCTATAAAGAGGCTGTAATGAAAATATTATTCTACACTGAGGCTAATATTTTGATAACCTGATCACCTGAATCTTTTAGGCACCGCTGCTGCAACTGCAAGTTGCTTGAAATTCTTCATTTGCACACAAAAAGAGTGGATGTTTTAAGCCGTCCAAAACGGTTTTTTTTTAAATAAGGAAATTTATTCTTTCAATTATGTTGGTAATTATTAACTTCTAACAATTTTCTGGAATTTTAAATAGATATGAGTATTATAAAAACGCCTGTAATTCTTTTTTCTACAGAATTATGTATTTTTTAGGAGTATCACTAAAAATAAAAAATATATTTAAAAACATCAAAGGTTTTGGGAAAACCTTCAATTATCCTAAGTTCAAAAGATTATGTAAACTCTTTTTATGTACTTCCTATATAATAAGCAATTAAAACTGTTTCGAGTTTATTGAGTATTAATTAGCCTTAGTATACCTAATACCTAATATTATTTAATTGGTAAGTATATAATACCTTTGAAAAATAACATGAAAAACAGAATTGAAATAAGATTGTGAATTGCATTTGTCTTGTTGCATCTACAGAAAGAGAGTGAACAAGAATAATCTAAAAATTGTATATAAGCAAAAAACCTGGGCGCTGCACGTTGGAAACATCTAGCCTATCACCTATGGTTATCAAGTCTTGGATCATCGGTGAGGCGCCCCAGCAGCCGTCTTTTATCACGTTGTCCTTATTTTGTCTTGCATCCGGGCGTTTGTTGTGCTTCAGATGGGGGCTATTTTAAATTTTTCAATAGGAGAGATGTAGTTTAATGGATGTAAAAAATTCTATTAAGAAGATTGTTAATCAGCTAACAAGTATAATTATAAAAGAAAAGTAATTAGGCATTTAACACCGGATTTATTTTTTTCAGTCATGAAAGTCTGACTAATCCGGTATTATATGAAAGCGGTATTTAGGTATACAATGTTTTTATTTTAAAACATCTACTTTTTGTTTGTCTTTATTTTCCAAATAGATTATTACGAAGTTATAGCAGACTATGTGAAAGTATCATAAAATTAAGACACGTTCTTCTTTTCAAAAATATAAAATGTTATCTATAAAAAACACAAAAGTATGCCACAGGACAGAAGTTATCACTGAATCAACAATTTTATCTAATCGTATTTTATCAATAGGAGTGGGTAACTTTACATATAACATGATTCATTTGTTTTAAAAATAATGAAGTTTTCGTATTGATATACAACATTCTGCATGAAAAATGTTAAAATCGTAGAGCAGTGGCATTTTAAAATTAACATGTGTAAACTATGTTATTGTACAAAATATAATCTTAAGCTTGGTAATATTAAGAGTTTTTACTATGAGTGTTTATAGACATTTTTGTAACTATTAAAATGGTGGTATGTGAACTGGATCAAGAAGTGTCGGGTGAGATTTTAGGAAGGAAAATACCAGCTTGGCAAGCTCTTCTATTTCACCGAGTGCTTCCGTCATGTGGAGGTCTGGTCCTTTATTTAATGGTCATTTGCTTCGACTTCACACTCGTTTATGAACACATAAACAAAGGTGATAAAGCGTGAGTATATAACTTTGTTTATATATATAAAACAAAATCTATACTTATTAAAAAAATACATATATTTGTATTATTATCAAAATTAAAATATGATATACAATGTTTATGACCATACTTAATTATATATGTATATATTATACTAAAAGCCTCGTTTTATTATTCGTTCGCTTCATTTACAAATTTATTCAAAAAAAAAGAAATGCATCATATCCTGAAATAATCCTAAAATAATCTACTCTTTTGCAAACATGATGTAGGTATAAAGTTGTTTAAGCCTAATGACATAGTAATTAGTCAAGCATACGTAAGATATTTAACAATATGAAGCTTACATCAAATATTAGGTATTTTCAACATTAAGTGTTGACAAGACACGACTTATTAATACAAATTTGAACAATTAGTAAAATAATCAGTATGTACTTATAATACTGATTTTTATATCGTTGTATCTGTGAGTTAGATAGGTATATTTACTACACAAGTTCAAGAAAGAAGTAATAAAGCTAATGTGATCGTTTGTTATAAAGATAGTTTATTTATTAATGTGGCTCTATATATGTTAAAAGGTTATATGGCATAATCACCGTTTGTTTCAGATGTAAAAAAATATTATGTAGTAATTATAATACCAATTATGCACGCTATTGCAAATAATATACCTAATGTCTTTTTATAAATATAATAAACTGTTTATTGTTAATGATCTCTAGGTAGGTATAAACAATGTATAATTTGTATAGAAAAGTAATAATTGATTTATTTTTTGTTTCGTTTCCAATAGACTGGGTATATTCGTCGTCATATTGATGATATTACCAGCAATTTTATCACTGGTGTTTACTCTAGCTTCGCCACCACCAGGCTTGCAAACAGAAGAATCAGCATTTACTGTTACAATAAAGAATAATGACATTAAATGGATATTTGAGGAAATTTTACGTGCTCTCTTTTTTCCGATTACTGTTATTGGCAGGTTAGTGAAGAGAAACTAATATTAATTTTCTTATAATATGCCCAGCAGTGGGCAGCCTACAGGCTGTATTAGTATTGTCTACTTTGTACTCACAAAGCGTCAACATTGAGACTATTAAATATAATATTTAATTTCCTCATACTTTTTTGTATGTACCTATGAAACTTTTTAAAAAAGATAGCTTCGATTACACATAACCGAAAAAGTTACGTAAAATATTATAATAGTGTTAATATTTTAAATAGTAATACTTCGGTTTGCTATCAAATTTGAATCATAATAAGTAACACGTTTTTTTTTACAAACAGATATTTTGTATATTTTTTTAATCTGCTATCATATCTAGTAAGCACGGCTATTATAAAAGTCAAGCTTTTCTTTGTTACATAAGTAAAGACATAGATTTAATTTACGTTGCAGATACTGCTATTTAATATTCTGGTGGATAGAAGCGGTGTACGCGGCCCGCGAGCAAGATGAGGAACGAACGCGGGAAGCTCTCTCTCAGGCCCGCAAACCTTCTTCCATGGAACTGTATCTATTTCTGCAGGCCTTCATACATTGCGCGCCCCATGCCATTATCAATACCCTAGACATGATGGCACGTTACGCGAATCCTGCATTTGATAAAAGTACGTGTTACACATTTAATGCCTTATAACTGTTGTTTGTTTTATAAAATATATAAATTATAATACTCTTTATCGTGTTAAGGGCATTTATCTCTATTAAATGATATCAACTTTTATTTTAATAATACTTTTACATACGTTGTATTTTATTTTACAGTCACCCTGCAAGCAATTAGTATGATTGCAGCTTCACTTCGAATGGCAAGTACGGCTACAATGTATAGAAGATTTGAAAGAGAAAAATTGTGCGGTCGAAAATATCCATGGAATATCAATAATAATAATAAAACTCAAACTGAAAATACGAACAACGAAAATATAGAGAAAACTAACGAAAGTCAAGAGGACGACTCTTTGTACGAGCCTATGATGAAAAGACAGTCATCAGTATCACAAAATAATTTTAACAATAGAGAACAAATCAATAGTGACTTAATCCAATTTTCTCCCCGTAGTTCAGAACTTCAGAGCTCCTTTTACGATGATGATATCGTATCGGCTTCGGATGAAAGTTCAGATTATTTGCCACAGGCTCGTAACGAGGAGCTGGAAAGCGATGATGAATATGTTAGACCCATATCAATTATAGATAAAGTAGCGCCGCGGAGGCGTGATACAGATTATACAATTGAGAGAGTGTACGTCCCAGCGCCGCCCGTGACTCCGGCGCCACGACCAGGCTCCTTCGCCGTGTGGGCGGAGAGATTAGTCGAGAATGCGGAGTCGATTCCAACTTGGTTGTCTGCGCCTCCGAGAAGAAAGCACTGGGAAGTAATTCAGGACGAGCCTGATATTCCGCGACGGATACCGCGATCTTACATGCGGGGTCTTGAACCGCAAGACGCGACGGCCGCTTTGGTTAATTTCTTAGGGTGGTACGCCTTTTTCGTAGCACGTTTGCTCTCTATAGCGGCATTTATAGATTTTTTTCCGTTTGTTGCGATTATAATTTTAATGTCTCACTATCAAGTCATGCTATTATTTTTAATAGTACCGCAAGCGAGTACTGTGAAGAGAGCGTTCTATGTGTTCCTCGCGTTCATATACTTGTTTTGCCTTATGGAGTTTAAGATCCGTTTCCGCCACGTCCGCGTGTGGCATATGTTTTGGATCATAGTGTGTACTGTGGAGACCGTTGTATTCATCTCGGTGTGGGCGACTGTTGATAACAAACTACATAATTGGTGGAGAAGTTATATTGTTATAGTAACTATTGTGAGCATGGTGCTTAGTTATTTGCTCTTTCTAGTGTATTTCTTACTCTTACAGCCGCGAGAGACTGTAGTTTGTATAAATAACAATAATATTAAGAATATTAAAAAATGACTATTTTGTATATTTGTATGTTTTAAAATAAAACCAATGTATGATATGTTTCATGAATCAATAATTTATCTACGTCCTAAAAGTTATATATTGTGTGGGTAGCACACGTTACGTGTTTTATAACGATTGGCGGTGACACTAGTATTTATTGTTTTCTCCTAACAGAAAACTCGTAAAAGTATTGCGCAACGCTTACGTTTACACTTAGAACATTAGACCCGTATGTATGGCACCCTATTCTTCTGCGCTGACATTCCGAAAGGTGCATGGCGTAATACACTTACAGCAATAAACATGACGCTTTTGTGTTAGTCACTTCAAAGAAAAGTATACGCTTCACGGCTGTGATTGAAGTCTTCCTTTTGGTCGTTAATGCAGCTGTACAATTTTTACACATTTCCCTTTGTCTTGTTATTGATTTATTCTCAGAAAAAATCTGCACGAGAATAGAAGTTATCAATCTTTTCAGCCGTAAGCGCGTTTTAGATATTGATCCATATGATAGATTGATTGTTTGCACTTGCATTCACTTCTATAGTAAATTTCTAAGTGATGTTTTGCATTAAGCTCATACAATTAATAATTACAAATATAAGACGAGTTACCCAATTATTTAAAATTCTTTATAAAAAATTTTTGATAATAATGTATGAATACTTAAACAATTTCTTTATTTCCATATTCAATATTCATGTTTTTGTTATTCAAACTTACAAAAATATTAATTATTACACATAGTAAATGAGCCTTCGCTTTTATGAGTTGGTCTCTGTGTGAAAACACAGATCGTCATTCATTATGAAGTTGCGAATCATATTTTTTATCAGACGTATTAATTTTGTCAGATGGTTATCGAATAGGTCATTAGTTATTTTTAGAATAAGCTTTTTTAAAGTCTTTATAGTGTACAAAAACTTATATAGAGTCCCTTGAGTTTCATTATAGTTCTAGTTTAATAGACAGATTTTATAGTTTGGTTAATTTATTCATTTGCTTACATTCTATTGAATAAGTTGCTCTCATCTACGATATATGAGATATCGTAGATGAGAGCTGAAATATAGTTAGTGAAAATTAGCTTTTAAAGACTTTATATGAGAGATGGAAATTTGTATGAAATATGGTTAGCAAAAATTAGCCTTTAAGGACTTTAAAAGAGAGTTGAAAATTTGTATGGAAATTTTTAATTAATAAAAATTACTTGGTGGTAGGTAGTTACTTGTTCTAGCTCGTCTGGGTACGTTCCACTCATCGTATTTTCCACCACCAAACAACAACACAACACTTAGTATTATTGAATTCTAGTTGTCTAGTCTAGTAAGTAGTTACTACTCAACACCACCCATTTTGAGAACTAAGATGTTATGTATAACATCTTAGTTCTCAAAATGGGTGGTATTGATACGAAAAATAAAAATCTTACAGTACCAATGTCTATGGACATATCTGATCACCATCGGGGACCAATCCCCCTTCTAATTTGATAAAAATATGATAATCTGTTTATGTATATTAAGTGACGAAAGTGCGTCATTTTTTATTTAGAAAAGTGAGCATTCCGTGTTTCTCCTGCGTCTTTAATTGCTTACCTGGATCTATTTATTTGCCGCAAGCAAAGAGTTAAAAAGAGAGAATAACAGAGCAGATTATTTGAAAAATTTGAAAAATTTACCATTGGCCAGAAGCTGAGATGTTACCGATGGTCCTAGTTGAATAATCTTTAATAGTAATAAAACTAAATCCCCGTCTTAAGCACAAACGCGCCGGGATGCAAGCTGCTTCTTTCGATCGCCCCCAAAAAACAATTCTAAGAAATCTTTAGTCTTGGATCATCTGTGAAGTGACCTCACCGATGATCGAAAACTTTACCATCTTAGGCGAGGCGCCCCCAAAGCGCGGCGCCCTGGGTGCACCTCCTATACCCTGGATTAAGACAGGCCTGATATTAAAACACTGTTACACCTAGTTACAAGGTAATAACATATTCATTAAAATTGTTCCTTGAAAAATCTATGTGCTACACTTATTATTTTTATAAGATTTATTTGAGATAAATTTATATAACACCGAAAGTGTTAGTGAAATTTATAACTATAATAATCACGCAAATATAAAATTCCATCACCAGACAATTTCATGGAAATCAGAACGATAATGATTTATATGGGCTATACAGTACGGAGCCGCGGTGTTGCAAAGTTGAGTGAGCTTTAAGTCGCGGCATGCACTTTGATCATTATTTTTTGCTAATTTACCGCGCCCTGTCGATGGAAGTCCGGAGATGAGAGAGCGCTTCGGTAATTGCAGTCAGACGAGAACGATGTTATTATATTATCGAAACTTACAAGGCGACTAAATTAAAGCTCCAAGCTGAATCATGCTTACATTAGATTTAATGTATGAAAATTATAATAATATTCCATCGAGATGACGTTTAAATTTGTAACAGCCTTAACGCTTTTGAAATTATAGAATGAAATGTGTAGTAAGGTGTTTTGGATCGAGTAACTAATCTTTAATACGCATAAATAAGTGATCGCTTTAATATATATAATATATAATTTTATAATAAATCGATTTAGAAATAAATGTTGAATTTTTTCGTTAAGAAATACATTGACTAAAACTGATGACAGTTCAGGCGACCCATTTGTAATTTTATTCTATTTTTATCTTTTTCTCGTAAATCGTTAACTAATTATATTTTTAAAATAAAATATTATGTGATTGATAAGAAACAAGAAAGAAAAAAGCAAATACTTGTAAAAGTCTCAAGCGAGCATCGATGAATCACGTCGTAATTAAATTAGCATTTGCAAGATGTAATATGCACGTGTATTAAGATAAGATTCGAGTTACACGTTTTTTTAAATGGGTTTTATTTAGAGCGAATTCATGATTTACATCTTGTGTACGTTGTATCAAATAGAATCTTAGAAAGGTGTGTAATAATTTAATTGTTATCTTTGGTTTGAGCTGATCAATAGTACTATTTCATTTAGTGTCTATCCCCTGTCTAAAGATGCATTATGTTCTCGGTCGCGATTGAAACTAAGCGGCAACAAATCGATATCGCCTCAAGTAGTGGGATACAATGCAGAGAGTAAGGAAGAGCATAAATAAGCACTTGCTGTCGGCAGAGGCCGGGCCAAGGCCCTCGACCGCCGGCCGCTTGCAATCCGACACTTCTTGTACTCAATTTTCTATACTAATTTGCAGATCTCGGTGTAGGGTTGAAATTTATGACCGTAATTTTAATTAACAGTTATTTATTAAGAAAAATAATTGTTCGTTTTTATTCGAATATCAATGAAACTTTTTCTAAAACCTTCATAATATATTTCTTCTTGTTTATGCTCGTGACATTTATTGTTTACTTGTCATTAGTTAGAAACACATGCAACGATATAATGATCGGTTTTATCTATTAATTAACTCTCGATAAGAATCGTTAATTATTTTAATTGTAGTATAACACTAAAGACATTTTTTAATATACTTGTATTAATTCTAGATGTAATTCTAGAATAATTTCAACCTGACAAGTAAACGTGTAAGTTAGCGATCAGAAATAGAAATAGATCGAAAAACGATAACTGCTTATTGCTTTTCGCTTTTCGAGAGAAAATATTTGCTAAATCTTTCCCGACGTTTATATTATATACCAACGAATGAAAGTCTGCAATTATGTCCTATCAATATATTTAAGGTGGGCAAACAAGTTCGTTAGTAGCGAATGCGATATCGCGTGTCGATAGCCCTGACGTCCCGACTCACGAGTAAAGAGGCGGAACCTTACAACGGGCTGCGTTGTGCGTGCTCGGCAATAAATCGAATTCGCTGAGGACAGCGCCGTTGTCCGTCGAGATGGACGCGTGCGATACTTTCCTCATATATCCGATAGCAAACACTAAACCTTACCAAGCCCTTAATCACTACAATACGCTTACGTGCATACAAAAACAACCATTGCTTATCTTCGCTGTAATTTATTGAAACAGGGATGGAAAGAGACACGTTGAACAGAAATTAATGTTATTCGAACATCAGAATGTAAGCAACCATATAGATTGTTATCTACCCATTTGATTGAACTGCCTTATGATTAGTTATAACAATTGTTCGTATTGCCTTTAGCAAGCAAAGCCTGTTAAATATTTGTAATAAATCTTGGTGCAATACAAATCGAAGCTATTTCAAATACAAATAGAGTATCAATAAACTTTATTGGACCTGACATAACCTAAAGTAGTTGTAACTTGTAATACGTTGTGCTTATAATTGTTGATTACGATAATATTATCTTTATTTAGATTTATTGTAAAACCAAGTAGTTATTTAAAGTTTGCCAATATTTAAATTTTACATCATGCTCTGCAACGAGGATAAACATCGCTCAGTAAACTAAATACTTTGAAATTACTTGAGAGTAAATTCGATATTCTGAAATAATATATATTTGCAAAGTGATATTTGAACGTTTTGTTTTGTAAACAAAAAGCAAATGCAAGATAAATCGAATAGTAACAACCTTACTTCTTTATTTTTAGGAAGCAATAAAGATAGTCCGATATGTTTACACGCACAAAGTTCAAGAATGTTAATCAATAAACATCAATTGGTCACGTAAGGGACAATGCCTACTGATAAGAGATATCTTGGAGCAAGCCTGGCTCGGAGCGCTTTCACCGAGCGTATGCATTTCTCCGCAACGCATCTTGTGATAACATAATGACTTTCCACATTGACTCATACACGTCTCCAACTCATGTATATATGTATACAAACAAATAAACAAACAATTTAAGTTCTATGAACTGTACAAGGAGATACTAAATTCATGTCACGAGTTATCTGGAATGAATTTTGTAATGGCATACGCTTTCCGTTTCGCCGTTTGCGAGATATATGACGATGCTAATTATCTTAAATCGTTGCGGTATAATTATTACATAATAATGTGTTTGAACAAACTCCGTAGACGGATACTGAGTTAGATACTGGTCGATTCATAACATTTTAACGATTTCGACTTTTTATTAATGTACGAACTTTGTTATTTCTTTTACTTAAAGCGGATAATATATTTTTAAATTCACCAATAAAAAATAATAATACGCGTTTTCTCTTTATTAATAGTAATAGAAAAATAGTTTTCATGGCGTTAATCTAAGGCTCTAAGCAGTCTTCGAGCATGTGACAACCTTGAAGGTGAATAGGTATGCATACGTGATTTAAATCTTAATATGAATCGCTCTGCTACGCCTGATTAAGTATTTCCACTGATTAACTGAAGAATCTAATTGAATCACTAATTTTCTCACAGTGTAAATTTTCCATTGTGACTCCAATTCAATTCAAAGTCAATGCTTGTAATTATCAGGGCTCTCCTTAAAATAGTAAGTATTTAAATTTACGTGTATTTGATCAAAAATGTTCAGCAATTAATTTGGCTACAAAATCAACAATTGGTCGAATTCATCTTGAAAGGTTACTCTATTAATACTTTATTATTAATAATTAATACTTAATTGTACAAATTATTATTTATATAGGTACAGTGTTGGTCACTAACCCAAGCTAGCTTCTAGCTAGCCACGTTTCCTCGACTCGAGTTCCATTCCTACAGAGAGCCAATTATTTTTAAATAGTTCTATTATTAATTCTAATAAAATCAACATGTATTTTAATTTTGCAATTAGACTGAAATGAAATTATTTAAAAGGAAAATTATATTGCAAGCTAATCATGATCTATTTTGGCATATACATGTAATGCCAGTTCAGTGGGTATGGTTGGATAGGATACGTAATAATAAGTGAGAAGTGCGTATTCAAATTGAATAACATCTTGTTAACTCTTTGGAATTTTCCTGCATAATATATATTTTTTTTTATGATATCGTTAAGAAATATTAACCATTCCTTACATCACCAATGCGCCACCAACCTTGGAAACCAAGAGGTTACGATCTTGTGCCTGTAGTTACACTGGCTCACTCACCCTTCAAACCGGAACACAATAATATTGAGTACTGCTGTTTGGCGGTAGAATATCTAATGAGTAGGTGGTACCTACCCAGACGGGCTTGTACAAAGCCCTACCACCAAGTAGTTATTAGTAGTAGTAGTTAATCTAAGTAGTTAAAACTTACAACCAACAAGTAGAATAATCGTCGTACTATTATCAGAAGTTTTGAGACTTTCAGTCTCCGCTGTTACAATATGTCGAGACAGAAAGATTAATGTGATATCCGTTAAGATACGGGCTCATGCGAAAATATTTATATGAGTAACATAAAATCCGTTTAAAATAACACATTAAAAATTACAATGGCGAAAAATGCTATCAAATCATTTTAAAACTGGAATACTAGAAGACGGTTGAATTAGCCCGCCTTGATGCGGTGTTTTAAACTGAAGAATGAACGCAGTGATTTGTTTATGAAACGAATATAAGTTCTTGTCTGAAAAAAATGTAAAGTATGCTTTGTACTTTCTGTTTAATGCGTAGGCGGAAGACAATGATTGCGCGGCTAGACATTGATTTAGGACATAATTTACAGCGTTATATTAATTTCGCGGACGTCAATGAAATCTTCGTGTGCGGTCAAACAGTCGATTGATTTATAATCACTATAACATTGTAATGTCTCTAAAGAATGAATTGGTTAATCTCTCTACGTCAACATTTGCGTCATAGTGCCAAATTAAGGAATACAATGAGATTTTTATGGTCTATTGCGATTTAAAAATAAACAAGGAAAATTAACCCTAACTAGGTAATAGGTATAAGATATTTAGTGTCAATATTTGTATCGAGTGTACAATTAGTGTTTCGATTTATACATTCATATATTATGATATTTTTATAACTTAATAGCTAACGTCCTTGGTTCACGCGAAATATTAGGCCAGAAAACCTCGCGAGCGGAAGCAGATCCACTTACCAAATTTTCATCGCATTCGAATGAGGGGCTTGGAAATGCATAAGGATGCGTTTTTAACAACAAAGAAACTAATCTTTTTATATTATAACTTATACTTATAGTAAATGTACATTTATTTTCATTTTTAAGCTGTCAAACTAAATTATTTGATGCAGGTATGAATCAAAGCATTAACTTCGACACAGTGATTACGACTTATCTCTATTTAAGGACTAGTGTCAGTCGACATTAATAACCTTCTATCGATAAGCTAAAATTTGAGTTAGATTTTAAAGGAACAAAGATTATTTTATCCAATAAATCAAGTATGTTAAGATAAACACATAGATTGATTTATAGATAATCAATTAAACATAAGCAATGAAATATAATAAAACGATACAACTATTTACTTAAGCATTAGCTTAGGTATATACTTTATTAATTCAATAAAATTAATATTGTCAATAAATGAAATATTGAAATAATTTTAAGTCTATGATTTAGTCGTGCTTCGTTTCTAATAGTAAATTTATGTTATAATTGATCGTTTATTTTATCAATTACTACCTACTTATGTATAACTAGCTGCACCGCGCGGTTTTATCCGCGTTAAACGTTCGTACTCCGCCCCCGTGGACTGTAGCGTATGATGTAAAAAAGCCTTTCAATAACATTTCTTAAGAATTGAAGTACTAAATGCAAGAATGTTATTTTCAAATATATTATAAAAAAATATCAGATACAACAAAAAAATAAATTTGATATTACTATTCCATAGTCAAACCAGTTCATAAATGACGAATTTCAGGTCGACGAAATCAGGTAACAAACATAAGAAATACACAACTGAATTAAAATACTCCATCTTTTTTAAAGTCTTGATTCCTATTAGGGACCTTGGGCCTAATTTGCTGACAATATTCCCTTGTTCGCTACTGATAAATGGTTTTAATTATGGATAATCATAAACATCTTTATGCGCTCTTAAAAATTCTACATTCTAACGAATACGAAATTTTAATAGGAATATGTATTTTATAATTTTATGTGTTTGATTGTGAAATCTACCCTATTACGAAACATTAATAAACAATGAGTATTA
The DNA here is from genome assembly GCF_905147765.1 of Vanessa atalanta. Taxonomy (NCBI): domain Eukaryota; kingdom Metazoa; phylum Arthropoda; class Insecta; order Lepidoptera; family Nymphalidae; genus Vanessa; species Vanessa atalanta. The sequence goes on from NC_061873.1 coordinate 9,424,620, forward strand.
TTTATGTATATGTAAGTCCCGGTATCTTACGAGAAAAATGAATATAAAATTATTTGGAAAATTCTAGTTCTGAAATTTCCAAAAATCCTTTCAAGCTTGCATTATAAAATAAGAAATATATTATAAAGATTAATGACAAATCAATAAAAAAATGTAACTATTTTATGTAAGCGTTATCTTTTTTTAAACTTATTTAACACTTTTTACAATAGAGTCTGTTATTAATTATTACTAAATATTTTATTCATTTCCTTACATTAAAAACTAGTTAGATATTAAAAAAGGTTCTCTTTAATTGATTACTTATTGCATAACAAATGCAGCTCTTATCTACATAAGTCTCATTGCTATTAGCTATTGTTACAATGCAATGTACTAATAAATGTGAACTAATCATAATGTGCAAATGTAATACTTCTCTTTTCGCTAAAAATCATACTCAAAAATAAGTCATCAAGCAAAAAAGATAAAAAAGATTTTATTTATTTAGATTTTATTTGATGTACTTAGACTACGTCTGTGATCGCTAATTAAAAAATAGGTACCTTATGATTTTTTAAAAATGCTTATATTATTAGAACGAATTATTTGGAAATTTTATTTTTATTTTAGTATATTTAACAATAATGTGTAAATTTACAAATTTTATAGTTTTATTATACGTAATTATGGTGATTGACTAACACATTTGTCAAAACTTAATTTACTAAATTTTCAATAAACATTTTATTCACAATATTAGTTTGAAATAATGTTTATTTTTGAGTAATAATCAAGTGGTGTCCGCAAACAAGACTCTTATACTCTAAACACATTGCGACAGAACAAGGCTTCTTGTATTAAGTTCGATGAGTTTGTAAGAGCTATTATTATGGGTTGTACAAAGGATGACTAGTGAGAACAATACTAACACACCGTAACGCGTACTGGTATACAAGTCTCTCTTTACGGGCGTGCGTGCGTGACGGGAGCGACCTACATCGTAACTTCGAAGAGGTTTATCTATTCAAATCGCGGATGGCACGGAATCTAATTAACATTACTTGAAGAGTAGATGCAGTGCATAAGTATACTGGAATTCCCTTGGAACTTTGTTTCAACCTGGAAAAACAAAACTATAACGACATTTGGGCTAAAAGATACTAAGGAATTGTATTAAGATTTTAACTTGATTGATTGGATGAGCTTAATTAATCAATACGTATATACCTATTGAAACGACGTGACGATAATAGAATTATAAATGAAGAAACAACTTATAGAATTATTATATTTCCTATACATCGAGAGAGACCCCCATAATGTATCTCTAAGTTATGTTACGAATATATCAAATTAGTTAAAATATAAATTTATATTGTATCAATTTAGTAATAAAATGGTCTTTGTCTAAATTTCATTGTCTATGATTATTCTACTATTGATTTATTAGATACTAATTTATATTCGACGGTACGTCAGAAGGCTATGTAAAAATATTCTACATTGAATATTTTTTTATAATAAATACATTTATAGTGAATAAATAGTTAAACAAGACTTATCTTATATGAAGTAATAAGTGATAATAATACAAGTATGTACAGTATAAATCTTTTACAACAAGGGATCGTAATAATCAGTGAAATTTGTTTATATCTGGTAAACTTCATTTAGAACAGGTGATTTGTACTAAATTTATAGTTTATCATAATTTCAGTTCATGAAAATTTAAATATAATGTTTACTTTTTCTATGGCATAATTTTATTGACATCAACGCTGTACGCAATATTAAACGTTCCTTACATCGCCATACCCTACCCACCTTGGTTGATAAGATTTTATGTCCCTTCTGCTTGTTATACTGCCTCACTAACCCATCAAACTGGAACAGAACAATACGTACATATTGCTGTTTGGTGGTAAAATATCTGATGAGTGGGAGGTACCTACCCAGAAGGATTTGTACAAAGGCTCACCGACAAATTTTAAATAATTATAAAAAATATAAGCTTCACAATAAAATGCTTATATTGTTTACGCTTTCGTTTTTTAAGCCTTATGGACCTTTATATCTTAAAACCTTAAGAACAAATCATTTGATTCACAATATCTCTAACGAAGAAAAATTAGATTTTACTTCCCGAGATTGTGTTTACAAACGAAAACATAGAACGACACACAAAGCAGACATAAAATAATAATAATAGTCACTTTAAAAAAAGAAATACTAGCCTCTTTTATTTCAAAATAGCCAAAGTTTAATTGAAATACTAAAAAATAAAGCAATCCTAAAACTATTATTAAATAAATCAAAATTGACAATCATGGCAATTTATCATTCATATCAATAATACTTTAAATATTTGATCTAATATATATATATCAATGTAAATACGTATAGTTACGCGAATATCACACTTTTGTGATACACAAAGAACTTTAATAAAATCGTAGGCTTTGCAGTTGAGAGAGCATTGACGAAATTACATGCTTCAGGCAATTTTAGAGGGGCATTAACGCATTGCCCTAGCAAAGGTAGGTACACCGTAAATGATTTTATTTGCATAAAAAGCATCGGTCTGGATGTAATATAGTCTGCATATTAATTTCCCGTTTAGCAGAAAACAGTATTTAATATTTACATTTATCTTCATCGTTTTTATTAAAATTTCCTCAATCAAATATTCGTTATCGTAGCTAAAGCGAGTTTGGCCAAATTGCTTTGTAGTGTGTAATTATTTATTTACGATATACGCGACACGAAAGAAACATTAACATGACATTTACGTACACACATACTCATATTATACACACATACGAATAATAAATAAAATGGAAATGTGTAAAATAAAATTACGAATATAATAACTCTAATCACAATTATTACCAAAATTATATTTGAAAATGAAGTTATGTCTACAAAGTTCACTTTTTAGACTACATTCGAGAGAGGTTTTATTGCGTGAAGGGACTACTGATACACACTTCTATACATTAAAATTATTATCTCTTGACTATAAATTTAATGTTTATAATTTTATTATGAAAACATAATACATTCTACAGAATTTGTTGCTGGTACTTCACGGTAGTATCTACATCGAAACTTTAAAAGTTAAAATCTTATAAAATAACGTTTCAAAAGTGCTAGTAAGAGCCTATTAGGAGAAAGTATAATAAAAATTTGATTAATTACTTAGATGAATTTCCTTATTTCTTAATCCATTTAATTGTATAGGAAATCTTTCCAATTTGATTGCATTGCAATTAGCAACTTACCAAGCCTATCACGGTAGCTAACTCAATCGTGTCTCAATCAATTAGCCTGAGTTGATTAATTTGAAAACAGTCACGCAAATACGTAGTTCCAATGGACTACCGATTAGATTAAAACTGTTAGGACTTAGAAGCCGTGTGGAAAGCGCTTATATTTGTTTTATTAGATTTCGAAATTCCATTAAAATTGAATGGGATCAAATGTCTATTGTTTATCACAATATTACTTGAGACACATTGATTAAAAGCCAGTCATTGGTCTCTTATTTTTTAAGTGCTTTATCATATCAATGATTTAATATACATTTAGAAAAATTGTAACTTTTAAAACTTCTTTTGATACGTAAAAAGGTTTCTTATTTAATTTTTTTTTTTTGTTTAAAAGATATTTTTTTTAATATTATGTTTTTTGCAACAGATTAAGTAATGTAACTACGCTGTCTTAACTATACAATAATCATGATTTATTTCACAATTTATACATTATGTTATACAATCAATTTTTTGTAATTTGAAAGTCATCAGAACTAAACACTTTAATATTTTGAATACAAAAATAAATATACCCACCGCTGGGCAAAGGCCTCCTCTCTTATTAAAAAGGGCTTTGAAACTGATTCCACCACGATGCTCTAATGCGCGTTACACAAGTAGGATTTAATTCGGCACATGCAGGTTTCCTAACAAAGTATTCATTCAATGTCGAGCACATTATGAAATTTACACACGAATTAGTTACAAAAGGTTTGAGCCCGCAACATTCGATTAACATTCATATATTCTACCTACTGTGCCATATTAGTACGTAAAAGTAATTATTTAATTTGAAATACTATAACATTATCAATGTGTTTGTTTAAAAGGTAACTACGCTCACACTGATAAACATATCAGCTCCCCTTTAAACGAGCAATGTTTTCTTATACGACACGAATTGTTTACACATTAACATAAAAAGATATATCGTTACTCAAGCTGTACATCAATCATCCAACTAATTAGTATTGTAGCTAGTGACGATTAGCTATTAAAGTACGCTGTACGATTGTAAATATCGTGTATGTTTGCTTTATGGATTAAGCGTTCAATCTAGAACTAGGCATTTAATTATGTTCGCAAATAATCGTTAGGTACTAAGGTACCTAACGAACAAATTATCATAAATATTGAAAATATAGTTAATGGTGAAAATTATATTCAATTAAAGACTTCAAACAATAAAATCCAAGAATTAGTATTCTTATAAACTTAATTTTAATATCAAAGTTGGAAATAATTAAAAATCTAATCTGTCAAATCCATTTTATCGAGGTAATTAAAATGTACCGTATTTCATTTTACCTAATTTATTAGATTCTAACGATATTTTATATTGATATTATTTAGATAGTCAGGTCAGTCAGTCAATATTTCAGTACATTTATTTATTTTTGTAATTCAAAGATTTAGGAATGTAACAGAAGAAATCAACTTAATAAATAAACGAAGGTGTGAATGTTAATATGTTAAACTTAGCGGCAGTGTATTTTCCCATGGCATACTATCAAAGAACACATAAATCAAGTTGAATAATTGTCGAAAGGTAGCATAGTTAAAATGTTCACGTGTTGCATTTTTATCGTATGTGTACGCGTGGTGTTATATATAAATTATATTCCTAAAGCTGATGATCCACAAGTGACGCAAATCGTTTCAGTGTCACACTTCAATTTATACAATAAAGAATTATCTTATAAAAATAATTAGTAGTTTTTCCGGTTGATACTTTCTCATAAAATTAAAGTATACTTAAAGAACTTTTTTCACGCACTTAATGCTTTAAGAAATTGATAAATAAATATCATCCTAAAACTTTTAGAGCAAGTCTTCCCTAAATTACATATTACAGATAATTTTCACATGCTGTTCGCTAATCCTTAGAGTTTAAATTATCAAGATAAGTGATACATAATCAAAATACTTCACATTTGTGTAATATCGTGGGGTCTCTGACACAAATACCCGACATAACTCGTCTTTATGACGATAAATACTAAATAACAAATCGTTCTCAACCACTGACAGTCAGGTAATGGTGGCTGGCATTCGTATCTGCGACGTTGGTAACCATTAAATAAATTTATGGCGAAAATAAAAGGTACACTTATACACAGTGTAGCCTCAGGCCAGCTCCTAACAAATGACAAGTTACTATTCGTGAAATGTTTGAGTTATGTCTGCAGGATTTGTAATCGTTTCCATTGGGTAATATAAAATTCATCGAACTCCATCTTGATATACCCATATAGTAAACATTAAAACTAAAATTGCATTTTTAATATATATGTTTAGCTCATTTCACTCATTCAGGTTCATCAGATGAACTTGAAGGACAATATTTGTGGCGTCGACATTGACGTTACGTCAACGTGCGTGCAACATGCTATCAGATATATTTTTTCAAAAAAAAAATAAAAAATCCCATTGCAACGCATACCGCGGATTAGCTAGTAAATAGATAAAATGTATAATATTATTCGTTAAGTACGTACCCAAATAATAAAAATAGATACTAATTTCGTCTTTTCTAATATATTTGTACTAACATGTAATTCACGTTAACGATATCTCGTATGTAAAGAAATTATTATATTATGTAGTATGTAATATTTTGCTTTTATTTCCGTCTTATATGGAATGATATGAGTATAAATAATTAAAACATTCAAATAACATAACATTCAACATTTGTAATTACTTTCAAATCAACAATACGTATCAACTTTCAAAATAATATTGACTTGATTGATGTTTGATGTCAACTGATTTGAATCAGTAGCTAATCAACTTTTTTTAATATAATACTACTTCATTAATCACTTTGTTTTAATCTTAATCAAAAATGTTACTTTGAATGATATAATGCATGTATATTATAATTAACGGCAGTGGATATTGCAGTAAATAAACTTTTCCTTGTCCATCTGTCTAGTTGCCAAGTACCTAAGGAGGAAATTATTTTCTTGTGACGTAAGTTAAAATACTAATTCGATATTGTTTACTTATATGAAGAAAAAAATATATATATAATGTATCTTAACTAAACCCGACGACTTGTCTTGATATAAATTGTTTTTTATTAAATTCTGAAAACGTAATTTTTCACGTTTTTTGTAAAGTTTGGGGTATATTTTAGTCTCATCATTCGGTCTATGAAACACGAATGTTATAATTTACAAGATATAGTTTTACTGAACTGTTAATACTTAATTGAAACGAATGCACTGAAACTCGACATAATAAATATTAAAAAAAAAATAAGAAAAAAATAATAACGAACAATTGTTATTAGTTATTCATCACTAGAATATAATAATTAAGAGTCGTGTCTGGTTAACACATAAATATTCCTTGCAATCATGGTTCATAGATACTTATATTGTAGACAATACAGTGTAATTAGTTGCTTCATTTTTCATATTGTTACGAGATATCGACTGATCAATAAATCATCGGCGTCGTTTCATTCAATCAAACAGCTGTATGGTATACAAAATTGATCCTTACATAAATTAATATTAATTTAACTCTGTTACATTAAATTTATAAATGTTTTTCAAGTATTATATCTTAACGATATTATGTCTCAGTGGAAAGACCAAGTCATGTTAACTGAAGTTTACGGATTCAAATTCGTGCAAGCATCACTGACTTTATATGTTATTTTTTGTTTATAATTCATCATTATAGTGTTTAGTGATGAAGGTAAAGATCGTGAGGAGTGTTCGCGTGGAATGGTAGAATAACTTTAAGACAGCTCTAATAATAAGACATAGATTAGCATAAGCAGCCCGTAAATGTCCCACTGCTGGGATAAAGGCCTCCTCTCCCTTTGAGGAGAAGGTTTTGGAGCATATTCCACCACGCTGCTCCAATGCGGGTTGGCGGAATACACATGTGGCAGAATTTCGTTGAAATTAGACACATGCAGGTTTCCTCACGATGTTTTCCTTCACCGCCGAGCACGAGATGAATTATAAACACAAATTAAGCACATGAAATTTCAGTGGTGCCTGCCTGGGTTTGAACCCGAAATCATCGGTTAAGCTGCACGCGTTCTAGCCACTGGGCCATCTCGGCGCAAGACATAGATAGGCAGTCGTTTTACTTTACATGATTTTAGTCAGGGAGATCCTTTCTACATTAATATATATAATAGATTACGCATACTATTGGGGTCCGGTATTGGTAAATAGAGCGCAATTAACTGCGTTACTTTAGTGTTCAATATACAGGGTTATTGGTAATTCGACGTATTCCCGTTAGGAGGTGATAGGGGTGACTATTTGCAATAATCTTTACACCCATAAGTATACTGCAAAACCATTTTTGAGTTACCACGTTTTTCAGCGTTTTACAAAATAAGTCAAAAATGCAACTTCAAAAATTATTTATTTAAAAAAAAGTATCAATTTAAATCTCATTTTTTCTTCTGGTCTTTAAAAATGATTAAGCAGTGGTTATTTATCAATATTAAAACAGTAATTATCAATCCAAATTTTAAAATGCGAGACGGAAAACGATATTATTTCAATATTTTTATGAATTTTGTCCACAATAATGCCTTAAAAATAAAATAGTCGTTATGAAACTTATCTTCCACATTATTTTAAAACATAACCGTTTTCTTAGCTCTCCAAAAATGTATAGCAACTAGGAAATTATTTCATAACATAAAAAAAGACCACAAAGGACAATGGTGGAAATTCGTATTCGAACAAAACTTAAATTCGCTCTTTGAATGTCTCGCAAATAGATTTAATGCATTGCTAATCAATGTAAGATTATTCGCGTCAGTTTCCTAATCACCGGCTACTACATCTATCAGTTTTCAAAGGAGTGTATAGGCGAGTCCGGGACATTCGTAGTGTTCAGAGACGACAATATATGTCCAAAGACTCCCAGTCCATGTTGTTAATTACGAAGCCATTTTTAACTTTGCCGTTTCATAAATTCAAATCATTTGTAAAAAATACATTGGTAAAGAAGGCATATTATTCGATACAAGATTATATAGATGATAAAAAAGCGTGGAGTTTTCTTTCCGGTTCTTTTCGGTAGAATCTACATTCCGAACCGGTGGTAGCTTTACTTAATATAGTTTGTTAAATGACGATTCAAAAGTGCTTGTAAAAGCATACTTGAATAAAGTATATTTTGATTTTGATTAAACGGATAAGAATTTATCGATGAATCAACCATTTCGACAAACGATCATAGTATAATTTAAAGACAGCTCATCAAATATATATTTTTTTAAATTTCGAGCGTAATAGCTTCTATAAAATATAAAATATACATATATTTTAGTAGTCTGTGAATTAGATTGGTACGGGCTTTCATAAAGCGTTATTTAATTATATTTCTTCTTTTCTTATAAAAATCTATCTTACCTGATAAGATATTGCAAAGAGCATCTTCGTGTACTTGCTTATAGTATCTATATTTAGAAGAAAATGTAATCAAAAAACCTTTATCAGCTTTTTCATTTTTCTCGTAATTTATATCGAGAAATCAAGTAAGTAAGTTAATTTCAATTATTATATAAATCCAATAGATAAAATATATTTGAAATATGCAGTTCACTTGACACGTTACATAGTAATTACACAGGATTAAATTAATTGTAATGTTACCACAGGTTCGAATGTCACCGGAAATAAACTCCGTACTCTTTGCTGCCTATATATCATCAAATATTTATAACATATTACTCCACTAATAATATCAAACAATTTGGAATTATGAAACATTTTAATAGTTGTGACAGACTCAATGACATAACTATGGATTAAAAATACATATGGCTATCAAAATATTTATATCCTCGTCTCTACTTCCCTTCTCAATAGGAAATCTTTATTTATTATTATGTACCGGATACTTCAGGGGTTGGGATAAAGAAAGTTATTGTTTACAAAACGTCAAAACGTTTTATTGAAATGATGTTATTGATCAATTAACGATACAAAAACAACGAAGTTAAATTTGATGAAATGAGAATCCATTTAGAACTCCCGTTTTACATCCGGCATTTTAACCGGAAGGAACTGAACATGGAATACTTATTTATTTTTAATCCTTATTCAAATATAATAAGAATTGTATTATTTATAAGTATTTGTTAGAAAAAAGAGAATATTTTGGAATATAATTGAATATTTAATCCGAAACACTTTACTCGAATTATAACTGTCGGCAAGAATAATATGATTCTATTTATAATACCTTTTACTAGACGTAGACATAACCTACTCTATAAATCTTGAACAATTTATGTCAATACAGTATCCAGGTACCACGCTACATTTTGACAAATTTCAATACGATTCGTTCTGTGGTATAATCCTGATTCGTGACAAGGCATACTTTAACATTAATAAAATTAATATCATGCAAAATAATTAGTAAGCATGAAGATATTCGTTTTGACAAAAATAGATTTGATGTAAAAAAAATTAACACGTGTTAATTTCTATTTAAGAATTAAACAAAACAAAACTTTGTTATAAACGGTTTTAATATATCCAAAAAAAAAATCAAAACAGGTTTTTTATCCAAAAAGATATAAAATGCTGTTGAAGTTTGAAGGTCTTAAGAGATTGGCAAAGAAAAGGTCCATGTCCAGTCACCTTTGTAATTCTATACTATAAGTTATAAAACATTACGTCAAAGTATACACGATTATGCATACGTAAGTAACAACATTTATAAGTTACTCTTCAAAGTATACTAAAAGCACGAACAATTTGTATGCAACATCAATGTTAGCCGTAGTTTATTACCGGTAGGCGACTTTCACACAGGGTATCCACGAAAACATGTTTAATAGATAGGGATACCAATCGCGAAACAGTGGACAGCGACTCAAGTAGGTAGGAGTTTCCAGTCTACAGACAGATTGCCCAACGGTCCCTCTTATGTTTCTTCACATACTACCTGCTTAATGTCAATTAGCTTTTAGTGATTAAAGCATTAACAGCACTTAAGTGAGACCTGCATTAAAGCCAATATTAATATGTAAACTCGATTTCATGATCTCAGTCTAAAGGTCTAACGGCAAATTGCGAGAGATGCGCTCGAAATAAGGAATTGATTTTATCTCTTAACTAAAATGGTGACAGTATTTTATATTTTATATATATAGACAAAAAAATAATTTAATAATGTTTATTATTTTGTTTGACACAATTAAAGTTGTCTGAATACAATTAAAGTAAAAAATAAAACATTTGATAGCATATTTTATTTAAAGAAATTGTACGTATAGACATCATAGAGTTTTCAAGATGGAATACAAATATTTACGGATTAAAAATTAGTTTATTGGCTTAATTAATTGCAAAAAAAAATCAAAGTAATTTTAATCTATCAACAAGCCAACGTATTTGTGAAGAGCAATTAGGATGTGAAGGGTAAATAAAGTGATCTATTTGAATAATTCGGAGTAGGCGGGAGGTGTGCGGCGGGACGCGGTGGCGCGTAGTGCCCGGAGGCGGGAGTAGCGCCGAAGGATGCCCACTCCGAAACAGCGTGGGACTACAGCGAGACGCCTCACGCTTCCCGCTCTACGAACTACGCCGCGTACGCAAACTTTTTCAGCGAAAACGCGTGTTAAAAGGAATTAATTATTCGGACGTAATATGCATCTGCGATTCATTTTCTGGATTCGTAAAGCTACAAAGTATAGTGATTGTGAAGTGCTTGCAAGAGTTTCGGATTCAATTCATCCTTATTATACTTTCGTTGTTTTTGGACAAGTGTTACGTTAAACTAGTACTTTTAGAGAACAACCGTATTAGTTCAAGACAAATAGTGAAAATTAAATGACTTGATAATTATAACGAAGTGTTGCAATGTGTTTTACTTAAAAAAATCACAAGTGTAAAAATGAAGAAAAAAAATCAAGTTCAATCTACGGAAAGGCCGAATAGAAAGCGAAGGGTAAGTTCAGTGAAAAGTCGGAAAACTATTGCATCCGGCCCCTCATAACGTATGAGATTTCAATTTATAACTCTTTTAAAGATATTAATTATGAGTATTTATATTTATTTAAATATAATGAAATAGATAAATGAAATATTATATATTTATAACGTTCGATAGAATAATAGAATGCTTATTTAAACATTTTTATAATTAAAATTTCATTGTATGTGCAAAACTCTATTTGATTGACCTCAATTATTAGTATTATATAAATAAAATACTGATACAAGTATTACGAAACGAATCAAGATATTACATAGACAATATACATATAAAACTACTATTTTAAAATGTAGAGTACGTTTAAATATATAAAATAGGGTTGATCATTATTATTTAAATTGCATTTATAACTATATATTTATGTGATAATAATGTTAATTCTTTGTAAACATAAACCAACCATTCCACCGAAGATAAAAGACACCATAGAATCCTCCAATTTGAAATGACGCCAACATAACTGTGTTTAATGTTAAATCCTTTTCTCACAAAAAACACGTCATCGTGTTTCTATATCTCATTCATTCCGGGTCATCATTAGGGGGTCACAGCATAAAATATTGTTTGGCAAATTTTAACGGTCGACTGTCTCCTTGGGAATGCTTTTGCTAATGGGTTGCTTATTACCACCGTAAAGCATTGAGGCGCTTGTGTTTAAAGTAGTATTCGTTAGCCCGCACTTCATGAAACGTTTCGTTTATACTTAGGTACATACGGTAGACTAAATGGCCAATTCACAAGCGATTACGTTTTAGAAATACCCCTTTTTTATTTGGCTTCACAATTATATTTCAATATTAATAAGAGTACAGCACTAAGGTTTAAAGTTTTGAAATAAATCGGTAGATAATTTTCTTATGTATACGTGAAATTCAGTTTGTCATAAGAGTCTTATTATTATTGAAATAAAATATAGCCTAGGTCACTTTTGAATAAAATAGATTTCTAATTGTCAAATAATTTTTTTAAATGCATTTAGTAGTTTCATAGCTTATCGATTATAAACCAACGAATATTTCCTCTTTATATTATAATCAATATAAATATAGGCAAAAATACTCTATGGTTTTCTTTTTTCATAGAGTATTTTTGTTTTTAAATCAGCTTAAAAAAATACAGACACAGATAAGACCATTTTGTCATACATTATGATAGTGCTGGTTTTAGTAGCAGATTGATTCGGCTTATAAAAGCTATCTGTAAAAAATAAATAAACTATTTAATAACGTAATGAATCTTAAGAAATATTCGTAATGCAAAATATATTCAACACAAGTCACGTTTAATATTAATTATAAAAAAAACTCATTTCTTATATCTAGAAAAATACATCAAGGAATCTACGTATAAAAAATATATGTACATAAATAATATTCATATATGTACAGTGACGCTATGACGGATGCACAATATATATACCTACACCTCTTTCCTAATGATAATGATCATAGGTACGTACATACATGTATATACTCAACGTACACTGTTACATTTTTATCTTCTGTTAAGACAAAATATAATCAGTGATTTAAATTAATATGATTTATGCAAATGAAGTTATTTTTCTTAATTTTAAGAATATTTATGAAGTAACATTACAAGTACTGGCACTCAGAGACAAGTGACTTAAAATCGTAGTTTCCAAGGTTGGTGCCGTATTGGTATATCTACGGATGATGGTGACCATCACGTGGCCCATTGGCTCGTACGTCTATTTTATATAAAAAATATACAATCTAATGTAGATTGTATATTTTTTATATAAAAATATGTAGAACATTTTAGACATACTAAAAATTAATGAAACAAACAAAATTTCTATAATATCTTAGCAATAAAATATTATTATACTTATGATGTCAACTTCGCCTGTTGTGTTATCGTGGTTACACGCGAAAACGGTTTTTATTACAATTGCCATGTATGAAATTTATTAAACAGGCTAAATTAACTCTACTAGGGGTAAAAATTGTAGTTGAACAACTAAAATCACTTGACAGTATATATGTAAAATAGTTTAAATTCTGCCGACAATAGGTCTTCGGTACTTGGTTACCTCACTAACTAACGACTCACCGTCAAACAGCAATATTTTGTATTACTGTGTTAAAATTGAATGGTTAAGTGTATTGATACCGAACGTGGGACATATTAGACTCTAGAAAGCTTAAAAGTGATTTGTATAAATTAAATTACTAGTGTCTACCTATCAGGCTAGCAATATATCCGTCGGTCGATTAAATTTATTAAAAACAATGTACAAACTAATACTGAAAAATAATTTTATTTAAAAGTAAACACAGGAAAATACATATTTTATACCGTAATTTGAATTTTATAAGAAATCTTCACTTTGGATTAAAATTTACTTATAAAAAGTAATCTAAATTTATAATCTTAAATATTGCCTAATATAATTAGTTAAGTAATATATTAATGATATTACAGTTATTGCTATTTTAAAGCATTCCTAAGAAAAACTAAAATTGAATATGATCTTATTGTCCTTTTAAAATAATGTTTAAAAGTTAATATACTTTCGTAATTCTTTTTTCAAGCATTCTCTTGTCTTGAAGATTGATGCTAGAACTTATTGATAGCCTTTTTGAAAGTCTCTAAATTGATACCACCGGTCATCACTTAATCTACAAAGCAGTACTTAGTATTTCTGTATCTCGATTTAAAGAGTGAGTGTCCCAGTGTAATTACAAGCACTAGAGACATAACTTCTTAGTTTTCAAAGTTGGTGGATTGTCGATATAAGGCATGCTTTATATTTCTCATAGTGCCATTGGCGATGGGGATTATTTACTATTAGGTGGCAAAACGATTGGCAGTCTGGTAATATATTATAAATAAATAAATAAACAAAACAAAACATACATATATTCTATATATTTACGTGAATAGTTAGAAATAAACTTAATATTTGTTGATTGTTTGTTGATGGAATTTCATGATTTCTAAATCATGAAATTCGATTTCTCATCATTACATTCTAACTATAATGAAAGTGTTTTGTTTTCTATTTAAAGTTGTTTTATTAGCTCTTATCAACTTATTCAACTTATTAAAGTATTTTGCTTAAAGTATTCGATTTCTTAGTAAGAGTTAGAAGCACATAGAATATGCTCTGAAGTTTGTTTCACTATACTCGAACTTGTATAATGATATAATGATTTATTGGAATCTCCCTTACTCATTCTCATTCTTAGCATTTATTAAATGTTTATATAAATAAGTAAGAATGATAGCGTACCGTTTATTGCAATTGTTGTTAAGCAAAGGAACAATGATAATAATTAGTTGAATACATAAACAAAATATGTTTGTCTGTTTTATGAAGATAATATATAAACATTAAATATTTATTTTTAAATATATAAGATAAGAACACTGAAATTATCCGTTGTATTCTATCGTACGTACTACATATAAACATATGTAGTACGTAATTCTATCGTACGTACTACATATAAACATATGTAATAAACGTTTTATGGAAAAAATCTTATTTTTTATACATACAAATGTGCAAAAAAATGGCGAATGATGAAACATTGTATATAATATAGGTTCCATATTATTTTATACAAATTACAAGGATTTTTTTTGTGCCAACATAATAATATAAACATAAATAACTAAGAATATATTTTATTATACCTAAGTTAAAATACACTACAAGCTAGATCGTCTTTTTTTTTTTACAAACTACTAAATAAAATATTAAAAATCGTTTATCGTTGCCTTTTCCACCTTATAAAAAATACCTACATTTTAAACAATACGTAAAATATACCTACCATGTAGATTACTGAGATATATTACTATAATAACTCTTAAATAAAATTTAGAAAATGTTAGTTACCAAATTACGTTTAACGATTATTATTTACTAATAATATTTACCAAGAATAATTATTATGTAAATGTTCAATGTATATTCCAATTATTCGAATATACATTAAACATTTAAGTATCATAAAATATAAATATTGACAGATCATTAGGAAACTGTGTGAAACCAAAATAATACGAGAATTTAGCTCTGCCATTTTTTTATTTACGGAAAGAAGTTTTAACGTTTGCAAATTTGCAACATAAAACCAGTTTGAAATACAAAGAGTAACACGGTTTATTTAAAGTGTGGGATCTATGTGGGTATTTGATTAGCGTTAATACGGGAAATAATTCAAAGTCTACTTAAAATTCAAACACTGTCTGGGTGTTAAACAGTTTAATCGCATCCGTAATTCAATTAACACGAATCAAAGAAACGCTAATAATATTAAATCTTTATTATTGTTTCTTATTTCCACAGTTACGGTTTTCCTCTTCTATTGATTAATGCAAATAAGTATTTAACCTACTTACAAAATGAAAAATAGGTCAATATCGTACAAGAATTATATTTAAGTACTTATGATGTTTGATTTTGAATCTTTTAATTGAAGGACAATGATTGATACAATTGAAAATAGTACCTGATTTAGTTAAATTTTACATAATGACATATTATCAAATATAGTATATAAGTGCAATCATATATCTTATAATATATCTAAAACTACTGATTCATACTATTCGTCAATTAATGTAACCAAATTAATATGAATGCAGCAATGAATGGATTTTCGTAAATACAAACAAACAAAGCTTCGCTCTTAATATTAGAATGATGCCTTCATTTGCCTTGATAATAAAAACTAGGACCTATATTAACATAGTTTTATTTGGTACAAAAGTATTGTGTTTGTTTACTTATTCCAGTAAATTTTAACAAAATCCACGTGCCACGGGATGCGTGCACAGACGACTAAAAAAGAAGCATTTTTTTGCCTCGCCAATCCAATTCCCCACGAATAAACTTTGGACATATAAACATTTAAACGTATAAAAAATTGTTTTTTCCGAAAATAAAATTTGTTTGAAAAGTTTTTTTATTTTATTACCGTTTTTTTTTTCTTTTCATACATACAAATAATTTATACATGGTCTATAATTTACCAATCGCCCTTAACGCCTCGGCAAACTAACCGTCGATCATAATTTGATGAATAATATACAATTAATTTAATACTTAGCTACTGATATTAATAATATTTATATATTTTTGTTACTTAAAATAAGTAATACCCTAATTGGCTTCGTGCATTACGCAAAATTTACTAACAGATACGACTTTTTAATAAGAGCTTTGTAGGATTATTTTAAGCTAATTAAAGCATTAATATTGATTTAAAAATATATATATTTCCTCTACGCTAACGACTTCGTAGACTCGGCAATAGTTAGTAATCTGTAAACAACTTAATCCGTTGAGCCATAATCATTCTCATCCATTGCGTAACTAATAATTAAAAAAATATGGAACAGTATGCCTATAGTGTTCAATCAAGAATTTTAATAATAATAATTACCTACAAATAATTGATTATTTTTTTTATTGGTGACACAGTACTACTTTTCTAAATACATAAAAATATGTGTACGAAAGATGTAGAGCATTTGCTCTATGGTTGCACTGTCAGATTAACGAAGCCTCCATTTTTAAATAATTCTAAACATTCGAGTGTGGTTGAGTAATATCCAAATAGAATCTCTCACATTTATAATAATATTAGTAACAGAATGACCAAATATATATAAAATAAAATAAATATGCTTTATGGATATTAAATTTATGTTACACATTGACTGCTCGTTCAATATTTCTTATGTTATAATCGCTCATGTATTTCTTCAGAGTCAAACAGTATATATTTGATAAGAATCGAATCAATTGCTTAAACATACGCCTCGGTGTTGTAACGTGAATGTTTTTGTCCATAGAGCGAGGCCTGTAATAAAATTTTGAATGTTCACATTTAATGCAAATGGTATATTCAGAGTATTACAAAACGTTTTATTGCTACTTTTAAATCGTGCTTTATTCTTCTTTATATTTTGTGTTGTAGCCGTTGAACAAAGGCGTAATGAAAGACAGATCTAAAGGCTATTTTATACGAGATATCTCATATATATAGATATATTTTATAGATATTATCCTTTTTTTATGAATTTCGTTTACAACTTTTGCGTATACAGCGTCATTAAAATTTTCAATAATACTGCTACACAATTCAGGTCAATGCGATGGTCTTAAGCGTCAAACTTTCTTAGAGGTCTATGAAAGCGTAGGACGCGGTAACGAAAGCTAGCAAAACCGAAATATAATATCATGGGTCAGCGTTGCTAACTACGAGTATTATTATCATTGAGTGCAGTCAAAGCACGATTTAGAATTATTTATTGACCACTAACTTGCAGCGCGTGATGCGATCTGTTTGCGGTGCTCTTTGAATGTAAATAAATTTATAGTCTTAAAGTTGCCACATTTGGATTGTAAAGTAACATTATTTTTTACGAGTAAATAACAAGACTTTGTCTTTTTTACGGACGTGATTTTTTCGATTTCACTTCCTTACATACTTTTAATAAAATGCTGGAGCCGTTCAACATTACACAATATGATTGTTCATGTGAACTTTTAGAAAATTATTACATTTGTAGGTTTAGTGTTTTGAATGTCAATCTTATATTTACTTACAACCTGTAATTTAAAAAGTTTTAATGTTGTAACAGGTTCAAAATAATCACTCGTTCTTTATTTCCTCGTGCTTATCTGATTTAATATTAAACACACTTCTAATGTTGTAAGGTCATTGGCATAATGTCTAACTATAATGCCATGTTTGTAAGCGTTGGGTTTATGCCAGCTGTAATTTTTTGTCGCGTCGCGTTAAGGTACCCATATACGGTAAGACTGCCTTTCTACAATCTTATATTATTACGTGATTGATCGACATATTGGATCATAGAAAAAAACATGTTTTATGTATTGGTTTTATTCTCATAGCTTATATAACAGATCTTAATAGCTTACATTTGACAGAGTACAATACGATTTCTAATAACCTAATAAAAAATAAATTTACTTTGTGCAAACCCACTTGAACAGCTACTACCCACACAGGTTATTCTACCGCCAAACGTCATTACTTAGTATTGTTGTGTTCTGGTTTGAAGGGTGACTTGGTCAGTGTAAATACAGGCACATAGCTTAGCTCCCTAGGTTGGTGGCTCATTACGTAATCAAGGAATGGTTAATATTTCTTACAGCTGGTGAGCACTTTCCATATAAAAAATGTTCTTGAATTTTAAACAAAACAAATTCTTACTACTAATTATCGTCTGTAAGAAACTGGATTGTTTTTTAATCGAAGCTTAACGGTAAGACTAATCTGTCTGATAAAAGGTTTTTATGTAGGTAATTTTAAGCCATCCAACTGTGATGACGTCCTTAAAAGCTTTTTTCTGAACTTGCTTTTACAGAAATAATGATATTGTAGACTAAGTAATGACATGTGTTATAATGCCCCGGATTTATAAGTTTTATAATATAATTATAATGTTTCCGTGCTGGAGCAAAACCACACTAATCAGCTTACCACCAACATTTGCAAATGTAAATTTTAAATGAATACTAAACGAATTTTATAATAATACTGGTTATTTTTGTGACTGTTTTTTTAAAGTAAAAACTAATTTATACTTTTTATTATATTTTTTATTACATGTTAGATTATTGAAACAGGATATATTTTTTTGTAACAATTTTTTTACCCCGGTTTTGACTATACGTATATGTTATGAGGAAAATATTTATATATATGTACATTTTAAATACTTGACTTATTTAAAGTTTAAATATTGTAAAATATTAATTCTCTTTAAAACAAATAATCACATATTTAATTAAAGTCGTTGGAATGGGCTTTACTTGATGGTAAGTGATCACTGTAGCCCAAAGACATTGTTGTCATGTGAAATTTTACCCATTTCTTACATAACCAATGATCTACCAAACTTGGGAACGGAGTAACCTAGAGCCTGTAGCGACACTGGCTCACTCACACGTATAACCGAAACATAACAATACAAAGTATTGCTCTTTGGCGGAAGAATTTATTATTAGTGAGGTAGATGATGTAGGTAACATAGATAGGTTTGCGATGACTCCCATCCCCTTAATATTGTTGTCTATGTTACCGCTCTCTTTTGTCTTTCCGCTGTAATTTTTACTTTATAATGTAATTTAAGTTCAATATATATTTTTATTATACTAGTACATGATTTAATTTGTTACAAAATTGCTATCAGTATGGAGTTTATTACTATGGTTTTTTGTATACTTTTTAGTGTAATTCGATATAGAGCTGGACGCGTATAAATAAAATGGCGTTATAAATCACAAAGTGTAAAAATAGGCAAGTTTTATGTCCATATAATTAAATGTTTTTTAAAACTATTAATAACAGTCCAACCCATTCATAAATTATCGGAAGATGGAGCTATAAACCATGTTCAGCGACGATCACAAGGCGGTCGAACTAGCTAATAATGATTCAATTATCATTTCTCGGACTTAAACATTTTGATATAAATTACAGATTATACCCGGTATATGTATTTATGGTAAATAAATATTTATAAAGAAGATTTTAGTATCATCATGTTTAAAAGCAAATGCAAAAATATTTTTTATTCAAATATTCAACCTTAAGCAACGTTTACATTAGTACATAAAAAAAAACCGTTGTATCTGCAGCAAGTATTCTGTAAAAGTGGCTTTAGCTAAGGTAAAAATGTAATAACGCTGAAAAATTTAATGTGGCAAAACAAGAAAATAAAATACTTTATTTACTTGTGATAGTGTTTGATTAATGTCTTTTAATTAATAAGTTATTATTCCTCATTACAAACTATTTATTACTGCGGATGAGCCATGACAACATAATTAACACGTTCGTTACACCTTCGACGCTTAAAAACTGGAAGTGAGAATTAAATGTCAGCGTTGTATTATCTTATATTATCTTAATCTTATATCGAAGACTATTCCTTTTTATATTAAATCATTGACCTCAGGGTTAAGATAATTCATAATTCTTTGCATTTCAGTGTCAACGAGAAAACCATCGCTTATTTCTTTACACATACCTGTTTTGATAATACAATATGATAAATCGGCTTATTATACTGTATTATCTTGGTGTGGATTACGGCACCGTGGGCCTACACGGTTTTGGCTTTTATTGATGTCGTGTCAGTGAATAAAAACCCATGTAGCGTGTTTAGATAAGAAATAACTATTTATAACTATCATAAATATTTATTAATAAATTTAGAATATTCTTATCACTTTTTACAACATCAATTTTTTTTACATGCTTTTCTTTTTTTATATGAAAATTATTAGGCACGAGAATTATTTAATTATGGATAAAAACGTATTTAATGGAGTGCCATATGCTGACAATAAAACTACATATTAGGAGCACAATAAAACATTTATAAAACATAGCAAGTGGTTTAGTTTTGCCGACTCCTTAGATTTAATAAGTTAACAAGAGGTTGTTTTTAAAGAACTTACAGTGACAATTATCAAAAGGCACTGAATGCACCCTTTTAATAATAAGTCTCAGAACCGCGTAAAGACAATCGTATAGTGAAGATGTCCGCGTTATCTCGCGTTTTATCTCGGAACGTGACCCCGCTATCTGACGGGTCCCCGCCCGCCCATCTCACCACAGAATTCTCAGTCGAAGTCAAATGCAAATAAATATGAGCCGCAGTATGTTTAACTCAACGAAAACCATTAATTTAGAAATGCCGATCTGTCTTTAATTATTTACGGTCGGACCACCTTGTCTGTTTATTAATTGATCATATGATAAGATTTTCTTGTAACCCAATCACAGGGAATAATGTTTTCTCTGTAACTGTTGTATGATTTATATTTTGACGTTTAACAACGTTTGAAAGCTAGCAATTAACAAGAGATTTATAAACGAAACGACTAATATTGTGTTAATTTAAATGTACTGCCGTAGTCGAATATATCATATCGTTATAGCAATTCTTAAATGTGTGTAATATGTTTGTATCGTAACTTATTATAATAAAACACCACGATAATTTATAATTATAATAATAAATCATGAATTTAAAATACTTTGTAAATAACACTTTTTAATGTTAATATTTAAACAGTAACTATTTTTAATTCATATTTAAGGACTTAATGTTAATAATTCTTATGTAAATAAATAAATGATTTATGATAAATAATAATAAAAAAAATGTGTCACTTTGCCTGTTAAAATATTCGTACACGAATAATAAAGCGCGTGAATGTTATCGAAAATATAAATCAAGTGATAGCGAAGTGACGCGCAGACACCGGACATGGACCGAGGGGTCCCAACCGGCGGGCACGTGGGGCATGTCCACTTATTTATTAAGCGAAATATGTCACGCAGCCCGACATCCACTGCTTCTTTAATGATATAAAAGAAATCAAAAGATATTTCAAATTATAAATATCTATCTCATGTGTCATTATCACACGCAAACTTTCGAATTTATAATTATTTTAATATAGTAAGTATTTTGTGATATTATACTGATATATTTTTTTTATTTAATTGTATGTAATCTGCACTACGATTTTAGTACTGAATTTAACATTGATATCGTCTCCACATTGTTCAAGAAAAATATAATAATAATTCAATTTGTCATTAAATTCGTGAATTAAAAAAAAAAGATTTCCTTACCGATAAATGCATGGCTTCTTAAAACGTAGCGAAATGCCTGTAACAGTATAAATAATGTTCACGCAAAATAAACTAAAGAAAAACTACGGCTGAAACAAACAAATATAATCACATAATTAACTATTACTCGACAAAGATTACCCAACTAATTAATATTGGGTATTTGCCTTATATCGGTATTCAATTAATTGAATTAGAACGATAAATATCATTTGACTCAATTCATATACTAGAAATATGTATCAATTTAATTAACGGATCAAATGCGAAAATACATTTATGTGGCAACCAAATTATGGAAATTATTGCTTAATTCCCAAAATAATCTAGATCATGGATATCTATTTTGGTTTATTAATTCCATAACCACTACAGTGTTTTATTATACGTACCTACTCGTGTATAATTTTGCCCACGGCGGCAAATCTCAAAGACAAGCCAACTGCGCTGGATATAATAATTATCATAGTTTACATTCTACAAAGGTGTGCGCGCTATTTTCTCGCTCTCTTAGTTCTATGGCATAAGACCGAAGAGATATCAGGCACTATATCACTGCCAACATCCCACTAAAACTTTTTCGTGATGAAATTAACTTAGAGAAATCTCTTTCGTAATATATTTTTGATATATCCGTAAAGCAATAATAATACAATTTTTAATTATATTCTTAATATATAGGACGAAGGTCGGCTTTCTTTATTATAGTAATGGAGCGTTGTGTAACGGTAATTAAAGTTATAAGGTTATAACAACATGTTTGAATTCTTAGTTTTGGTGATATCAGTGCCAAAGGTCAACGGCTCGATATGATATGAAACGAATACTAACATCAATTTTAATAAAGGTATTCCAATTTTAAAAATATTCCGTAACAATATAATGTTTCACCATTTATAATTATCATTAATTACATAAAGAAAAATTATTTTTAATATCTCGCGATGTCATAAATTAATGATCAATTTATTTTATCCGTGTATTTCATAAAAAAATATATTTTTTGTATTGTATGTTTATCCAAGTACTATTATAATTTTTCAAATTACTCGCTAATAGCAATTATTGTTCACTCTAGTTTAACAACCGTTACATTAATAATAATGATAAGAAATTAGCTACATTGAACGCTAAGCATCAGTAGCATATTATTATATACACATATTTACATCCATGAATGGAAAAGTAAAATCAGTTGCTGCGGCATACCATTTATTGGCTAAATAAACATTTCGCATATAAATACTCATATTAAAAGTTAGCATTTCAAGTTAAAGAGCTTTTAATGTTGTGTGTACAAGTAATGATCGGTATTTATTAAGTGGAAGCGCAGTGGGAACTCGCCGTAAATGTAGTACCTAATTAACGTCACTTGCTCCTGCGCAGTAACCATAAACCGCCTGTGTCACTACTCACGCGCCATAAACGGATAAAATGTTGAATTCTTGCGTTTTTCTTTTACAATGCCCGATGAGAATCGTCGACTGCAGTCTCTTGCTGATAAATCTTTATCGATTGCTAAAATCTTATCTTTAAGGAGTCAAGAAATACGAGCAACCATTAAAATTATATTTCACGTTGAAACTGAGAAAAATAAATATAGGCTGTTAATTTTTTATAGTTTTATGGTTTATTTGTGGTTAGTAAAAAGAAGATTCTAACTAACATCAATACTTTGTCCGCAGAACAGATAAATTAATTAATTTACATTATTATATGAATTAATTAATTGTTCAAAATAATAAAAAAGAAACAATAAAGTATTTTATAATATAGATATCTAAATAGACTTTCTTACTAGGTACCTAACGGTGTCCATGTGAATTTTATTATTAAAAAAAAAAACCATGTAAAACAATATAAGATCTTAACTTTTTGATTTAGGTATCTGTTCGATTGTTTTATTGTTTTTTTACTATCTTATATTTTAACTACACAATTATCCAAGTCCACGTCAGTTTGTAATTAAGGAGCTGCTACAAACATATAATTATCATAGTATATGTACGACTCCTGATAATACAATGGCTTGTGGCATTCGGATTTAAGTTCGAGCCTACTTTTGTTTCTAACTATATATGAAGTATATCATTACATATTTTATATACATTCGATTTAGATAAACTGAGTATTAATGAATAAAAATAATTTGGTCTAAATACTACAAATTATTAAAATTAAATTATAAAGTGAGCGCAGGTATAGCATCAACTTTATTATAGATTTTTTTCCTAACCAATGCTTGAGATAGAAATCCACTCAGATATTTAATTTTATCAATTAAACATAAATGTTTCCTATATTTAGTAACATAACATAAAAATTATCAAAAAACTTAATAAAAAGCATCGTAAACTATTGTTATAGTCAGTGTTTTGTTTGAATCTATTAATTTATAATGCTAATCGTGTTTTGGTTATTGTTATAAATAGATAAAATATTGATATGCCGTAGGCGTAGGATTAACTCGGATGATAACTGATTAAACTATTAATATAATATAAATTAAATTAAATACCTATTTATAGTAGCAAAAAATACTTTTCACATCCCTAAGTTAAGGTAAATCTTTCGAATTACGAGATTATATTTCTTTAGAATTAATCATAATAAGTATAGTATAAAAAATAACATTTAAATATATTAGCTTATAATATATTGTCAGCCTTTTGCGTAATAAAAGTATGTTATAAACAAGCCAATGAATAATACATTTATCATGAGAATACAAAATATTTATATAGACTGTAACTTAATCGTCTATTAAAAAAAAACTTCCATTTCAAATGTTCAAAACAAAGCTATAAATGGTTTATTTTTATGAAACTTAGTATTTTTAAGTATCTACATATATAATATAAATATGTTTTGGTAACGACGTCATATATTCTGTCGGCTTATACATAATTAACCTATCTATGTAGAGTGAATGCTTTCTTGATGTTGTATCGTGCAAAAATAACCAATATCGACAGCGTTAAGTGCTAGACGACAGTCGAATAAACAGCTGGAGCGGGCGCTCAAGGGCGCTCGCGTTTTTGGATGAACACAGAGTAGGAGCAGCCCACGCCGCGGTCAATAATGCACATACTCTCATACATATGACCACTTAACCACGCGTAATCATTTCCGTTAATATAAATATTTTATTGAATCTGTTATTTGCGGATATCCATGCCATCCCAATACGACATAGAAATAAATGTTCGTAGCGCGCAGAAAAAATTCCAATCAAATTATTTTCGTCGACTACGTAATTTTATGGAAAGCTCTTGGAAATGAATTACTACAAATGTCTGTATTGTTTCAGAAGAATCTATAACACGATATTTAAAATATCGGTATTCGTAACATTTAAAAATAAAATTTAAAATTAAATTGTTGTTCTTTTTATCAAACAAATAATATTTTAGAATATTTTTCAGATGCTATTGATTTACTAAAGTCGATAAGTTTTAGAGATTTACATAACATTTTTACCATTAGATATAGGAAAATATATTCACAGACGTTTTCATTAAATACAATGTACTATTATATATGTTCATAAAAAGCATATAATCACGTACGGACGTAAGGAAAATAACACGATTAAAAATACGATTTGATTGATGGAGGATGATTGTTTGAGAGACGAAAATACTCAATCCCTGGACGAAGGCTTTAAGGACCAATGTATTGGTTCAGTAATAAAAATAGCATGTTAGTGATTCTGCGAGCAGAAGCTTGCAAAAATCGTAATTTTAATTTACCCATAGACAGTAATAATATCAGAGACTGTCTTATTGCAAATGTACCGCTAACTAAGATATATGTACGTACATCGAAATACCTTATTACCGCCATATTATTGTTTTAACCTTTATTTTCCTGATAAGTAATAGTAATTTATTTTTAATTGTAATCATTAAAATAACTCGTAATTTTATATTATAATACACACACTAACATCTTCCTTCACGCAACATAAATACAAAAAAAAAATCATTTAAATATATTGTAGAAAGATGTTTGAGCTGTCGCAACAAGTGACTTTATGTAAAATTAAGTACTTAGATAGTAATCATCGCGTAAAACCCAGAGCTCCCTAAGTCATTGTTTTTTTTTATTTTATTATACGAGTAGAATATCGAACCAGTCTATGCCATATAATGAGAAGATCATGAGTTTCTAGAGCTCAACGAGTAAAAAACATTTATGTTTTTCTTATTTATTACATTAGCTAGAATTTAATAATATTATTTGATAACAACAGAAATCGGTAGATTTAAAAGATTTTCTGGAAAAGCGATTAAGGTAAACGTATACCTTATAACTTATTCTTCGTCACGTAAAATATCGCCTTTGAGTGATCAATCAATTTGAATTGCGAAATTGATTACTTGTATTACTTCGTATCTATAGTAAATTGAAGAAATAATGTATCGAAATAAATTTGTAAAAAAATATGAAACTAAGCAGTCGAGTTGAGTTTTCAGAGTAAATGAATTATTTTTTATTGCTACAGCAATGGATGACGATTGGCTGACGACGATATTTCTTGTTTTTTTTTTATTACCGATATACAATATTACATCACACTACTCTCAATATTCCTTCTGATTTTAAAATCATACGCGCTTAACACAAATATAATATTTATTTAAGCTAGTTGCATGGTTCGTGAAATCGAATTAAATTTACAAATAAAAAAATGGAATTCTTTTTAATAATAATTTACATATAAAATATGTAACATATGTTTGTAAATTTTCATTGCTATTATTATATTTTCGATTTAGTATTTAAAATCTTTCTTTTTGCCAAATAATGATGATTTTTTTATTAGAAATAAAGCAAAAATAAACTTTAATAAAGTAAGCCCTTTCATAACATGTGTTATAAATGTATTTATTTCGTGCTGCATGATTAAGCGATTATTCCTTAAAAATCAACAGAAAAAAATACAAATACAACTCCTGGAACCTATCCATAGGGACAAACGCCGCTTTCACGATAAAAAAAATCATCACTGGACAATTTGTTTGAACGGTAGTTATTTATAAATGTATTATTGGTACCTACACAAGAAAGTCCATCATTACGGGCTTATGTGATCCGATTTGACTTACGATGACTTACTGGGATCAAATAAAGCGAAATCTCAAGTGTAATGATATAAATGTATCTAATAAGAGAACGTTACGTAACAGTGCAATGTGCATGCTACATTGAAACGGTACAATGTCTAATTAAAGGTTCATAGCATGTGGGTCGACAGAATGAAGAATTTCAATTTGGCAATTCCTGAACGTTATATTATATTAAATGTCCAAATGCCAAAAAAAATAACTAGATGAAAGCCCGGCTTCGCTATAAAATAAAAATAAAAATATACTAACTACCGTACCGTTGCATGATTTTTTTTTATTTGGAACACACTTTCTGTACGCACCCGTAAACGTCAAACATGTCCGCCCGTTAAACTGTTAGAATGTCATTAAATTTCATGGATTTAATATCGAAATATCTTGATTATACGAATTTTTCGGATACCTTTATCTTATCATCTAAAAAATCATTATTTTTAAGGACTATCGTAGACCTGCACGAAATTCTTAATATAGATAATATATAATTAGTTAAATAGTCTTGGTAACCTATTCTTATATGCAATAACTGCTTGTTTCTGTTCATATTCTATGCGTACACGCACCGTGCATCCTTGGCAGAGTTGAAACTTTCCACAGTTGTTATTGGCAATGGGATGAAAGTATTTGGCGTACACCGTGGCGCCGACTTTTGGATCATTTCTTATAAAATAAATTCAAGAGGCTTAGGTAGGACTCTACAAGTCCGTCTAAGTAGATCGTACCCCTTATAAACTAAAACTGTAATTGTATTTCTGTTTTCCGGTTATAGAGCAGAGTGAGCCTGTGTAATAATAGACCAAAGGATATGCCTAAAATCTTAGACCCCATGTTTGGCTGCGAATTGGCGGCAGATGTTTGGCAATATATGGAATTAATCTCTTACATTACCAGTTACCACTTTCTGTCTGGCTGATGGCTCAATTAAATGTCCACCATTCTGTTTCTATATTTGGTAGTAAAAAAGCCATTCTTAGTATATGCTACAGTGTTATAATTAGCAAAATGAGAGAATTACATTTTTCCATAATACATTGCACGACAAATGTATAAAAAAACGAATCTGCAGCTTGAATTAGTTAACCGAATAAAAAATGGCACCATTGTCTAACCGCATAAAAATAAATTCTAGTTTCTGAAACCATGATCAATATCGAATTAGTTACTATTTTAATCTGAATGATCATTGATCAATGGCAACGAAATTGCCGACTAATTATCCTTCAGTATTATGTTTGATTAGTAAATATGATTGATCATCTTTTCAGAAAATAGCAATTTCTAATTGGATATTAATTCAACGTTTCAAAAGTTTCTATTAATTCCTAAGCAATACTCAAACTACGTCATGGCCCTGACCCTCCAATCAGACAATGTAAACTATGTATTTGAGTCAATAACCGAGTCCAATGTAGTTTCGAAGCTACCTATCCAGCAATTCACATGTTCCAAATGCGCATTTCCGTATTAAGTCCCGACGCCCGGTCTTCATGATACATCATGATAACCACTCAAAATCATATAAATGAGTAATCGCGACTAAAAATACTTGTAACAAGCCATCATTTACACGCTAATATATCAACGACGGAGAAATTTGTTTAAATGATTAAAAGTTTATTTATTCGATCTTTTTTCTATGAAAAGATCCAGGTTCGCTCTGGTTTATCGGTTATATAATCACTTTGAAACATCAATTCATAGTCACTGAAGAAATGTATTTGTTTATAATAATCAATAATCATTTCGATTAAAATATAAATGTTACGTTTGCAACACGCCATGAACACTCGCCCTTATATTGAGGATTGGTACTTGAATTTCAAATGAGCATAATTTTGTTGCAGACGTATATATCTGTAAGCCGATACATTAATAAATTACATTCTTGCACATCCTCACGCCTAGCTCATACGCTTTCTCTAAGATTGCAAAAGAAACTTCATTATAGATATATACGGTATATGATCGCCCATCATTCTCTCAAATTACAAGATTTTATATAAAATACAACAAAATGTTACAGTTACCGTTTCTAAATGTCACCTAAATAGTAAAAGTTCAGTAAACCTTTTTCATTAAAATAGTAAGCCTTGATTATTAAATACCTAGAACGATAATCTCGATATTTTAAAAAAAGTTAATAAATGCAACAAAGTTTACGTTAAAATTCTAGCCTGCTGCCGTATTAACACTCAATCAGTAATCAAGAACTAGGATACTGGAGTAAGTAACAAAATTTTAAATTAGCACAAATTGCGGTAGAGCAAACAACGATTACCGAAATAACGTTAAGAGAAATCAGGACAACACTAAAATAATCTAAACGAAGTTTTATTGCAACATAAACTCGTATAAACCATTCTGTTAACCACAATACACAATTGTATTTCGAACTGCATTACAATTAACATAATATCAAACATAGATATAAAACTGCAATCGGTAAATTAAGCATCGTTTATCCTTCATGTAAGATTTATTAAAAATAAACACTCATGCGCGCATGGAATTAGAAGTTTACGGTTTGATGGGATAATAAAAAGTGCTCATTTTGACACCAATCTTGTGTTTATTATTTGGGACAAATGTGACCCGCCGCTCGTAACCTAACACCACGCCGTCTGTCGACCGACACTACTCAAGTTGTTTGATCTACTGAGAGCTTTTTAAACTTTTTATGTCATAGTTTAGTGAGCTTTAGCGGCTTTATTGTTGAGTAAACATCTTAAAATTATCATTCCAGCCAGTCGTGAAGGACTTTCATTATTTTTCATTGTTATAAATTAGTTCCGACCTATGGATATATTGGATTCGAAACATTAGATCATTTATCAAACGAATCATTGATGGAATAATTTTATTAAACATTACTTCTTTACAACGCAATATTAAAAGCTTCCAAATATATAATCAGTAGCGATGAGAGAAACATATTTATAAGATAAATAAAAAATATATTAAGGGCTCTAGTGGGCTTGTGTTATATCATCTAATGCATAGAGATCTTGATATGTTGTTGATGTTACAGAAAGACTTTTGTTTTGTTAAAAAGCAAAGATAGAACGGCTCGTCTGCCGACACTTTAGTAAAATAGACAGACCAATAGTTCCAACTGGAAATGATTATGCAGCAGACGTAATGATAAAATTCGATAATATTATATTTAAGCACACAATTACAAAACGTTAAATTATATACAAAAAATAATGTTTCGTTTTTTATATATTTTACTGTTAGTTAAACTATAATTTCTATTTTATTTATTACCCTTTAAATTAAAACGACTATCAATGAAACCACACAAATCTTTAAAATATTAAAATTAAAAAAAATATTAATTAACTGAAAAGTCACCTATCTTAGTCAACAAAAAAAAAAACAAATAATAATATTTTATATTTAAAAGAGTATCTATTTCAAAAAAATGTTCACTCTCGCTTCCAGCGGACAAATGCTAAGCGGTCGGATTTTTAAATAAACATTTTTAATGATCGGCCCGCGCCCGCGCTCTGCCAGGTGTACGCAGACGGTGCTCTCGCGCACACACCCCCCACTTCCCTACACGTACCTTCCTACCTACTTCTTTTGTTCCTATTCATAGAATTTCCTGACATGACCTGTAACAATAATCAAATTATAGTTCTTAGGAAGGGCATTATAAATATTTGGAAAATGTATTCATAGATGAGGCAAAGTATTACAAATAGGATTGTATATTGAAAGTACGTGTACACGAGTAGGTATACTTAGGTTATAATTGTATTTTTGGTAAAACAGCAACGAGTAAACTTTATTTGCTTTTATTTAAATTTTAAAAGATGTTTATCATAACAAAATATAACACGCTACATTTATGACATAACAGGAACAAAACAAATACCTACTTATTACAGATATAAGAGAAATTCTGTTATCGATGTATACGAGAGAGGTCAATGAGTTATCATTAAAATGCTGTTTTCCTTTATTTATTTTTATTTCAACATCTTCGTTATAAAACCCGTGGCGCTAGCAATTATTGATCAATAAATTATTCAAAAAAAAATAAAAAATCATGCCTAAGTCTAAAGAGTTATAATTTTGGAATCAAACAGACAACTAATAATCCTCAATCTAGTTATTTAAATAAATCTTCATAAAAGTATTACAAAATAACTAAATAGTTTTAATGTTCATATCCATAGACAAATATTAAATATTTTCTAAATTGTGACGATAATTATAACGTTTATAGCAATTACTATGTACCTAAATACTATTCAACTGTTTCTATTGTTCGGTTGCATGCAAAGGCGGTTGAATTTGGCTTCAGGCTAACTTGCTATACAATATTTCTATAGCGATCAATCAAAGCAATTATCGAATGTACTCTCGAAATCAAATGTCATGTAAAATCAAATACAAAGATTTAATTTTGGATTGTTCCAAAGTTTAAGGGGCTTCAAAGAAATACGTTCAAATAATTTATATTATAAAAAGAAAGTTTTATTCTTTTAGATTAGAAATAAAGGATCTTTATGAAGTGTTCTATGACTACTATTAGTGAAATTTTAAAATTATTATTAATATAAAATAAAAAAGTAACTTTTTCCGTACATTTGTTTTAGCAGAAGGGCAATGAAACAAAGTGCGGTTGAGTTGAACAGAAAATACTTCTTTCTCAAAACTCTAAAATCGAGTATTTTAGAAAGGCGAATGTTGTCACGAATAAGGAAATATTTTGGTATAGAAATTCTAATCCTATCTTAGAAACTTAAAATATCAAAGTTGACTCCAATCGAATCAATATATCGTAAATAGTTACAGATAAAATAAACATCGTGTTATAATAGTAATACTGTTGTGTTCCGACATGCTTTGTTACCGCGATGATCATATTTCAACTGTTATTTTATCTAAAATATCCAATGTTATTGATTAAATATCTGACAATATGAGTAGGCGTTATGACCAATGATGTAAACAAATTTTGAAATTAATCAAGTATTTTTGTACCAGCGTTGTCTAAAAATATGTTAATAAAAGATAAGCCTTTTTTTAACAAGATTAAAAAACTTATCGACTAACTCTTAACTAAAAAGTAACAGATACCAGATTATTCACTTGGTACACAATCTTTTTTAATCACTTGCTCTCATAATTCTTATTGAAATACAAGTAAGGTCTAATCTATTATCTAGTTCTACGGCTTTTTATGACAAAATGACAGGGAACAGCACTGACAGATCGTCCTACCTATCATAGTGATATCAACTTATCGAATTTAGATCAATAATAATAAAATCGATGTACCTCATAGTTTGTGCAAGATCATAATTTTTAGTTTGCGTGAAATATACAGATATTTTCTATATTGGTTTTAGCAATCGACGATGACGTTTTAGAAGCGCATCATATATTTTAAATCGTTTAATTTGAATATAAAAGTTGCGAAAAGATTTATTTTTCTCGTACGTCTTACTGACTAATCATACGTCTCAAGATTATTTTGTGACCAGATATTTTTTTTTTTTATTTTATTTTATAAGACATTAATACAACAATAAAAAATCAGTTACAACTCAAGGTTTATGTAAAAATGAAATTATATTTTATTATTTACATATTTCATTAGTTAAATCACACAATCTGTGGGGGGTATTATTTTTGACACAAGAGTTTGACGTAGCTGCTTGACTGTGTCGCGACCGCTTGATCAAGCTTAGATCCAGTCGTGCGTCTTGTACCATAATCACTTTGTTCGACCACCTGACAGGACGAATACCAACAGAATGCTTCGAACCCGATCAAACTTCTTGTCATGTACATCAAGCCGCTCGATCGAGCAGAAAAAAACTTGCTGTTTGCTTTCAGTCACTTGGCCGTCACGGAAGCCATACTAGTTAGTTCGCTATTGTTTCGTTATTCAGTTGTATAATGTCCAATGTGAGTCTGCGTTGACTTTGTGCATTTGCCTTGTTCCGGATCGATCACATTTCACACAGACCACAATGAAGCGTCTCCTTAACAACTAAGCCCATTTGATGAATGCCCGTTGATTGTGAAACTGTGTAATATTAGAATATGGATGTTATTACACGCTTTGGAAATATTTAACGTATTTTTTATTTTTAGTAATCGCTCTTCATCGCTCTCGTATTTATAATTTATTATATACTTA
This sequence comes from Vanessa atalanta, assembly GCF_905147765.1. Classification (NCBI taxonomy): domain Eukaryota; kingdom Metazoa; phylum Arthropoda; class Insecta; order Lepidoptera; family Nymphalidae; genus Vanessa; species Vanessa atalanta. The sequence continues at coordinate 9,457,867 of NC_061873.1, forward strand.
CAATCTCATTGACTTGTAACGTTTTAAGCGGTCATTGTAATTCGATTACGTATGGATAAATCTCGTACGAGCGAATATAATCCTTTCAAAATGAAACTTTTAATTAGTTTTAACATTGAATGACTTGAAATCAAATTTGACGGTGCAAAATAAATTAAGTATATTATTAAAAAGAATTTCATTTCACGGTATTTAATAATATAAGTATGTATGTAACACATTCAATGATACATACAAAGATTACAAAGTACATTAATTCCTTGCTTTTATGGAAGAATGTTATTATACTGATATATATATTATATAAATAAGAAACATTTACATTTAGTCTTAATCAAATAAAATCACCATCAATATTTAAAATTCTTCGACGTTGTTTTGCAATTCCGATCCTCTGGGCAAAAAATTAACCAGCAAATCAAGTATGTGTATGTATGTGGTTAAATTAATTTGTAATTTGTTAAAAGTTTATCTATAGCGCTACCTATTTGAACGAACTATTGCTGTAAATCATCGCCCTCAAAAGAAACACTAATAATATGATGTGAATATCACCTGATAAAAAATTACTAACAGTCGAACGCTACAGCGATTTTTTACAGTTTCATATAATAAAACTACTTTTGTACTATGTGTAGTTCAACGACAATCAAAATGTAAAAGTTTAATACGATTGTTCATTTCGACGAAAAGCTAATTTGTAGAGTACATATTGCAAGGTCTAGCGAGACACAATATCGCAAAACAGTTGAATGAAATTCGATTTACTCGACGCGACGAGTTAAATTAGAATACATGGAAATATCAAGTTTTCATATTCATTTGGATTTTACACGATTCGTTATACCCACCATTATATAATCAGCTTATTAATATTGATTGAGCATTAATATGTGTAAGATTCAATTTTAACTGTCCTTAAAGATAGTATTTATAATCAAATGTTATTTATCATCTGGAACTACTACCACAGTACCTCTTGAGAGGTAGAAAGAAATATGCTGGTGTATTTACTCTCTAATTCTAAGCACCCATAATGCCAGCAGTGCTTATTCGAGTTTGAACTTGCTGACATACTTGTAGTGACAGGTATACAAATATAATGATGTGAGAAATAAAGAGCTTAGATAATCATAGGCTTTACAGTAATTAAGACTGCGTTAACAAAGTGATATGATTTAAGCAACTTTAAGATTCACTATTTGACTCAAACTAGATAATAACCTCTTTGATAACGGTTCCCGTTCTATTGAACTAGATCAATATTCAGTTATAAGGCTCAACAAATGAATTAAGCAAGTATTGATAGAATCAAGAAAGTCTCTATGTCGGAAAAGATAAGATATTATTTTGAATATTCCCTAATATAATACCATTTATAACTTTAATCAATAACCGGTGATAATGAATTTTTAATTAACGTGTAGGTACTTAAAATATGACCCATCTTAACCTTAAGTAGTACAATATCATTCAGAAGTCAATAAACTTATCTTGAACCGAAATATTTTCTTAGTAGTCACATAGACATCAAGATTACAAGGACTAGCTTTAAAAATAAGAGTAATTGAAAAAGGGAATGTAGTTGGAAATATTAATATAGGTAGTAGGTTGGGTAGTAATTAAAATAGGTACTTAAGACATAATATGTAGATCATTACTCACAACTTTAGCCACCCTACAATGACGTTAAACGAACTATATGGGCCACTCGTAATCTTTTATACCTTAAACTCAAGTCAATGCTATTGAAATAAGTGTTTCTGTATTCTATAGTACTTACTATTAATGTTTTTACAAAGATAATAACAATAAAACGTTTATAATTTACCGAATGTAGCCAAACATTGGTTACCAATATTGGTGAACATTTTGATAACAAAGATAATGTAAATTTTACTAAATGAAATCGATCTATTTTGATGAATACATCAATGAAAAGGAAATTTGGTGTTTCGCGCAATAATGAAATAGATTTGATTTCCAATTCACTAAATTTAAACAGATTATTGGATCTGACGAAAATTACTGAATAAAAAAGAAAACAAAATTAATACCGATGGAAGAACAGAATGTTACTGTTAACAAAATTTAATCATCAAATTAATGACCGGTCTAAGATCATGGTATCATCAAGAAATTTATTTAAGACATTATGTATATGAATATCGTAATTTCAGACGCCTAAAATGACACTGACAAACTTTTAATAAAAATTACAATTATTTAAGGAAATATTGAAAAAATATATAGAAGTGGCATTTAATAATAATTTTAAGGAACCTGTTTAGCGGCACTAGCATTTAATTTGTTAAACATAAAAGTTACTTACGATGAAGTATCTATATAGATATTTAGGTACACAATGTATCACTAACTTTTCTGCATACATTTCGTAGATCTACAAATCTTACATACCAAGTTTCCGTTATTCTGCTAGTTTTGACAGCTGTTGCTTGAAAGCGCCAGGACAGAAAAGATTATCTAAAAATATGACATATAAGCTATATACCAAAAAATATTCAACACATGAAACATACCGTAACTATAATAACATGAAAGTTCATATAAATCAATTTTGTTGATTATGCGTAAATCCGAGAAAATTTATGTAAAAAGACCTACCAAAGCAAAAATTTCAAGGAAGTGACTTAACTTCTGCCGCAAAATAAAAATTAGTAATAAAAATTTAACTCTTGAATAACTCTTGCTAAAGCGATTCGCAACGCTTAAAGTACTTTAAACGTCTATTTTAGGAATCAGAAAGTAAAATATTTATTTATGTTATATTAGTAAGACTTAATTTTTTATAAGTAACGTAAACTTGTAATAAACAACGCATAGTCAAATATTAGATAAATTTATGTTACAAATGCGTTATGATTATGTGAAAAATTTTGTTACATTTAAATTTTAATGCGGTGATCATTCATATTTTTATTTATACACGTATACCTATTATACGTACACGTGTAGGCGTTTCTCAATAATAACATCTTTTCATAAAACATTTTAGATCTTTCACAATCGAACAACGCATAACTCGGGAGTAACTCTTTAAAATGAGGACTATAAAACATCAATAACTCATTTATGGATATGATATTATTGATTTATCGTAACCTCAGGCAGCCGCGGAGTGGGCACGCACCATGATAAGGTGTCCGAAATAACTGCATCGGGCTCCTCAAGCGTTCAAGATGACTTTCAATTCAATCTTGATATATTTACGTTATTTTGGTTTATTAAAATGAAATAATTTAAATAATAAGCTCTACATTATGGTATGTTTGTTAAATTTAATTAAACGGTTTAAATTAATATGATTTATTTTTATCTATAGCTATAATTTGATTTATAGAAAATTATTTATATTAATTATGATTTCCAATAAAATAGATAAAGATATAAAAAAAATTGGGTCGGGACTTTTTAACTATTATGTTGTAAATGGTATTCCAAATAATATACCGAGAAAAAATCCGTGCTTTTCGCATCGACATGGTTCATGATGTTTACCATTTTGCATGCGCGTGTTAATTAATATGTATGGAAACGCATTATAATTAGTAGTGAGAATCTGTTGTAAAACCTTGTTTACTATGGATGACGGATAGTTGTTTGTGAAATCCATATAAATCGCGTTTATGTTGAGTCGTATCTATAAGCATAATAAATTCTCAGAGAATTCGTGACTGTTATTTATAATTAATTAAAATTATCAAAATATTTGAACAAATGAAATCTACGATATTTAAGTTCTGATCATTACTGATTGTTTTGAATTATATAAAAGTATAAAAACTATTATTTAAATTATCTAAAAGGTAGAAAATAAACTTTGAAAGTAAATAAATCCAATGTCTTCGTTACATTATACATTTGTATATGATATAAAAGATATTTAAAAGATCTTCCAATGTATTTTTTTTTTCAAATAAAATCTATCTAATTTCCTACTTAAAGTTATAACTTGTGTCAAAACATCATTATGTATTCACGCGATGTAAAATATAGTTAAAATATAATAATAGTTGCAATAATTAATTTTCTTCTATTTCAGTTGTCACGTGAGAAATCAACGAAACTAGCTCGGGTCGCAAGAGAAGAAGCGCGACCTAAGCAGTCGACTCAAAATAACACAAGCAAGTACCTAATAATATGTACAAATATGTATATAAAATATTCTTTACTTATACTATATTGAACCACTACCATGTATTACGTAGTTATATAACTATAATAAAGTTATATACTGTAATAGAGATATTATAATGATCATCATTACTTTACTACAACAGAAAACACCGCAAACGCAACGTTTTTTTAAAAAAGAGCCTGTTTTAAAGGAGTGCAGTTACTATATTAATAAGAATAGGTTTCAATTTATTTAAATGTAGGTATATTACTCTTTTATTATATAACTGGCAAATTGGCCATCTGATGGTAAGTGGTCACCACTAAAAATATAGATAAGTTCGCAAGATATTTTGTGGTCCATTTGCCAGACTGCAAATCTTTTTGAAATTAAAAAGTCAGTTATAAGCTTTTATTTACGAACTAAAATTATTCATATTTTCAATTAGAGTAATGATATTCAAATATGTGCAGCTTGTTTTTAAAAAGTTTTTATTGTATATTTTAGTAACATTCATCTATGGCGGATGTGAAACTCTATCCTGTGGAGCAGAAGCTGCATGTATTCAGCACAACAACACAGTGCATTATTGTGTATGCACAACTAACGCTGAACCCGCCAAAGAAGGTGTTGAATGCCCCCGAAGTACAGGTTATTGATTTAATATAATTATATTACGCTAATAAATAGGAAACCTTGATTTAAACATTAAAGAGTTTCTATTAAAGATGTTTTTTTTTATAGCAGTCTTACATATTTAATAAAATGTGTGAATTGTAGTGCCCCTGACGCAGCGCCAAGCGATCCACAATGTAATCCCACCGCGGCCGTCAAACGCCACCGACCTCAGATACCCACCGTCATCGCCCACCGCTCAAGTAAGACTATCAATCATCATTAAAACATCGTCTTATATCTCCTTATCTAACAATTCCCAAGGCATAGATACTGATTACAGTTTAGAATTAACATTATCACGTTCAAGAATACCCTTTCATATACCTTATAAATTGGCTCGTTAGTTCAGTGGCTAGAAGGCCGCAGATTCCGAGGTCCTGGGTTCAAACCCCAGGGTGAGCAGGAAAAGTTATTGGGTTTAGTATCGAAAGTTCCCAGTAACAGGCCGGAACATGAAAATTGAAATTGCGTGCTTTCCAAGGTATTCCCGTACCTTGTAAAGCCATTGGTCCTGTGTGCGAACTCTTCCCGGACGTGACTTGGATTTACCGTCCCATGGAATTATGAGCGTGAGGGAATAGAGTGTGCACTTTTGCACACATACATATGCACTATACTATGTCCGAAGGAGTCTGTGGCCGAAATCGTTCAGGATGACATCACATCAACGATTATTTAAAAACGGAACCTTACTTTATATCATCATGAAATTTGCTGTTTACGATTTATTTTGATAACGTAATATATTTTTTTTATTATTGTATTAAATCCTTCGATTATTAGTACCTATATTATAAATGTGAAAGTTCAGATGCTTGTTACTTAATCAAGCAAAAATGTCTTCACAGATAAAAACTTATACCCTGACTTAAACATAGGATACTTAACAAACTCGCGTGCGAAGCCTCGGGCGGATGCTAGTTCAGTAATAATACTCTTGTTACTGATATTATTTAAAACATAAATTATTGCCAACTGTTCTGCCAAATGTTAAATTTATGATCTACATTATTTTGTTGTTGCTAAAATATTGTTTTTGATGTTAATTATTGTATATGTTATCTGTTGAGCTGCCAAAGTCTTATAAAATAGAATTTCAAATTTGGATTATTATCTAAAATTTTAGTTATAAAAGATAAACAATAGGCTTTATGATAATCCGGAGAGAACATAGACAAACGATTGCATTTGTGTAAATTGATTATGAAATACGGTTACGAGAATTCGTTTATTTTTCGACGCATTTATTTGTTATGTTTTATAAAGTTATTTTAATTTATAGAGAGATGCTCTTTTTACATTTATATGATATTATAACAATCTATAATGGTCATTCATTATAGATTGCTAAAGATATCTGATGACCTCATTATAATAAATAAAAAAAAAAAACAATATTTCTACCTGTTACGAATACTTTAGGAAAAGTATTCATATATTATAAAGGTCTTTTATTGTATATTTAATATATTGTATATAAAAAAATAATATTTTAAGCGATTATAAAAAGAACAAAGAGTCAAATAATTTTAACGTTTTAAATTACTATCAATCAAATATGACAAAAATAAATTTCATTTCAAGTAAAAATTATTAATTCGATTAACCTTTATCAATCAAGATAGTATTGATTTCGAATACTCCGTCGGTCAATCCAGAATGAATGGAACGGAATATGAATTAAAGTTTTCCATCGTAACTGATAAATATTCATGGCAGGTCACCTTGGTAACATTTTTCGATGACAATGAAAGATCTATATATTCGTAGCCAGACCAATAAAAATACTGAGTAGTAAAAATATGCAACAATAATTTCATAGTTACGTTTAGTGTAATTTATATTACAAATAAGAACAATGACCTTTTACATTAATTATGACGATATAAAAATTACATTAAACTGGTATAAAAATCATCCAAACAAAGTTTTTTTGACTGTGATACAAAGCTGCTACAGTTCGATTAGGGCGATTTATTTAAGTTTAGTCATTCTTCTTTTATTAGAATGATATAAAAGAGAAATTCATATAATATTAGTAACTATGAAGCTGCTGGGACAAACCAACTCTCCTGTTAGGGAACACGGTTAGGGTTGTAGGTACGTAGCTACTGTAGCGTTTAGAGGATAATCATGTGGCAAACTTTCATCCAACGCATGCAGGTTTCCACGTCATGTTTTCCTTTAACGTCAAGCGTGAAATAACCTGTAAATAAAAATGAAGTACATAAAACTCAGTAGTGTTATCGTGATTTGAACCTGCAATTCTTAGATACATGCAACGCTGTCTAATTATCTATGTGGCAACCAAGTTTCATTAGAAATGTAAAAAAAAAAACTTTCACATTTGTACTGATTAAGTGAAAATATTTTTATACTACATATTATTTTCATTTCCACGTATTTTATTTTTAGGCACCGAATCCACTAGTAAGCAGTGAAATAATAGCAGAAGCAACAGCAAGCAGCGATACAGCCATTTTAGGATCAGGCGCCTACTCCAATGCGAGTGCCCCAGTGCTGTTGAGCATGGCTGCTGGATGTGGAGTACTATTGCTCATAGTTTCGATAGTTATATTCTACCTCAGGAAACGGATATGTAACATCGATAGAAAAGACAAACCGGTACGACTTATACTTTAATTAAAAGCTTTAATATACCTCGTTTATCCTGAACATGGATCCGCTTACGAAGTAAATATCTCAACTTAAATTTTCATAACCATTGTTATTATTTTATAGATATTGTATATAAAAGCATGAACATTCAAAAGTTTATGTCTAATATTTATTTTATAATTGTTGCTTAGTCCTTGCTTGCGATGTTTTTGCTTAGCATACGTTATGTTTGTAGCGTATACGGCCAGGAGAACCACTACTTGCTGAACGGTATATAACGAACCCGCAGTACGGCGTATGCGGTGCAGGGAATGTTTCGGCTCCAGTTACTGTGCCGGGATCTCCCGCTCCACCTCCATCAAATAAAGGGAACGAGCCGCAAGTTACACTCCTAGAAAGAAATGCTTTAACGTTCCTGGAAGAAGTCGGTGAAGGATGCTTTGGGAAAGTGTATAAAGGTACTTTATATATAGATGTATTTAATGTATACACATTATTTATTTTAGGAAAACAGACGATGATGATGATGATATTTCGTCATCTTCGCCTTCTTACACCCTCAATGCACCACTCACTCACCACTCACAAGAGACATAATTAACTTCTTATGGATCATGAGATTACGTCCCTTGTGCCTACAATGACACTGGCTCATTCACCTTAGAAACCGGAATATAGAAATACAAAGTTTATTATTATCATAATAAGTTTAGTGTTGTATATATCTTTATAATCTATAAACGTATTTATTATTGTAAGGACTACAAAATTAATTTTTGTTTGTCAAAATAGTTAGGCATAATATTCTTAACTTAAAATAATACTGTTTGATGATATCGCCTATTGACATATTATTTACTACAAAACGCTGTCAAAAATGTTATTATTAAATTTTATGTTATTATTAATAGGGGTTCTAAGAAGTACCACTGCTGAAGAGCAGGTTGCTATAAAAGTCCTAAAAGACAATGCCGGTCGCAGCGCAGAAGAAGATTTCGTTAGAGAAGTTTCCATAATGTCAGCATTCCGTCATCCTAATATATTGACACTAATAGGCGTAGTATACAGAGGTAGGTTTACCGTAATATAATATACTTATTTTTAAATTGTATTTATTATTATAATAAACAATAAACTTATTCATAAAACTGGCCTATTATTATTTCAGATGATACAAATGTAAGTCCATGGATGGTTTTCGAGTACATGGAGTGGGGTGACTTAGCGGGTGTTTTACGTGGTTCTCGGGGAGGGAGACGACCAGGCTTAGTTCTCGATGAATCGGCTTTACTACACGTAGCTCTACAAGTAGCGCGTGGAATGCAATATCTGGCATCCAGAAGGTTTGTGCACAGGGATCTGGCTGCTAGGAATTGTCTAGTAGGTACCAATTTAGCGGTTAAAATAGCTGATTTCGGGATGTCTCGTGACGTTTACACGTGTGACTACTATAAAATGGGTCGTGAACGACCTATGCCTGTGCGCTGGATGTCACCAGAAAGTATTGTTTATGCTAGATTTACTCATGAATCCGATGTTTGGTCCTACGGCGTAGTTCTTTGGGAAATTTACAGTCGCGGAAAACAACCGTTTTACGGTTGTAATAACTATGATGCTTCAAAGAAGATTTTAAGGGGAATACTTCTTGTGCCACCAGATGACTGTCCCCGATTCGCATGTGAATTAATGAGAGCATGCTGGGCAATAGATCCCAGGGATAGGATAATGTTTGATGAAATATGTACAAAGTTAGAAGCTGCTCAAGCAACTGGTCCCGATTCTAGCACTCAAATGCGACTACCTCGGCCGCCGGTAGGGCCTTTAGAATCAGAAGGCTACTTAGTTCCTAATCCACCACCTCCAACTGTAGATTACTTAAAACCTCTACCGGATCTTGACCCAGATTCAGACTTTAGTGAAGATGATGACGTAGAAGAATATACTTGACGTCCGGACCCCGCGCCCAGTTCGCAATATGTTCCCCGCTCTTCACCCTTGGCTGCAGCTAGGTGGACTGCCTTCACATTCCTATCACCAATGGATAATGAATATTTTGAGTGCTAAATCAACACTCTCTATTCTGAATAACCAGTCTAAAATTATTTACAAGGAATGTAATGCCTGAATAATTTTATTGTAGAAATAATACTCAAATATATTATGACGTGTGATATTACATGTGTTTGAAAATGTGAGTGCGTGTGTATGTGTGTGAATAGTTAAATTATCTTAAAATATTACAGATCATCATTTTGAATATTGTGCCATATAAATATGATATACCAAAAATGTATGTGATGGTCTTTAATGGATTTACTACAATTCCATATTTTATTCAAATGTAACTAATACGTGTAGCTATAAGCTTATGTACAATACCAGTAATGTATAAGCAAAATGTATTCTTTTATAATAAAATAATGTTCTTTGCTAGTAAAATGTATTTATTTACTGTATTGTAGATGTTTTTTATATAAAATGTAAAATAAAATTATTATTAAAATACTAAAACGAAATTAGGTTTATGTACATCTTATTTTATTTAATTATAAATGTCATGCGTATTTTCATAAATGTACAGTGTAATAATAATTGTTAATACATATTTAGCAATTTTCTTGTAACTTTATTAGGGTACTATTTATTTATATACCGAAAATAATGTGAATATAATACCTTTAACTTAAATGCCAAATTATCATTTAATAAGAAAACTGGTGGAAGATTAGTGTACAGAACAAAAATTAGAAAATAATAAATCTTGCTGCGTAGATTGCTGCTTTAATTTTTAAATATAAATATAAGAAAATAACTATTTTAAGGATCATATTATAACAGTATCATTTTTTTTGTATTAGTAAATAAAAATGCCTCACATAAAAGGTACGCGTGATCTAAGTTGGCCGGGCTGAAATTCGTCGCGTCGCTGAAAATCGAGATGCCCAGGCTTAATATATTAGAAGAGATTCTCATAATGTGCGGTTGCAGTTACATCAATAATCGATTATATTTATAATATGTTAATTTTTATCGTGTGCGAAATTCTCGGAGAGCTCAACCGGTCAACTAAGTTCCGCTTATTGTACAGTGGTCTAACTGTGAAAAAATAGCAAATAATCATTTAATATTTAACATGTAAATACATTGACGTAATTATATAAATAAAATAATTTCAAAATATTTTTACATCAATTCGGTTCTACATATTATTGTGTAGTTAAACTTTTTTATAAAATATAGTAAAGAGTATTCTTATTAGATTAATAATATGGGTATTTTGAAAAGTTTACTGCAATATTTTAAAATGCGATTTTCATTAGGGACGGTAAACATATACTTAGAGTACCATTTTGATAAATCATAATATAATCCTGTAACGTTAAAATGATATTTAAAAATAATTACATAAACATGTGCTTACTAAAAAGTATTTGTATTAAATAAAAACTTTTGTTTCCTTCAAATACTCGAGATTATGTATGGAAAATCTACAATAATCCTAGCCACAATTTTTTCTATTATAACACAAAGGTTAAATATACACATATTGAATACATTTTTCATGATCCGATATTTGTTTTATTTACCAATCTTAATTTTGCTGAAGAGTTAGAGTACCTACGAATTATTCTTGTCTAAGCTAATCAAAACAGGATCATAAGAATCATAAATCTACGAGTTTAAATTAAATGTTGCCATCGATTCAACTTGTAGATTTCTAACTTTATTTGTAACAAGCGACCCGCCCGGCTTCGCATGGATGTAATGCTGCCACTGAATATATTACAGAATGTCTTAGAACGTTCACGGTTTTTCAGTCGTTAGACAATACAAACTCTCTCGTCTCTGCCTTTTAAATCTGTAATATCTTCGAAAATATTCATTTAAATTACATGTTGTAAAGGGCCATATTGATCTATGTTAAATGCACAATGTATTTAAGGTACTAAATTGGATAAGGATTAATGCTGTATTGCTTAAATCGCTTCGGAAATAAGCCATTATTTTTCGTAAAAAGTAATGGATAAAAAATGGTTGTTGAGGACTATCCCTAAGAGATAGACATATACCATCGCGGACTTTTTATAGACCTTTTTAAGGTGTACAATACTGTAGAACATTATTTTTATCTATCTTGTAGAGTTCAGCTAGCGTTTACAATATAAGCACAAAAAATGTGTTTATTTACGACATCACTTTAGAAACCTCTAAAATGATCAGTGTTTTTCTACTGTATCGTGCAAGTATTATACATATAAAGCTTCCTCTTGAATCAATCTATATATTTAAAAACCTCATCAAAATCCGTTGTGTAATTTTAAAGATCTAACTATACATAGAGACAGATGACGGTAAGCGAATTTGTTTTATAATATGAAATAAAATAATGATTTTATTCGTTTTTTATTTATATTTTTTTTTTATTTAGTCTTTACTGTACACCGCATGACCAAATAAATTAAAAAATACAGGTTCATAATAAATTGTTACGTGTCCCTTGTTTTAATAATCTTAACATTTTAAATAAATACCAGAACATTTTATTTGCCTATAAATTAAAATCAACAGAACCACTTTTAAACAATGAACACAGCCTACACTCGGTACTCGTAAACATTTAACTTGGTATTACCCCTATAATTTGAACGTAATGTAACATTATACCATGAGGGCATTTGTATAGTCAGTACAATGAGACGAGTCACTAGCCGCATGATCTATTTCCAATTTTTCGAGTAAGCAAATTAATATATATATAAGCGTATTATATTTTATATAATATTAGTCAGTCAAGAATTAAGTTTCATAGTTTTATTAAATTACACAGCTAGCGAATTGACAAATGAACTTAACGCAAGTGACTTAAGTCATGACATGTGTAGACAGATTTTTATCTGTGTGAATTTTAATCATCTATAAATATTTTATCTGTATTCCAATAATTTGACGGCAGAAAAAACCAACACCTACTAATGTCAAATCGTTATTCGATCTCGGAGATTTCGGCGTTTATTGTTGTGATCATCAATAAATTTCTTTAAAATGTAAAAATAGTGTTTAACATTATAAAATTAAAAAAATACTACTACGAATGTAATACATGGTGCCGCATCCTGAATAAGTCATAATGCCTCCAGTAATTTCTAGGAATAAGAAGAATGGCGCTGAATATGAGGTAAATATTTCTCTTAAACCATAAAAATTATGCATACCGAGCTTTCTATTTTCTAACAGAAGTCACCTCCATCTGAAACTCACAATGTTGGCCTGATTGAACTGTTGCTCATGTTATTATTTAGAGAGCTGCAGCTGCTTTAAAATACGTTTTATCTCAGATAAACCTGTTTCGGCAGAAATAGAATGTTTCTTTATTTATTTTGTTAATATATTGTAATAAGAATTTCTCGAGTAATATAAATTCATTAAAATATGTCTAATAGATTAATAACTTATTGGATTAAATATTTATATCACATTTTAAATAATTGTGAGTGGTACTTTTAATATTTTAAACAGTTTTGGTATAAGATTATGTCATACAAATTGTATTCTACTACCACATGTAGATAGAAAAGCCTGTCATACATACATAAATTAAATCATTCATATTTAAGTATGTAATATTCAACAAAAGCATTCTATATCCTTTTGAATAAACAATAAAGGCAGTGACATAATGTACTCATAGGAAGCCACTTCTAATGTTATGTAAATGAATACTAATATTTTAAAAAAATGTAAGTTTATTAAAAATTTATATAATCTCTGTGTTTTCAGAATGTATTAAACAATAAATGCAATGTTCTTGACTTTGAAAAATACATACAAGAGAATAAAACATTATTATTAAATGATCCATTAAGAGATATTCTACTTTACCCAACAGATGATGTTTCTGTGAGTATTTACACAATTAGTAAAAATCTACATACATATGTAAAGAACTCAGATTTAATAGTACCAATATAATAATTGTATAGAACATTGATATAATTAATAGTCTATTGTTATTAATGATTATTTTCCCTAATGACAATATTATCAGTCTACTGTAAATAATAAACTTATAAAATTAGTTTGAAGAGTTTTTGTGTACATGGGAAGCATTATTTATAGAGTGTAGTACTTCCCCGTCGCTGGAGGACTGTGACGACAGCAGTGCCTGATGTGAGAACGGCTGCCACTTGCCCTTTGCTTACAAGACAGGCGTTGCTAAGCTATGCCTCTAGTTGGAATCTTGTGCATTACAAATATAGCAACTATTCCGGCTCTTATCTGAATTTGCCTAGGTAAATATTTTCCTTATTGAAATAGCAGAAACAGTAATTCATTAAAGTGTATATATAAACACACATATACTGTGCTTAAAACTAAATCAGAATGTGAAATAGATTTATGTATAAACATTTTTCTCAAATTTCAAAATGTTGATATTTATTGGTGGGTTATCTTGATGCATCTCATACACAACTTAGAATCTCATTAGCTATATAATTAGCATACTTTTCATGGTTGTAGTTTAGTTTACTGATATTTAAGGTTATTCCACACTATCTAATATCTGACTCACTTCCTATCCATTTAATAAAAGACTCATTGTAAAATATGAACAATGATAGTAATTGATTCTATTTTAAATTGTCAACATTCCTATAATGATATCATATGGTTTTATCATATTCACAATTTCATTCATTTAAAATAAATGAATTTTTTTAAATGCAATATAATTTATTTGGTTCCTGCGGTGAACATGTAAACCCTACCTGGGTTTTTAGCTATATATGTGCCTGATGGAACTTCTAATGGAAAACATTTCAGAGTATTCAACATTTTAAAAATGCATCTTAAGGTTGATACAGAGCACAGCTAATTAGTTCTGGATAAACAACTATAATTACACACTTCCCAGAAAATATTTCGTTCCTTATTATTACCACCGTTTTCAAAAAAACCTAAAACATCTGACTTTTATTTATGAAAACCTATAAAATTATTTTTATTTTTCTAATTTAAAAAATGGTGAACTTAAATTCAAATATTCATCATGTATTCTTTGTTAGTATGCTAATGATGCTATAAATTTTAATTTCAAGCAACATAGAGGTAAAGTTCAAAGATTTGGAAAAAATATTTATATATAGATATTAAAGAACTTAATTTACAATACTTGTTATGATGCCGAAAACGTCTAAATGTTATGACATTGAATTGCATACCTGTTTTAACAATGATGAATAGTTGTATATAATCATTGCTCAATGTTTATAATATAAACTATTAACATTTACATTACTAAAGTGAATGGATTTCATAACAATTTAATACGAGAAATCTAGAAATATTTTTAACATTTTATTTGTTTCATTGTAATCTGTTTATAGCACACAGTTTTAACTTAATACTTTTCATTTGGACAGTGAATGTTTATAACACTTAATATAATTGTATGTTACAATGTATTATTAATGTTGAATGAAACTGATACAACATTTTATAATATTTACACAGACCAATCGGCAATAAGTTGACTGAGGAAGTTTATGACATAGATACAGAAACCGATTATGAAAATGAAGCTCAAACGAAGGTTGATATTGGAACCAAAGAAGGTTACTTGCTCAAAGGACCAGAAATCGGCTCAGATAGGATATTTAGCAATCTTGCTTCTAAATCATTTAAAAAGCGCTACTGCTCAATGGTTCGGGAAGCCGACGGCGCCTATATCCTCGAAGTTTATAAGGATGAAAAGAAAACAGACACCAAGCTCACTATCGTTATGGATTTCTGCTCGGACGTTGTTAAGGTATTTACATTTCTTCACCACCTAGAAATAAAAAAATAAATTACAAACGCTTATTGAAAGTCAGTAGTATATGATTAAAAACCTTATTTTCGATTGGAGCATTTCGACTTTCTATACAACGCTACCTATTACTAGTTGTCGTAGTGAAACATTATTACGTCTCCATATCGAAGTATTTGTTGACTTTTCAAAATTATTAGTATATTCAAAGAAACTCATATTATGATATCATTGATGTACCTACGTATTTTATTGCCTGCTTTATAAAAAAAAAAAGTCTAAATAATCCTGAATCTTAGCTTATGATCCTCAATACTACATTTATTAAAGCGCCCTAAGTAATTACAGAGAATTCTTTAAAAAGCGGTGTCATTGGCATTAAAAGCGCAGAGCCGTTATCTATCTGATTCGCTTACAGATACAGACTTGATCTTATTTCTTAGTATTTAGAGCGTAAACGAACAAACTAGTACATACCTGTTTTTCTCTGGTTACGAGTTTATAGGGCATGTTTCTTTTCAACGAACGCCAAGATTTTTATTAGGTCCCATTAAAACGGCGTTAATGGCTAGGCTTTTAAATGTCACTGTCACAATTTATATAAATTTCAATTACTTAAAGTAAATTTGTTTTCAAAATATTAGTCTTTTAAGTCATTTGAAAATATGCAAATTAATTTTATTCCTTTCTTTACAACGCGCGAAATAATGACTTCAAACACTCAGATAAACATCTCATATTTGGATTAGCTTTAATTAAATTAACGGTTTGATGAATAAAAAACAAAATATCCGGTTAACATGTTTATGAGATTAATATTTATTATAGCTACTTTGCTTTTACTGGTGATTAATGTATAATCTTTTTTTTTTTAATTTACTTTTTGTTAACTCGAAAACTAAATTATTAAGGGAGTTGTTTCAAATCAGACAAAAAGTACTATTTTATAAGAACATATGGATGAAATGTTGATAACCGACTTACGGCGATACCCTAGTTTGATACTTGTGAAAGTTTTATTTATTTATAGTTAATGACGCATATAACTTTCTGACATACTTCTATCCCGATCGTATTCTGTGGCGAGTTTACAGAATAGCTCTATACGTCGTCAAGAAAAACCTGCGGTATTCAATCAGTTTAAATGTCCAGTGTTCTTGTTTTAGAACACAAAGCGCGGGAAATATTGTTTCGAATTGCGTATGTCTGGCAACAAAGGATACACGTTCGCAACTGAAAATGAAGAGGATATGAACGATTGGATAAATGCATTCATAGCGGCTCTGAAAAAGAACCAGGACCAAGACGGTCCACAATCAGACGAAGTGCTGGACAAAGGTGATAAACATATGCCGTATATTATAACATTTCATATTACGTAGAAACTTGTCCTTCTGTTATTACCCGACTCCAAAAAATCACCTTCACGTACACATAAACTATTTTTTTTTTTTATTTTACTTCAACATTTGAATCAAAATACAAATGGGCATTCATAAGCACACTTATTGGTCATTTCAAATTATTTTACTAAATCTACAACTTTTACTGGATTTAAATGCCGAGAAAAAGTTTCTTAACTGGTTTCTTACCGTTTCCTAACCTTATATATTATAATGTTTTACGATAAGAAGGCATGTAGTCTTGACGTAGGCTTTTATAAGCACTTTTGAATCGCAATTTTCCAGATTTGTATTAAACGTAAAGCTTCCATCGATTTGTAATGTAGATTGTGCCTAGGAGACCCGGCAATAAACTCAGTAGTTAATCTTTTCCAATATTTGTGACACAAAGTTATGTCACTTAAATACAATGAAATTTATATTTATATATATAATAATAAAATACTATATCGCACTCCCGGTGCGAGACCGTCACTTTTACGAATATGAATTTTAAATCTGTCATTCTCCAAGCGTCGCCGTGATTTGCGCCAAAACACTGACATGACACTCACGCCATCTTACGGAAACTATATTATGTTACGGTTAATGCACCAAGTAAAGGGATGCTTCAGGATGCTTATGACGCATTTAACTATTTTTTTTAATTTTTGATAAAGTGACGGTCTCGCACCGGGGGTGCGATATGGTACTGTTATCTTGTTTAAGTGTGCAACAGGAAATATTTTTGGCGTCGCGTTCTTTTGTTAAAATAAATTTTATTTAGATGCAGACATATCTCTGACCGCGGAGCCGCCTCCTCCAACGTACGGCACTCTGAAGGGTCTCGAACACAGCATGAATCCACTTCTGATGCGATATTCACGTGAAACTGACTTATCGATAGCAGCAGCGCGTAATGATTGTCGTTCTAACATCTTCTTTTTACCTTATAAACGAGCACCCTCGCCGGAACCGCAATTGGAACCTTTCAAGTAAGAGATTTCAAAATGTATTTTCCAATAAAAACTTTAAAAAAAATCGATAAAAATGAAAAAAATAAAATTCTGACATTAAGGATAACTTTGTAATAGTAAATCATTTTTTTTTTCATTTGTTCTCGTCATTTATTAAAAACAAACAACAACCAACCAACAATTTGTTTAAGAAATGACGAGAACCTAATTATTCCTCGCAAAATTTTACCTTTCAGAGAACATTTTGGCCAAAGAATTTTGCTCAAATGTGAAAGCTTAAAGTTTAGGTTACAAGCGCCAATAGATGGCGATAAAGAACTGTTATGCCAAGTCGAGCCATACTACACACACCTCGCGCTGTACGACGCCCGCAGTGGCAAGAAAGTTACGGAAAATTTTCATTTTGACGTGAATCACGCCGCGGTAAAGGATCTAGTCAAAGATAATGAGTGCACAAAGTCATTAGTAGAAAATTTTAGCTACGATGTTAAGTTAGACGTTAAACAAATATCAGAAGAATGGTTCCGATCAAAGAGACAGGTATGTCATAACATAAAATCAATAGGTAATTAAATTGTTTAATATTATTGTAATCTTTTGTCTCTTTCTTTAAGGTTGTGTTGTCAGTAAACAATCCTCATCCAGATCTATTTATAGTAGTAAAAATCGACAAAATCCTTCAAGGACATGTCAACCAGGTTCTCGAGCCTTACATGAAGGCAACAAAGGATCCTCGCTTAGGGCTCAAAGTCCACAAAACTATACAAGCTTATGCCAACCGAGTTGGAAATTATCGAATGCCATTTGCTTGGGCTGCTAAACCTTTATTCAAGTAAGATAGAAATAATCAAAAATGAATCGTCTACTTTACTATACTAGCCTACCTTTTATTTATTTTTTTATACAGATTATACAGCAACGATTTGGACACTACTCCAGAATTCCCAGCAATTTATCGCCAAGAACCGAATAAGATGTCAGATGAGGACATACTCAAAATCTTATCTGATTACCGTAAACCGGAAAAATTGGCGAAACTTACCGTCATACCGGGATGGCTGAGCATTAATATACAGCAGAGTGTAGAACAAATACCAAGTATGAATATGCAGTAATATGCAGTAATTTTATTAGATAACATAATAAGGATTCTCTTAAGCTTCTACAGGAATCCTTATAAACTGTTTGACTTACTTGTTTATCCGATTTTAACATTTGCATAATGAATAGGATGCATTAAAAAAAAAATTCTTGTCTACATTTTACGAGAGCCGCGACGCCTCAGTGGATACTTAACTGAAGTATTTATGTCCTTAATATGGAATTATAATTTAGTGTAAATATTTGGCAAACTACAAACATACTTTATCCGATAGCGGGCTCATCTAGATCTTATCATATCAGAGGAATGTATGAGAGCTAGTGAGAAAATTAAAATTTATTTGTTGTGTCTAATTCATTACTTAATTATAGTTTCCACAAAAACGCGTTGTATTTATTTTGTTAAGAAAATTTATACGAATATACTGAAGGGTTCATTAAGGGCAACGATCTAATTATTAGAATTATGTAATTTTACAACTCGAACTTGGGTGCAATGTTGTATCATCAGCTGTACTGAGTTGACCTTGTTTTAATAATATTTATCAATATACATAACAATACATCTTGTTGACAGATTGTATGACTAGTTCCTACGCAGCCTTAAAGCCGTTTCCGCTGCCACCGCCTTCGCCCCTAACTTTGGAATTGGCTACGTTGAACTTAGAACCAGAACAACCTTACGCAGCGTTCTTACACCATTTGTATGTCAGACCGCTGTCGTTAAACTTTGAGTCGCAGAAGATGTTCGTTCGAGCTAGGAACATCGCCTGCTCTATAGAGCTCAAGGAAAACGACTCAGGCGATGTTAAGCCATTGCAGGTAGAGTAAACAAGATTTTTACATTCGTAGAATATAGTAGGGCTTAGCACAAGTTTGTCAATTTAGGTACCACTTACTGATCATATACTCTACCAAACAGAAATATGCATATATTTTTTTATATACAGGCTCTAGAGAGAGCATCTTAATTCCTAAAGTTGGTTGCACGTGTAAGAAATGATTAATATTTCTCACCATCACCAAGTGGTGACCCCTAAGCAACATACCGTCTGCGTACCTTTTTTATGATTTTTTGGTGCACTTATGTATTTTAAATTTTGCTAGGTTATATACGGGCGCACGGGTATGACGTCACAATACCGTTGCTCAGTATTGCATCACAATGCAAATCCTAATTGGTGCGATGAAGCTAAAATAAGACTACCGACTACCATTACACCATCACACCACTTGCTGTTTACCTTCCACCACATTTCCTGTGATCTTGCCAAGAAGAACGATACGAATGTCGAAACTTGTATAGGGTGAGAACAAAGAGAATTCTTAATATCTTAATTCCTAATACTACGGTGTATACAACTTACGCAAATAAACAACTTTACAGTATAGGCGAAAGGTTTAGAATGAGACCTGTATCCGTTACATCCTCCTTAAAACATGAATATTTTATATAATATCAGCTTTAAAAAAAATCAAATGCTTAAAATATGAACTGAATGAAGTATCCACTTAATTACTTTGTCTCAATTTTATAGCGAACTTACCCTGATACAATATTTATATGTATTTTAGGTATGCGTGGGTCCCGTTGCTGAAAAATGACAAATTTATTGATGAATTTGTGAGTTTACCTATTGCTACCCATTTACCATCTGGATATTTGTCAATACAACCACTCGGTCTCGGCAGAGGGGTAAGACATATTCATCGTAAAATATCACCTTTAATGACTTTAGTTTAAAACCACAAACAACAACAACACAACAAACTTTAATTTTGAACTAAGTGCAGTTGCTATATTGAATTCTAACCAAACAAAATCATCAAATCTAACCTAATTATTCTCTTACACAGAATACGGGTCCAGAAGTAGTTTGGGTTGAAGGAGAGAAACCGCTGTTCCGTTGCCAACTAGTCCTGGACTCAACGGTCGCCACTCGGGACGTCCACTTACATAATCTATTCTCACAAATCGAACGCCTGATAAAAACCAGTTCTCCCCCCACCTCCCCGACGCCCCCGCCGTGGCACGACGTGTGCAACGCACTCAAAACTGCGCACGCGATTAATCTGAGTTCTTTGATTGCGTTTCTACCAACAATATTAAATCAGCTCTTTGACCTTATGGTAAGCTAGTGGTAACAACTACCGAAGTAATTATTTTTTGGTGATTATAGAATTAATTTACTAAGAAATCAGTACTTATTACCTGTTTAGAAAAAATAGGAATTTAAGAAAAGAAAAATTAAAATAAAACTAAGTTTACAATTATTTTGTGCGGTATTAGTTTTAATTACTTTAATTCGATATTTTAATATAAATAAGTTTGATGATAATGAATTGTTGTCAATACGTCTATCACAGGTTCTCTGTTTCATATAAAGCGGTTTAATTATACTCGTCGAGTACACATAATTTGTTATAGAGGATGTCTTTACCAAATTAGGTGAATAGATTTTCGAAGTGAACTGATCTAAAAATAATGTTAAGATTATCTTTTTCAGAGATAAATGAACTGATGAAGATTGCGCCTATTTTTGCACACCTTGTGTACTATGATATATCCTGAGTTGTTGTGCTGATATTCACTTTTTTTCTTACTTTCAGACGATTGAAAAAGGTTACTCGCACGATATGGGCTTCCAAGTGGTTAAATTGATTGTACATTTTGTACATTTGTTACATGACTGTGGGAGGAAAGATCTTCTGGACAGTTATGTGAAGGTACTTCGCTTTCAGATTTTAATATTACATTTTGATATTTATGTGAACTTCCTAATAGTGCAAACCGAATGTGACAATGTTCTATAAAATATCACAGCAAACAAATCTCGTAATTACAACATCGAATTTATTATATGTTCCTGATTTATAATACAAATACAGTTTCCAATGGTAAAAAAAATTGCGCATTCTTTATTACAATAATAATTAATTAAATATTTAAAATTAAATGATGATTAAAGGTAATTTTCCCTTAAATTTTTCTAATGCTGATCAATGTCTAATTTTATATGAGCCGAAATATCATTGGTCGATTGCGGATGACGTAAAAGGCGACCAATGAGCATTCACTGTATACTCTGATTAGTAAATCTAACTTTGTTTGCGTACAGTCTTTTATTTAGCGGTTATATGAAATATGTAATATTATTATTATATAAATAATTACTCTTGTTATCTTATTATCTTTCCAGTATGTCTTCAACTGCGTGGAATTCAAATTACACACCGTGTTGACAGCCCCCTTGCATATGTTCGTCGATCCCAATCAGCAGGACTTTCTGATGTGTCATAAGTTTATGCAGTATTCCAATTTTTTCTTCGACATCATTATTAAGAGCATGGCGCAATATTTGATAAATACAGGAAGGATTAAGGTTAATAGTAATAGCTTAAAAGTATTTATTTTGCTAAAAGCATGTAATTATTTATTTATTACAAGAGATGGGTGAATCCCTTGGATCAAATCAATACATAATTTTAATTAAATATATAAATGACTGATTGATATGCACACTTACGAAATGACCAATTTTGATACTTGTACTTTAACTGAATTATGATTAAACATTGTAATTACATTATTTATTTACAGATGTCTCGAAACGAACGGTTTCACAGTGACTTACTAGAAAATATTGATAAATTGGTAACCGCCGTCGAGCCTTCGCATATTTTGCAACAGCCAATGCAGACTCATATATTCAACAAAAATTTGGCTGTTTTTTTAAAAGTAATTTTATATGCGTTTATTATTTTAATTAAAATAGATACAAATATTTAACATAAACGACAATTGATTAAGATTTTAATTAAATAATATTCTCTTTTTCAGTCTTGTCTCTCGTTTATGGATCGAGGGTTCATATTCCGCCAAGTGAAGAAATATTTAGAAAAATTTAAAACATGTGACCCAAAGGCATTGTTTGATTTTAAATTCACATTTTTGCAAACTATTTGCTCGCACGAACACTACGTTCCTTTTAACTTGCCGTTACAAGCCAACAAGTTAGCCAAAGATTCAGATGAAGGTAGGACAAATATTATAAGTAGTACAACTTTAACAACTTAAATTTTATATTCTTCCAATGACGTTCGTCTGATCGTATTTCGTATGCGATAGTCAATTTGAAAAGAAACCAACGATGCACTCTCGTAGCCCGATGAGACGGCATTCCGATTCGAAGTTTTAGTCACAGTGTTTTTTTTATGATAATACAATAAAGATAATGATGATAAATATAACAATTAAAACATATACAAAAAAAAAACAGATTTAAGTTATTGTAGTTAGTTACTTACAATTTTTTTTTCTATTTTCAACAGAACCATCAAGATTGAGACTGACTGACGAATTTGTAATGAGACACTTTCTCGCCGGAGTCCTTTTGAAACAGGTAGGTTTGCGAAGATATAGACGACAATCAGTAGATAAAAAAATATATATCCTGTAGTATATATTCGCTGACGGATACTCAGAGCACTAACAGCGTTCGGCACATCAGGTGGAGCAGTCGCTGCGAGAGGCGCCGCAGAAGCGTCGCTGCGCGCTGGGCGTGCTGCGCGCGCTGCTGGCCAAGCACGAGCACGACGAGCGCTACCGCACGCGACAGGCGCGCGCGCGCCTCGCGCAGCTCTACGCGCCCTGGCTCGCCGTCGTGCTCGGTCAGTCGCCGCCACCCCCACACCCCGCCACCCCGCCGCCCCGCCACTCGTCTTCGGTTCCTCATATAGCGATATATATTCCTTGTATTTATAATTTCAGACAACGCTCATCGTCTCGTCACTAAGACGCTCGCGAGTCCCGTCCTGGAGAATGGTCTCGACAGAGTGGACGGGGACGCAACCGGTACTTCTGCGCTCACCAGCACGCAGAAGGAGGTCGCATCCGCTAACAGTACTCCGCGGAGGAACAGACTGACGTTGCATTTCGATCACACGCCTGTCCGCAATTCCGCACACTTCAAGGATCCCCCGAATATCAGCAGCAACATGTACGGCAAAGGTTTGTTTCGCTTTATGACGTTTCGGTTGTGGGCCTATTTACTTCGTTTTTTGTACTCGTTTGTGGTGGTTTATCATTAATTATGTTTGTAGATAACGCAAATAACATGTCGCAAAGCTCTTTAGAGTCGGTCTCGACGATGTCCGGTGGGGACTCGTTGCCGCGGAACGCTCGGTTAGATTTGAGTGAAATTGGGGATCAAGTTAACAGGTAAATTTGTTAATCTTATGGGTATTCTTAGAATTTCAGCAACATGAATATAAAAACACAAAAAGTGTTAGTATTAATATTTTTTAATAATTGCTTCTACTTTTCTTTTGTCAAAAATCATAGTTAGAGGCGTTTGTTATAAGTAGATCATTACTAGTTTCAGACCGGCAAAGTTAAAATGAGCGTATCACAGTGAAATAAAATATATTTAGAAAATTTTGACTGCTTTGATTTTGGATTAATTTATTCTTCGTTCATTAAAAATATGTTCAAAATATTAATGGTAATAATTCGTACGTGTTGTCCAGATTTGGTGTGATGTCCGCGGAGGAGGTGCGCGATGTGCTTTTGTGTTTCTTATTTGTTTTGAAATATTTGGATGAAGACAGACTAGTTGAGTGGTGGAGGACTCATTCGCCGGCGCAACAACAATCATTTTTCAATGTTTTAGAGTAAGTTATAATTTTATAATGCGAAACTGTCTTAACGGTTAATAACTTTAATTAATCGTATTATAATACCAATTTTCAGAATATGTGCAGAACAGTTTCAATATATAGGTAGGAAGAAAATCCTATCAGAGCTACGCGTGCCATCACCGGACTGCAACGGCAAGCCGAAACCAATGAAAGCCAGAACTTTACCCGCTAGAATGAGTCCACCAGACTTCTCGAAGGAACCGCCGATTATTGTCGAGAAGAACAACACTGTTAACAGGGAAAATCTAGTCAATACTTCGGTTACAAATGGTTAGATAATCTTTTCATACTAATCTAAAATAAGATTATAACTTCGAATATTTGATAATTTAGATAAATATATATTATGTTCTTCAAAAATCAATTTAAATTGGCAATAGCATATAAAAAGTATTTATTCAATATAATAAAAATAATAAAATCCATGAAATAAATTCAAAAAATATGTATAATAGGCGGCTTAAACGAGTGATCAGTGACAGGACACTATCGTTTAGTTTCTTATACAACTATTAATTTTACTATTTAGAAAGTGTTTTTTTTCTTCTCTATATTATTTAGTATCGATTTGTAAACTAATGTTACTTATTAAATAATGATTTTTCTTTCAGAGTTAGAGACGATGTCAGAATACACAGTACTGTCCGCCGGTTGTTTGGCCACGGAAGTAGGACTGACTATCATAGATAGGGCTTGTTTATTCATGCGGAATTTGGGTCCGGCGGACGGAGCCGCAGCTAGACCCTATCTGAAACTATTGCAGTACCCACAGAGCGAAACTCTATATAAACATCTCTTTGCGGCTTTAAGAGCCTATATTAATCAATACTCTGAAACACTTTTTGAAGGTAAGTTCTAAACAAAGAAACACATGTGTTTATTAATATAAATAGTAAAGTTATTTTCTATCAAAGAAGTTTTCGAACTATTTTACCTCTTTGTTTAACTGTGGTTACACATATGTATAAATTTCATCTGACACATGAACGATGGACGTGAGTCCATTTCTCCAACATTAAAGCAATTCGGAATCGTCAAGCTACCACCGGTTCGGAAACTAGATTTTACCGAGCCGACAAAAAATACCTACCTACCTACCTACCTAGGGCTACCCTTTACCACAATTGTACAGAGTATGTCAGTAAAGAACAATTATTTTTTATATATCCTGCTTAGAAATCGATAAATACTAATTCTAAGCTATTTTATCTTTAATATAGTCTCGTACTGAGTTACACGCATTATTTATCAATATTTTTTTGACAGGAGCTTTACATTTTGAAAGGGTCAAGTTAAAAATAACCGTGGAATTAGATTAAAGAAACGAATAGCACGCAGGAAGGGCGTACTAACGACTAACGACTAACGTTGGAAACTAGGAGTAATAACGAGCGTTGCGCAGGCGGCAGCGCGCTGTGCGGCGGCTGCGTGCGCGCCGTGGTGGCGCTGTGCGCGGCGCGCGCGGCGTGGCTGCGGCGCGAGGCGGCGGCCGCGCTCTACCTGCTCATGCGCGCCAACTTCCAGCACAAGGACGTCGGCAACCTCACGCGCGTGCATCTGCAGGTCGGGCACTCGTGTAGTTTGTGTACCTTGACGAGTGGCTTTATTGTAGATACTAAATATTCGCTGCTATCTTGTGACGATCCAAATCATTCAATGAAAGGATAGTTTTATTTATATTTTATTATATTTGTTCTATTAGGTCATTATCGCTGTGTCGAAACTGCAGGATAGTTCGACGTCACTCAACTGTAAACGTTTTCAAGAATCACTCTCGGTCATAAATTGTTTCGCTACTGGCGACAAGGCTATGAAGGGAACAGGTAAAATTACTTTCATACGTTGCTAAAAATCGACCAAGTTAAATAATTCATGTACATACTTTTTAGTTTTCGTTAAATATGTTTTTTGGCTGATCGTATTGTCATATACAAGTCGATTGTTTATCGGTAAGGTCTGTCGAGCGAAGTAGCGGAGTTGATGCGTCGCGTCCGCACAGTGGTGGGAGCTCGCGCGCGCCTCGCAGGAGTCGGCGGTTCAGCTGGTGCAGGTTAATGCGCTCTTTACTTACATCGAGAAATTAATTGTTCTTAATACAATTAAATAATCATTTTATCATAATATTAAAAACTTAGAGTTCCCGAGCCATTATATCTTTGGCAATATGTAATATAAACTTTCACCGGTTCACATTTCCGATAAAATATCACCAATAAAGTATCGCTAAATTGACGACCACCGTCATAGACGGTATTATATTTATATAGTTATCGAATCGTTGTGGTTTGCGATTTCTACTGAAAGCGTAATTATATAAAAGTGGGTCTCGTGCGCAGGCGCGGGCAGCGTGCACCTGGCCGAGCTGCAGCACGCGCTGGCGGCGTCGTGCCGCGCCACGCCGCGCCTGCGCCACGCCTGGCTCGCCACGCTCGCCGAGCACAACGCTCGCCACGCCGACCACGACGAGGTGCGCACACGCCCACGCATACACACACATACGCACACTCGACCCCTTCTCGATATCGAAACTGTAACATAGTGACGTCATATTTTTTAGAAAATATTAACCGAATGAAAAAATTGGTTTGTAATACAGTCGAAAATTTTATTTGCATCTAATTCATACTTGCAGGCGATGTGTTGCCAGCTTCACATAGCTGCGCTCATAGCCGAGTATCTAAAGCAACGTGGAACCCAAGCTTGGGGCGCAGAAGCCTTCGATGGGTTGTCGAAGAACATTCCGAGAGATGAGACGGGCATTAAGATAGATGAAGGTTAGTGAATATTTTGTTTATTTCAATAATTTAAATTACATTTTTAATATCTATAAACACCACAATGAAGTCACATTAGAGTTAGCCGAAAAATATAGTACTTTTCTTAATATGTAAATGGAATAAATTGGTATGCGCATTAAAACATTATTATTACATATCTATTTTTCTAAACAAAAATATCTCGTCTTAAGACTTGTCTTAAGTTATAAAACACTTTAATCACTTTTTATATGAGTCATGTAGTCATATCGTAGGAACAATTTTGCAGTCTTTCTTATAGTCGTATGACACAATATATTTTGTTATCTCCGTGAATGTGTCGAGGGGGCACAACGCGTTACACCCGGGAACTTCCATTAAACGAGGCTCCGCTGAGTCGTCATCCCAGTAGAAGATCTGAAATTAGTTAAATATTATACTCTATTTACTAATGACTTGATTAATTTAAAGTATAATATAAATTGATCAGGTTGTTTATCCATCCAATTATAAGCATACTCTGCATGCACCGATCAAATTATCATATCATAACAATATAATTAATTATATCATATACATTTATAAAAATAGTTCAATAAAAATGAAACTAATTGAAATTCATACTTTAAATCCAAATCTTTGTCCATGGGTCAAAGCATTTTGTTCCTTGTTCCCTTGTTTCGGAGGTTGCTTTTCGTGTAATTCGAACAATAGCGCGGCGCCGGGGTCGGGCAGGCGGGGCGGCGGCGCGACACACGCCGCCAGCAGAGCTGCCACGGACATGGGTGTACCGATGCGAACTATCGCTTTAGGGCTCGATGGATCTTTTGTGTTTAACACGGCTTCTTTTATTATCTGTTGCAGTAGTGCACCTGCCAATTCAATAATTTCTGTAGATATATTATAGTTCACATCATTGATGTGTCTAAAACTGCTCTAAATCATACGTTCGGAAAGGTAGTCATGTTAAAAGTTGTTACTTATGGAAAAACGTTCTATAATGCTTCATTCAAAAATTAATGATATTGAAAGTAAAATTAAATACATACTTTTGAATTAACACAGTTGATTCCTTTTAAACAAACGAACGAACGAATTTTTTCAATTGGTCGTGCTCAACTTAGACGTAAATGAACCACTAAAACTATAATACAATGCAGGTGAGGTTTTATTAGTGTTAGCTAGTAATACTAATTACTAATATAAGATGACAATAACAACGAGCAGGGTTAAGTAAGCGAGTGAGACGGAGAAGTGAAGTCATCACCTACGGATCTGTCTCGTCTTGCATGACCGTAGCGCTGGTCATGCAGGTCGTAATTAAAACGACTATTGCGCAGTTAATTGCAGCCTATTTCAGAGCGAAGTGGACCAAATGATAGTGGTCATCACCGCCCATAACATTGCGTGTAAGAAATTATCATTAAAAGAATTAATCGTTCCTTATATCTCCAATCCGCCACTAACCTTGGGAACTAAGTTATTATGTACCTTGAGCCTTAGTTACACTGAATCAAATCTGAACACGACAATACAAAATATTTCTGTTTGGTGCTAGAATATAGCGATGTGATGTTTATTTTATGACAAACAAATGATATGATGTTTATGTAACTGGAATCATTCAGTTGGTTTTTATATTAAACTTATTGCTTTAATGGCGTAAAATTAAACACGCACCCAGAACGAATTTTTAGTTATGAATTATTTATTGCATAAATAACTCTTGGTAAAACGTACTGGTTTTTTTTTTATCATGAGTCGATATGGCGATGGACACTTTAATATTAAACGAAGGTCGTTCGTTGAATGCGGGCAAGCGGTATTGGTTTGTCAAATACTAATATATTGTATTCATTAATTTATCTCCCACAAGTGTTGACGGAGATATAGGATGTATAAATAAATTTATATATATATCTATATATTTACTTGTCAACGTCTTTAACGTAGTCTTAAGTGTAATTTAACACTTTAAACAGGTTTTATATTGCGGTTTAAACTTTATTAAAGCCATTAAAACATATCCCTCAATTAAGACAGTTAACATATTAATTAAAGAATGATATTTTAAAGAATAAAAAATCGAATCGATTTTTTTATTATCTATATTAATAAGCGACGTGATAATATTTACGCTTTCCCTCATTGAAAAATCTACTAAACTAATATACGTGAAACTTGTACCCGAAGAATCAGTTTCAGAGAAGATTTTAGGATTTCATATATGGGAGCTAATGTCTTTTCTTTGATTAATATTCCGATTAGAGAATGTCCGTGTAGTAATTGCAATAACTAAAACCGGATAATGTGATAAGCATCTAGTAATAATATTCTTAACGAAAGATTTTTTTTATTAAATTTGGATTTGGATTTTGGTTTCCGAGCGAAGATTACTATTATTATAGTTCAAGTGTCCTTAGGTAGTTTCATATTTTTTAACAAGTGCATTGTGATCTCTATTTGTTGTAATATTTTATGTGGAAACTTACCTCCGCTGAGTTTCCTCAGTAGGTTATTATGAAACATCATTGTGTATTCCAACCTGGCGACGTCCATCAACTTTCTTTTCACGTGCTTCGCCCATTTTGGATTAGCAACTTTTATGTCATCCTAAAACAATTTTTATTCCAATCAGTGAATATATTTGCCTCAAGTGTAAATACTATCAAACTGTTATCTTTAATTAATAATTTTGACGACCTCCGTGGTCGAATAGTGTGTACACCGGTATTCATGGATACGCCACTCCGAGGTCAAGGGTTCGATTCCCGGCCTAGTTGATGTAGAAAAAATTCATTAGATTTCTATGTTGTCTTGGGTTTGCGTTTTTGTGGTACCGTCGTTAATTCTGATTTTCCATAACACAAGTGGTTTAGCTACTTACATTGGGATCAGAGTATGATGTTGTTCAATATTTATTTATTTAATATTAATTGTATAACTTACTTGTATTACAAATAAGTTGTTTAAATTGTACGCATCTTGAGGTGTACTGAAGTTAGTCCCGGTCATGTGTGCTATCTTGTGGAAAAGATCTCGATACGGTATCAGTAAACCTTCCTCGGAAAATGCTTTTAACAACCTCCCTTTCTCTTGGCTGTACCGTGGACAATTTTCGTCATAAAGAAGCTGAAACAATCATAGAACCTTATTATATCTTCATATGTTATCCTTTTTACCGATTTTGGGTATGGCGGACATTCTCGAGAGAGGCTAGACAAGTACGCGAAATATAAGTGCTATCTACTCCGTCTCTTTTAATGCAATTGGACGGCAAATCTAAGTGTACACTACATAATAGACAAGACATTTGTAATTTGCCGCTTCTAGTGCTGACAATTGAATTGTTAATAATTTCTTGGTCAAACTTAAAACAATTTAAATTGTAGAAAATTATTTACAACAACATAAATTTGTACCATTTATTTCCTTAAAAATATGAAAATGAACCAAAATCAATAGGATTGGATTTAAATGCAAATTAGTGGCTAAAGCTTCAAAGGATTCCCTTTGTCGTTTTAAAAGTATATATCATATCATAATCTATTTAAAAAATAATATTTAATTTTGATTTATTAAACTGCAATTATTAATTGCAACTAGTGTTTTGTGACGTCATGTGAATGCATAATTATAATAAAAGCTTTTTAAACTCACATAGTCTTCAGTCCGCGGCGGATAAGTATAAGGCACGGGCTGCCAGTTCATAGTGTTATTCCAAATTTGATTCGGCGGCGGTGGCCATAGCCCGGCTGCTATCAGCAGCGCGGTCATCTTGCTGAGATTCGTATCGGATGCTATCACTATACTTTTCTCTGGAATACAAGAATGAGACAAAATAATCTATAATGTTCGTATATCATACTCTATCTACTATCGATAATATTAAACTCGGTCTTGCTACAAATTTTAATACTAAATGATAGGTGTTCTAAACTAATTCTAGACTATGATAAAAATGATTTGTCTAAAGAAGTTTACCTTCTGTATCATATCTAAATGCATTCAAATTGATGCAAGTGTTATGCATATATTTTGTGAAATGTAAATGAATAGATAAAACTAAATCATCTATACACTATTGCATCGTATAAATAATTATTATCAAGAGCTATATGTAAAGTGTCAAGTTTGAATTGGGAACACGGTGTCAAGTTTCAATTGAAATAACAGTCTGTTTTTACTTATACAAAAGAAAACGAAGTTTGCACATATATACATATACATTTATATATACCTATAACAGAATAATTAGATTTTAACGTATAAATCGCCTCGAAACTCACCAGCTTCGTAATAAGGTCCTAAGAAGTCGTTATATCTCTTTCTAAGTAATGCGCCCATTTCGAAGGTTAATAACTTTCCTTCCTGTGGAATTTAACATCAGTTGTAGTTTGATTAAAGAAAATAAAAATATAAATTAAAAATAAACGCATTTCTGTCAGTTGAATGACGTACATTGAAGATGATAAATCATTGTTAGACTGACAGTAATCTACGCCTCTCGACACCTCGTTCCTGTTTAGAATACGACCTTCAGGAGTCGAGATCCCTCCGTCGCACCGGGAAGTAAACGCTTCAGTGCGACCTATCTTCGCTCGACCCTCGAATATCATGTGCGAAGTGTCTAGACTCTTAAGAATTCATATATCATGGTAGTTTAATATACGTATGACTGTTCATACATACATTTATGAATATCGCTCTGCACGTAAATGTAGTTTTATATACATAATTAGTCAATAGATATATGGAATTAACATGGACGTAGGTAGAGCAAATTAAACTTAATTTATCAACCTTAACTATAGTGAATAAATGCTATAATAGGCAACCGTAACGGAACCGTCATCGGATTAATTCGACAAATAGAGGAAATACGCTGATATACTTTTGTTACCACTGAGCTCATGGTTTCCGTGCAAAGCTAAATGAATAAAATGAAATCGATGTGACTTATATATATATATATATATATATATATATATATATATATATATATATATATGAATATGACTATAATGATTTATATTAATTTGAATTACTCAATTATGTCCAAATTTCTTTTTTGTCAGTTGATTATCGTACCAATAAATAATGGCGTTTCATTAAAGTTTCAATCTTTATTAAAACGTATATTTACCAACATTAAATGCAATTTTGAAATACTTATGTTTGGTAATACAAGGCATTAATTGGTTTTCCATTCTGTTTTCAATAAATAATATTGCCAATGAATATAATTTAGACGTCAAATAAGGTTCACATTACTATATCTATATTATTTTAATCCAGATATGTTAAGTAATTTTAGTACTTACATTAGTCAAGGCTCCAGCGCCGTAAGGGACAAATACGTGGTCCGGTGGTGGCGCTCCGAGCATTGCCAACTCACGCTCGCTAGGCGTTCGCTCTCCATGAGACATTAGCTATATCATATACATTTGTAACTAAGTAAGAAAGTATATTATTTTGTTTTATGATATAGTTGGAGGAGCAAATTGGCCATCTGGTAAGACGTCACCACCGCCCATAGACAATGGCTCCGTAAGAAATATTAACCATATCTTACATCCACAATGCGTCACCAACCTTGGGAGCTAAAATGTTATGTCGCTTGAGTCCATAGTTACACAGGCTCACTCACCCTTACCCGGAACACAACAAGAGTGCTGTTTGGCGGTAGAATATATGATGAGAGGGTGGTACCTACCCAGACGGGCTTGCACAAAGCCCTACCACCTAGTAAATAAGCCCGTAAAATTGTAAATACTGTTAGATTATCGATTAGCGACGTGAAATTCAGTTAAATTACAAAAAAACGATCCTAACCGAAAGACTGTCAACTATTGAAATTTATATATAGATAGATTATATAAATCTAACTGTGTATAAATTTCTATGGTGATACATGCAAAATGCATTTTTATATTTATATTATTCTAAATGTCATCTACAAAGTACCCTTATTATATAATTTTAGTCAAAATAAAAAATTAACATATTTTAAATTTATTTATGTATTCATGTTAGATTTAAATGATTAATCTTACCACGTGGACTTGTCGCAGTATTGTGACTTCGACTGTATTGTCCTTCATCAGGATCACTGCTACGAGGGCTAAATTAAAAGTTAATTATTATTAACTATGCTTTATGTATGTATTCATTTACATAATTTGCTTAATTTACTTGTAATATTTTATACTTATATATATTTATTATTATTTCTGTTGAGTAGTTTATCAAAATAGCCAAAACAATCGATACAGTAATATTTCCGGAAAATGTATCTGCTTGCTTGAACTGTTTAAACGGCTTTTTAATATCATCATACCAAGGCTCATCATTTTGTGCAATTGGTTGGATCCTTTTTGAGAAACTACATACGTCCAATTATGGATGAGGTTTTTTTGGATTGTATACGAACCGGCGATGAGAGAGACGCCCACCAACACGCCGAGGCAACAGCAGGTGTGTTCGGTGCGCATACTCGGCGTCGCCTCCGCCGCGTTGGTCGGCTCTTCCTCGCGACCGCCCTCTTTCCTACAAGATTATACTTACTAACATACTCCCATATTCATACATAATAATATTCCTCTAATAACTTATACAGTATTTGACTTTTCGTCGTGACTTTATTTCCAAGTACAGCAGATATTAGTAGAATTAACATCACAACCGGCTGAAACCGATTGAATCCAAATACTGAAAGAGTAATACCATTTATGAGATGATTTTCATTTTGAAAATATTTCTTCCAACGACGTAAAAAAACATAACTTACGACCTAATTAAAACTTAAATCTAGCGAATATTTTGTTTAACTATTTTAGAAAAATGATATAAGAATATGCTGTGTATTCACATATGATGTAATGATATCCTGTACGAAAATAAACAAAACACGCTTCACGCTAATATCCATCTATATAATTTTAACTAGAATAATAATTTATTATGTATTATTATTATGTATTTTATTATTTGACTTAAGATTCAGAAATATAAATTTTAAGTGTTAGTAGGTAGGACTTTACTATAGAAGTATTACTAAATATGTATCCTTGATGATCTAAAATAACGAGCTATTTAAACTGTCACAATATATATATGTTAACGTTGTTGACAATTCATTTCAATATTCAATGACACGTGTTTATTTATACTTTATATAAAGTTATTACATAGTTAGAATTAGTCCAAATGCAATCGAAACTCACATTGTCCTCCGCCGGGTTAACAGTTCTACATTGTAGTCCTATCGTGACTCGTGCCTTCACTTATAGTATCGCATCCCAAAAAATCTACGACAGTTTCATTATAAACACAATGGATATGTAATATCGTACGTTCGGAACAGACGATCGCGATACAAGGAGGGCGGAAGTGCACGAAGCGCGAAGTGATGTCCCACTGAGAGCGACACGGGACGTTCGTCAGATTCACGGTCGTTGCGACCTGCCGCTCAGATGATTGACTTTGTCCAATCGATTGTACGATATCTATTTACACGTACGCATGAACCGTCGGACGCGCGACGCCGTCGTTTGTATAGGCGTACCTGCGCCGCGGTGACGCCCTTCCCGACATCACATTCAATTGAAACTACTGATTTTATCTTGTCATTATACTACATACAAAATGATATTTTATGTGACATGCAACTTATTGCTAATTTAATCTCAATGATCGATTCTTATGTATGTACAATACGTGGTTTTGATGCACCGTACTTATCCCACGCTCCGTATGTTATTATACATTTGGGTTTGGCTTTGAATAATGTAATAAGTATATTAAGCTCAGTGTATATAAATAAAATAAAATCGAAACAATATTTATGACCCTCGTATAGTGCATCGGTTACGGTCGATTTTGTCTGATAGACTGAATTAAAAGATTGCGGCTGTATGCGAACGAACTACACCTTCCGTTTATCCTCGTTTGCAAACTGCGATGTGTTTCTGATCCCCCAGTGCATGTGATACAATATTCAATAATAACATTAGTTGTGTGTATAACGTCACAAGTTATTTTTTTGTTATTTAGATAATTCAATCGAGTCTTTGGCATTCAAAACTATTTTGATAGTTTTTTGTCTATACTAAAATATATGGAATAGAGTTTTTTTGGAGTAGTTACTTATTATATTTATATGATCTGCAGATTACCTAATAGTTAGTTCCACTAGCTTAATTTCGTATTTCATTCATAAAACATTTTTTTATGACCTTTTGAAGTATAAATTAATTTGTCAGTGATAATTAAATAACAAATATGTAATAAATGTAAAACGAATACTTATTTTTATTATATAGTATTGTTCTATAATGATATGAAAACTTAAAAAAAAAAAACAAACTTTTATTATTATAAAAATGTCCCGGTCTAACTAGGCCCGGTAACATACGGTTTACTACAAAAAATTACAATAGACAACTTACGTCGAACACACAATGCTCGTTAAATGCACCATAGCGTAGCAATAATGTTATTCACATAGTACTTGTTCGTGTCACAGAATTATATTTTAGCAACATTATAAACTAAAAAGTAATTAATATTTCCAAGTGATATAACCGACTAACTGTCTTTGTTGAACTCTACGTATCTTATTTGTCAAGAAATCTGATAAACTATAATTAAATATAAAATATATAATGAGAGCATGTCTAGGAAATATGACTATTTAATTGTTATCGAGATAAAACTGTTTCTATGCACTTAATGTTTCTTATGCGTAATGATTATCGTTATTTCGTGTAGAGGTGTAGTCATCCGAATCGAGTTTTGGAAACGGCAGCCAGTCCTAAAACCTAGTTATCCAGCGCAGGATATATTATATTACGCGAGTGTGTGCACAATCACAGATGCACTTGTTGCCTCACTCTCTAATCAGAGGGGAAGGCAAGCTAAGCCCGGAAGAGGTCAGCCGCAGAATCAAGCTCAAAGCTACGAATCTGAATTTCTGATTCAGTTTAAATGTGTAAATTGCGAAGGTTATATTGGGGGATATTCACCTTATCTTTTCTTTGGTTTTTTGGTGATATCGGTAGGCTCGTCGCAACCCTGTCTGGGTAGGTAACCAGACCATTCACTTACCATTTACTTTCTTTCAAACAAGTTAAATAGTTTCCTCCGGAAACTTAGATTAGGTTGATTGATAGCAATGTAAGTAATGCAAATGTTTCTTGCAATATCATGTACCTTGTCTAATTACTTGTCTGTAGTTTTGCAAAAATTAAATATATCGTCTGACTATTTGACCAAACAATGTTCATTTTACATTTTTATTTAAACTTAATGAATTTTGAGATACACACAGAAAAAAACACACATGAAAATCACAGCCAGTTTATTGTATTATACGTTCACAACAATTAACACATTCCGAATCAACATAATATGTAATAATTGAAAATAATTTACTTTCACAGCTCAAAGTATAAATATATTAACGTCTACATTGCACTTTTTTTTCTTAATCGTAAAAGTCGACAGGATCAAAGTGTTTTATATTTAATTATTATATTAACTAATCGGAGTCGAACATACTTTTTTATGATCGCTTCGAGATATGACATGATCTTGCGTTAAAGTAACGAAAGTGTCATAATCGCAGAACGCTTGTCCTCCGCAACCAGCGATTGGTAGCACAACTCCTGGGCCGCCGCCGTCTGCCGCATACGTCGCCTAATCAATGACATAAATTATATATTTTTTATATAAAAAAAAAAAAACAAAATTTAATGGAATATACAAAATATATTAATCCTTGAATGTTCTTGAATACTTTAATTGTTGGCTTGTAATCAAAAAAAAAAATTAAACAATTAAAATTTATTTTAAATATGATAATTAACACGTGATTTCGACATCGGCCTCTTAGCCAATTTTGTTTTAAATATGTAATACATTCACAACTTACGGTAAAACCGTATTGTCCTGTCAGAATTCTCTTTCTGAGTTCTAAAGATATCGTTGATCCATATTTAGGCTGGTGTGGTTTGAACACCTTCATAGCTGCCATGAATCCAGCTACGTTATTTTCATGTGCTGAATATAGACGTAACTTTGGTTGATCCCATTTGCCCTCGATAGCAGCGTTCGTAGCATTCAATGCGTCAGCCAGAAGTACTCCTGCGGTTGAATCGTTACAGGTCATTACCCTTGACATTGACATTAGAAATAGATTGATTGCCTAAGTAATTGATACAGTTCGTAAAAGTACCGTTGAATTTTTTACCTGATGCCAATCTTATCATTTCACTGGTGTGGTATTCCAATGCGTATTCAATTTTAGTCATTTCTTTTATTTGTGGCATAACGTCATTGGCCCATTTTGGAGCTCTCACGCCAATGTTGGCCTGAAATTTGTTTTATATAAACAATTTTAACATCTATTTACCTTTTGTTTTATGATATCGAGTGTAATTATTTAAAATATGTAAAATACATGGACCATTTCCACTGCAATTCTAAAAATGTATAGTTTGTATGTAATTGTTATATGTTATATACTAACCAGAGTCTGAAATAAGTTATCTAAATAGAAAACATCCTCTGGTACGGATATGTCTGTTCCTGTTTTTATTGTTAAAAACTTAAAGAGACCTTCGTAAGGCTTTAGTTTTTTTTGCACTTCAGGTAAATTGTATACTTGTTGTCTTAGTTCGAGATAACGGGGGCAGTTATAATAATATAACAGCTGAAAAAATATTAAATTATGATACATACATTTAAAAAAATTTAAGTTGTATTAATGATCGCATGACATATTTAATATCAAACCATATCTCTTTGTAATATAGATGATTTTTCACGTGCAGTACACGTGACTTTCAAACTGACTCAATTAAAACCAGTTAAACAAATACTTAATGTAGTCGAAAAAATATTTTGCTTATTCTTTTATTCGTCAAATCAACATTTTTGGTATCGATATTACTGATGACAAACAGTTACAAACCGTTTAATAATTTACAACATAAGATAGTCTTCATACGAGTATACAATATAATACTATTCACGGTTTTATTCGTGCTAGAGGTTACGGCATGTTACACTTACTTTCAAATTAAATGCATCATATAATGCAATTCTTTTTTTTAAATTAATAATTCAGTTGCTGATCTTTCAAACAAAAAATGCTCAGCTATATTAAATAAAAAAATAGTTTTATTTGCGTATTTCCATTTAAGTTTGCTTATTTATTTAATCATGATACTCACATCGTCATCATCATAGGCTAGCGTATCGTAAGGTACGGGTTGCCAGTTGAGGAAAGGATTCCACTTCTGGGCTGGTGGAGGTGGATAAATGGCACTCAGGGCGGTCAACGCTGTCATTTTAGTGCGAGAGAAGTCTGTTGTTCGAACGGAAATTTCATCGGGCAAATATAATTTAGATATGAGGTTGTCATAGCGTTCTCTCAAATATTCTCCAACGAGATATCCTCGCTGTTTGCCTTTCTGTTTAAAAATAAATATATTTTTTGAATCGTATGAAAATTAAATATAATTATTCAAAATTTTGTAATAATAATAGAATTTTCTTTACTTACATTCGTTAATGCTTTTTTCCCGTAAGGAAAGAATATTTTGTCATAATTTATTGTATCTGTTGGAAACTTTTTTAATTCTTCCTCGTCTGGAGTTCTGTCTCCATGTCGAAAAACCTAAGAAAATAAGTTCAAGGATCATAATTTTTATGGTAAAACATTAATATTGTAAAATTTATTTACTATAATACTTATTAATAATTGTATATCTATAAATAATAAAAAGGAACACTTAATTTTTTATTGTAATAAAACATCAAATACGTTAATAATCTTAAATACGTCAAAAAGACTAGGACCAAATAACACTTTAAAAGGACGTACCACAAAAGACATTAATAGCTCGGTGTTGGCTAGCTCGTAGTCTAGCAGATCATACTTGTTATTTGGTTCCAAAGTATGACCCAACGGAAACTTCTTGTGATACTGTTCCTCGCCAGCTCTAACGGCCACGACCATCAAGGATACCATGTATAGCAAATCCATATTTTTATTTCAATAAGCAATTAACGAACATTTATGCGACGTTTCTTATCGGCATTATCTACGCGCGTTCGCGAACCGATTTCGACTGCCGTACTCAGAGCCTCTACTCCATTTATATAGACATAAGTATTATGTACGTTTCGTTAATACGGAGTCGCAAGTGGTTTTTCACATCATCCGACATGTTATATATTAAAAACAATTAACGAAAATCAAATGTCTAATTAAACGATTATTTAACGTTTTCTATTTAAAGTGATATATTTTAAAGAAGCCGGAGGATCTACTAAATTTAATTAAGAAATGATTAAAAACTTTACTAACCCGATTATTGTATATTATTTAGTATTTTTTCAAACCAAAAAGTGGATTTGTTATAGCTCAGATAATAACAGCAAATCTTCGTTTTTGGTTTTCTTAAAGTAAGGGGGTAATCAATGGCTGATTATTTTGCTCGTTTGCCTTTCTGTAATTAAAAATATTGAACACTAATACTGAATTGGTAGACTATAAAAGAGTCTTACTTACTAGTGCAAAATTTCTACTTCATGATTTATATGAAATGATTAAAAATTATGTTCTAAGATTTGTCCCTAAATCGTAAAGTTAAGTAAAATCTCGTAAAATATATATTTATATATATAATAATAATAATAATAAACCTATTCTTAATTCTTTAGATTTCCATTTTTAAATACGGTCAGTATGTCACTAAACCCAATTAGTTGGTAATTATTTAAAACCCTATTAAAATTTTAGTCATTAGTTTATTTTTAAATATTTTGTTCAATGAATATAATTGATAATATTATTAACAAAAATTTAAACATAATTAAAATGTATTAATTAATAAAATATCTACAGGTAAAGTGAGGTACTTTACCTTGTTTGTTTTGGGAAAATTGTAATTAGTCTGGTTTAAGGAAAATCGATTGTACAAAAATTAGGTGCAAGGTTTTTTTAAACATGTATTATCCAGCGATCGTCATCCATCACGCATGACTAGCTTTTCTCTAATAATTTCATGGAAGTTGAATAAAAAACTCTTTTTAAAACTTAAACGTACACACTATACCGTCATTTTATTTATTAAAACATAATATAAAATATTTCGGTATTTTTATACTAAAGTATTAAAGAGGGGTAAAACATTGTTTCATATAATCGCTGCGAGATAACAGCACGTCTCTTATAAGGGTGAGAAACGTTTCGTAGTCGCAAATCGAATTTCCGCCACAGCCTTCAATTGGTAAAACAACACCGGGACCTCCAGCTTCCGCGGCATACACGATCTGTAACATAGGCAGAATATATATATTTGTTGTTTATTTGTTGACATGTAGGTATGTATGTAACTTTGTTAGAATTGAATTATATTTGAGTATGATGATCCATTTAGACTTTCAAGCACGTGTGCTTAATTTGATACAGGAGAAGCCACGGGGCTCGTACTGCTATTATTATTAAACAGCAGTGGGGCACTAATAATAATAGGAGTACGTAGGACAGTTACTGAGAATGATTACATAAACGCATCATTTTCTGATGAGGTTATTTTAACAGTTTGATTGATATTGGTTGTTACCTCTGCTACCCTCGTCTTAAGATTTTTCCCTTTCTTAGCAGAGCTTCTCGATAAGGATCTCCTCATGGTTATGAATTAATTAAGAATTTTAAATTATTAATAATAATCAAACGTAATCATTTAGATATTACCTTATATGATATTATTTATTATTAGATATTATTTAAAATATAATAATAAATAATATCCATTTACTTCTAAGTTTACTTAATCCATTAAAAACTAAGAAATAAAAATAATTATTAAAAATATTAAACCGACTTCAAAATTAGAAACAGTCAGTGAACTAAAATTAAAAAATGTAATATTTTTAAGGACTTGCAGAAAAGAAAAAATAATTCAAAAACAGATTTGTCTAAGATACGTAATTCACACATGCCGACAATTTTTTGAGGTCGGTGCCAGCACTGCCAGCCAACAGCAGACGCTTGTTACTATTAAGTATTTGTTATTTATTAAGTACATTTTTAAGTTTTGTTTGTTATTCTGGCTGGCACTAACTGTTTATAATTTTGAAGTCGGTTTATTTTTTTTATAAAAAAATTATTATGTTCGTTATGCTTGTAATTCACATACATTCACTTCAAACGGGAAATTAGGACTGTTCAAGAATAATTTAATTTCAATCTATAGATTAAGTATTACTAATATTATTATAATATATTTTAATAATAAATTAATCCCAGTTTCAATTGAACAATATAAATTATATTATACTTAATATAGTCACCATTATTCCGTGTTTTCCTGTTTTCACATTCTTTCTAAGTTCTAGGGAAACAGTCGATCCATATTTGGGCTGATGTGGCTTAAATACTCTGGCGGCTGCTAAGAGGGCTGCCACGTTATTTTCATGGCCCGAATATAGACGTAATTTCACTTGTTCCTCGTTTCCGGCGATTGCAGCGTCTATTGCTTCAACTATTTCAGCCATGAGCACACCTAGATTTTTTTTAATTATAGTATTTGTACAAAAATATTTAAATATGAAAGGGACCATATATAGGAAAACACTTAAGGCATAATTTTAGAAATTATTAGAAAAAGGTAAATAAATAATTAGTGCTGATGTAATCACCACATATACCCTCCGTCTCCTATGTTATCAAATATCAGCAAAGTAAATAGATTTTATATCTATTTCTTCGATTTCTAAGAGGCTTCGTTGGAATGAGTCAATATATGGGTTGTTCCCATGTATTGGTCAAATTCTGGATACTGAAAATTTGTAAAGCATCTCTTGCAAGACGTGAGCGAATACGTCCGTCAACCACGTCAACCGATTTCGATGATTATTGATAGTGTATTTGATTTTATATTAATATAATTTGTATGTGTAGAACATACATCAGGGTAAGTTTCGCATAAATTATTGTACATGCAAAATGGTAAAAAAAAAAAAAATATCCCGCTGAGTTACTTTCGCCGGTTCTTCTCAGGTCCGAGGTGCTAAATTCCGAACCAGTGGTAGTTCTATATTGTATAAAGATTTTTGACTTTGACTTTGAAAAAATAAAATTCGTTACGTAGTTGCAAGATGCCATCGAAATAAGACATTAACAAATTATACTGAGAAATATTACCTCCAGATAATCTTATTAAATCATTGTTGTAGAATAAACTAAGGTATTCAATTTTAGTCATTTCTTTAATTTTCGGCATTAGATCATCAGCCCATCGTGGAAGTGGGACGCCAGTGTTATTCTGAAAATAAAATTATTATTTTAATATTATATTTTTTATTTCACGTAAAAACTTGAGCGGTTGAATGTTTTTATTTGTTCGTCCTATACATAAGCTAGAATCTAATATTCTATTAGTTCGTTTGTCCTCAGTTTATATCGATGATGAAATATACCTAAATGTTTTATTGTGTTTAATGTCTATATGAAAATTATTTACCAACCCGTAACAACAGTTGAGATAACTAAAATATTACTGGATAAATAATAAAAATTTCTGAGCTTCGTCATTCGGCAATTAACGGCCTTTGTAAAAAATTGGTCTCGTGATATAAAGTGATTTTATAAAAAAAAAAGTTGATAATAATAGAATTTCCGCTAGTGAATTGGATTAAGTAACAGATTGCTTTATAATACGAAGTAGTATCATACCAATGTCTGGAACAGATTGTCCAAAAAGAAAACATTTTCTGGTGTTTCTATATTCGTTCCTGTTTTAGCGCTTAATTCTTCAAATAAGTTTTCGTACGAACTTATCGCATTGCTTAATGCGGGCACTTCGTAAACGCTGTTTTTTAATTCATCGTACCGTGGGCAGTTGGTGAAATGTAGAAGCTGTGAAATAAATTTGAATGAATATTCACATTAATATCTTCAACTTTTCTTTAATTATTTACGTGAAAACCTCACCTGTTCTCTCCAATTTTTATGTTTTGGAATACATATATACAAATAATCTGCGTATGTAGGTGTACGCGCGAGAGATAAGTAGACTGTATTAAAATAAGTAAACAGGGGGAGTTGTTGCCACGAAATCCGGGCTCTTACTTTCGAAGAAGATCTTCTTGGGAGCGTTCCCTTGGTCTTCACATACTTGAAGAATACAAGCCAAGAGATGGGTGATGTTATTTGTAGGATAGGAGAAGTATAATAGTTTGTTACACTAGCTAACTTTTAAGCGCGACGCACTAACGGTACACACGTTGTCTATACGAGAATCGTACCATGGACAATTTAACGTTTCAATTTATGAATTATTCCTAAATACGCTAGAGAAGGTGTATACAATGCATTAAAGCTTTTTATATCTATATTGTTACTTACATCGTCATTGTCCCATTCCATTGTGTCATATGGTATGGGCTGCCAATTCAATTCAGGATTCCACTTCTGAGCTGCTTGTGGGGGATACATTGCCGCCAGTACAACCAGAGCCGTCATCTTAGTACGCGCGTAGTCTGTCGTCCGTACAGATATCTCATCGGGCAAATATAATTGAGATATGCTATCATTATAGCGATTTCTCAAATATTCACCCACAAGAAATGCACGCTCTTTGCCTTTCTGTTAAATGAAACGAAGAATAGTAACATTTAGGTAGTAGATTTTTGACTATCAATAAGCAAGTGTAAACACTTCTATATTGACTAAGATTTTTGACTTCGACTTGACTTTGACTAACAATACTATACATATATTTATTAAATATTTTCCTACATAAATCAGGTTGCCCTAAAGATATCGGTATTTCATTGATCTCCTGTATCATCTCACACAATGTTTGTGAGTATTTTTGTTTTAGTTTTTGGATGCATTAATTAAGAATAATATATATGTCGGGGAACGACATTTGTTAATACGATCAAGAACTATGCCTCAGTGTTGCTGTCAAGGGGAATTGGATGAAATCGATTTTGAGAAACGGCAACACTGCATTTTTGATGGGGATGTCATGCATTCGTTTTTTATTACGGATTTAGTTTCATGAAAAACTAAAAAGATGTAGGTATAAATCTGTTAACGGTTGGACTGGAGCACCGAGTAATGGAGGATGCGACATATATGAATTGAAAGTTCGGAGAATG
This sequence comes from Vanessa atalanta, assembly GCF_905147765.1. Taxonomy (NCBI): domain Eukaryota; kingdom Metazoa; phylum Arthropoda; class Insecta; order Lepidoptera; family Nymphalidae; genus Vanessa; species Vanessa atalanta. Next base: position 9,502,209 of record NC_061873.1, read on the forward strand.
AAGCCTAATGATTTTAAAAGTATCAAAACATGTATACAAATAATATATATGGGCTAAAAAATGGGCGAATTTCGACCTGATTTGACTGGTACATATTACGATATCCGTAAAAAGGTCGAATTAAAACAATTTCAAAATTATTATTATCAGATACATATATTATACACATATGTTTAAAAAAAAAGAAACACAAAAAGGAAACAACTGTAAAATTGTGCAAAACTTATGACCGCCACCTAATTAATAAGTTAACCTTCTACTGTTCGCTCCAAACATACACATACTTTAGTTTATTGCACGTGTGCGAACTTCTTATAGTCTAAACTTCAACTTACATTTGTGAGTGCCTTCTTTCCGTATGGATAGAAAATACTATCATTAAATTGTCCTGATGGATATTTATCTAACTCTTGTTGATCCGGTGTTCTATCGCCATGTCTGAAAACCTAACAAAAAATATTTACTTAATTAAATATGATAATTTATTATGATTAATTATTTTTATAATGTTAATCTTTTGAAATACTTGTATCTAATTATATTATGTGACATGGAAGTTATTCCATCTCATGTGTACCTACACATGTACACTACACATGTACACATGTACCATTTCTATATTCACATTTTTTTTATAAATAAACCGCATAATATTATACTCATTACAATTCCAGTATTGTAGTATTTATTGTTATAAAGTATAATATGTACATATAAATTACAAAATAATATAAAACCATGTCGCTTATTAATAGTCTGGTGTGCAAGGAGTAATGAGTGCTTTTACAGAATTTTCATGAAAATATTTTTATGTTTCTAATTTTGAGGTACGCACTTACGCCGCTATATAAACGGTGCGTTTCTAGCAAAGCAAAAGCCGCAGAGCAAAATATGTAATTGCATCTTGTTAAAATTCTAAAACGAATCTTTTGCAATTACACAATATATTTTTTTATTGATTTTATGTTCAACTTTCACCAAGAATCTGAGTTGCTATTTTTCCTTTGTTGATGTTGCATCTTAAGCAAGATAAAAAAACAATTAGCGTTATTTTTTTTATTGTTTGATGGAATAATATATGAGCGAAAACGTTATAGTTCCATTATGTTACAAGTAGAATTGGGATACTTACCACAAAAGACAGCACCAATTGATTATAGTCCAAATCATGGTTTTCAGAATTAATCGTATCACTGAGATCTTTTGGTAATTCTTCAAGAATCGGCACCCATTGATCTACTGATGAACAAAAAGCCGACACTATCACAAAACTAAACAAAGGAAACGCTTGCAACATTATGTCGAACAAGATTTAATATCATAATGTTACTGCCTTAACAAGTCCTCGTGGACTGCAAATATACGATACCCAATTCTGTTTATATAGTATCTACCAATATGATTCCGATTTTCGGTACGCTATCAGATATTTCTGCTTCAAAATGCCTACATGCCATGTTTTTACGGTGTATTTTGATATCAATTAAAACACGCGTATCAAATGTACTTTCTTTACACTCTGTATAAGAACTAGTTAATACTGGTAAGATAATTACTAAGAAATGATGACACATATCGTTTATAATACAATATATGTATATTATTAATATATTACTATACCGGTATTTTTTATAAATGTCAGAATTAGCAATCTAAGTCCTTAAGACTCGATCGAAATGATGCAATCTATCAAAAAACTAGATTGTTATAATATCCGGCTATAAAATACTAGTTATTACAAATAAATAAAACAAAAGAAGATTAAAGTAACGAATATTCAAAAATGAATCCTTGTAATTTTAATATAATATTGTATTAAATATATTGTATTCAACGCATTTTTTAATTAATGTAATTCCAACATACTAGTCTACATAACAAACATTTATACCTATAGACACGTCTTGGGTTTAAGACTTTCTCGTATGCCGTGACGGCAAACGGCATGCTCTCAGTCGAAATGTGAGTGTGTGTATATTATAAGTTACACTTCGGTGTTACTTATAAAAATAATGTAACTTCTTGACTGCGGCTTCGCTCGCGTTTTAGTGATTGGTCGACAGGTATTAGGCATATGTAGTAATTAGGAATTAGTAAGTAATTAAGAAGGACATACATACAATAAATTTTATCAAATTCGATTCAGTGGTTTGGCTCTGAAAGAGCAACAGACAGATACACAGACAGGCTGCAGTTACTTTTACATTTATTATATTAGTATGGCGAAAAATATACTTGTTTTAGTAACGGTACTCTTTTCTTGTATTTTTTTATAATTTATTGTTTTGCTTAAACTATTTTTTTTTCAGTAACCAAGCATCACTTTCCTTGTTTAAGATTTGCCAGGCGTCTTGTGGTGGATATAATTACTATTAACGTAACATTAATTTTATACTTGATATTAATATCGCTACAGTTGTCTATGTGTTCATTAATAAAATGGCAGTTGGGTTTTTTTTTTCAAGGTTTATTATAAAGATTTATAAGTACTTATGAATTTTATTAAAGTAGTCTCCTTTTTGTTATTTAAAAAATATACACATAAATGTGATTATAATTTTAAAAAATCGAAAGGCTATCTGATCATTATTTTTTTTTTTTACAGGTATGACAGACGTCCATTATAACGAACAATCACTCCTGGATCAACTGATGTTGTGCACAGAGTACGTTGATAAAGCAGAGCGATATGAACTTCTAGGACCCTTGTACCGACTTGTGATTCCGATATACGAGCGAAGGAAGGATTATCAAGCGCTCCTCACATGTTACCAACATCTTACCAAAGCTTACGCTAAAGTCATCGAAGTCACCAATTCGGGAAAAAGACTTTTGGGTAGATTCTATCGAGTGGCCTTTTTCGGAAAAGCCCACTTCGGCGATGACGAAGAGGGCATAGAGTTTATTTACAAGGAACCAAAGTTGACGTCACTGAGCGAAATCTCAGAAAAACTTCAAAATTTCTACGAGCAAAAATTCGGCGCTGACTGCGTCAAAATGATAATGGATTCGGCGCCGGTAAGGAAATACGAATTGATTAGACCGGTACTTGAGATTACTTAGATTGGTTATTAATATTGACATTGATTTTGGAGGTCGAACTCAATTCTGCGAATGCGTAAAATTCCCAATTCCCCAAATTGAGTTTAGAAAAAATCTACAAATACGAACATTCGTTTCAAAAATGTAATACTAAATTTAGAATTATTAATTTCCCAAAAAAAAACTATTAACACCTATGTCATATTATTATAAAATTATAAAGAATATACTTTCTAAGATTGCCAAAGAAATATCATCCGTTCGAGGTAGAAATTAACTAAAATAAAGAAAACGATTCTATAATTTTCGTCTATCGAAATTGCAAAATTAGTAATTAGTTATAATTGCTTTAAAAATATTTACTTATTTTTCGTATTAGATTTACTTTTTTAGAAATTGCTAGGGATGGCTTAAGGAATGGAAAGTTCATTGCTGAACAAAAATAATTTACATAATATGAAAACGTTTGATATTCATAAGTACCAATTATTTTTCATCTTCATAATGAAGTAACGATTACTTAACAGTTTTAAAAATCTTGCAACTGAAATTAAACCAATTCCACTCCACCAATTAATATAAAATTTTACACACACTTTTGGTACTTTTTGAATAGACGAAACTATTACTTTATGTCTACTTGTACTACGTGCGTTTTGGGTTCTCTTGGCGTTGGTTATATGTATAATGTATGTTAATATACAGGTGAACCGCGATGAGTTAGATAGCAAGCTGGCGTACATCCAAGTCACGTGGGTGCGCGCATCGCCCGAAGGAATGTCAGCCACACACTCCGCAGGAGAAGGTTCCTTCGACCGGGTCCATAACGTCAGACGTTTCGTCTTCGAGACTCCCTTCACCAGAGACGGAGCTGCACGTGGGCCCGTACATCATCAAAGACTACGGCTTACCCATCTCACTGGTATGATATGTCATAATTTGGATACACGCTTTGTATTAATGCCTCGTTACAAACCTTAGTAGAATCCGAGAGATTTTATTGAGAGATTCAGTAAAGAGATTTGTGTCTGTTTTATTTTTATAATTACATAAAAATTACGTGCCTCAGACTTGTATTCATATAGGATTATAAATGACATCATCATATCATATTATTAATAAATCGTGTAACATTATATATAATACCCTTGTTTTCCTTATCTATGCATGAATTAGAATTCATATGATATGAATATAATAATTTTATTCAAACAAAAATGGATATTGGGCAACTATTTGGGATTGGCTACCGATTGACTGATCAAGACGGAAGATGGCACAAATATGGTTTAGTTTCATAGAGAAGATTTATATACTAATATTAGCCACTTTGTTGAAACAGGCCCCTAGATCTCGCTGCATTATCAGCTTCTACACCGTTCAACTAATCGTTATGACAATATATTCACTGATCTAATCTGTACTAATATTATAAATGCGAAAGTAACTCTATCTGTCTGTCCTTTTGCTTCTTGCTCTTTCACAAGACTCTGAACCAATTTTATGAAATTTGGTATGAAGGAAGTTCGAACCCAAGAAAGAACATACGCTTCGTTTTTAATCCTATCACCTGAAGACCAATCCCTAAAACGCGAATGAAGTCGCGGGCGCCAACTAGTATAATATAACTAGGTAAAATACAGATTGTAATAAAATATGTTTAAACAGCTGACAGTTGGTTCCCGTATGTAAAGCGTCGCGTGCCGGTTATCGAAACCCAAGTAGAAGAGAAAAGCCCCATAGAAGTCGCGGTTTCCGAGATGGAAAGTCAGGTGGGCGAGCTAGCGGAAATCGTCAACGCTAAGGCGCCAGACATCAAGAAACTGCAACTCAGGTATACTCTTATAGGAACATTGTAAATGTCAAACTTGGAATATAAAACGTTAAAATATGAACTAAAGTATCTTGCCGTCGTAAAATTGTTTACTAAGCAATAAACGCTTTAAAGTGATTTCTTATAGAAGTTCTCATCACACAAAAATCTGATATTTGAAATTCGACTTTAAGAGTTTCAATTTAAAGTATTTTTTACAAGTCGTACGTAGTCGTTCATACTTAACGTTTTCATTAAAACCCACTATATATAAGAATAATTTAATAATGTCATTCGCTCCTATTTATATACACGATTAAATACTTCCTACAACGAACAATAAATGTTAAAGATAATCTACTAATCCATATAGGTAATATTTTTTTCAGATTACAAGGCAGCATATGCGTGCAAGTAAATGCTGGTCCATTGGCATATGCGAATGCGTTCCTAGACCCAACGTTAGCTCCGATGTATCCAGATGATATGGTCGACAAATTAAAGGCTATATTTAAGTAAGTACTTTTGAAGAATTTAAATGAAAATTTGTTTAAATTCCCAGCAAGAAAAATAATTTATGTCCCTGAACTTGAACGTGAACTTACTTTTTCGTTACCTTCTTTCAGGGAATTCCTGACAATTTGCCACGCGGCTCTGCAGTTGAATGCAAAATTAATAAGCTCCGACCAGGTGACGTACCAGGAAGCTCTCGAATCAAACTACTATAAGCTAAGCGACTCTCTCTCCAGCATGCTGGGCCAGCCCCTGCAGGACATACTCGTCAATGGAAACCTCAGTACTACTGTCACTGGGGTCGAACTCGATTCAAGCAATGCTTAAAATATTAAACTACTATCGATATATATATTACCGATTTAAGTATAAAAAATTGAACTAATTTTCGAACGATGCCAGGCATTTTGCCAATTATCGAATCATGAAAATATAATTTAGCCAAATAAATCTTAACCATACTTGGAAAATAATATAACTCGGTAAAGTATGTACGGCTATCATAATATAGAAATAGGTACGCACGACTTTATATTCCTTTTTTAAATTATGATAGTTTGTAATAAATTAAACCTCTTTAACAGTACGTGATATTAACGTACAATTTTGCTCTTTGTCTATGGATAAACAAAACTTTTTGGCGTATTACCAAAAAATATATCTCCTGTAGAGTCATAAATATTCTTTAATTTATTTAGGCCTATTAATTATCAAGCGTATTATAAAATTGCTATCAAGACATTTTATTAAATAAAGGTCTGCATATAATCTCATTTTTATAAAAGGTAATTTTTCGATAAACTTTTAGCTAGGATTTCTATAACTCTAAATGATATCTCTAAGATTGCTCTTTAGTTTCGTAGCCAGTTAGTTAGCAATCGTTAAGAGTATTGTTCAATTATAATATAATTATAATCTCAAAATTAATTTATATATTAAATATTCATACAAAATACGAATCTTAAATTAAATTTATATTGAATTTTTTATAGGCGAATTACCATGAAAACTATTTATTAAATTCCAACAGACATGATAACAGTGAACAATTCATAAAGAAAAAGTTAGTACACAAAAAAAAACTGAACAAACTATACAAGTCAATTACAAGATCCTTCCTGTTTGTAAACTATTACTTACAAGTTAAACGAAGTATTTCGTTACTATAACAAAATTATACAGGATGAATATTTCTACTGGGCTAGCATGGCTAAATCCGAAACTCTAACGGATAGCAAAAAAATACTCCAAAGGAAGATTTGTTAGACCTGATTTTAATGAAAACTAAAACTGCATCCTAAAGTTTTTTTATTAGACTTTTCAAGTCAATGTTTCTAGCCAATACAATAAAAATTAATTCAGTATTTGATTTTATTGATTTTTAAAAAATCCAATGATGTCGTTTAAGTTTTCATTAAAATAAGGCCCGAGATTCCTTTGAGTTTTTTTTCTCTCTCTGATATAATACATCTCTAATATAATATCCCATATCTGATCTATACAAAATAAGTTGTCTGTATTTTACATTATTTTAAGTAACAAACAAACATATACTATATCATTATAGTTATATACAATGAAAAGTGTGATTAGAACGTTTTTTTTTGTGACTTATATGATATTATAATAGACATCTTCCTTATAATCGCTATCGAAGAATAATACCGCCTTATTTGTACAAACATGACAACGGCAATAAAAATAATTAATTAGTTTGTATCCCAATATTATCAGGAACTCTATAAATGAGGTGTTGCCATATATATAAAAAGAGTGATACGAAATCGTTGCTAAAATCCGATTTAATCGTACCAAATTCCCTCCGTATTTTGACCTTTTATCTTTACTAAGACGTAGCAAAATCAATTACAACTTTATATAACTTGTCCCAAATTTATAAGTATTATGTATAAATAACTAAATAAGATTTAAAGTTCCTTTCTTCGATTTCAAACTTACCTTATTGAAATATGTCACCTATTTATCATGAATTTTGAAATACAATCATTACACTTATGTAGATAGAAATATACTTACACATTAATATGTATATCGCTCAACCAAAATGTCGTACCTTTCCTAAACTAGTTATAATTCATGACCTCTGTGACACCTAGCCACGATTACAAAGATCTTTGATTCGTTTCATAGACGAAGAATGGACTTAGAGGGCGGAAAAGTTTGAAAGTGATCTGTTGCTAAGTTCTCTGACTATGAATTCTCTACTCGTTCTTGAAATATGAACACGCAACGTATGTCACGCTACCTACATTGCTGTAGATATCATTACTTACTATAATAAACATGCGTTAATGAATATCTAACAGTTACAACTGAGCATTCTCCTATAAATAAGCTTTTTTTAGATTTAAAATTTTCTTACATTTTATACGTATTCAATATATGCAAAGCATAAGATAAATATTATTAAAAAATATAATATACCGGTATATTAAGTTATTTGCAGTATCAATGTTTGCATTGCTAATTTTTCAAACACACTAAAAACAGACGCTTTCAAGAAACATTATCACGTGCGCAACTAATAAGTTAAATAATTGTTTTTTTTTTTTTTATTAAAAAACTGCGATACCAATTTTTATTCGATCTATTTAAAGCCATGTATTTGTAACAAATAGGAAATGAGAAATGAATATCATAATAGTTGTAATTTAATTTTTAAATTTAAATACTTTTTAGTACAAGTTGATGTTCCGTTTTAATTTTATGAGAAGTTTAATGTCAGTGTTTATTTATTGTGTTGTTAGTATTGGTAATTATGTTACATATTTCTATTTTTTTAAAGTAATATATTCTCATTATAATTGCTCTTCTCATTCCAGTTTTTTTGTAACATTATCATAAATATCACAATAATTATTGTAGTAGTAATATAAAATTGATAAAACATTGTAACCTAATTAGACAACTTTAAAAAAATAATTTTTAGTTTGATAAAGATTATCATATACATTTTTCCTATTTAACAACTACAAGATAACTGGTAACATTTTTTCATGTTAGTTGGTAATTTTCATTTATAAAAAAAATTTCAATATAATTACTATATAAATGAAAAAAAAAATAGAAATGAAATAATTTTGTATAATTTCATGTAATTTCAAAGATAACAGTGTTTTTAAAATTATTCAATAGTATGAATAATTTTAATGTGTAATAATTGTAATGAAATGAACTCCCAAATTTTTTTCTTAAAGTAAATTTATAATAATAAAAAGTATCTGCTATATACAGTGCTAAAATATTTTCAGTTAAATCCACAGTACTAAAACTATACATTAAACTTGTTATAGTTTGTAACAAATTTTAAAATGACATTTAGATCCAAAGATTCATTTGCTGTATGTTTTTGTTCAAAATATTTTAATAGAAAGTACAAAATCAGTTTACATTTTGCTTAACAATAGTCTGGTATCATAGTTGATACACAGTTACTTTATTGAATACCTATTTGCTTTATACATTGTGTTAGATAAAGTACTTAATAACCTATTCTTTTTTCAAATTTCTGTATTTGAATTATTATTATTTAAATGGGAATTATCAATATACTATAGATAGGTGCGCCATAAAGTGTATAATTAATTGTTTTATGTACTCGGTAGTAATTTTTACAATGTATCTGCACAAATTAATATAAATCAAGGAATTTGTAACTTGATCTGATTTGTAATCTGGATTTGCTGTTTTAATACATTTATAAGAATAGTGAATGTTTTTTATTTACTACTTACCAACAACAAGAGAATAGTACAGACTGGTAACAGAATAGAATGATTATTTAGGGGCACGGTATTGCCCCCGCCAAGATGAACCAAGCGAAGCGTATGGGCACTACCGACCTTTTCTAGAAGCGCTTCGTCGTTTTTTTGAACCCTTATAACTTGGGTTTGGATTATATCCGATAAACAAAATTCTCGGGATATGTTGTCAATAGCGAACTTGATAAATATACAAAGTTTTAATTGCACTGCTCTTACACTTTCGATTTTATTGATATCTGAAAAACCCTGATTTCGCCACTGACTCACTGATGATCAGCAAAATTTTTAGGCTATTTTCTTGTTCTAAGCTAGTATAGCTTACATACCAAATTTCAGCTTTTATGATACAAAGAACAAAATTATAAAACTTATAACTTTTAACCTTCAGCTCTTTAAACTATGAGATGGAAGTTTGTATGAGACTTCCGCTATTTTGATATTTTATTTGATATAAATGATAATAAAAAATAAACTCCCAAAAAAGAAAAATAAACTTCTCACTTTATATACTTTGAAATGATGTATTTGAAATAATGGCTACAGAACGATTTTATTAATCTTTTGAATACCTATTCACTAAAATTTAATACATGGTAATCCGTTCTCGTTTCAAGTTCATGTTCTCCGAGTAATATTATTGTTATTATTATTTACGATATAAGTAGCAAACGAGCAGGAGACTCACCTGATGGAAAGTGACTACCATCGCCCATGGTCATCTGCAACATCGCCGGGCTTGCAGGTGCGATGCTAGCCTTTAAGACAATTTGTTCGCTCTTTTCTTGAAGGTTCCCAAGTCGTATCAGCTCGGAAAAAACTGGTTACACAGAGAAGTTGTGCGAGGCAGAAAATGCCTTAAAATTCACGCTGTTGTGGATATTCGAAGATCAAGGATGGTGTGGGTGAAACTTGTAATTTTGACGCGATGTCTGAAGGTGAAATTTAGAGATTAGATTAATCCAAACAATTCCTTGGAACATTCCCCTGAAAAATGCGGTAGAAGAGGCAAAGTGATACAACGTCTCTACGCAAATCCAAATGATCAAGCAGGTAGGAAAGGGCTTGATCGTTGATAATTCAAGCCGCTCTGCGTTGAATACGGTCAAATGGAAGAAACTGAAGAGCAGTATTCCACGTGAGGCCGAATTAACCCCTAGTACAGCCGATTAGGCGATGAGCCGACGTGAAGTACCGTCTTGCCTTGCTGAGCACACCCAACTTTTTGATACCAATTTGGCTGTAACTTCCAATTGACTGCGGAACTAAATGAGATTTAAGAGATCAACGATAAGTATTCCAATACTAGCTGTAGCTGGCAGCAATGGGAATGTTCTCAAATCGTGGATATACGGCAAATGGTGATTTTTTAACGATTAACGCGTAAACATGTTTCTTTTTGGGGTTGAATTGAAATATTATTGTCCAATTTATCCATTTAATCAAATTAAAGCTTGCTTTTAACAATTATTTTTATAACTGTTTTATTTTTATGAATTTGCATCGCGAATTACATCTTTCATTTTTTTCTTATTATAAATGTGTTAATTTATAACATTTGAAAAAGGTAAATAGGTACAATAAATTATCTATTTACATTTAAATTCATCTGATTGTTGTTCTGATATTAGGATTGTTAGCCCGAATTGCTCGAATTAAATATAGCAATATTTAATTTGAGTAAATATCTAACGACAAACAGATAATATCTAATTTTATAAAACCTAATTTGTATACATTTTATATTTTTTGAATATAATTCACTTATAAAAATATATCTCTAGCTTTTCAAAATATTTTAATTTTATTTTATATTTAGGGAAAAAATTTTGGAGGCTGGCAGCTCTGCCGTGTGCGTCGGAACTCGGAAGTTCACTGCAAAATAGAAATAGATCACGAATCACGATTCATGAACTTATTATTTGTCTTATCTATGTATTCGTATTGCAGTATTGCTTCTCAATTCACAAAGAAAACTTCACCGCAATTTCGATAATAGCGTTTAATATTTGTTTTATTTTTTTTGTAAATCCAATTCAATTTCTTGCCAAGGACATGGAAGACGAATTAGAAGATAGGGTTTTACACCAAACATACGTTTCGTTTATGAAAATCTTTTCGCGATTTACAAGTAGTGTTGCGTTTGACACTCCAGTGAGCTATTTATGGAAAATGGTGCGACTTTATTTACTGCGATCAGAAGTGCTAGTGTTCACCTTAGGGATAATTATATTCTTTATGTATCTTCAAACAATTGGATTATGGAGTCGAACCCTATTAAGCAGATTGTCACAGGCTATGAGTCCTATCAGTGCTGTTCAGCGTATGAAGTTAATGGAAGGCTCTGACGCCGATAAACAAAGCTGGGAACTGAAAGGTTCCTCAAGTGCAGCTTATGCAATCAAAGGCCGGAGAATGCACATGGAAGATAAATTTATTATTAACGAAAACATAAATAATACCGGCATTTCATTGTTTGCTATTTTTGACGGACACGGTGGGGAATTCGCAGCGAATTACGCTAAAGATCATCTTATACAAAATCTTTATAACAAAGTTGTAGAATTAAGTGCTTTCAAAGAAGGCAAAACAGTCATCACTCCTCAAAGGGATAGTCCCGAAGAAACAAAGAAAGAAGAAACTGTTAGTGTAGAAAGAAAACCAAGTTTTAAAAAATCTGCTAGTACCGCTGATGATACATCTATAAAAGAGATTACAGACCCCGACCTGCTGGCACAACTCTCTAAGGCGAGACCAATAATTACAAGAGAAGTTAGACCAGTTAAACCCATAAAAAACATTGCTGTTCCACTATCAAGTTATATGGATAAGGGAAAGATAAACTATGGTAAATTATTGACAGATGAGGTCCTTGCTGCTGATAGGCTTCTAGTAGAAGCTGCAAAGCGATCTATGAATGTTGCTGGAACTACAGCTTTAATTGCTGTTCTAGAAGGCAACTATCTGATTGTAGCTAATGTTGGTGATTCGAGAGGAGTTATGTGTGATAGCCGTGGTAATGCCATTCCTGTGTCATTTGACCATAAGCCACAACAGGTAAGAATAGCATAAAATCTTACCTATATTCAAAAAAAATATATATATAAATTACAATATCTATCATATTTGTAATGAATTATATTTCAATAATATATATTAAATATATAAAAAATCTAACCATTTATTTTTCTTTGTGAAAGGTGCGTGAACAGAAACGGATTGAAGCTGCAGGAGGTTACATTGCCTTTAATGGAGTATGGAGAGTTGCAGGCATTTTAGCAACGTCTCGAGCTATGGGTGATTATCCTTTAAAGGATAAAAAATTTGTCATTGCCGATCCTGATATACTCACATTTAACCTTGATGACCACAAACCAATGTTCTTAGTATTAGCATCTGATGGCTTATGGGATACTTTTACAAATGAAGAAGCGGTAAAGTTTATAAAAGAAAGATTAGATGAACCAGACTTTGGAGCCAAGAGTTTAACACTGCAAGCCTATTATAGAGGATCTGTTGACAATATTACAGTTTTAGTGATTAATTTTCTAAGTAGTCAACACTCGATGCAATAACCGTTTTAATTCATTAAGAATTTTCTTTTTGTGTAGCTGATCCACAAAGAAAATATTTTATGACAATGTACAATACAAAAACAATCTACTGTGGTATTATTGGACTTATGAGCAAAGCATGTATTATGAAAGAAACCTTTTTGGTTTGTATTTAATTGAATGTTTGTTAATTATCAAGTGAGGAAATAAAGTCCAATTGAAAAGACAACCTTTTTACAGATAATACAAATATGTTTTTTAAAAATTTACCATTTTAAAAATCATAAAAATTCATTACATAATTTTATAATATAATAAATGTTGTATTATGTGTATATATTTTAATATTAAAATTTGATAAATATGTACATACATGTCTACTAGGGATAATAAATTGTATTTTTAATGTTAACAAAATATCATATTTTTAAAATTGAAAGTTGAAAACTATTTGTGTGGTTGTGATTGTTCCTTCAAAAATGACATGTTCGTAATTTTTATGCATAATTTATATTTAAGATCAAGTTTATTGTGTACTTAAAATATTACAATTATTTAGACATTGTTCAACAAATTATCGCCTTTTTAAAATACTGTTCACCAATCTTAAATGTAATCACAATTTTAGTTTATGTCTGGCTAATAATCAGGTTATAAAAAAAAAAAAAACAAAAGGCAGTTGGATATATAACTATCATGTAGTTTCTTTGTCAATGTCACAAAAATATGAAATCCAAAATAAGAAAAGATATTCTAACTTGCTAAATGGGGAAAAATGAATATAATATGTTTTAAAAACAAACTAACAATTGTTGAAAAAGGTAAAAGTCATCATATATAGGAAATCGATGGACTCCTTTAGATAAATTCCTTTGATAAAATGTCAAATAAGCTATTTGGTTAAATAATATTGAATCTTGCCATCTGAGTGAAAACAAATACGTGAATATATTTATAATCATATTGTGTATACTATATGTAAAACATTTCTATTATAATGGCCTGTTAACATTGGGTTAGTACTTATTTGCTTTTTTTCTTAGTTATTGTCATCATATTTTAAAATTAGAATTACAAACAATGAAGATCCTTTTAATCAATTGATATTTTTAATGTTTCTGTTACATTTATGCAAATCCAAGAATGCATTTTTATCCAAGCTATATTTTTATTTAAATGCTCGTATAGTTTTGAATAAGTTTACTTTTACCTTTGGTGCTAGTCATTAATTCTTCACTATTTTACACATTATACATAATCCTAATTTAGTGCAATATGAGTGAATAGAGAATAAATTCTACTTTATCTAATGTTATAGACTAAAATATCAAATTGATGTTGTATACTGGTAAAAATATTTTTGTATCCTAATAGAAGTTACCTGTAATTTGGTTATGCTAATTAATGTTTTTAGTATAAATTTACTCCTTTGACTTCGATATTTATTATTATCATCTAGTTGGCTTTTATTAACTTGAGTGAAAACTATGTAAAATATATTATACCACTTAGTTTTTGCCAAAATATTAACAAAATTTGGGGCCAAATTATTCTATTCTGTTTATTTTTCATGAAAACTATAAATTTCGTAATGATGTGTTGCGTTTATTAACAAGTTACTTTAAGTTTATTTATATTTGCATTATTTAAGCTTGATTAGCATTTTAGCCCGCCTTATGATTGAGTTTGTTCCTTTACATATTTATATTTTGTTGTATTAAATGTATTGTATGAAATAATTTTAATGTTAAACATTTTTTATTAACACATACATACATACATACACAGGTACTAAATAGAGTTCTTCATAAAATTTTCTCTATTGATACTCATGCCAATTAAACAGTTTAAACTTTACAAAACTTAACAGGCGTAAACCGTTTTAAATATGTACCTGCATGTATTTATGATTCTATAAGTCTATTGTATTTGAGTGTCTAAAAATATTAGAATTTATGAATAGTAACTTTTTATATGTGAAACATATGCAGGTGTAATAAAATTAAAATTTATCCTATTCAGTCTTTCACTGTACTGGTGTACCACAACCACACACTCTTTTATGATACATAATCAAGTATTATTTTAGGTTTTCTTTTTATTAATTGGTATATATGCCAAAATATTTTTAAATAAATTTTATCATTACTGTCTGTATGTCATTGGTATCTTTTCATTTAATTATTGAGAGATTATTGTGAAATGGTTTTAATTATTGAGAGATTATTGTGAAAATGTTTTTTTATTTAATTACATGAAATGTCTTCAGTAAGAGAGATTAATTAATATCATCATCAATCAATCATCAATGCAAATCAAATCAAGCATCAACGTGGAACCTAAATTACAATAAAAATCAATTGTAACTTAATATTTATTAATATTATAATATTCATTTTAAAATTGAAGTTATGTAGAAAGTCATCAATAAGACAGTTTTTCAATTTTAACAATTAGACATTGTTTAACAAAAAAAGGATCCAATCCACAACAATAAAGTTTAAGATATTTCACCTTGAAACTAACGACATATTTATTTATTGATTATAAAACCAAAACGCAATATCGGCTTGTTTTATTATATAAAATAAAAATATCAAGTTATTATATTTTTGAATATATATTTAGTTTTTATTTTCTGTGTGTTGTAGCTGATTTGGAATGGTCATTTGGTGCTCTTTGTCATTAAATTATTATATCTTTATAAAGCTCGTATATATTTACTGAGCCTCGAGTAATATGAAATCTGTATGTTAGTATGCTGACATACTCAATTTTGGTATTTTTGTGGTTTGGCTCCTTATCATTAAATAAGGTCTTAGTACCTAGATAAATTATATATATTATGAAAAGATTAAAACTGAAAATACTTAAGACTTAATTGTTGCGAACAATTGTACTTGTTATATTTTAAATTTTAGCTGCGAAACGCGAGTAAATTGGGCGGACCTAAGGCAGTAATACATATTATCTTGCCTATTTACACCATGACTAGAGTTGGCAATAAGAAGGTATAGCATAAGCATTCGAATTGTGAAAATTATTCAAATCTACAAATCCAGGAGCTTATTTATATAATATTACACGTCATTTTAATATTTCAAAAGGCACTGTAAATCAGAACTGCTTATAAAATATAGCAATATTTATTATTAATATTTTCTTAGGCACAATAGCTTCAATCTATATTGATTTTTACCAGTGCGTTATATCGAGTAACATTTAAATTTCATACAGTGATCAATAATGGTTTGATCGTATCATTTCTACAAAAAATTCATTCCATAAAAAAAGAATCATTTAACATAAAAATTATCTACATACATAAAAAAAACTAAAGAACACAAAATGCATTTGCACTGCACTCAAACATAAATTGTGAAACAAAAACAAATTTCATTGTGATGATAATTAACATATATATTATTCTCGTTGCTTCAAAGGATCTCGAATTCATCATCTGAATCATCAAACTGCCGATCCACTTCCTCAAACTCTGAAACGATAAAAATACTCATTAATAGAAATCGAACACAAATAAAATATTGAATAATACCTGTTCCACATTGTAGGACTAGTATCATCATAAAGACGCTTAATATGACGCTCGTGCACAGTTACATTCTAATATATTATGTATTTCTCATATTTTTTCTCATTAAATACCAAAAAAGTGTAACTTATATCATACCAAGTTACTGAAATGGTTTTTATTCAGTAAACAGTCTTTCAACAATACTACTATGAGATGAGAATTTCTAACTTTATAAAAATACCTGTGAAAAGTGTGGTGTTCTGCAAATCAATATCGTTAATACTTGGTCCCCAATGAGCAGGTCGCTTTTCACAAATTTCAAATAGAGGTTGGCTTTCTTGCATTAATTTATTCTCTATTGTTATGCATAACTCATCAAAATCTCGTTTCGTTCGACAAAGGAAGCACTAAAAAAAAAAATCGCAACACGTAAATAAACTTGCAATAACAACAATTGTGAAATATTTATAACAATAAAATGTTTAATTAATCCAGTTCACTTTTATCAGTGGAATAAAATTCCCATTTTAACATGTAATTCTTCCATCAAATTTATTGTATAAAAGTGGCGGTAAATCGAGTCTAAATACCAATAATAATTTGAATTACTATATGTATACCAAATAAAAAGAATAGTTAAGGCACAAACATCACTTACCACAGCAACCGAAGGATCCATGGAGAGCATAGGTATTCTCGAAGCATATTTACAATGATATGTGCAATCCATTTCCTTCTGTTCATCTGTTATTTTATTCTGTAAATATTAAAGACTTAAATAATCAGAAAAACATTGCTTATAATTAAATAAGGCTGAAACACGGTTATATTTTAATCATCTCAGATTATATACTAACTTTGACAAACAACCCATCTGAGTAAAGTTTTTTTTGCAATATCCTATTTTTATTGTATAATAAAAATCGATATAGTTTACATACCTCAACTAAGCCGGACCGTTGTGTTGTGTGTGGATCTAAGTACACAACTTCATCGCCAACACAACCTATAAGGTACAGAGCCTGGTTGGGCTTACCGCCAATCACACCAACTGATTGCGGCGATTGGAAGCAAATCTATAATAAAAAATTTAGTTTGTTAATAAGTTATTGGCTTATATAGCGTTCATTTTTAAGATAATGTTTAAAAAACTGAACAACCTAAAATTGATATACATAATAAGAAGTTTAAGCTTGCTTCATTCCAAATTTCATCATTTATTTATTTTTATGGTATAGGTTAGCGGACGAGCATATGGGCCACCTGATGGTAAGTGGTCACCACCGCCCATAGACAATGACGCTGAAAGAAATGTTAACCATACCTTACATCGCCAATGCGTCACAAACCTTGGGAACTAAAATGTTATGTCCCTTGTGCCTGTAGCTAAACTGGCAAAAGTAATTATTTATTAAACTTACTAAAATGATATATATCAAAGTAATTACAAAATTATATACCTTTAGTCCATCAATATATACAGGGTTGATTTCGCTTAGTCCAAGTCTAAGAGGTACTATTAATAACAGTGGCATCCAATCTGACACAATAATATTGTCTGGGTTATTTGATGAGTCCCCTCTGTCGTTATTCACAATGCATTGTTGCACTGGAATCAAAATTAAAAATTTTTAATTTTGCAACAAGTATACTAGTGCTATTAAAATTTAATTCCCAATTTACCAATATTAAAGGTATATTAGACGAATATAAGAGTTCTTGTTACCAACTCATCCATAAAAAGGTATAGTAATTTTGTTAGTGGCAAAGAATCTGGATGGATTTTAATTTATATGCATAAATAATCAGCTATGTCTCATCAAGTGTGAGTCAAATACACCTACAAATGATGATCCAAGAAATATATTGTTTTTATTATATAATTAAATCTTTTATACATCCAGGTTACTAATACTAATTATATGTTTCATTATGCTGAACATATTTAAAATAATTTAGCAGTAAATTTTATTATATTTGTCTGTCAATAAATTATAGATAATTTTTTTACCTATTAATTTATAACACTAGTATGATTAAGATAAAATGTTTTAAAATAACTACAGTGTATACACAGATAGTAGTGTGTACTTACAGATATCTTCTTTAACAACAGTATTATCTAATGCAACATGGATGACCAGGGAACTCCATTTATCATATACAACTAGTTTTCTGGAATATATGCATTAAAAAGAATTATATTAGTTTAAAACACTTAAATATATTAATTAAGCATATAACAACTTTGATATAATTTAAATATATATATATTCTATGTATAGTTTTTGATATTTTCAACTAATAATAAATAATTACATATTTAATAAATTGGAGTGATATTATGTAATTAGTCCAATGACTTGTGTAAATAAGATAACTTTTGAACTATTTGTTCCAAATGTAATAAGCATTTAATTTTAGAAAATTTGATTACTTGAGCACTTGTGCGACAGTATTGGGTCCGAACCATTGACCAACTTCCTTTCCTTCACAAGCCCCCATCAATGCAACCTGATGAATTGAATATGGTGCTTGTTTCCTTTCTTCAAATCTTTGAACTATTTTTAAATATGTTGGATCTCTAAAAGTTGACAAGTATAATTAATTTCTTTTTTTTTAAATAATTAGTAATAAATTGGCATTACAAAAATCACCTTGTTTCTGGAGTCCATACCCAATCTGAGGATAAATGTATTCTCACAAGAGCTACTCCAAGTACCATCTGTCCACATCGTAACATACAACCCCATCCTTTGTCCGACGTGAGACCCTCATCCCCTATAGGGACAAATCCTTTTCTATATGTACACCAGATGATGGAACTTATATCACGCCTAATTCGGTCTAGATCTGAAAAAAAAGTCTGGTTATTCTTACAATTCTGGGTCAACAAAAAGTTAATTAGGATATTTTACCTTGAACCGCGCTGTATTTTTTACCCAGTATCCAAACATTGTCTTTTGTTTTAGGAATATCATCAGGTTCAACGTTATTTCCATCAGGCGAAAGGTAGCATATATCAAACATGGCATCCATGTTTGAGCATATTTTTTTTACAATAACTTACTGTAATAGATTATATGTACAAATGAACGTTAACAGGATATAACTTAACAAAACAGCTGACAAAGAAAGCAACTTCAGAAACAAATCACGACGTAGATAGAATACTGTTTATTATTATGTTTTGTAAACATGTCATTGCAGCTTGTCCAACGTCACAAACTGTTGCAATGCAAATTGCCAGCTACTTAAATATTTATTACAAACGAAACCTTCAAACTATAAATTACTAAATTCAAATATATTTAGTGGTGCAATTATACAAAAATATATATTTTTCGCATAGTATATAAACGCACTCCACTTAACTAACAGATCCTTCCGCCAAACATATATATCTATTATATATTTATCATATTCTAGGATAGACTTTGTGAAGACTGAAGAGGTCGCATTAAAAATGAAAGTGTGTATACTATATCAAAACTTTCTTTTGGAGTTTTTTTCCCGTATTGAAAAAAAATACAAACTCCTTACATTACCAGTGCTTTAATTTTAAAGGATAATTTCCTGCAATGCTGTCAAAGTGTTGTAAGATTTAAAGATTTTATGGTAAGGTAACATGGCACACGGCTAAGGTCAGAATGACAATAACTGACATAATTATGACAATGACGTAGGTAAACATTTAACATTTAAAGTTTCAAAGCGTAACATAAAACATTGGCAGGCCGCAGAATATTTTGCGACCAGCGTAAGCGTAAAGTGTAGTCGTTTTCCATTTTGTTTTTAAGACAATAATTTTGTTTTGTAAATAATTGCATAATTAATTTTTAAATAAAATACATCCACAGATTAGTGTTGTTATATTATCCATTTTATTTCACAAATATGGAATCAAGTCCACTTGATTATGTAGCCCAGGCGTGTATGGATTTAATTGATTCAATGGTATCTGCAAATAGTGAAGCTGAACGTGACTCTCTCATAGTAAACCACATTAAAAAAGTTTGGGCAGTGGTACCACCGATTGAAGACTTTAAAAAAAGTAAAATTTTAAACATTTTTAATAACAATTCTATCAAGCACAAGTAAGTAGACCATAAAGGACTGAATATTTTATCATAATTATATTGTAGATTTGGAGTGGGTGAATGTGTCTGAACCACTTTCCCTTAATCAGCATTGTGCAGAAAAAGTGGTTGTTTTGGACTTTTGGACATACTGCTGTATAAACTGCTACCATGTACTACCAGACTTAGCTCATTTAGAAAAACTACACAAAGCCGATAATAATCTGGTTGTGGTATGTGTTTTTTTTTTATATTTTTTGGTAGTATCAAAAGTATCAACAATTTTAGGGCTTCTGGTGTTATGGTTTGTTTTATAATTATTAAATATATTGTAGATTCATGTGAAATAAAAACAATGAAATTCATTCATTAATTTTGTCACTTCATGTATTATGACTTTGTATATTCATAGTAATCAAACCAAAGAGGTTTATAAACTTTAACAAGACTGATCAATATAAAATAATAATGAAGATATTTTTTCTGTATTAAAACTAAAACTATAACTGTGTTTGAGGCAAACAGATGGCCAATACAATAAGTTTCAAATTACAAATCATTTTCAAACGCTGTATTCAAGAGAACCACATCAAATGCAGATGGGTAAAGGCTGTATCAAAATCTTATAGAAATTATTAAATGAAAGAACAATAGCTGAAATGGGGAGCCCAGGGTCTGGAGCATGTGAATCGTAACCAAAGACAGGGTTAAAATCTAAGCAAGAACCACTGAGTTTTCATAGGCTTAACTTAAGTTTATAATTTATTTGTTATTACATTACTTTTGAAAACAATTGTGCTACATTTCAGATTGGTGTACATTGTGCTAAGTTTAGTAATGAGAAGTTATCCGGCAATGTTTTGGCGGCTGTACAGAGATACAACATTCATCATCCTGTAGTGAATGATTCTGACAGTTGCATGTGGGAAACATTGGGAATTAGATGTTGGCCCACCCTTCTTATATTAGGTATGAGAGCTTCATGTATTAAACAATTTCATTTAATTTTAGCTGTAAGATCACATTTAAATCTACTCAAAAGGACTGAGTTTTCAAAGGCCTATTTCACATTAGAAAGTGAAGGAAAACCTACTAGAGAAATGTATTGAAATTCTACCATGTATGTCCTGTATGTACATATCCTCTTATATTTACATATAGAGGTATCCACCAATTTGCAGTGAAGTAATGTACTATAATAAACTCCAGAAGCTTTTAGCATTGTTACTTTGATTTAAGTTATTTTATCTGTTTTAGGTCCATCTAACAAGCCAATCTTTATCATAACCGGGGAAGGACACAGAGATGAACTTGTTTGGTATGTCGGTGCTGCTATACGACATTTCACATCACGCCTCTCGACAGTCTCACTACCTGTGTCAATAAATACTCATTTAAAAACTAAGGAGAACAACATCCTTTATTTTCCTAGTAAGGTTTGTGATAGTTTTTTTTAAAGCTATCAATATGTTCATTCTTCATATGAATATTATGTAATAAGTTACGAGAGAATTTACGTTCATTCATTCGTTCTTTTTATTTGCGCATTTATTAAACGACGCTATCCAGTATCCGATAATAGCATGGAACGAAACGATGTGTACAAAATAATTTCGAAATGTAATTATTTTTTATTGCCTTATAACTAAATTCAGTTTTATAATTAAATCACATATACATAATAACGTTACATTATCATATTACAAATGTGCAGCCTCACATAAAAACTTTTTAATTTTAATTATACATTAATTTAATTTTAGCTTGCACTGAATCCATTCTACCGCGGTCGCGGTGAAGAGCCCTTTCTAGCAATATCGGACACGGGTCATCATCGAGTACTGTTGACTGACTGCTCGGGTGTCATATTGCGCATAATCGGGGGAACTGAACCAGGCTTTAAAGACGGAAGTAAATATGAATAATCACAATTATGTTTGTAAAAATGTTGATAAAGTAAATACAAAACACAAACAAAGCCATTTTAAAAATAAATAGTGTTCGAAATTCGACCATAACGATATTGCGAATTTGAATTTAACGTATCGTTATAAATTTGTATGTTTTTTAGCATTATTTAAATTTTTTATTATTGTTTATGTATGTAATAAAAAAAATATTGAACAGTGAAGTCAAAGTCAACAAAAAAAAAAACATAATTATGGTTGACAAACAGAGAAGAATAGGTATGAAACGATTTTTTCTTTTCCTATTTATATATGTGAAGACAAATTGAATGTATACAAAATGTTATATATTCGTCGGCTCGTATTCATGTCTCTAGTATCGCAAATAAAAAATGTTTTACCACTTAACACATTCGAACCAAGGAGAGCTCGGATGGGGGATTCGATACGTTATACGAATACGTTTTCCAGAACTCAGCGAGGCGCAGTTCAACGCGCCGCAGGGCGTGTGCTGGCTGTCGAGCGCCGTGCTGGTGGTGTGCGACACCAACAACCACGCGCTGCGGGCCGTGCACCTCGACGAGGGCAGCGTCGAGGTGCTGGTGGGCACGGGCCGCCAGGCCGCCGTCGGCGACAAGGGTAACCGCCCCACCCCCACCCCTAACGCCTCCTGTGCGATATAGTGTGCTAAAATCGTACAGTATTCATTCTTTGCAGTTTTTATGTCATGCGCAATATTTAAGTGCGCATAACGGACAAATAAATAGAATAAAATGTCTTAATTTATTGTAATTCAATAGTGCTGTAAATATCTGTAGTGGTGTATCACACTGCATTGGTCCGTGTACTTTTGATTGAATTGTTTTTGTGTGCCGATGGTGTTTCAAATAAATAAAAAATAAAAAAATAACTTAACTTGTTATGTAACTGCTTTTTTTCTGAATTACATATGTAATGATGAATCAATAGTAAAGATGGATAAATGTGATCGTTACTCGAATACAAATAGTATGTTAAAATACTATGCTCAAAGAGTTAGGTAATTAGAAACAAAAACAGCTTAAAACAAAATATAAGTATAATAAGGAAAGGACACTCGAACTTGTAATTGAACCGTTATATAATGTTACCTTACCTAAATGATGTTGCAGGGGGAAAATGTCTGGGTCTCCAAGCGCTGTCGTCCCCGTGGGACGTGCTGCTGTACTCCACCCCCGATATGGACATGTCGGTGCGGCCCGCTCCGCCCCCTCCGCCACCACCCCCTGGACACGCTCCCCTCGATCACGAGAAACCTGACAAAGAGGTTGTTAAAGGTACATCTTCTTTTCTTATAATGCAGGGAATCAACATGATGAGATCATATTGTATGAGTTTTTTATAGCATTTAATTTAATTCTCAAAGACCGGCGCTATTTGGCGATGCATTGATAATAAAGTAACTAATTTAAAATAATATCAGCCTCATTTACATATTCCGTTTAGAATATACTATTACTGGTATTCCAAAACGGATCCTTATCGTATTAATTTTCAAACTTTAACTTCCTTTCTCAAGTCCTCAGCCATAGTTACGCGTTACTGTTTCTGTATCTATCTCATTCACGCATAATAGATAGGAGTTCAAATGACAGTTAAATGGGAGTAATATCAAAGTTTCAGAAACAAATTTAACAAAAAAATACCAATAAACATCAAATATTTACGGAAAACCTTACAGATTAGCGAAATTAGAATCGATCTAAATCCGATCGAAGAAATATATATACTCTCATTTAATATCTACATGATTATTTATTCAATAATTATATAATACTTTAACTTCAATAATTTTTATTACAGAAAAAGAAAAAAAGGACGAAATACGCCGAGTCCTTTTGATCGCCTGCGCTGGCTCGCATCAGATATGGGCTCTGTTCCTCGACAATACCATTTGGTGGAAATATAAGGCATTTTCTGAGGGTATGTTTTATAATATTATGGTTTAATAGTAAGCGGTTTGCGTATCTAAGCGGTGATTTGGGTTTTATGGTAAATGTCACAGCATCGTGGCAGTGTCTGAACATATCAGTGTTTCTATATCCTTTAAACAACCATATCCCCCCCCCCCCGCCCGCAGGCACGTGCGCGGTGGTGGCGGGCTCGGGCGCGGAGGCGGCGCGCAACAGCGCGTACGCCGCGTCGGCCGCCTTCGCGCAGCCCTCGGGCCTCACGCTGCGGACGGGTGAGTCCTTCATATTTATCTATGTATAATAAATAATATACATTTGAAACATTACCTCGAGTAAAATTTTTATTAAAACTAAAGTAACAGCCTGGTAACGTGGATAATGCTGGGAGAGCATTGTAGAGCTTACTCCACCACGCCGCTCCACTGCGAGCTTTATACCTTTTTTTAAAAAAGTGTTACCTATTAAACATGTTAATTTAAAAATAACTAATTAAAATATTCATGAATCGAAAGTGGTTCTTAATGTAATTTACTATCATAAAACTTGAGATCTCTTTGCAGTGACACTATAAGATGAAACAATAACTTATTATTTTGTACACTGTACAGGTACCAGTCCGGAAATATTCATAGCAGATTCGGAGAGTTCCTCTATAAGAAGATTAGCGCTTTCGACTGGACAGGTCTCCACGCTTTGTGGAGGAGATCGAAATCCTTTAGTACGTATACAAAGCTTCAACTGCTTATGCGACATAAGTTACGTTAAATAATTTTTGCAATGTGTTATGAAAACCATATACATGCTGATGGTTTTTTGAGTTTTCCCTACAGCTAGAGTAGAATGTTTAAAATACGAATAAGTATGTTTAAAATGTCATGAGTCTTTTTTTACGGTTGGAAATAATGAGTTCTGTTAATAAATGTGATTTTGTTACAGAATCTTTTTGCTTACGGAGACGTTGATGATGTGGGCATAGAAGCCAAACTACAACATCCATTAGCCGTCGCTTACTGTGAATCAAACAAAACACTGTACGTTGCCGATACATACAATCACAAAATCAAGAAAATAGACGTTGGACCTCAAAAAGTGACCACGTTGAATCCAACGATGATCGAAACGACGGACCCAGCCAAGTTCAACGAACCCTCGGGTCTCTCGACCAGTACGGATGGGAAATATCTCTACATAGCCGATACGAATAATCATAGCATAAAAATTCTTAATCTAGCCAAAAATGTATGTCAAGAATTCAAGGTACGTCTTCCAGATCCAAAATTCGCCGAACCCGAGAATTTAATACTGTATAAAAATGACTTATTCGTGAATAGAAAATGCGGCAATCTCATAATATATTTCAACGTAAGTTTAGACGCTGAAACGAAAAGCGTTAAGTTCACACCGGGCGCGCCGCAGAACTGGCACGTTTGCGTTCGTGATGAAAATGATAAGGACGTGACAATTGACGACTTCGAATTCGTCGGTTGTTCGTACAAAGGTACGAAGTTGCCGGGCAGAGTGGAAATGAAGCTTAAATTCAGAACGGATAAGACGCATTATCGCTTGTATCTCAGCTTCCAAACTGCGCTGTGCGACGCTTCCGTTTGTTTCGCTCATTCTTTCACGATACGATCTACTATTCTAGTGAGAGACTCGGTGAAAATGATCGAATCTTACAAGATAACTTGTAAAGTCAATCCGGTAAATCGGAATGATTCAAAATCGGAAGCTGGTAAGCTAACTAGTACCTAGGAAACTTAATTTTGTCGTTTCCAACGTAGACAATGCAAATAAAAAATCTATAATATATATTTTCCCCTCGACGACGCCCCTCTACGATAAGAATTCATCGTAGAGGGGCGCGTCTTCGTAAGTGGATAGATCTATATAGTTACTTATATATGAGCTATCAATTACTTAAACTAAATACCTACTCAAATGCAAAACTCGAACGTGAAGTAAAAATCGAGATTATTGTTATTAGTTTCAAATGCTTACAATATCTTAATACTGTTTTTGTGTTTGTAATTACCTTGATATTTTTATGAACAAAGAAAATTGAAAATATTTATATTCAAATTAAATCCGGATTTCAGATACGAATGCTTTAACGTAGTTTTCATCAAATTAAACTTGATGTTTTATTTTGGTTAAACAATTATAATATAAAAAGTATCCATGACGAATAAAGTATAAGTATTTAAAAAATATTTCTTTGTTAAATGTTGATTTAATTCGAATTAACAAAAAGTCTATTTATTAGGTTTTATCTATAAGCAGCAGATAAGTAAATACTAATAATGTAAGTATATGATTTTTCATTATTTTTATTTAACTATAATTATAAGAGCACAATTTAAGTTAACAACGTACCAAACGTTTAATACTAATTTTCTGTTACGTTTTAATTTTCTTACATAAACGCAAACTATGTATATAATAATGTAATGTATTATTTTGTGAATAAATAATTAAAACAAAAGCTTCTGTCTTATTTAATGATAATATTAATACCTTACTTGGTGATGAAGATAAATATAAGTTATTTATTTGACCGACTTAGATTAAGTGTAAGTTTTATTCAAGTGAAAATGTGTACGTATAATATAAACATGATTAGATATACATATTCCATGCGATTTTCTAAGACGTCTACTATATTACGTGCACTACAAACAGTTCTTGATTAATATATCTTAATTTATAACACTATTCCACTTAATTACTTGTATGCATTTTAATTTAACTAGGTACCTCACTTCTGATATAAACTTCGCCGATATTCAAGACGCCATTTTTTTATTTAAAGATATTTTAATACCTTATTGAATGGTCAAGATCTCGACCAATTCAATTTAAAAATCTCCTGTTGGAATAGAATTGATCCTGCCCTAACCGTAGTAGGTATTAACAGAAATTCAGAAATAATACGTTAACAAAACGTTGAGAGCGTATCCTTAATAGTGCTAATAGTCAATTGGTTGAACGCGCTAATAGTACGGTAAATACTGGCAACTATAAAGTTATATGATACATAACTCCATACTACGACATTGAACTTGTAGGCCCTCATGTAAGTCACTACAGCCCACAGACATTAATGGTATATGATATTAACCATTCATTACATCACCATTGCACCAGCAATGTTGTGAAATATGAAGTTGCGTCTATTATGCCTGTAATTACTTTGACTTAAACACTTCAATCCAGAAGACGATAATCTAAGATAGGTTGCCGCAAAGCCAAATTGAAATTGGTTATTAGGTGCTGTTAAGGGTATACCCAAGATGCTTGACAGGTTCATAGAGATTCCTCTGTTTTCAATAATTAGTTTTCTAAACATTTTATAAAAATATAATATTTATCTCCGAAATAATAATTTAAGACTCTAATTTAAAAAAGTAAATTAGTTACCTATAGTTTAAAAAAGGCGCGTTAAAGTTAGTACAATATTTACATTAGCGTAGTTAACGATGAAATAACGTTAAGAAAAAATGTTATTCCAATGAGAAAGGTGCCTTTGACATTTCTTACCAGGATACGAACACTTGATAGAAACAACAGCAATTTAATTTGGTCACGACTTCTTTGACCTCGCCAAATATTTCTGTTAAAGCAGCAGCAAATGAAATGTGGTTTCGGATTTATTGATTTCACGCAAGAGAAACAGGATGTGGCTAGAGAAACATTAAGTTAGTGTTAGCTATTGTTTTAAATAATCTAATAATCAGGTAAAGTTATCTGTACTAACAAATAAATGCAATGGAAATATAAAAATATTAAAGCCATATAACGTCGCTATAATGTCCATACAATTTTTAATAAAAGTATTAATTGTCTATGGAATTAGGTGTATAATTGTTCTATGTGTATATGACTGAACTCCGAAGTAGCTGGAACGATTATGATGATTTTTATTGTGCGTTTTTAAGTTGGTTTTGTTTAGATTAAACTAGGTAGGTGGATCGCTGCGATCGGGATCGAGGTATTTTTTTAAACAAAAATATAAAATAAATACAATTCTTATATAACCCATACGAAGTTGGAACGGGCAGTTAGTCTGAATTTGTGTACATATAAGATACGAGTAGTATATTTGACAGTAGATATGGCAGCGGGCTATGTCAGGTACCATTCTTACAATCAGGACATATTTGCCTCTTTGTTCAATATCCGTTTACATATAGGCTTCTGTTATATAAGGTTGATTTTTTTTAATTCAGAATAATATTACAACACTGTTCTGTAATTAAGTGTAAGTAATAATTAACAAAATATAAATCTCATATTTCTTTATTAAATAACCTTTTTCAGTACTCTTTGCTAAAACGTACATGCTTAGAGGAAAATAAAGACTTCTCAGCAGACGCATTTCGTTATGATAACGTACAGTATCGATTGTTCAAATTAGGAGTCGACAAGGCTTATCGTGATAATGAGCCACGTGACAATGGTTGCATATAGGCCGCGTGTAAGGCCTTTTGGTAATGTGTGTGTGCGCTTGTGTGCGTAAAGGTACTACGAATACGAATATAACTATATTATCAGCCGTTCATATGGCGCATCCGATCCAAAGACCCTGGTTATTAATAAACGATGTGCTTTACTGAGGTCTCGGCAGTTTGCATCAATAAACGTAAGAATCGGATCAGTGGCCTCTATGTATAAAACGAAATTTAAGCAATGACTATGGCATATTAATACGTTTATGAATTAAAGGTCCTCTGCTCGTATGCCAGTAATTTAAATGGTCGTAAAGTCACGATAACGGGTCGATTGAATGACCTTTAATATTATACCTGCTTTATTTTAGCTATCGCCCGAAGCTTTTTTACGCAATACTCCATTCCCTAGCCGTGCTTAAAGATAGCAACAATTACTAATTCTTTTTGCGTTGGACATCGTGGAATAAAAAGTTAGAGGTCGTTCACTGACTAACATACTTATCTACATATTTGTACTTATTACTTGATTAAACAATTACCTTGATAAAATATTAGCGTTCTAAATCTGTCCAGATTTTTTTTACTAATATTAGTTTTGTAAAATATATAGGATTTTGAATATAACAAACTTGTTGCGACCTTTGCTAAACCGCAAATTTAGCGTTGTGGCAAAGAGTAATGTCATCTTAGTGCGTGAACGATTTGAAAAAGTCATTGCTATCAGTCAGGTGCGAGATGCTCGGGCAAGCAGGCTAAGGTCGGTCCAATCATTACAGCCTCAATGTCCCAAAACAATCGCATCGTGGCTCGTCAATTAGCTTCTTCTAGTTCGTGCTTTAAAAACGAATTTAAAGTTACGAATAAGTCTACGCAAAGCGTAATTACTTTCAAAGATTACTTGCGAATAAGTGTACTTATCATAATAAGAGGTTGGAAAAGATAATATGTTATGATGAATGAGTGCTTGCATCTTATTTACATCCTGCATAAATACTTATTGAAGTTAACTATTGTTATGATAAAAAAGTCAACTTAAAATCTCATCAATGTTTTTTTTGTGCTTGAGCTTGTAAAGTTTTGTATATGTTTTTAATTGTAATTTAATTTATAAACATATCTAAATAAAGTATTTTTATCGGACTCCTGGTACTTATTAAAGTCGAAATAGCGAAATAAAACTATAGTTAAACTTTCATTATTAGAATATTGTTAAAAACAATTTTTAGAAAACACAAATTTTGGCAAATTGAAGGTCCTTATGGATTGACTCTATGTATAGAACTTTTGGTATACGCGTAAGGTCCCAGCGTATACTAAACTCCAGTTAAAAATGTCGATATATGCTAAATTATAAACAGCTGTTCTAATCCGAGTAGTATCAAGCTTTCATCGGGTATATGTTATATTTACACTCATGAAAAATGAAGACATCACTTCACACTGAGCTCGTGCTCAACATTGCACGGTTAAGTCCAATTTAACCCGTGCAATGTTGAGCACGATCTTAGTATCAACAAAATATATACATACAATTTATTTATGTCTATGTGTATATAGTGCGAATACATGTATTTGTTTAAGATGCAAAATTAACAATTACATATGCATCTTGAATTCAAAACTTATTGAATTGTAAATGAAACATCCGCATTTTTTATATGTACTGCATAAATAGGGCAAGAGTATTAGAATAACTAGGTACTTTATTTAGACCTTTCAGACTTCGTAAACATTTCTCAATCTTCGACAATTTTGAACGATAAAATCAAAGTCTGGTCGAACTCTTCAATTATTTACCACTGTAGAAACTCTTTATTTTTTAGGAGCATATTTCATTAAAAATATTTAAAACTTAACAGGTTAGTACATTAAAAAAATATAATATTAAATCAGAACCATCTGATTTAATGAAAATTTTATTAATAATAATTACCATAAAATGTTTAATATGACCAATATACCAAAAAATATAATAAAAACTCTTTCGCTCTAATATTAACTTATTTTGGGTTGGTCTGGATCAGATATTTTGTAACACTCTCTACTCGGCTACTTTTGTTTTTATTATTATTTGAAGTCAAAGCTGCGATGCCAGTATCAAAGTGTTATATATTTTAATTATCTAGTTACTAAGGAAATTCATCATCTGTACTTCTTGGATTCGCGCTCAGCTGTTAACTTATATTTATTTGTTTGGTATGCAAAGCTTGCCGCCAATCGTTGCATTATGCGTAGAATAATAACGCACATTCTTGGCAAATTGATATAAGCGTACCGATTCCATAATTACTCTGTTATAACGTTTAACGCATAAGAATTTTTTTGTAAAGGGGAATTATAAAAAGTAATAAAAAAATATGAAATATTCAGTAAAAAGTAGTAGACTGACTGATAAGGTCATCTCTCTGTTGGAGTTTATTTCACAATGCGGTTTGTGTATATGTGTATTAATTTAGTGAAAATTACCGTAATAACTTTATTAACAATTTTTCTTAGGTTTAACTATAAGATATATATTTATAATTTTATCGTTTACAAAATATAATCAAACTACGCAATGGATAAATGTATATATGTACCTAAAAATATGTGGGCTAACACAGGAATCTTGAATACTTGAATTAGACTTGCAAGGAAAAAAATATCGTGAAATAAAAAAAAAATCTCCAACGGTAAATACCGGCCACAATAACATTTAATGTTATCGCAATATGCAGAAATTCAATATATGCAGAATTTCAAATATATTTCATAAATTTTTATTCTATTATATTTTTGAAAAATTTATAAATATTCTTGCACAAATCAAAAACAAAAACAATCTTATTTTATTTACAGGCTCAGTTTTGTTTAAATACTCATATTATTATAGAGAATTCAGTGAATTTAAATCCTGAAGGTGAGAGCAACATCACGTGTTGCTATGCAAATTTCATTATTAGTGAACATCATGTCATGTCGTTAGGTATCAACAATCGTGTCTGGTATCAGAGGTTCTTACATTATACCAAAATCGAGTTAGAATGTTGAAACACATAACATTGCCAAATGCTTCTCTTATAAGCTTTGTTTTATTTCTAAATTGATATAAATCTAATAATATTGCGAAAGAGTTAAGTTCATGGAGTTTAATTTTATTATATGCTTGGATAAAGAAGAGTATAAACGTTTAATGTTGAATTTAAATAATATGACACGGTAACATAGTTATTTATACATTTTTTAAGGTCGCACATTTTCCACAAAATTGTAACACTGTTGTCGAACAATACTTTTCCCATGAAGAACACAATGACGCTAGGCAATTGTTTTTAAGAGGACTAGACAAGTAAGTAGTAATAAATGCACAAAAGAAGTCCTGATTTAACGATAAATGAGATTCTTAATTAAAGGATTGTGTAATATGATACATCGGAGTATGACAATTACTGTTGACATTAAAACTTTATAGGTACATAATGATTATGTATTTGAACTATTTATTAATGTTTGTATTTATTAGAATAAAATATACATTACTTTATTCCAATAAAAACATTAACGCATACCTTTCATAATATAATTTTTTACAAGTAATCACTTTGTGTAATGAAAAAAAGAAATAACCTGCTCCATTATTTTTTTATTTGATTTTGACAGTTATATTATGTAAGATAGTAGAATTATATACATTGATAAATCGCAAATAGGTTTTTTAGCTAAATTACTGCTCAATACTGTTAAATAACATAAAGTTTTACCAACATTTTTGACCATTTTCCCGATTTGTTATTGATGACAATTGATCATGAGATTTGAATATTAAACGAGGAATATAGGTTGACTTATTGATTTTAATCATTTAACAAAAAAAATGTTTAAAATAGATTTGTTTTTTATTATAAATCATATTGTTGTTCAATATATTCAAAGTAAAAAATACGGTTATTATTTAGGCTATTTTATGTACTTAATTTTAAATGGCCATTTTATAATACAGATAATAAATAAACAAAAAAACAATAAAAAATAAGCAACTTTATACATTTGGGAATTTCCTAATTTCCTCTTCAATTACAGACCAGAACAGAACAGTATCTACAAGATTTTCAAGACTATAAAACGACGATATCACGAAATACCTATACCTACTAAAATCAAAAAACTTTATATCCATTTTTATACTTACCAAGTGGTGTGCATCAACATATTATTAGTATAATTATAATAATAAATATACAAAGGTTCCTTCACTTCAATTTAATAGTTATTTAAAAACAATGAATGTACCCATTCAAGTGCATGACTTTCGAGGCTTTTCATTTTCCCTACATTACTTGTCTTGCGTAATTTTATGCATAAGGTCGCCAAATCCTTTTTAGCTGTATGTCCCGCGAAGCATGTTGTATTAGCATACAATCATTGATCATACATAACTAAATATACGTATTTTATAACAATGTATGCTCGTAAGTTATTAACTACTAGTCGTCGAGTGCTGGTGTGAATTCCACCTCCACATTTGATTTAGCGATAGAGCTCCTTTGTTTTAAATACAAATGAAAGACAAATGCATATAATTATTTATTGGAAATAATTGAGTCCCCTCGCGTTGCGTAGCAATTCAATAGCTACTTTTTTACTAACCGGCTTCAAAAATGGAAGTGGTTATCAATTCAAAGTTTTTTATATTTTTTTCCACAGAACGTCATCATTCATGAACCGTTTGGAAATATATATTTTTATGAGACAGGACATTCTTGTCGTTTGATCCCATTTAAATCTGAATGAAAAAATTGACTTTAAATTAAATACTTACTTAGACTTTAAATTTATATACGGTCATTTAGGTACTTGAATTGGTTTATATTTAGTATCTTAATTTTCTCATATTTATCATCGAATTTAAAATTAAACTCGAATTGAATTTACTCATGTACGTCGGCGACTTTATGCATGTTGTTATTAATAATGCTATGCCATACGGCATTTTTATATACATAAATATATTTATATACATAAATTGCGATGTAATCTTCGTTCCCTTAATTAATTAGCTGCCTTGCTAGTGGTATGATATGAACGGTTACACAGGATTGGTCTGTGGTGATGGACGTCCTCGAGTGTGCACGGTTAGGCGTACTCATCACGAGTAAACGAGCGTTCCATGTTCTATGACGGTAAGACATCACCTATAACCCTTAGAGTTAACGTGTTGATGGCCTGATAGAGGCTTTTGGTAGTGGTTCATGTCTGGCGACATGGTCACGACTTATATGTCATCGGTGCACCTTGCTGCGTTAGCTGAACTGCAGTCTTCACTCTAGGACTCGTCTGCTGCAACGTCCATTGGTTCTTCGACATACGTGACCAACCACTGTAACTGCCACTTCAGTCTATTAATTTGGCAAGCTATTTCGCTTACTCCGGCTCTACTCTAGATCATCTAATGATGTTGCTGATTTTATCCTTCAAATATACTCTAAGCGTAGCTCGCTTCATGGCGAGTTGATCAAGCTGGCTAGGAAGGATCGAATTTGCGCTGGGAATAGGTCAGTAAAAAATCATAATAAACGTTCATAACAAATAATGAAATAGCTTAATAAACGAATGAATATATTTAAAATATCAATATCTTCTTTTGACTTTACTATCGTAAAAAATAATTATTAAAAAATATAGTTATACCAATTGATTACATGAATTATTTCATAATATATGGTATAATTTGAATCACATGACTAACGACTTAAGGCCATTAAAAATAATTCTCAACATGTATATATGTCTTTTAGAAATAATTTATGCGCTAAGATTTTTTACGCAGTGACTATTAAACGCTGAGATGAGCCGGAGATCCGTTTCTTAGATCCGTGTGTGTTTCCTGCGATAGATGTTTTATCAGCCCAATAGAACGACTACGGAACCTGACGAAGGCTATGACTGAAGATGATATCTAATGGTATATTACTAAAGTATTTTTTAACTTATATCTAGACAACTATTTATAACTATATAGTTTTGAATTGCCTCTGTACGGTTTGGAGGATACCCATGTCTTTACAGCCAGTAATTTAAGCCCAAAATAAGCACAGTAATATTAATTTATACTTGCCCAGAAAACCTATGACTAATATATTAAAAAATCGACATGTTCTATAACTTGGCCACGGCTTATCAATCATTTATAAATTATATTTTCAAGAAGCGTTAACGACATATTTTATTGACAGTTTTATCTACATTTTATAGTTTATACAAATTATAGTTGAATTATATCTTATTGCTGAATAGTCAAGGTCAGATGCCGTTACAAAGCATACCGACAGTCTA
Organism: Vanessa atalanta; assembly: GCF_905147765.1. Classification (NCBI taxonomy): domain Eukaryota; kingdom Metazoa; phylum Arthropoda; class Insecta; order Lepidoptera; family Nymphalidae; genus Vanessa; species Vanessa atalanta. Next base: position 9,537,146 of record NC_061873.1, read on the forward strand.
TTAATAAGTACAAATGTAGTTTTATTGGTCCGTCGATCCTACAAAACTCGCATGTAAGTCATTTAAAATAAATTACAGACTATAAATGCAATATTAATTATATCAATAATACGAAACATGCAAATTATTGTTTTACAGGCTTTATTTTGAATGAGAATTATGAAAAAATATATAAATTGTTTTTTAATATTTATCACATTTATAAAAATCTGTATATTTATGACATTACGCGGCAGTTTCGCCCGCATTAATTTTGGATTATGTATGCTCGTTTCACATTTTCATTTTTTTTTTCGAGCTTATAATATCTAGTTAATAAACTATATTCAAGGTCAAATTAAGAACAACTTTAAAATCCCTTGTATAATTTTATTTAAATACATATTATCTTCTCTACGTTTGTAAGTAACTGCACACCTCCAAAACAGTTGAACTGATTTCGATATGTGATTTTGAGTGGGTCTTTGTATGATTGAATTGGATCCGTTAGGTGGCACTGCGTTTAGGAAGTAAATACAAATCCTATTAAACTCGGACGAAGTGAGAGGCAGCTCGTTCTCAAATCAAATTAAGGCTATTCATTATTTGATCTTCATATGCAATTTATTGAAATAAATAAATATTTTAACGTAACAAACATAATAAGTGTTGATAAGCATTTATGATATTACATGGTTGTTACTTGTAAGTTTATTTATTTTTGTTATCTAATAAAGAACACATTTTCGATAATCTTATAACAAATTGTATACTAGATTCAGGTTTCTTCATATTTAATGAGGTTATAAGTCTACTGGAAAAATAAATTCATACTAGACGGAATGGGTTGTATCCAAAATAATACTTAGAAAGTCCTATCTCAATAAACAGACTGAATACGTAGCGCGAAATTAGAAAAAAATATTTCTGTAATTAGTGCGTTCTACCATACATGTCTCTGTAGCTTTATAATACAAAAATAAAGACAATATTTTCGTGTTTAACTTTAGTAAAATATTGTCATATGTGTTTGTAAAAATACACATGTACTTCGACAATCTGAATAAATTAGATAATAGATTTTATTTTATTTGGTAAATAGAATAAATTTCAAATTCATCTGAGTAAATTCATTTTATTTATATAATTTCATTATCTTCTAAAATATGTATGAAATTAGATTTAGAGTAACAATAGGTAATTAAGGTAAGTAAGTAACAAATCACAGTGTACTTTTTTCGAATCATTTTTGAATAAAATATTAATTATAACAATACACCTAACTTATTTAAATTCTGCTTAATTCTCATAAGTATACATATATTGAACCAAATTTAAACAGTTTTCAAACCAATAGGGTCTAATGTTCATTACACATTGCAAGCAGATATTCTACTTAAATATTATATGTAATTAAACGTTATTTATGCAAACTATAAGTTTGCTCATAATTGAATCTTGTAAATTGTTGTAACTTGTAATGAAATATATTAAGAAGATCTTAAAGTACCGATCCTGTTATCCCTGAGCACATTACATTCTCTTCCTTGACTTAAAATGATCCGATTAAACAGCAATCGATGCAGCTACTTAAAACTCTCAAAAACTAAAGGTGTTTTTTTTTTTCAAGGGAAAAAAGTGTAAATCAATAAATAAATTATATTCAATGATTTATAAAAAGTATTACGATTTTATTTTTCTTTAATTTTATCTTGGAATATTATGACAATATTATGACATGTTATGTTTGACTTTTATTTGTAACAGTTTTCAATATTGTAGGCTCCTGGCTATTGCTATTCATATTCAATTGTATAAATAATAAAATAGACAAAAAAAAGACCTACTGAGTTTCTTTCGTCGGTTCTTCTCAGGTCTGGGTGTTTTCTTTTCCGAACCGTAGGTAGTGTTTCATTTGACTATCAATAAGTAAGTGTAATGCTTCTATATAACGTAGGAATAGGAATAAAGGAATTTAAGTTTGAGTTTGAGTTCAATCAAATCGGAATCAAAAATATTGCCAGTTTCATTACCTATTAATTATTGAAGTATTAGTGCAGTGGGACATTTACGGGCTGCTAATGCTTATGCTAATTACAAAAAGACACTTCGTTTCGCACTACCGGGAAATTTCATTCGATTTTGATTTGTATTCGCTTTTCTTACTTTACTTTACTCCGCGCGCTCAATCTGTTTTTTATTTTATAATCTGGAAGGTATGTCTATACAAATATCTCGATTTTAAAAATCTATACTAGGCAACTTTAATTGAGGTGTATTCACATGCAAACCTTTTTAACATTACTCGTAAGATTAATTCAATTGAATGAATATATTAAAAATAGGTATATTTATAAATAATACATATAAGTTGCTTTCGCCACTTCTTCTCAGTTCTGTTATGTTTATTTCCAAACTGGTGGTAGATTTTGCAAGTAGCTTTTAAGTTGAATAAATATTTTGAATTTGTAAGTTCTGAGTAAATAAGTAATAAGTTGTAACACAAAGTGTCACATATGTCTGAACAGATCGATTCAATATTGGAAGATCACTCACTGAATTGTAAGTAATCACCGCCCATAGACATTGACTTTGTAATAAATATTAACCATGGAATGGTTTCGTCACGCCGTCAATGTGCCTCCATGGAACCGATATACCAAGTTGTCGATTACATAAAACCCAAAGAATATGTTTAACATTATTGTTAAAAATAATTGTTAAAAAATACTGATTAAAATAATAATAAACGAAGTAAACCGCACTAGATTATAGAGATATGATAAAAGAGTCTGGATTAATTAATATTTGATTATATATGCATATGATTGATAGAAAAGAGTAAGATGGCAATGTATTTTTCACTCGGATGAATCTTTATTCCAAGCCGATCGTGGTTATACTTTAAAAATCCTGTAATATAACTATTCAAATGTACTTATAAGAGCTTACTTGAATTGAGTTTATTTCGGTTTTGATACAAATTATTGCAAAAAAATATCGATTTTTCACAACTTAAGATCCATTGATGTGACTCACATTCTCGTCGTTCGAGCTTAAGGTTATGATAACACTACTAAGAAATCGTTGCGATTAATATAAATTTACTATCGATGAATATTAATAATTTTTAGAAGCGCTATAGAATAAACGTTTTTATTGTATGGAAGTAAATAATATTTGCATTTACCTGTAAGAAAGAAAAACCATATTTTTATATTAAATACTAATACTATATATTATTACTACTAAACACATCCCTACTAATATTATAATTGCAAAAGTAACTCTGTTTTAACAGACAAATCCCACGTCACGTCACGGAGAATATATAGGCTTTTAATTCACCCCTCGAAAGTGTAACATGTGAAGTGAAGGTTCATGTGCTATAAAGTTTTATAAACTTCGCGTGGGTAAACCCGCAGTTTCAGCTGGTAGATTATACAACGATTTTCAGCCATCAGTAAAAAATAATACCTTATCACCGCCTGATTATTGTCTAATATTATACGTTGAGTAAGCCAGTGTAAATTCAATATAATATAGTTACCCGAAATTCTCAACATCCCTGGGTTCCCATATTTTTTGTACAATAACGTTTCTTTTTGGCAAAGACATTAACTATTATATCGGTTCTAGTTACGCGGCAAAAAATAGCTGCTAAAGTTAGTGACAGAGACGACAGAAAGAAATTAATCAGTTTGAAACTTTAACTTCAATACCACCAACCTCTTAATTTGCTGTTTCTGGAATTGCTTTACAAAAAAAAAATCAATTTTATATCGACCTAGTCCGGTATTCGAAACGGCCACCTGTAGCCGCAAATGCTAGCCACGAAACCAACACAGACAAAAATATATACAATAAATTTAGACCTAATTAATATTATTTCAAATTATTTATTTAATAAAAAATACTTTGTTTCTAAATTTATAGTATGGCAGGTCTTCTGTTATAAGAAATGGTTCTCAGCAATATGCTATAACATAGTATGCAATATGTAGCGACAGACTATAATATACGGCTCCTTTCCTTTACGACTTAATATATATTATATGTGCTAAAATTTCTTCACAATGCATTGTCGGTGAATTGCAAATACAAATGATGCACTCAAAAACACATAATAGGCATCTCAAAATATTAGTGATGCATTAGCGTAGAGACCTATTCAAATAACTATTACACATTTTAACAATAAAAAACATTTTACGGGATAAAAATTCTTCAAAAGAAAAATCCATTTTTAACCCAGACTCATTATAGAGAGAGCAAAAACGTTTTATTTTTTCTTTTCCTTAAAATTATTTTGGGTTTAGGAAAGTATTTTTTTGTGATCTATACTTTATATCATACAGGTTTGTTCAGTTATATTATGAATATAAGTTTTCATTATAGACATGTAAGATTTCGTATAATATATAGTCAAGTACAGACAAAAGGTTCTTTTTACCAGGATCTTCAGAGATCAAGTTACAGTGGTGATGTATAGCGCGTGAAGCCGTCCCACCATGCGCGTGCGCCTCATCCCCGCTACGTTGACTATAAAAGACTTCGTCCAAACCAGCCGCGCGCTATTACAACAGTGTCTTTGTGAATTTTTCCCGCCGTATTTTTATCTTCAAAAAAAGGTAAGTCACATTTTATATAGGGTAGTCGAAGGGATGATTCGGGATTAACGATTTTATATAGTTAACCGATTAATAACAATTATAAAAATATAATATTTATATGTATACAGAGAGGTGCTGTAACTCTAAACATTCATACAATAAAAAAATGTTTTAAACCCACTATTTTAAGTAGCCGTTATGATTAACTCAATTACACATAACGACTTCATTAACTTAATAACGAAGCGACGTTATTAAGAAAACTTGCGTCAAAGTTCACGCAATGATTGCTGCTATTATACAGACATCTTGACACAAAGATTGACATTAAAATTGGCCACCGTTCCAGTTGCGTCCTTTTATTTTCAATTTTGACAAACAAGGATTGTACGAAAGTCGTATGTGTGTCAAGCTGCAGTTGCAACACGATGTTGAGGTTATCGCGCACCCTTTTCTTCTGAACCGACTAGTCTTAAAAATAAACATTATAATGTTACTAATCGATAAATCAAACAATAATATGTATGTATTCTTTGGGTTTAAATGCACATCTTTTTTTCCGCACATTGTGACGGTAGCTGAGCCAGAATTTATTTAGATACTTAATAATTATTATCACTAGTGTTTTATTTTAAATATAATAAATTTGAAAATTTATTTTGATATTTTTTTAAATCTAAAATATTAAGAGAATGTGTGAGACTGAATAATGACGAACATTTTAAGTATGATTATATCCTTTGCTGGTAATTCTTAAAAACGCATTGAGCTTTGAAATAAGTATTTATGCCCCTTAATAAATATTATATAGAAAAAAATAAAAATATAAAACATAATCAGTCATACCTTAGCTTTTTTATTGTATACTTAATTAGTGGATCAAAGTCAAAAGTTTCATAACATAGCATTGTGAAGGTCGCTCCACCGGTAAAGATGTCGACTTTCAAATTAATATTCTGTGACAAAATATATAACCGAATGTTTAAGATAAGTGTTCGATTTGAAAACCTGTTCTAAGTAGACTTTTAGAGAAATGGTCGTGTCATACAGTCTAGAATAGCGTAGGACAACATTTACTTTTTAAACATATGATATGAATCATACTTTTTCCTTTCTATAAATATGCTTACACGGATAAACTTTAAAGACCAGACATCAAATTATTTAATGATTTTCACTGAATACATAAATACTGCATATTATTTAATATAAGATTGATAAATATTCCTAACGATCTAATAATGTATTAAGGATCTAATAATGTGATAAGGATGCTAAGCTGGGTATTTTTTTTTTTATTAATCTATATACCCACAACAATGACGTATGTGCAAGTCTAATAGCAAAATAAAGATATAAATTATTAACATTAAGACCCTAATTATATAAAAATAAAAATTAAAAATAGTTACTCTATAAATAATGACCGTATTGATACTAATAATAATCATAAATAATGCAACTATTATGATATCATTATGATTTCATAGACGTATGACATACTCTGTATTATAAAAATTATATAAAATAAACTGTATAAAGAACTGTAAAAATATATAAAGTAAACTGTATATAAAACGGCTACTAGAAATAATTAAAAACAAACAAGTAGTAACTAAAAAAAACATATGGTTCGAACATAAAACCTCTTTTCCGCTTAAATCAATACATATAAAAAAAACTCAACGAATAATAATTAAAAAACACTTTTAATCAAAAACGGTAGCAGGCTACGATGAATTCTAAAATCAAATCGAAATAAAATAAGCAGATTCGATTGATTTTTTTATCGTAGCTCTTGAATTATTTTAATTAACATTGATAAACACGTTTCATCAGATTTAAATATGAGTGAATATAATGAATTGGACGAGCAATACAGATTCTTGATTTTAATCGATATCGAAATCCGTAAAGTTTAACGTTACGAATTTATCACGTTTAAATATAACTTTTATATGTTTTCGTATCCTTTAAAGCTATACATTGTTTGTAATTATATATATATATATATATAATTACAAACAATTTATATATATTAATTTTAAATGTATGTTAATGATGTACATTAAAATGAATATATTTATAATGATAAAAAGTCTGTTACATCAATGTAATATAAAAACTTTTTTTAAAGACGTAGAGTAAAGTACTTATTTTACATTTGTTACGAAACATGTAACGTATTTCAAAAAAAATGATAGAATATATGTATAATATTTTGATACGAAACTTTTAAATGTTTTAAGTAAGAGCAATCGGGGATATACTTCTTACTTCCCAAAGTCAAAACAGTCCTTTCTGAGGCAAATTATATAATTAAATTCCACTGATAACCTTTGCTTACATTTTCATAAATTTAAATCTGATGTTAAAAAGTATTAATAGATAATGTGTATTACGCAATATGAGGATATAAATATGTGTAGAGTATTGCGTTGATTTCCATATAAAACATATACAAATAATTGTTAATGATTTATTATTTATTTGATTCGAAAAAAATAATAACTACGGGGTTTTCTTATCGGCAGGTTTTCTTAACGTAGGTAACGGTCCGAAATTGTTAGTTTTACATTTTGTCAATGAAATGAGAAAAAAATTAGATTTAAAGAAAATAATTTCAAGTCATTTCTCAATTTTTCATTTCTCAAAAGCACAATTTTATCGTTTAAGCGTTTATATCCTTCCGTTTACGATTTAATTTAATCCTGTAATATGACGATTTAACAGTGATAATATTAAAAGTTACAAGTACTTGAATAGAGTATTTTTGCTTATGATTTTAATATAACATGAAACATTTTTTTTAATATTATAAATTTTAATGTCATCCTTTATTTAGGTTGATAATAAAATGCAGGAATAATAACACATTACTTTAAATGTTTGCAAAATGAATAAATCGATCTCTATTATTCGTAAAATATTCATTTTATTGCTAACTAACATTGCATAATTTTAATTTGATAATTAGTATTTTCTATTGTCTTTATATACATCGCTTCTTATGACTTTATGCATACAAAATGTATAATGTATGCGACAATAATAGTAATTATAATGATTTATACAAAATTTATTATAATTCTTATTCTTGTATACATGTTAATAAATTAATATATTTTATTTATTTCGTAATACATTTTCACAATAGACTATCTTCGAGTATCGTTTTAGGAATACAGTTTAAAAAAATCTGTTTTTATATTATTGTAGCATCGTATGAAAGATCTTCAAACGGATTATGTAACATAGAGCAGAGCATACCTAATGTAGTGTTTACGCGTCGTGGTCTTTGTTGAATGAAGTCAACGAAATTTAAATTGTGGTCTGTATTTTAAAATAGCTTGACATTAATCGTACCAAATACCAATACCAATTTTTATTCCGTCTATATACTAGTCTTGGCACGTTACTTCGATCATCGTAAATTAAAGTTTATTAATTATTTTCTATGGATATTTTATAATGAGCGGAAATAAACCACATTAATAATAAATGCAGTATTTATGATTATATTAAGACTTAATATTTTTAGTTTTTTATTTCAAAGTTTAATTTAAAGAACAACATCGAAAACGTTGAATTGGAAAACCCTATCGTCACAAGTATTCGAGCAGAGACGAAAAACCGGCCAAATCTGTGTCGAGCATTCATTTATTTAGTGTTACGTAAATTAAACATGTCAAGATAAATAAATTTACTATGGCACTATTCAAGGAAGATAAAAGCATTATTAAAACGAAAAATATTGGCCGGACGCTTTTATTTATATTATTTTATTTATTAAAACCCAGTGTTTCAACTGATACAAGTTGGTACTAAGTAAATTGTTTAAAAAAATGTAACAATCGAACGTATACTTTCACTTACGCATAGACAATGTTAATGTATATATTTAAAGTAAATGTTCTGAAATTAAAACTAATTCATATGTCCGATGTGTGGCGTAGGCTATTATGAAGTCCGACAGGCGCTTTGCATGCAATAGCCTCTTTTGACTCATCGACCATGTTACGATATTTATCTGTGTCATTCGAAGAAGAAAATCTTTTTTATACTTAATATAACAAACTCAAATCCAGACAAGCATAATTGAATGATCATGTGCTAAATATTTATTTATAATTCATCTTATGTTTGGCGGTAAAGCAAGACGTCGCGAGGAAACCTACATGTATTAAATGGAAGTCTACCAGGTATATCTTTTAAACCGCATTAGAACAACGTGGTTAAATTTGCTCCAAAATCTTATCATAGGGAGTGGTGGGCTTTGCCCAGCCGTTGTACAATTACAGGCTGTTAAGTTACTTTATATCTATCATTTACTTTATATCTTTATTTAAAACCCAAATATATTTTTAAATTTATAGCTTTTGTAGGTTTGCCCACGAAATTTTAACTCGTAAATACAAAAAGCTGTTTTACTATTAAATTAAAATAATTGTCTGTTTGATATGTTAATGACTATTTGTTTTGTAGTACACTATTTGTTTAAAAACCAATGCCTCGCGTACCACAACGGCTTTTTGTATTTGTGAGAACAATTTTTTTGCGTCGGCACCTTCAGAAGAAAAAATAATATTCGCATTGTAGTAAGAATTTGAGTCTCACGGCAGCAATACGATAGAGCTACTGATTATGGGCTGCTGCAACTAAGGCCGAGTTGAGTAACGTCTTGCAGAATTAACACGAATGATTCTATCTCGTACTAAGTTTTTGTTATCAAATAAAATGTCTTAAAAAACAATTTTACAATATGATATTTACAATATTCATTTCGATCGTTTTTGTTTGTTTTATAGTCACGTTTTAAGTTATAAAATAATTTCAGACTTATGACACCATTAACAAATATGTACACGTTTACAATCCGATACTATCTACATCTAGCTCTTTGTTTGCAAATCGTTTGTTAAGCTCACTACAGAGTTGTACTAAGGTTAGGGATTGGGTATTTTAACAACAATGAATAGAACTACACAAACGAAGAGAACGTAAAAGAGTACTGCAATTTTTAATTGAAAGGTTATAAAAATACTGACAGCATATTGAAACTCAAATAGAAGGTAAGAATTTAATAAATAATTCTACTAATTTCAACATTTGTCTAGGTGCCATTTCTAATATAATTACACTATTCTGAGGTCGTGTGTTCGTGGTGGTTGTGGGACAAATGGCAAGTTGCGCAACGGTTCAAGGCTACTATAAGCTGAATATAATAACTTTGCGCATATTTTTTATTGTTTAATCGCCGGATGGTTCTCTCATGGAACAATAGTGTCATGGAGTAAAATACGTGAAATTATTTAATCCGATGAAATTAAACTCAATATTAAAACTTCATTAAATAATTAGTCATTGTATTTGGGTTTAGTCAGCTTAAGCATCCGTCGTAATAAAAACATATGCAACCACCATTTTAGAAGTCGCTTGAAAAAAAAATACTTACTTTCAATTTTCTGAAACTTCGAAGAAAGTAATGTCTTATATTTTGTCAATTATATAAATTGTGTATTAAACTAAACGAGAATTTAATGTTTGTCCGTAATATATTTGAATAGTTTTTGTCATTGGAAGTTGTTAATAAAGTTGAACTTGAAGAGCTCGTTGATGTCTTCTACAAAGATCGAATATCGAGTGTCGCAAATCATCGAATAAAATTATTTTACATTTAAAACCAGTTAAATAGTTGCGTATATAACTCATTATTAAACCTAGGAGATATATTATAGTAATTTGGTCAATCATGATATGGCACGTGTTGCAATGATGTGATCAAACATTGCTCAAGACACGACTCGTGTAAGCGTCTCTGTTTTGGATGTGATCAATTTCAATACAATACATTTATATATCGTCATATTGAAAGGGTCTGTGGGACATTATAAGATAACATCAATCTCACGAGATTGTATACCGAAATTATATTGAAACAATTGATATACTTGTAATAGTGTTGCATTAATATTTAAATTAATATATATAGAATAGATAATGGAGTATTGTATCATTCATTTTAATTAAATGTAAATAATAACATTTAATTTGTTCTAATTGTCAAATATACCATATGTACATACACTATATTTACATATATTTCATTTTACAAAAAAGAGAGTTTAAGAGTTTCCCACGAGAAAATATAACATTGCAAAATTTTGAGTAAAAACTTTGAGATATATACCAAATCGATAAGTTGATCAATCTTTTAATAAAAAAATAATTAATATTAATTATAAGTTCACACGAGTTGAATGAATAAAAAAAATATTAGTGTCGTGTTGGGTTTGCGTAGACCATCGTAAGGAGGTTGAATTATGCACACATTACATCAATGTGAAGTCGAAACTATCGCAATTTTAATTAGGAAACTTCAAACAAGAGTATTTTGTAACTTTAACTCATAAAAGAGGTGCCTAATTTAAATAATGCTTGTAATTGCAAAATGTTTCATATGCACTCATAACTATTATGTTGGTCAGTGTATATGTTATATATTATATTCTTGACGAAATCTTTTTCGCACTTACGGCATATAAGATTTTTGATCATGTAAACAGTGTTTAGAATGTTGTAATTATTTTAAATTTATTTATTTATTCATCTTACTACTGACACCTTACGATTATAAATCATAGTTATGTCAAATAATTTTAAAGTTAAGTCAAATCATAGTGAAGGATTGACGAAACTGCAGCGAAGATATCTGAGATGAACCAAGAATTTACAAAGATTAAAAAAAACATTTTATAAATTTTATTTTTATATATAATAATATACTAACATACAATACAGTTAGTGTTAAATGCGATTTATTCAATGAAATAGGTACATAACGGTCTATAATATTACATAAAACAGAATAGTACAAATTTTCGCAACTGTGAGATTACATTCTAGGGAATATATATTTTTATAAACGATAAGAGCCGTATAAAAACAAAACGTACCTTACAAGCCCATAACGACCTGACATAATCAACCAATGGGTACAGTTATCGTAACAAATCACTGGTTAACGATTATGATGCTGATTAATTATGATTGCGGTGAAGACATAATTGAAACCCTTCATAAGATATTTCATTTATTTTTTACGTCCGCTGTATTCACACGGTAAAGGTGTCGATGCAATAGTGTATCGATGTACGACAAATAACTTGTGTAATCTGTGTTTGAGATTAAGTAAGGAGCTTAAGCCCTGCAACGAATAAACAAAGATAATGTTCGTTATATATTCTAATTAAATCGTAAGCTTAATAAACAGCATTGAACTTGGCTTCGACTACGCGATCATGAGGATACATCACTCCGCTAATTAATGTGTAAATATCACTGACGGTATGTGTGATTTCCTTGCTAATATACAAACATTACAAAACATTAACGGTAAATAATAAATATTCAGCATAGCTAAGGGATGAGATAATCGTGTGGTTTATGTGAATAGTTTAGTATCTACAATATTAAAAAATGTTTTATTTACAAAAAATATTTAAACGGTAGACTTAAATAAAGATCAAAATCGAAATCTTTATTCAATATAAAAGTGTCACGCTGGCTCATTGATAGTCAAAAATTTACCAGCGGTTCGGAAATTAACTTCTCGTACCTGAGAAGAACCGGCGAAAGTAACTCAGCGGGATTTTTTTTTATAATTGTTTACAAAAACTAAGTATACAAGAACAACCTTTTTTTTTTCTTTGAATCAGCCTGGAAGCAATCATCTCATTCCCATTCCACATCTCATCACAATCGTTAATCGTAAGTGACGGCAAGAATATCTCTATTGACCATGTAATCGTTACTCCGATTCTTAGGACAGAAATAAAACCTAAGTATAATACGTATAATCTATTCGGTTACCAGTTTAGTTATTAGGCCATAAGATAGGGTGACAAGCTCACAACTTATCGATATTTTTTGCACAACTTCTGAGTGTTTCAATTGCAAATGGCTTATATGTTGAGAATAAATTGTTCTATATGAATAAGTGGTTTTAATTTAATTTGCATACGTTGCAAAACAAAATTTAAATGTCCATATGTAAAATAGATCAATAAAGCCTTTTAAAGAATACTAAATTGACTCAATAAAATATAATATTATTATGTTTTTGACTTAATATAGTTTAAATTTGTGCAACAAATTTCAATTTGCAAGTTCACATTGAATTATCCTTTATCGAATTCTTTGTAAATATCAAATAGAAACCATATTAAAGGATGTAACTTGCGAAATCTGGGCAGGCAGTTGATATCTACGTTAGTTCAGTCTTCGCACGGGTTATTTAATTGATTGTTTGTTTGTTTTTGTAAAGGGAATTATTATTAAATGTTAAAATAAGCATATTCCTCAACGCTGCTCCAATGCGGGTTGGTGGATGCACATGGGGCAGAATTTCGTTGAAATTAGACGATATCACGATGTTTTCCTGCACCGCCGAGCAGGAGATTAATTATAAACACAAATTTATAAAAACGTTAAAATATTTATATAAACGTTTTTAACTTATATGGGATTTTAGCAAATCGTTGTAATGAAGTTATTACAACAATTATTATATGTGAATATGTCAGTAAAAGTCTCACTTGTATATGAAGACATCGATGTTGTGAAGAAATAACAAATTAGCCCATGAATAGAATTTCGATGAAGTGTAAGAGTTTTCGCGTTGCAATAAACGACGAATACAAATGATATTCTAAAGTGCCTGATGGAACATTCACGGATGTAACTTTATGCGGAACTTGTTCTTTTATGGCTAGTAGCAATGCTTGGTACTTATATGTAGTTTGGAAAAAAAGTATCCTAGGAAGTAAGACAAGATACTTGAAAAATTACTGTGAAATAAAATGTTTCCTCACACATAGTTACGTGAATTTTTGTTAAGTGTTTTGTACACTAGGTGCCGTGTCTATAACTTTTTAAAAACCAAACTTCTTCACGATGCTTGTGCTCTACTTCATTATATTATTTTTGCTATGAGTTGATGAGTTTATAAAAGTTTTATCTCAAAAAATTACATATTCTTTTTTAATTAAATGATTTTCAAACGTATTTTTTCTATTGAGAAGTATTCGATCTCATTTAAATCCTTTGTACAAGGATAGTACATTTGTTTGATCGTAGTGGCTTAAGATTAGAACGTTTCAAGAATTGACAAGGCGTACTAGATTGTCTAAATAAAGCACCTCACGAAGCATCGTGAGTCGCGAACGAATCTGATGGTCCGGCCTCGAAAGCTTGCAAAACTGTGGAGCATTGTGGTGAGCCTCGCACTATATTCACGATTGGTAAACATACAGAATACCATTGAATTTGTCAGCGTATTTGATGAATGTTCGACATGTGGTTAGGTTAGTTGTGGTTTAACTTAACAAAGTGTATTTGCCTTTAAAATTATACGAACTTATGTATAATCGGATTCCACTATTTTTTTTAATGGTATTTCTTCGAAATGTGTTAAAAGATGTGTTTTGGTTGTTGCTTGATAGAATCACATTTAATGCTTACGAAATATCTAATTAAAACTAAAAATCTTAAGATTGACGTCATGAATATGGTAATAACTTTTGATTTATTATTAAACAGCAATACTCATAGCAATCAGAAGGTAACCATAGAAACACAGTTCGCATGAATATTCATGACTTAAGATAAACGATAATACGAGAGTACGTCTTTAGTTTTCAATGTCAACTAGTGAGGATGTATAATGTGAGCTTATATTACCATTAATCTAGATTATCACGATTCTAAGGCGAGGGTATTAATTAGATCTAACCCTGATATTACACGACGCGCCGTCACAACTGCGCCTATGGTGACGTGTTGTATTCTATATTGATGAAGTGGATCGCAATTATCCTCTTACGGCAATTACATCAGTTAAAAGCGATAAAACGTGTCAAGGCTGGCCTCACTTGCTAGGCGACTCCTCTGCATTCCACTTAACGACAGTCACCTGCTTCCGGGTGTTTACACACGCTGCTTTTATTCTTATGTTGATGCCATGGAGTCTATATTAGCATATCGTGTACGTGTGTACATAAAATCAACGAGTTTTTACTCATCGACGCATATAGTGACATTAATTTGATCCATTGATTATTCTGATAGACCTTTGCAATAGACAAATAGATTGCTTAACGTTTGACTCCGACGTAATGAGCGCTGTGTGTGATAATCGTGTAGAGGAATATAGCAAAAAAGGCTGTGTTAGCGATTGCATTGTCGCACTGATTGTGACACGGTTAACAGTTTACGCTTGTTAATAAATTAGGTCGAAGTGTTTCGTTTACATGTGTATTGTCGCCGGTGGCGGACGAGACGTCGTCTCGGGCGCGCCCGCTGTTTCGCGTTCCGTCTGACAAAGTTGCGTAACATACGATAGGCTTGCAAGTTGCAGGGCCGCTTGATCGATGTCCCGCAAGCTATAAGCTGACACTTTGTTGAAGCCTATCAAAGGACTGATATATGCAACTAAATCAATAATGTCTCAGATGCTATAAATCTTACGAGCCGAGAATGAGCAATAAATTTTCTTTTCTGAATATAATAAATAACGCATCTTTATTAAGACATTTGTTTTATACATGTACTTAGTTTATCTATGAAACTTTGTTGATTTATTAGAATTACTCAAATCTTTTAAAGGCATTCTCTCAACCATATTAAACGAATTTTCGTACCGTACAATTATTCATTCAAAAATCTTTGGTCATAAAAACGACGGATGTTATATTGCACTAAACTTGAAAAACAGTAGTGGTGCAACAACAAGCTCGTAAGTTATAAAATACGTACTTCGAATGATCCCGTAACGCGACTGCATATTTGCTGGAAGAACATTAAAAACAGACTTATTCGTAACAATAACGTAAACGATAAAATATGATTAAAACGTAAGTAAACATGTACGTTTGTGTAATTGTAGATACTTATAAATACCTAATGTTTAATTTTCTAATGATGTTAATATGAATAAATACTCATGAGATATTTCGTAACAAAATACAAATGTTGAGCTTCTAAAAGTCAATCGTGAGTTCGATTACCTCTCGCTCATTATTCTTGTAAATTCTGACGGCCTATTAAAAATCTATTAAGCCGATACGTTGGTATTTAAATAGCTCCTATATATCTTAAAGTTTAAAGTTAAAAATAATATTCTTCTGCTTATGCAACGCGTTCCTTGGACCAGTCCATCCGGTGACACATTAATTATTATCAACATTTCTGCTTGGTTACGTTGTATGTAATCCGATCTTGGCGTGTGATGCAGATTTATTATAATAAGCGATGAAACATTCATGTAATGCGTTATGAACATATTTTATTTTAATTCTCATTTAACACTATACTTGTGTAAACACACTTGAGCCTCTTGCTTATTTAATAAAATTGAATTTATTCATATAAATCACGATAAACACAATAATACTAAATAACAATGAGTTATTTCATGTTTTTTTAAGACTTCGTACAATATCTTGCGAATATTTATAATATCGTGTCCGGTATATGAGTATGCAACAAACATTACTATATTAAAAAAATCCAATAAAACAATTTTCTTACTTTATTTTAAAAATAAATATAACATTACTTATAATTTACTTGTTGCCTTTTATAGTTTTATAAGTATCGAAAAACAAGTAGCGCACTCGGATTTTTTTTTAAATTATATTTATTTGTCTACAGATGCAGGCGTGGGTAATGGTGGCGTGCGCAACAGCGCTAGCGGCGTTAGCCTCTGCGCAAAAACCTGGAAGATTCCTATCCCTGCCGGTGCCGTCGAAATGCGCCAATAGTAAGTCGTTTGTTTTAATTTAGGCTATTCGAACATGCCTCCGTAGCCAAACCATTACATTACTAGGTCAGGATGCAAGAGTTGGCAATCTCGCGCAATACAGTTGCATCATTTATTTTTGAGGTAAAACGTATGTTGAGAGGAAAGAGACGACATTTATCCTGTCTGCCTGTTCTTAGAGAACTCGAGAATATAGTAATGTGACTAAATGGTGATAAAACTTAATAAAATTAACTTTTTTACTTCTTAACTTTCGAGTGTAATTCAGCAAGAAGATTTACATGGTTGTTTTCGATTGAATTTCCTTTGCCTGAGTATCTTTTTAGAATCTGTTTATAAAACATTATTTTCACAATATTTTTTTAATTTATACATACTTTTATACATATAAATACTTTTTATATAAGCTGTTGGGAAAGTAGACATGGATGAAAGCCTTATGGTAAGTGGTCACCATTGCCCATAGACACTTGCACTTGCAACCGAAAAAAAACTACTTGCACTAAGTGCTACCACTCAGTAAACTATTACTATTGATTTTATTCTTTTGTTTCATAATCGTTATCTTTTTTCCATATGGTGTGTGGTAATAAAGTAAAAGTTCAAACTAAAGGTGTAACCTAGGAAACAGGTTACTACTCATCGAAATCTTCTACGATATACTTTATGTATCCAAACCAGTTCAACATTACTTTTATGTAAATTTCCCAACAGGCTGGTTTTACATATGAATATTTAATTTTAAAATACTTCTTCAGTTTAAGTTACAAACACATAAGTAAAATTTCTTTGTAACATTAACAGCCTGTAAATTTCCCACTGCTGGGCTAAGGCCTCCTCTCCTTTTGAGGAGAAGGTTTCAATTTCTTTATAAATGTAATATTATTATTGTTATGTTTTACTTACAAACCTTATTATTGAAGTAACACTGTTATTAGATATACATACATTTATAAAATCATCAGATCAAAGAATCAGAGAATATTCATAAAGAAAAATTATTTAAAAGTTATTAGTTAGTTTTATTACAAGAATATTATCTCATATGTTTTCAAAACAACCACCTTAAATAATTCGTAGTTTAGCAGACTGAGGCCTTGACCTCTTATTTAGCAATCTTAAAAGATCATGTGATGTACTGGAGAAAAAATAATTTGATATACATAATATATTAAAACTATATTATACATCAGCGTTATCCTCAAACTTTTTTATAATTGAATATTATCCTTTAATATATTAAATCATAATATTCAATTAATTTAGCGACTTATATTTATTTTGGATAAAATAAAATGGTTATTACAATATTAAGTATTTGAATGTTATGAATTTAAAAAACAAAATCTTTAGCATTGAAAGTAAAAGTTCAGTTCGTTGACCTGCCAAGGTCACGGGCGGCGGGACGCACGTGCCGAGCCCGAGGAAAGCGCTTTTCCTTGTCTAACACAAACGCTTTATCCCTATATAACCTAAAAAGTGACTATTTCGTTTGTATATTTAAGATAAAAGCTTTATTTTAGTTCATTAGCTTTAGATTTAGGTTAAATGTAAGATGGAACAGATTTAAGTATTTTGCTAAAGTACAACGTATTTTTAATCAAAAGATTACTATTTACAAATATAATGCTATATAATAAATATAAAAGCGCTATATATCTGTGTGTGCGTACTTACTCATTTGGTATTTAATTACTGCTATTATTGACTAATACACTTTAGTTTTTAGTGGAAACTATTTGATATAGTCTCCTAATTTTCAAGATGACCTGTGCCTACTCTATAGTAAAAATCGAGCAGATGAATATACAAAGGTACTTTGGAAAACGGGAAGTACATTAAGGCAACGATTCCGCTTACTGGGTAAAACATTACACAACAGACATGGTGAAAATGAATGAATCACGTAACAACAAAACCAGTCAACGTGATAAGGTTATTCGAACCATGTTCCAAGATCAAAATGTTACGTAATGTCATAAAAATTTACAGCAATTTAAAACTTGAAAAACAATAAAGAAGATTGATGGAGGTTTAGTATTTTCTATTGAAACTTTATATCTCCGTTTCACAATCAAGAATAAATAAATAAGATAACTAAGAATATATCGACAACATATAATTAGGACTTAAATAAGTACAAAATATATTTTAACTTTTATAAATGATTTTTATTTAATTATGATTTATTTTTAACTTTTTTTGGATGTTGTGTAAACCATCAATTAATATGTATATTGTTAGTGTACTTATTAAAAAAAAAAAGGCTTTATTTTAAAATATACAGAATTAAATCTTATTATACGAAGTAAAAATCTTGTTAAGAACTGCTGCCGTAAGTTACAGGCGACCTTTCTTTTCTATTTTTGTTTTGAATTAGTAATGATTTTAATAAATGTGTAATTATCGTTGCATACAATGTATTCCACTCAATAAAATTCGATTTCTAATGCAGAAATTTCTACAAGGTGTGATTTAAGTAGGATAGAGGATGACATACATCATTTACTAGTGAAATGTGCCCGAAATGTGCTCTGCCACGAGAGAGGAGTTGACGCAACGTTTCAATGTAAATTTAAAGGATGTCGGCGTTTTTCAAAGCGCAATGTTTATATCCGACTCAGATATGGCAAAAATGATTTAACAGTTTCAGTTAAAATAATTTGTGATTATAAGGCTATTATTATTGTTGCTGGTGGTGGAAATGTTATTAAGGGAACGATGGGACTGATATTTATTTTTGTCGCTGAAAATCCCAAAAAATTGTTAAAAAAATAATATATATATATACAATTGTCGTTGTATACAATGTTAAGTCGTCAGACAATATACATTAGGGATTAACTTTGTTTTTGTTACTTTTGATAAATTCCTGTTTATATATTATTTTTTTCACTAGATACAAAAGGTGACTAAATAATAAATATTTCGTTTACAATAATACAATCGGGTAGCCCTATTTAAAATGTGGAAATATAAAAAAAAGTATTGATTTAATTAGTCATGGTACGAAAGCACGTTTGGAATTTGAAAGTCAATGTAATTTCGTATCTAAACACTTTACTTATTCATATTTCACGCAATTTAAATACGTAATTTTATTTCCGCGTGTTTAATGGCTGGTTTACCACAAATGATAACAATCGGAAAAGATGGAGAAATAGATAGAATAACACTTATATTTATTTAAATAGATATATTAAACTAAGAGTTAAAACCTGATTTTATGAATAATTTAATATTATGAAAATCTATTTAATTTAAAATATTGATTCCTTTTATGACAGAATGTAAGAAAACAATTTGAAATAAAATTTATTTAATCTTTAGTTTTGGCCTTCGCATTTTTATTATGCAAAAGTAGATAATATTGCATAGTAAAAAAATGTCAAAATACAAGAGGTAAAGAATTATTATGAGTAATAAAGAGATGGGTATATTATATACGCACATTTTGAATACATCTTAAAGATTAAAAAAAAACCTTATCTTAGTAAACAATACTGAAATTAAATTCTAGAAAAAAACATGTCATATAATCTTTACTTCTATAGTAATATTAGTATTATTATAAATGGAAAAGTAACGCTGTCTGTCTGTCCGTCTGTCGCTCTTTCACGGATAGCACAAACCATTGAATTTAATTTGATGTAATTTGGTATGCGGAAAAGTTGACGACCATCCCCTAAAAGCGAGCAAAGCTGCGGCCGAGAACTAGTTATTCATAAAAAATATCTCTATCGCAACTTGCCATTGATGTACAGTCACATCAGTTATTAAGTCGCCTTAAGGTGAAAAGAAAACATAGGCCCAAGTAAACATAACATTGTATATCCCATGGCTTGTATCGCATTGTAGTAATATGTGTTTAAAACTTCGACAAAAAGGACCTGCACTGGCTATGGGGATATGTGAGCAATAACCATTTGTCTCCAAACACTTGACTGGACAGGATACAAAATTATTCTTTCATTTTTTATAACGAGTATTGTCTTCGTACTTACTGCAGGTAAAACAAAAAAACAATTGTTTTCTATCTTTATTCCTCACAGGTGATGGCGGAGGACCACTACTGGGGATAGGGGTTAAATTCTTTCTAGAAATTTAAATGATACAGTTTTGAAGATTGTAATCTACCCATAAAAATAGACATCTAAATCGTTTTAAAAAATAACAGACAAGTAAATAATTTGAATTGTCATCTTCTTTTTTCTTAATAATGGCTAAAAATAAGTCACACAGGTAGATTCGGACACATTTTTACATATATGAATTTTACTACGAGCAATATTTTAAATCAGGATAAACGTTTCTCCTGACCTACTTACTCTACAAAAAAAGCTTCCTCTCGCCAGTGCTTTTTATAATATGTTTCACTTTTATGTACTAGCTACCTATTCAATTATAATTTTAAATAATTATGTTACTAATCTCTTTTATGATACTGATATTTAAAAGCCGTTATATCTACGGTATGTTAAAAAAATAAATGTTAAAGTAGAGAAGCTAACCAGACGTCGCATATGAAATTCAATTGGAAAATACATCAAAAGTTTTACCTATGATGCAAACTTACTAATATTATAAATCACTATCAGATGAAATTAAGATAAATGCTTAAATAGGATTAAGTATGAACCATGACATTTAATTATTGGTAAAGTATGCTTCATAAAAATAAATTCTCACATTCATTAGATCGTACGCTAGTAAAATAAAATCACAAAATCAAGGATGATGCAATACAACCTTCATCGGATTCCAACCTTTCAATTCTATAAACCCATTGTAAAAATTACTTAAATTCGCTGCAGCAATAATCTTAGTAAATAACTGCCATTGGAATTAAAAACATCGACATTATCGATATTTTTATTACATTGCTCTAATCTTTAAAGACGTACAAGATACTAAAAATCGCATAAAACCTCATACAGATGTACCGTTATTATTTATTTCATGAATGAACTTAATATTCACTATAATTTAAATTATTTTTTTCTTTAATAATTATAAAAAGAAAGATCGTAAATATCTCTATTAAAAGCAAAGACATTCTTTCATCTAAGATTAAAGTTTATTCAGCGACTCTAAATTAATGGATAATATGCATAATTATAGCAGCCGGCTTATGAAAATATCACACAGTTATACAAAAGGATCAATCACACTAAACTCAGCAGTACTTGCCTAGGTTTGGTACCTATCTCGGTTCGGCTTATTTATAAAACTAAGATAGCTTTGAATAATTTTATTTCAGCAACTGCCTATATAGCTATGTAATGCATTATTTACTAATTGAACTCTTATTATTTTGTTAAGAAATTGCCGAGAATAATACTGAATATCCACGTTAAGTTCCTAACAAAACCTGTTGAATATTATACCACTTGAATATGTTAAATCGTTAGAGATTATTCGTGGAAGATTAATGCGAAGTTCTATTCGCTGTTTCTATTGTGCTGTGTGCTCTATCTCAGACAATCACACATCTGTTTGTCTGTCAGCACAAGGCCTCATTCAATATAATAATTGTCCATCGTGCGAATCTAAGCACATTCAACTTACATGCACTTCTCCATTGCAAAGTTTTCTGTAATATATCTACTTGTAATATTTTTTTAAATTTATAAATGTGTGCGAATATACAATACATAGGTATTTTAGAAAATACTGCTTGTGTTATTGTAATATTATAAATCATGTGTTAAATTTGTTTATAGTATAGTATGTATAGTATGTATAGTATTCGTTTATTATCTATAGCTGTTATTATACGTTATGTATATTAGGCAATTATTGTCAAATAATCATGTAGGTAAAAAATGTAGAAGAGTACTTATGCATGTTCCTTGGCCTAGATGGAACTGCGTGACAGACGCATCTGTTCGACTAGGTCGTCGGATCAACAATGTCAAACATATACTGTAACGCTTATGATAGTTAAATTATTTTATTACGCTTAAATACATTTTAATAATTAATAAACTTTAATAAATAAAAAAAACTTTAATACATAAATATAGTAGTTATGATTTATATTATGTAAGCGCATAAATTACATTGTAAGTACTTACAAAAGTTTTGAATGTATAAATGACTTTTCAATTTTTATTTTATTTGGTACTAAAATCTGCACAGATGCGTTTTCCGTGCCTTTGTCATACAACTTTTTTTTTTGTTTGTATGTGTGCAGGTTTTTATTTCCAGACAGAATAACAATCGAAATTTCCGTCAATTATTTTGGAAGCGTTTACTTACCCACGTTAGGTGACCACTCTTGTTACACAATACGAAAAGGTCGTCGTCGCAGGGTTATGTAAAGACGTGTTCCATAAGCTTTTACGACAAAATGTCGGATTGAATTCAAGTCATTTATTCGATTCAATTAGAAGTCATCAATGTCATGACCGTGATAAAAGTTATCGTTCTGAAAATGGCCCGTACCTCGAGATTCACTTTTCATTAACAAGTGCTAACAATTTTGTCAATAAAGCTAGTAAATATTTTTGTAAGTACAAATAAAAATATTTACTCATTGTTTATATATTTGGAGGTGAATGTCACCGGTTTTCTATGACATAAGCACCTATTTTACAACTACTTAGTCAAAATTGTTATCATAGGTATGACTTAATAGTTGATTTACATATAATGCTAATTGTCGTCACTAAAAGGTTATGAAGAAAGTGATGATAATGTTAAATAAAAATAAATCTGCGATTTCAGGGCCTAAGGAATTCTTCTACCGTGGTCACAATTACTTCTACAGCGGACACGTTCCCGAGCTCGCTAACAGGAAAGTAGACTGGTTAGACGGACGCAACATCTGCCGCGAGTATTGCATGGACCTTGTTTCAATGGAAACTCAAGAAGAAAATAATCTAATTTTCAAACTCATTCAGCAAAGTAAGTACTAGACTTAGGTTCTTAACTTTAAAAAGTAGTATAGGTTTGCAAGTAGATATTACATTTAATTCTAATTTTATTGACCAAAATTACAATATGTTATTTGCCTTAAATTTTTCGAAGTACTTGCCTACTTTTGACCAAAATATAAATTACGTTTGAGATAGGTACTTATATAATTTTGCGGAATCTTTGATATAGGTACATATATTAAATAATTAAAAAGTAAGTCTTTGATTAAGTTTATATTTGACAGTACACCAGAACGCAATGTACGTGTGAGGGTTAGGGGCCTGGGCTGAATAAATCTGTTATAATAATTACGTACTTATAAAGTGTAATTAGTAGTTAAACAAATATAACATCACTATTAACTTAATTATATTATATTAATTAGAAAGTTATTTAAATTTAACGTACAACAACTTAGCATTCGCAAGCGTACTGAAGATATACAATAAATATAGTTATCCATAGACCATAAATATATGATAGTAACATTATACATTTCTCAGCAATTTAATAATTCAGGTATATTTCAAGTCATTTTTTTTTTATTCCAGACGATGTTCCGTATATATGGACCTCTGGCCGTCTTTGCGACTTCAAGGGATGTGAATCGCGTAAAGATCTCGAGCCTAAGAACGTCTTTGGATGGTTCTGGTCTGCGAACCGCGAAAAGATGTCGCCTACCAACCAGGTTTGTGAAAAATAAGAATACAGTTTAGGTAGTTTTTTGTTGAAACTATACATAAAATGTATATAACTAAGCAAATTTTTAATTTATTTAAATGTTATAGTGTTATTTTCACATTTCTTCGGATCTAAAAACTTATTGGGTAATAGAAAACACTGAAAGTTTTTTTAGTGTTTTTGATATTCAGATGTTTCAAAATCTGATACATGTATAAAAATATCGTAATTTTGTATTTTAATAGATTCCCAATGGTTGGGGCTACAACCCATGGTCACAAACCGGACACAAGAAGCAACGTCAGCCTGACAACGCTGAGTTCGACATCAACGGAACCTCAGAATCCTGTCTCAGCGTCCTTAACAACGTGTACAACGACGGTATCGCGTGGCACGATGTCGCTTGCTATCACGAGAAACCTGTGGTCTGCGAGGACTCAGAGGAACTCCTTAATTACGTAGCGAGCACCAACCCTAAACTCCGTCTGTGATTTCTAACACATCATACAAGCTTATTTCAAATTCACTTCAATTAATATAATTGTGTAATTTAACGCGCGATTTACTTAGAGGTCCGTTTATACTCATGTGTAACAAATGCACAAGTGAAAGAAGCTGTAGTTCTACCACAGATAACAGACTAACGTCAATAATATGAACAGCACCATATTTTCTATTTTAAGAAGCACATCTCTCATTTTTTATTAGGACTTGCCATATTCTAAACGTGTAACGATCTCTTCGACACACACTGCCCTTCCGTCGTACAAAATTATTGTACAGAATAGCATAAGTCTATATAAGTTTAACTAAGTTTATTTTATCTAAGGGAAGAATTTCTATTTGTATATAAAATAAAATCAAAAACATAATATTCGTTTTATTTGGTACCTTACAAAAAAACAAAATTAAATATAAAATATTCATAGCCAATTCAATGAACAACTATTATAGACTTTATAGTATACAAACATCATATTCATATAATAATTTTTTAATAAAACAGTTATTAAAAAAAATGGTTTATATAATATTCTTATCTACTTCAGATGCAAAACAATAACAATGTTGAATCAAAATATTATAAAGCATTAAGGAGAAGCATTTGATTGCCTGTATGAGTATCCTCTGCCAACAGACTTGAGATCATAATCTTTGTAGTGTTCACATATACTCAAATCTCTGGCTTTATTTATTAAAACACTTAAAACATTATATTTTTTCCCATTTAGAGTCACATAACTGTTAGAATATTTTTCTATGTCTGATGGAGAAATTTTAAAAGCACTTTTGTCTTCATATTGACCTGAAGATAAAATTTCAGTATCTTCAAATAGTGACTCTGATTTGTTTACAACAGTTTCACTATTTGAAGTTTCTAAAATATCTTCATATTCTTGCAAATTGATTTGCAATGTTATTTCAGGCACATTAAAATCAGGTATATCTGGCTTCAGCAAACAAGCACGGTGACGTCTGCGACTTACATATAGTTTTGTGAAAACTGTAACAAAAAAATATACATATACAAAATTTATGAAAATATTTTGAAGGAACTTCAATTTAACTAAATTCTTTACTTACTAGTTATATAAGTTTCTTGATTTTTTGCGAGAAACACTGGCCAACTTTCTAACTCATCTATTATGTTGACAACTCCTTTTCCTTGAATTTCAAGAAATAGATCTCCGATGACCTGTGATATAATTTGAGTTATTTTTTCTTTGAGTAAATATATTGTATGGTCAGAATATTATGTTAATAGTTACCACATGATTATGCAATGTTGTTAAAAGAGCTATTGGCTGAAAATAAATTCTCAAGGCATTTTTTATAAGTTGCTGAGATTTTTCTATG
This sequence comes from Vanessa atalanta, assembly GCF_905147765.1. NCBI lineage: Eukaryota > Metazoa > Arthropoda > Insecta > Lepidoptera > Nymphalidae > Vanessa > Vanessa atalanta. Next base: position 9,563,018 of record NC_061873.1, read on the forward strand.
CAACCTTGGGTCCAAGATGTAGTTGCTTTATTCTTAATTTGACAATCATCTGTCAATATCTGGCAAAATAGAAACATTAATAGATTATTGTTAAATGAAAAAAATAGAATACATATTATTTTAGAATGTGTAATGGTACATAGGTAGAAATATATATTTTCATAATTTTTAAAAAAAGAATACCTTGTCAATTGGTACGACACCATGTATACTCGCTTCAAATACTTTCGTTGGTAATTTTCTGTATTCTAATGGAAGATCTATAAAAACAGTTTTTTCACTTGGACGCAAAAATATTCCATAATCAATCAACCATATCAAAAACTGTTTTTCCATCGAAACTATACCCCGAGTCCACTTATTTTCCCACATAACAGCAACATACTGAAAAATATGAAAATTGAATTATTTTTGTTACACCTTAGACGAATAGAAAAAGGTTTAAATTGATATACATATATTCAATCCCTCAAAAAACAATTTTTACTTACTTGACCATGGTTGGCCTCTGTAATTTTATTCTTATTTACTGAAAATTGATTCACTTCAGAGTGATTTTCAAGCTTAAAACAATTTTCACTAAAATCTTTAGCAACACAAAAAAATGAGAAAGGATTTGTAAAAGTCGTTATTTTTATATTCATTTTAAACGATTAGTATAATTAATCGATTTCTCGAAACAATACTTTTCTACTATCTTATTTATAAATTTAAAATATAAAAGTCAAGTCCTAGTAAACCTAATATCGTCATAAGATAAAGATATAAAAACAAAATGAGGGTGGGTACTAGGTGTATAAGAGATAATTACCGATTGGTAATTGTCAATTGACAGGTTGTTAATTTTCGCGCAAACAGCCGCATAATGTTTAGAACCAATACCAATAACAAAATCAAAATATGGTCATTAGTAATCGCGAGATTACATAAAAATATTATTTGTACGAAAATATATTAAAAAAAATGTTTTTTTTTATTTATTTGGAATCTTTTAGGTATTATATTAAATGCATTAAAATTTAAATTCTTGATCTTCATAATCTATTTTTGACTTTTTATTGTAACTATAGGTAAACAATGTTCGAATTTTGTTCTATTATTCCTTTTTGTTTTCGGAGTGGTTGAGAATTTGAGAAAAGTACGTTTTTATATGAACCATTTAAAAATATTAGTTTAGTATTAGAACTCATTTTATCATAAAAATATACCTAGGTACATCTCGAAATTTTGGGTTTAGTTAGAGTTTATAATAATGTTGTAGAAAATTATTTATTTTTAAAATCTGACTATTGGTTAGTATTTAAAAATAAAAGATTACGATTATGTTGAAGCACAATATTCATTAACTCATATAATATTGTGCCTACAATTAAATTGTATTAACATCATACTAAAAATATGAGCTTTTTAAAATCAACAGGCGCATGACTACTGCAATTACGTACATATACGTGATGGTTACTATGTTTATTACAGGACCATGACGTCAATATAGAAGAGTCGAGTCATTGTCTGCGACATTATCATATTATTTAGCTTCAGACTGTACTGCCGCAGGATAAACAATACATCCTAGAAAAAAAATATCAAATAAAAAAATGTATAGAAAGATAAAAGCTTAATATCTAAAATCTGTAAATTGTAATTTATACTATTTATATATTTAAATTTTATACTTATACTTATTATATTTGAATATTTAAATAATAATAAATAAATAGATTTAAATCATAATGTTAACAAAGCGGGCTTATATTGAGTTTTATTCGTCAAACGCTAAGAATATCAAGTATTGCTTGGTTAGAAACTTTTAGTTACCTTTATGTTGATTATGTTTGTTAATCTTTGACATAAGTATAATTTTACTTCGAAAAATTTCAATATACTTAGATATATTGAAATATTACATCAATAGATTTATACAAAGCTGTGAAAACGAACGGTATGAAGTGTGTTTCAAAATTTTCTTACAAGTAAGTAATATATAATATTTCTAGTGTTAGTTTAAAATTTGAAATAACAATATTTTAATATGGAGAAGGAACTTACGTGTTACCATAGAAGAAGCGGGACTCATCATTTCGATCCCATACCTGATAAAAAGAAAAAAATCTTTTTTCTCCGTTAATTAATAAATTTCATGTTACTCACATCGTTGGCAAAGCTATTGCTCAGTGTTCTAATATTACTGAAGGAAATTTATTATTTGCCACATGCCAAAAAGTCAGATGATAACTGCCTATTGTGTAATTTTAATTCCGATAGAGCGTAAAGCGATTGAAGAAAAATGTCGTGGAAAACTGTGATCGGTCGTATTGTTTCTTTACGATAAAGCTCGTGGTCATCGATCGGAAGTTGCGCTTTACGCAGTCCGTAGGGCTGGCTTCGATATTTTTGACATCAGACCATTTTCTAGTGAATTAAATTATTCCCAAAATGAAAGGAGGTTATTTGAGGAACTAAATTTAAAAACGATAAAGGGTTTATGGTATCCGTAGATATGAGTTTTTTGAGAGTCAAGATAATTATTGTTGTCTTAGATTTTCGCGATTATTACACATTGAAATAAAACTAGTTTTTAACGGATTTAATCGCAAATATTTTAGTCCATAGTCTAGTCTGCCCGTGACCACGAACACTGCAAAGTGCTCGAAACGTCGGGATGTTAAAATAATTAATATACGCGATTAAATCCGTTAAAAACTAGTTTTATTTCAAGATAATTATTATTTTAGAAATAAGTTATGTATCGCCCAATCACAGAGTATTGATAAAAACAAGTTTAATATTATGAACTTTTGTTTTTGTTGTATGTTTGCGTAAATTTTTTCTGTTGCATTGAATGGACACTGACTCAATTTCTTTTGCGAAATGTTTTAGCCAACTTCAAGCATCTTTCTTTTGAAAGTTATACTTCTTCGCCCGATGAAAGAATTATTAGAGTAAATTTTAATGATGAGCCCGCACGGGTGGGGGAAAACTACATGATGAAGTTGCTCGCTGAAACGCCAATTAAGTATCAAGTCACCTTATCTTATTGTACAATATTTATTTTATAATAAATTTAAATTACGAATATTTAAATTTGTGAGTGAGTGTAAAGTGTTATAATAGTGATAAAGAAAGAGGAAGTTACATCATAATAATAAATATTATTTTATTGTAAACTAGATGTGCCCGCGACTTCGTGCGCGTTTGAATTTAACAAAAAAGTTATTGTTCAGTTTACAGATTTTACTATAACTTATTAATTCTGTATTATGCAGCTCGTGTGATATTAAATCGTTGGTGCTCCCACTGAAGGCGGCGGTGCGAGGTCTGTGCGCGGTACTGGACAGTATTTGGACATTGTAGCGTGATTTTATTATTATTTCATATATAATTCTAAAATAAAAGTAAGTTACTCCTTCTTACATCAGATATCTGTCAGTGAAAGTCTCATCAAAATCGTTCCAGCCGTTCCAGAGATAAGCTGGATAAGCCAAACAGACAGACAGACAAACATTGTAAAAAAATATATGTTATTTTGGTATATGTACCGTGGTACCGCTTTTTACTAAATGCCTTGTATGTAAAAAGCGGTTATTTTAATATTACAAACAGACACTCCAATTTTTTATCATACGTATAGAAGATATAGATAACTGAATTATAAAAAAAATTGCATGAAATTAAAAAGTAAAAACTGTTTTTAATTCCGCCGAAGAAGTAGAACTTCTCACGCGCATACTTGTTTATTTAAGTGTTTTCTTTTCAAGGGAAATGTAGTGATTAATCATTATTGTTATCTGTTAATATACAGATAAAATATAATCCTTGCAGCAACATCGAGTTCTCATCTGCTTAATTTGTTTTTATAATGCAACTTGTGTTAGGTCAACTGTTGGCAACAATTTTTTTCGATGCGTTCTCAGCATGTTTTATATATACAACTCTTTTTCGAATAAGTAGGAACATTAATAGGTATTTAATTTTAAACATTTTTAATTTCTATCAACAAATAATTTTACAGAATACGCATATTTAATACACGAAACTTTATGAAAAAAAATATATATAGTTACAATTATAATATAGTTTGTTAAATGACGCTTCAAAAGTGCTTGTAAAAGCCTACTTGAATAAAGTATATTTTGATTTTGATTTTATTTTAGTAAACCCCTTAACAGGGGAGGCGCGTCACAAAATAGTGCTTGTAAGAATTCGTATCTATTAAAAGTAAGTAATAAAAATAATTAATTATTAAGCCAAAGGCTACTTTGATGCTTTTATTCTAAAATTTCAATTATAAAGATGAAAACGTATGACAGCTTCTAACGCAGCTCTACAACGCCGACCTATCTATCTAAAGGTATGCTTAACGTTAGCTTATCTTGTAATAGAATTATGTTCTTCCTATATACATATATTATTTTTACTGCCCCGATGGTCCAGTGGAATATGTTGTATGACTGTAGATCATGAAGTCCTAGGTTAAAATTCCGGATCAGGACAATTTATAGTTTTTAGGGTTCCCTACACAAAGGTGACAACGGACCTTATTACTAAAACTCCGCAGTCCGTCCATCCGTCATCTGTCTGTCTGTTACCAGGTCGTGAACCGTGATAATTAAACACTTGATTTTTTTTACAGATGATGTATGTCTGATGCCTCAATAACAAAAAATACTAAAAACGGAATAAACTTAAAAAAAATTAAATAATAAAGTGGGGCTCCTATACAACAGCCATGTTTCTTTGTTGTCGTTTCTAAAAATACGGTACGGAACTCTTCGTGCGCGAGTCCGACTCGCTCTTGGCCGGGTTTTTATTTTTTGTATTAAGAAATGCTCAATATGTACTTTATATCAGTGCCAAGAGTGCACCGGAAACCACGTAAAAGGAAGAGTGCACGTGTGTCTGCGTACACGCTTGTGCATTACACCATCGCTTGTGTAGCAATGGTCACCGTCAAAATTTTATTAGAAATTTTAAATACGGAATTAAATAGATTTACATAGTAGTTTTTCCTCGAAATAAAGAGGTTGTTTAATAAGAAGTATTTTCCCCAATTTTTTGTTATACTTATCGTATTACAATAATAGTTCCGTTAGGACATTTTCGTTTTCAAAGGTCAAAAGTTACATATTAGTGAAAATACTCCGTAGGTTTACCCATAAATATGACTAAGCACAACTTGGGGCAAGTGAGACGTTACCAGTTAATCTCAATATATATATACTTGTTTATTTGCATGAAACTATTTATTTGAATAAAGGTTTTAAGGAAGTTATTTCATTAAATATATATAATACAATATTTTCTTATTATATTGATTATCTGACTATTTTTAATGCTATAATAGAAAATAAAAAAATGCTACCCCCGTTCCTCATAGATTAAGGATTAGAAAAGTTCTCGCAATCACTGACACAGATCAAGCGGCAAGTAAAAAATGTGTAATACAAGAATCTTTTTACTTCAAATTTCACCTAAACATTTTTATATAAATTCTTTAATATCAGAAAGGTCAGGTCGCCATTTGCTCATTCGCGTCACTCAATTCTATTTGGTATGAATTATAAATGACCATTGGAATTATATATGTATATAAAAATGGATATTGGTATGTAAATCGATTTGAGATTTTGATATCGTTTGGGATTAGATAATAAATATTAGTTTTTATGTAGACATAGTACAAGATGGCGCTACGAAAAACCACTATGTACTTATACGTTAAGAATGTGACAATAAAACAGGAAAGCTGCGTATTTTAGCAAAACTGGAGGTAAAAAATGATGCTGCATGAAGAAAATATCAAATTATACAGATACCTATTTTTTACCATATCGATTTCATGCTTATAAAGTCAACATCAGAAGATAGGCTATCCGTCAGTCATCGCGGTGAGTGTGGCAACTGACAACAAAAAATATCATCTAATGATCGAGTGATGATGAATGAGGTATGATCATTCAAAACAGGATTACCCGGTATTACTGTCATATTAAGATGACTAACTGTATCATATTGAAATTAAAAGCATGCAATGCCTATAAATAAATAAATAAATAAATATTGGACAACATCACATACATTACTTTGATCCCAATGTAAGTAGCTAAAGCACTTGTGTTATGGAAATCAGAAGTAACGACGGTACCACAAACACCCAGACCCAAGGCAACATAGAAAATTAATGATTTTTTCTACATCGACTCGGCCGGGAATCGAACCCGGGACCTCGGAGTGGCGTACCCATGAAAACCGGTGTACACACTACTCGACCACGGAGGTCGTCAATATACGCCTATATACACATTACGTTAAAAATTAGCTCCGATTTTGCAGATAGCTGATTTGTTGATTATGATGTCGTCTTAACCCATTTTTAAAGGACTATTTAAGTGCGCAGAACATATTTTAGATACAAACATACATACAATGCACTAGTGTGCGCAAACACACCTATTATACTCACTCCCTGGACTCTCTACTCCCTCACTGATAATTTAAAACGATGACGTTAAATCCGACACGACCGGAAAAAGTTCAATGCTAGTTGATTTATCCCTTTACTAACTGTTGCATTGGCAATAAAAGTAAACATGAAATGATGAAGTTGTTATGAATCTACCTCACACTGAATAGGCCAAAGTTTGTAAAATTATTAATTAATAGCCCATTTATCACAATCGATAGAACACATGAAAGTTAACCGAAGATCGGCAATTCGAATCCGGAAAGCACTATAAAGTATTCACGTGATAAAGGGTTCATAATGTGTTGGGCGACAAATCGTAAATACACCTGCATGGGTCGGAAAAAAATTGCCAAATATAGGTATTTCCACCAACCCATACTAGAACAGCGAGGAGTTCCAAATAAACTCCTACTGTTACTACCTCGTTAATTAAGATTAAAATTAACCTATTTTGTTTTTTAACATGCTACTAAATGTTTTTTTTCTTTTTTGTATTAAATTCGTTATCTAGAATGTAAATGAAAAATAGTACTCGTAGTTCGTGCTAATTTTGCATGGATTCGAATCTACGATTCTTGCGCCACAGATGTTCTACATATCCATTGCGCCACATCGTTTGATTTAGTCAATTAAGCTTTTGATTTGTCATGTTTGACTTCTCCTCACGTTTTTCGGCATCAAACGACCGTTCTTCACATAAAATGTGTTTAGTTTTTTACCGCCATTACTTTACTTTATTATTGAAGGAATGTATGTTGCAAATTCCATACCGTGTTAAACAAATAATACCTAGAACAAATAATACATACATTGTTAGATTTTTTTTTTAGATTTTTACATAAAATAAGGTTCTACATTAACATGTGTAATCCTATTATTTGTGATATGCCCGTAACGAAGAAGGAAAGCACTCAATGTTTTGTTTAGTATGTTATCAATTACATCACAGTCTTCACGAAGACAGATAACTCCGCTGATTAGTATATCACTCGCCGTTTGATATGCTTATTCTTGTTCAAACCAATCAATGGTTGCAAATGATTATCGCACGTTGATTGTTCTTTGATGTAAAGGTATTTATGGTAACTATGTATGATTTAGCAGTTAATTTTACATTACTTATGATGTTGAAATTGTAGAGCTACGTTTGTCATCAAGATATAATGTGTTGTCGTGAAGTTGGTATGTGTTGGCGATGATGTGCTGATGTCGGTGATGACTGGGAGCGGCGGCTCTCCCGACGACGACGGCGGGCGCACGCACGGAATGCAGCAGGCGGGGCGGGGCGCGGGCGGCTGCTGCTGCCGCGGCGACGCTCGCTGCTGCCCGCCGCCCGCCTCGCCAGTCAGCCGCGCGCCACCCGACACGACTGTTGTTCGAGCAGCGCGTCTCGCCAACTCCGCTCGCACGCAGGTATGTACACGCGACCTTCTCATTACTTCATACACCCGTCCAAAACCGAATAGGTGGGCGTCGTAAGAAGCGCCCGACCGCACGGTTTTTACCTTGCGATCCTGTCGCCCGGTGATCAGAAATAGCCGTTGACCGCTCGAACTAACCATTCTTCCTCCTCGATAACGACGATATCTTAACCTTACAAATATTTGCAAAATAGGAATCTCTAAGCGACTTACCGGTCAACGCTTCTGTGGCTTTATCAGTGTTACATATTTATTATTTGTCGGCGGTGCGGTGAGGTCAGCGAGCGTGCGAGGCGATGTGCGCCTTATCGTGAATGGCGTAGGGTTGTAGCGGACTGCGAGCGCCGCAGCGCGTCCGACCTCGGGTTGTTCTCTGTCTTTGCTCTGCTCTTGCGTCGTTCCTATTTACTATAGGTTTGAGATATCAACGCTCTCGTACCACATTTTTGTTTATATACTTAATGTAACAGTTGACGAAATACGTTCTCTGTTGCATTAAGATAGAAATAACAACGAAAAGTACCTCCACGAGATCATTTTTAAAATTTAGCCGTCACTTGTTGCTTTGGACGGTTAATAATTTGTCATTTGTAAATTCAAATGTTACGAAACATCTTAGATATCGTATCGTACCATAAAAATGGCAACTTCGTTCTTATGTCAAATGATTAGATGACTGGTAAGTGGAAACGTGACTTACCCATATAAGCTTGTTAACTGTTGAGTATTTTTACACTACAATCATTGTTTGTTACATGTATACAACATCTACGATAATGTTAATTCCGCGTGACTACAAAACCTACTACCGCTTAAATGCTACTTCCATAGGACAGAACATAGTAGTAGAATATATTTGTAATACGGTGCGTGTAGAGTTATCGAGGGATCCTACGCCCGTCCGGTGTTGTCTTCACCAGCACCGCGTTGTGCGTGTATAGTAATATTGCATAGCGCAAGGTAATCTCGCCCTTACATAGATAAAAACACGTCATAAAATGGCGTGATGTTACGTTTGTACTTAGTGTACCCTCGACGCATCGCTCAACAGCTCTCGGCCTCGTTATATCCAATTTACCCTAAACTCGCACCAATAGACGACCGCATTAGGGACATATCTGCTTGCCAGACTCACGGTATAAACTATTTTTCGAAACCAAGGCAGGATTGAGATCCCGTCGCCCAAGAGAGTGAAAGATGGGGGTGGGTGAGAGGGTGGTAGCGTTCCCCTTAGGTCCGCAAGAGTGGTTCGCCCCGGACTAGCAACTAGGATTTGCCAAATCTGCAGCTTTTACGGCGAAGCTGTCCTATAATTTCTTGTGTAATGTGTTAATAAGGTTAAATGTGTTGAAATCTTTCGTAGGGCCTTTATGCTTTGAACTATTCAACCACGATAACAAGTCCAGCGTAATCGTTTTAGTTCATACACCTAATTAGCGCATCTTTCTACGTCTCGAATATAGGTAAGGTTTCATGTCAGTGCGCAGACTAGCTATCGTGCTAATGCCAATGCCATACCGAGTTACGCCCCTGACACACCTTATAGATTGTGTGGCTTATTCTTTGTGCAGGCGCTTTGATTTTAACACATAAAGAAAATAATGTACTTATCTAAGTTATGATCACGTTTAATCGGATATTATGATCAATCTGGAGTAAGAATGATTTAATATACACTCAATTCTGACAGTGACATGTCTACCATAAGTTCAGTCAGCATCTTTTGTTTAATATCATTTACAATATGAGTCCTACTTATATTTTATATGGTTCTAATATTATTATAAAGCCTTTAAAAATTAAGTTTAATGCATGAAACGTAATTTATCGTAAACTTAACATATCACAAAATATTTATGTGTGTCATATTTTCGATTTACACAGGAAGTACAACTATAATAATATAAATAACATAAAAGACGAAAAATATTACGGCGATATTTTTTCCTAACGGAAGACTGCCGAAACCCGATCAAGGACATATCCGAGTTGATTACGTAATTGTCGTCTGCCTCCGCTGTTTTCACGCAAAGCACCTAGCGAATTCAATTTTGGAGAAATATTTTCCTACACCATTACGTTAAGTACAAACGTACAAATAATTTTGTCAGCTTTAAAAATTTGTAATATTGAAATGAAATTATAAATAACAGAAAAACAAACAACAAAGTTTAAAAAAAAGTGTTTAAATTCATTGTTTGTTCTAAATTTATTGATTACGAAAAAAATATTTAGGTACTTATATTATGTGTCGTGCTAGTTCTTTCAACGGGTAATTTCTGCCAATTTAATGTAGCGTGCTACAAGAAGTAAGCCTCGATAAAACCTTACCTTAAACAAAAGTACAAGGAATAGACATGAATATAAGAATAACTTATATTTCTCAACATTGTTTAAGGATAGAGAAAATTGTTGAAGATCTCTTAAATTGCTAAGAGCTATCAATCATTATGCTTTTAGAGTTACATTAATGCATTGTCAACGACGTTGCGGCAAATCGCGTATTGAATAAGATACCAACTGCACCTGCATTAGATGGTCGAATAATTCGCATGTGTCGTGGTGAGATTGTTAGGCGCACCTCGGGCGGCGTGCGGCAGCTGCATTGCAGCTGACAGACTTGTACTTTTGCTCGTTTTGCAGCAACCAACAGAATCCTGCACACACCATATCTGTATATATGGACAACGTTGAATGTCCTTATTCTAACTAGCCTGATCCTAACGTCTGACGTTGGTTAATACTGATTAATTATGAGCGACGCGGACGAATGAATTAACGAGATGGTGAACTCGATTGTTTTTTATCCTTATAAAGTTTTTCAAAGGTTTTCGTCGCAATAACTAACATAATGTTTAAAGATTTTTAATGTCATTTTTATCATTTGTTTTGGGATACGATGTTTTTTACTAAAGAATTTTTTTAATACTTACTGTTTATTTGTTTAATTAGGTTTATTCGTATTCACATCATACGTTTTTTCCGTCTTGAGGTTAATTGATGATGTTTTATAAAAATCATGAATATAAATAAAATAATAAATACTATAAAACCAAATAAAGATGAATGTAGTTGGGTTTGTATAGCGTAATATTTAATGTTAGATATTTTAACATTATTTGTAACAGAATAAAGAAAACATTTTTAGGTAAATATAATTTATAGATTTATGATTTATAGAAAAGTATTTTTTTATTTTAAATGACGAAAACACATTTTTTATTTTTTAAACCATTTCTGTTTTTTCCTTCTTTATCTACTAGGTAACACAGTTACTAAAATAGAAAATTATCGATATCTAATTTCAGTTATATTGTAATGATCGAGTTCTAAACATAAATCTTAATTAATTGCAAAATTCAAATAATTATATGGTACTATTTCCCTATTTGACTAACTTCAGTATCTCAATTTTCCTTATTGCATCCTACAAATAACTTATACCTAATTGATGCGTTTAGTTGGAAACTACAATTTTTACTGAAATAACTATCAATTCCCATTTATCCACATTCGTTTTTTTTTTTAACATTAATATAAAACAGAAACTTTAGCCCTTTTATGGATTGCGTGTTTTCGTCCCAAAATTTATCAAATTTCTTTCTGTAGAGACGCAGCATTACTCTCAACATTTATAGTTTAGCCATCTTCAAAAACTGAAGAAAACTTTTAAGGAATATTATTTTCACTGTTCTATTAAATTATAATTATCAATATTTTGAATGACAGTTCCGATCCTATCAATTTTGTAAACTTAAAGAAGTCCAGAGAAATATTATATGAAATTGTATTGTTGATGATACCAAGTAAATCGTTCCCTTATACAATCGTCATTATCTTACTCTAAAAGGTTACGTGGAATTACGTTAAAGAAATGATAATTTGTGAATACTTCCAAAATAGAAACCGAGATGGCCCAGAGGTTAAAACGCGTGCATCTTAACCGAAGATTTCGAGTTCAAACCCAGGCAAGCACCACTGAATTTCATGTGTTTAAAATTAATCTCGTGCTCGGCGGTGAAGGAAAACATCATAAGGAAACCTACATGTATCTAATTTCAACGAAATTCTGCCACATGTGTATTCCACCAACCCGCATTGGAGCAGCGTGGTGGAATATGCTCCAAACCTTCTCCTCAAAGGGAGAGGAGGCCTTAGCCCAGCAATGGGAAATTTACAGGCTGCTAATAAATGAATGAACTTCAAAAATATTTACAAAAATATTTGACATAGTACATACCATCTTTTAAAATTTTCATGTAGGTAGTTATTTAATTAGTAATATTTACATATTATACTGTACAGCGAGAAAATATACAAAACGAATAAAAATAAAATATGTTACAATATTATTAGTTCAGCAAAGATTTAAAATTAGAGGTTTTTCATTTATTTTATGAAGGCAGACGATCAAATTAGCCTGCTGGTGGTCTCCATTGCCGATAGACTATCACTGTAAGAAGAGGTTTGCAATTATTACACTGTTTAAGTACCGCTTACCACGTGATCTAAGATGTTCATCCTTCAAATCGAAACAGTAATATAAAGTATTGCAGATTGGCGGTAGAATTATTGGTAAGAGTATTCATTTTTAATTAAAATTAAATTACATATCTAGTTGTGTACTGAAAGAATAAACAAATATAATTGAATCAATTTTTATTTTTATTGTAGTCAAGTTTTAATTTTGTACAAAAATTTATCAAATTATCTTGAACATTGTTACCAAAAAACGCAATTTCTTTAATATTCAATTTTATTTTCTTTTCTTAATATAGGCTCTTAGTATTACAATACGTACACGTACTTAGAGGAGTGTTTCGAACATGGTTTTAAAGTTTTACGATTCGATGGTTAATAATACTGCCATTCTAGATAGCGCCGAATCAGACCAGTTTGTTGTAGCCTTAAGTTATGTAATATTTATTATAATTTTAAATGATCTCGCTAGAAGAGGTGCGCTAAATATTGGAAGATGAGACATATTTTACTTCATCGGTAGTGGTCATTTCGTTCCCCATACCTACTACAATGTTTTCGAAACATTGATAGATTTTATTTTATTATGTTATAGTATATATAGTAATTAGCAGTTTTTCCCTAAATATGTATATATTGCCTATATCTGAAAAGATGTATGTATGTGTATTGTACATTTTAAATGGACTATTTTCTTTAAATTTTCATTTGTTCACGTAAAATAAATAGACATATCAGTAATATATCCGGGTAATGGGAATCATTGCTTGAAAAAACTTGTATTTTATGTATATCAGAATAGAACATTTATAACGATGTATACTAATATAACTATTTGCATACTATACAGTTCACTAAATCTTTATTGCTTGACTGTTTCGATCGTTTGCATAGAGATATCGCTCAATATGCTCGTGATAATCTGTATCTTTATCGTGCTACACGGGAAAGATTACTCAAGTCCTTTGTAACAGCTCAAACACTGTAACGTTATATCCGGCAAGTCGAAGAATGTGGACATGACTCGGCTATGCGTAATGTAATACGTAGGTAGGGGACCGTGGGTAGGCGTTGAACTGCCGAAGAGACGGGGCGGCCCCCGTCATTCCCGGAGGTCTTACGATGTAGACTAGGGGGTTACTTTCCTGCTTCGTTTCTACACATACAATTACAAGGCCGAGGATGCGAGGTCGCCTCTTATTTAGCTTCACTCTTCTGACCGGCAATTAGGTCAGCAGATAGCAGACGGACTCAATTGAAAGATTAATTATTACAAGTATAGTTTTGATGCTTAAAGAGATGTTGTCAAAAATATATTTCATATACGATAAACCTACACTAACTCCCTTCCGAGAGATAATTATTTGACACTTTTTTTTTACTAAGAGTTGCCTGTTTTTATTACTCTCACCTACCTAATATAGTACCTAATATAATACGATAACTAACGTCATCATTTAGTATAGTCAAGTCTATAACTATAATTGAAATAATAAAAATTACGTACAAAATAGATAAAAATGCCTGAAGATATTGAGGCAATAATTATGTTATAAATTGTTTTAGAAAATATCCAATACAATAGCGATGGATTTTGATAAATCACATTTTCTTTGTCGTAAATTAAAAATATCTGTACGTGCAGTTTTGCACATAACTTCGATCGAGATGCTGAATCGACTGACAGCAATGGTACTGTCATTTAACTGAGATATCGTTATCAACGATAGCCTTGCTCAGGGTATTCTGTGAAGCCACATAGAACAGCGTTACTAATCACTTGTGCGTACGTACGCCTTTCTCTTTGCAATTTCGATTCACATGGCAATTAAATGCGCTCAAAAAGTTAAAGTACTGAGTGAAAGCAATGTTTGACTAATTTAGTAAACAGAATTGCAATGATTATAACTCATAACTTAATAGATAATATTAGTGGCGAAAAAAAAGGATAGTCAGCAGACATTTCCAATTCAATAATACCGCTCCCCTGTAATATCCGCGTCACTGAAACGAAAAGAGGTCGTTCGTGTTCGCGCCAGCCATCGCACCCAGCCAACAATGAAGAGCGGCACGCGTTGCCAGTGCTATATTCAACAACTTACTATACATATAACAGTCTGCGTGCAGATAGACGGCCGCATGGCGCATGCTTTGTAGGCGGCATGTAATATATGCGTGGTCGCTCTCGACTGACTCTATATCCATGTGTTGTCGACGCTTGGCTCCGAACGGGCGTCGCACTCGCATCGCCGTGACCTCACTGCGCAGGCGCCGCTGCCGGTCGCAATACCTAAATATGACCTAACCACGAACGTTCTTTTGATATACTAGCGATGTTATTTATTATCTCTTACAATAACACTTATCAACTTTTATTTTTACACTTATATGAACGATATGTAATTAAAAGTTATTGAGCATATAATATAACATAGAAAATTGAGCTCCCTTAATCATACTGATATGTTCGATTTAGTTGTTTGTTTGCGGTTGTTATTTGGCACATGGTGCATTAGATTCGAGGTGGCACGTTTCTTACGTAGAGTACGAGGCCACACAACACCTGACAAGATAGCAGCTGGCGGCCGGCTGGTTGCGCATGGGCACAACGAAACTAGTTTCCAACCAAGCAGACGTTTCTAAATGACATACCACCGACAAATAACCTTAGATAATACATCATTGTAAACGTAAATTATTTCATCTGATTTTTATAAAATCATGGAATAATTATTGTTAGTAATCGATAATAATGTTGTAATATAGCCACTGTATTAGATGCTATTAGAGATTAATTTAAGATATTTTCTATTGTGTTATCGTGGCTATCGATGGAGCGGCGGTCCATTACTTCGTCCACGAGCGTATTTTTCCGATGTTATGAGATTCGCGAAAAGGCAACGTACCGAGTTCGCTAGCGACGCACTGTAGTTGTTTACACGAGTGGCTGTAAGTAGGTATTATATAGCTGTACATAGACTGTGTCGTAAAGATACTATATATATGTAGCTGCGTAGGCAGCGGCGGCGGTACCACAAACCCACGGCGACGGCGTTGTCGGACGACCCTGATAATTTGCTGCGTTCACGTTACTTCAACGGCTTCTTACGCCACAGAATTCCGTTCTTCCTAGGTTTCTGAAGTTTTATGCAATCGATATGTAGACTACTTACTTTCTGTGCAGTATTCATGCATTTTCAAATAGCTTTCAACAATGGTATATAAATATGAAATACTATGATATTAACGGCACTTCGTATTATTATTATAAATAGATAATTTATTATAACAAAAGGAAGTTTTTTGTTTACAATATTGAAATCATATACATAAAAAAAAACATTGTGATTTTCGTATTGTTTCACATAGGTGGTAGTTGGTACAGATACATGTAATTGTAAGTTTTCTCCGATATGGTTACTTTTAGGGATCTAAAGGAGATCACTAACATTTAGAGTACATTGCGGTTTAACGAGACATGCAAATGCACGGCAATCTGTGTGGTGTTACGGTTGGATGTTGTTTTCTAGTGGCGTCGTCGATATTGACTCATAATGTAAATCGCAGAAGTAACTAACAAACAAGTCAGCGTGACTACACTCATGCACGAGTCGATCGGTCAAAGCGAAGCGTCCATGACACCTAAATGAGCGAGCAGCACCTCTGCTATCTGGTGCTTTGATAAGACGCATTATCTGCGTGCCTCGGCGCGGGAGGGACATGAATTGCGATCGGTTGAATGTTGAGTGGCGCATGTCGGTTTCGAGTGACTCGGGGCACAGCCGACGTTGCTCGCACATGTTGCGGAACGTGCAGGCGGCAGAGGGGCACGCGGGGCGGAGGACGGGAGCGCCAGGGACGGCGTCAGGCGTCAGCACACCGGCTCACCGCGGCACGCACACACGCGCATCACCGACACGACGCCCGCGCCCGAAGAGCGTCATTGCGCCTTATCGTAGCCATCTTTAAACGAGCACGATGCACGCCACCGACGTCGGTACGAATTCCATTTGAGAACGCTGTTGCCATGATTGCCGTCAACAACTGCACTCCTTTCATTGTCCTTTATGAACGCGTCGCTTGGCTGCCACCTCCTTCAAGGTTATGGTAATTACCTGTCGGACCGGTGATATCGTCGTGTACGAAACTTCATATTTTTATGTTTAGATAGGCATATTATTTTTAAGTATTATTGCTACAAAAAACTATTTATTATAATATCTTATTAATTTAATTAACTATGCTAAATTTGGTTTAAGATAGATTTAAATGCATCATTATATCGTGTTATTGCTGTATAGATGTGTAAGCCGCCATAAAAGATCATTCGTTTGCGCTAAGTAGGTAGGGTACATGTCACCTCGAGTAAGATGTTCTTGTGGCTACCATCTGTACAGTATCGATCCCCGGTGGGTGGAGTGGGTCGACATCCCGTCGAATTCATCTCCACAACGACGGTGGTGTTAGTTAGGCTCTCGTATTTTCCAGCCTGGAGGCTGTCGGGCGGTTGATAAAGGAAACTGCCTACGTAGTCGGCCCCTAGCGGCTGTTCGGTCGAAGTACGGAATATGTTGTCGTGCGGCTATATATAGATTGTGTTGGCGAAGCTGCGAACTGCGACCGCGCCCGCCGCCGTCGCCGCCGCCGCACCGCCGCACCGCGTCGACGACACCGCCCGACGAAAGGTCAATTGGCGCGCAAATTATTTGCGTCGCAAAATCCGCAATGTCGCTTACCATTCTACAGATATACCTACATTATAATACTCCGTATATTATTAGCCGGGAGACAATTTTAAATCTATTTCCTGTTGTGCCTCCATCGACTGTTGTCCACCTTAATAGACATATGACGTCGTTGAGTTAATATACATATGACTGCGTTGATCTTGATAGCGTTGTTGTAAGGTAGGAACAACACTTTATACATTAAGACTTAATGTGACGTTGATTAGGTATCTATCATCACCCCATGGTGATTTTGGTAATGCATCTAGATTAGGAATGTTAATGAACGGTAAACGTAATTTCAAATGTCGTCGCTGTTAAAACTGCTGTTTCACTGGTTATTAAACAGTCTCGATAAGTCTGTCACGTTAGTTGTGCTTCGGAACGGGTTTGATACAAGAAGTGGTGAGACTGTCGAGGTCGCGACGAAGCGAACGCTTTGACACACTAGTATTGCTTATTTGCAGCTATGGTTAGTCACGCTTGGAGCGACTAAGCGGACTGCTAACAACTATAAGAGCATCGTTTGAGACGAATGACACAACTCGATATATAATGGAACGTCACGTGTTATACTACAGATCTGCAGAATCGTTTCCTCTTAGTCTGACTCATAATTTTCTAAATAATATTGAGACTTTTAGATTAACATCAGTTCCATTACCTTATTTATTTTTTAATGGTAACCACATACCTAAATATATTTCAACGCACGTTTTTATAAAATAATTTATTCATTCAAACTTTATATCACCTGAAAAGCAGAAGTCCTCGAAACCGTCGTTATATTAACTGACTGAGAATGTAAAATTATTTATATTTTTGGGCGATTAACACTCGGGTATTTATTAAAAATAAAATATCTCAATGTGCTACAATACAAAATAATCTAAGGGATTCCTTGTGCCTGTAAATTGTAATTTCATTCGCTCAGTTGCCATTCAAACAGAAACACAGCAATAATCTATTTTGTTGCTGAAAGGCGGTGGAATAATTGTAAAATTAAGTCATGGTAGGATACTTAACGATAGCTTCTTGCGATTGCTACCATATAGCTTCCATATACTCAATTCATTACTCAATAATTATGAACGTATTATATAACTCTGAAAGAATTTCTGGTGTTGCTATAGTTTTAGGCATCTCGAACACTCTTAATCATGGATTCTGGTGCGACCTCGTTTAAACTTTGCGACCCATTTTTTACCGTCGCATAAGATAGAGCAGTAACGCTTACGTTTCTCTTTTTTTCGCAAATTGACCACGTATTTTTTAAATAATAATTTGAAATATTCATTACAATTATACGATGATCCGAAATCTCATTTAAAACGTATTTGTATAACACGTTCTAATCAGGTCTATCAGGCGAAACAAGATTGATTATTTGATCGTATTGTTTTAGTGAGTTATTCAATCATACAATTTTACGCATAATGATATATTTTAAATTTTATAATAAATTATAGTCTGGCCAGTAATTTATTAACTCGCACACGTGTATAACGTACATAGTTTAGGAAGTTTGCCAGTATTTTTTCGAGTCTGTCGCTTGCCTTATACAACTTACAATACAAACAATCAAATTGATGAACCTTTAATATTCTTAAGAACGCTATGTAATTATTTAAGTTGCTAAAGAATAATTTCGGCCATCTTACACCAGTTGTTGCAAACAGTAAAAGACGGACCTCTGTGCGAATATGATGTACATTTGAAAGTCTATATCATAAAGCTCCCCCTCTCGTCTGTTTGTATTCATTTACGCACTAAGCCCAGAAACTACTTTATGTATTGTATTTACCTCTAATATTGGTTATTGTGCAAATTAGATGTAGTAATGTTGGTTACTTGTATTTTAAATCGGTAAAAGCGTATTCGAAAAAATTATATCGTGTGCGCTGAAGATTAAAGATATATGAAATATGATTAAATTAATACTATACGCCCATTCAGTGTAACCTGTGCAGAGTTGGGACGAATAATAAGTCTGTGACAAGTTTACTAAGGTCATTCTATAAAGCAGTTAGTTAAATCAAAATGATTTAACTCTAATTAAAGTATCGCATAGCTTTCAAAACACAACATAATGTATTTAACGCTTGAACCAACTAGCATCCTTTTAGAATCTAATTTAAGTTACATAACAATATATTATTCACGCGGGAACCCGTTCGTTGATATACGTCGACGTGACTTTATGCGACCGCTATGATATTGGAGATCGCGGGATCGACTCGAATGAACTCCTGTGCTAATGTATGATTTAACGCCATCGAAATTTATCTATTGTAATGTGAAGAAGTAATCATAGCTCAAATTGATACGTCATGTTTGATCAAGCACGTTATTCTAACTAATATTATAAATACAAAGGTTTGTTTGTTTGTCACGCTTTCACGTTTCAACTACGCTACCGATCGTAGTGTAATTTGATGCTTTCGTTGTCAAGGACACAGAAAAAGATATAGGGTACCTAACACCTGCACCCCGCCCCTCTCAGTCTCAGGCGAAGCCGCTGTCGAGTACTAGTCGTTTATAAATATGGGACGCTTTACACACCGCTCTACCTGCACTGGGCCCTACGTTGTAGAGTTAAACTATACTTTTTAACGTAATAGCAGCAGTAAGTAATAATAATAGAAATGCCGAATTACTTTATAATTTTATGGATTACTATACAAAAGGTGCAATTTAGAATTTGCGTGAAAAAATTTAGTATTCCAAAAAGAACGTAAAACAATAATTTTCAAAAAAAAAATCAGTTAAATTCTGTAGGATTTTATTAAACGCCTTTTTCCAAAGAAATAAATGTTAAGAATTTTGTAATTTTACCAAAATAACTATTATACTATAGTTTGGAGACGTAATAACTAAATAAATTATAATTAATTTATAGACGTCATGTTCAATAAATATAGACCGTGGCTTTAATGAAGCAATGTTCCTGTTCTGTTAAACATACAATATCGGATGAAAGCAAGAGTTTGCTGTCCTCCATAAGTCCCAACGACTCGATATGCCCGATGCTCGCGATAGGGGTCGAACTTGAAACATGCGAGAGTGAAAGGAATACTTGATTTTATTTTATGAAGTACCGAACGTCGCGACTCTAGAGTTATTATTGAAATGTTACAGATTATTACATCTTGTATTTTACAAATTTTTTACATTGTATGATATGACAATATTTATTTGAATATCAAACAATTGCGTAATGTTTTTAAAAACAATTTGAAGAACCTTTATTAAACATCGATAGCTGTGGTGTTTCGTGTGTACTACTTCCAGTAGTGGTTCTTCTGTTGCTTTCGTGTTTGTGGTTTTGATAAACGCTATCAGTTCACAGTTCTGCACCATGTGTTTTTCCATTTTGAATAATGTCTTGTGCTCGCCGGTCAGATATTCCGGCTAGATGGCTTGCAAGACAATTCTTTGTCTTTAACATTAAATAGCGCTTTTAAGTGAGTGGTTGCTATTTTTACATTCATTGTCATAATAACACACGGGCGTCACCCGCATCGTGGCGCGGTGTGCGAACATTGTAAACACACGTATGTGAGAGTACCTACATAGGTAGAGGTTGAAGCCCGTGGTAGACGACATCCCTGCATCCCCGGGCAGCGCCGGCTGTACGGCTCTATAAATACACAGCAGGTGTGGTGAGTGAGCGGGGAGCGGGGCGCGCGGGGCGGGGGCATCCGCCTCTGCAGCGCTCCAAAGCGTTCGCAGCGGCCAACGGACCTTAGCGACGCCATATCGATTGCGAGGGCTCCCCCTGTGGCGCGCCGTCGCTCATTGTGCTCGGGCTGGGATGCCTTCTCCGGCGTTTCCTGCCTCTGGCTCGTCAAGTTGTCTGTGCGGACCCGTCCCTCGCCCCGCAACCCGCCTCGGCCTGTGCCGGTCTCACCAGGACGTCCGCCAGCTGCTTCAACTGCATAAGTGCTTACACGACGCGTACTCGATTTTTAAGTAGTTCACCCCGCCACTACGAAGTTGTTACTTGTTGGCTTTGACTTGGTTTCTTAAATCTCACAAACTTTAAACATGCAAATCTTTTTTCTTAATATTATAAACAATCAGATTAAAAACAATTATAGTAGCAAATATTTCACTCACCTTAATTTACAAGTAACAAAACCGTGGTCGTTATTGCAAGAATTTATGGAGAACAATAATGATTGAAAATTTCGCTATATATTTTTTGTATTAATCTACAGTTAGTGGTTAATAAGTCATTAAGTAGCTAATAATTTGTAATATTACTCTATTAGGTAACAATTAACGGTATAAATAACAAACAAATAACTAGCAACAATAGCAGCTTTACAGACATTTAAAAATAATAGGTTATTTTTATCGAATAAACTAATAAACATTTACATTTAATTATTTATGATCAAACCATGAGACAACGTTATTTACAAATAAAATATTCTAAAATATTCTTAAGTTAAATACTGCATAATAGATAGGAAGATATATTACGACGAAAGACAAAAAAGTATACTTATGTCATGAAACAATTCTTGCTATTTGTTGATTTAATTATAAATAATAAAATTAATATGAATAAAAAAACAATAATGTTGATGAATGGAGATTAATATTTAATTTAATTTATTTTTGAAGACTGTTATATTGAGTAAGAAGCAACTCGTGTAGTTTATTCGTCAAGTGAAGATGTTAATTTGGTCTCGTTGCCTTAACTTATTTTTTTTTAGTGAGTATTTTACCGCGCCCTTCAAATGTCGTACGCAAGCTTCACAAAACCATACATGCATCTTTATGTTAGTCTTTCATTGGATTATGTATTGTTAGTTCGACTACTGTTGCTATTAGTAATGGACAAGGACAAGGGTAATGAATTTAAATAGCGCTCGCTAGATGGCGCTTAAAACTTTTACGAAATGTTTTGTAATTAATTTGTAATGGCTATCTCAACACTGAAACGATTTTGATTGCATTTGTCATACCAATATGTATTTCGTTAATTGTGATAATTACTAAATTTAGAACTTTATTAATTTGCAAAGATAGCTAATTAAGAAAATTATGTAAAATTGAAAAGAAAATATCGCCATCAAAATAACACATGTTTCGTTTCAGACGTATTGATTTAATAGTCGGTAACATATATGCGTTTATCATGAATGATATATACTTAATATATATGCGATTAAAATCCCATCAACACTTAATAATAATAAGTTATTATTATAGTATTAATTTACAAAGGAGAAACGGTTATTATTTATACTGATTAAAGTAATTGGTAATGTTTCGCTTGTTTAGTCAAGGTACACCACATTTACCTCTGCACCTTTGACTGTCAGAAAAGACTTCAACGCTGTCTACGGAAATAACAAATATATACCGAATACAATTATTTACTATTCACGACGTCACTTCAGATGTAATTTTATTGTTATTGATATCATATTGCAATTAGAAGGTCAACAACCGAAGAAATATATGTTTTCTATAAAACTTTGTGTAATTCAAACAAGATTAATCTGTAGACTGATATAATTTTTGATTTGATCAAAAATTATGATATAGACGTATAAATAGCTTATCTTTTACGCAAAATTTATGATTATAAGCCACCGCTGTGACTAGACATTGTTATTTTATGTTTTCTTTTACGTTCTTAGTAATTTGTAACATTACGGATACCTTGCTTTTATACATTACGTAACGAATGAGGACTGCCTCAGTGGAGGTCGCCTGCTGCGTCGACTCCCCTAACCGCGCTCGGTGTCGAGGAGGAGAAAAACATAGGATCATCACAACGGTCGGCGGACCCTCCGCACCCGTCCCGCGCCCACGCGCCCTCGGGCCGACCGCCAGCCGCCACCGGCGCTTGCCGGTCGCGGGTCGCCTCATCGCCTGCCAGCCGGCCGCCTCATTCTGCCGGCGACGTTCTCGCGCTTCGCACACGCGGTTACGCGACCGCTGCTGCGCGCTTCTCGCCTCGTCAGTGCACGACACCGCGCCCCTCGCCGCACGCCGCGCCTCGCCTCCCGCCGCAGACCCTTGTCTCGGAACGTTTAACCGACACCGAGCATTGTTTTGTTGCAGTGGAGTATGCTACAACAGATGTCCTCGCCGCACAGCGCGCAACTCGGCGAGGTCGCGACTCTCGTGCGCTCCCTCGAAGGCCGCCTGTGCGGCGACGCATCTTCGGAGGCTTCCTCAGATGCCGCGGAAGATTGTGAATTACCACAGTGCAAGATAAAAAGAAACTACAACTGCACCAAATGCACATTTTATACGCAGAATCCACGCGCTTATCTCGTGCATACTCGTGACGTGCACTTTGAAAAACTCAAGATTTACGATTGTCCACATTGTGTATATGCTTCACGACATCATCAAAAACTTACAAGACATATCAAAATGGTACATGAAAATTCAGCTTTAAACAAAGAATCAGATACTCTACCATCTACATCTGAAAACTTGGAACCTCTAGAAAGAATGGAAGAGATGTTCGAAGAAGTAGAGGATTGTGATGACTCGCAGATGGATATAGATGATGATAACGAAGAGTCACTCGAGCGCTCATTTGATGCTGAGGCAGTACCGCCAGGATTGTCAACAGATAGAAGTAAATTCTTTTCTTGCAGTAAATGCAACTACGTTACCCACATTAGAGCAAGATATACGAAGCATGTAAAATATCACTCAATGCCAATGATTAAGTGTACTATGTGCGATTTCCGGACGCCTTACAAATGGAATTTAGATCGTCATATGAAAAACCACGGCGGCAACGGAAGCTTCCACTGTTCTATGTGTAACTTTACCGCTGATATTAGACAAAGTTTGACGGTACATGAAATGAATCATCACACACCGCCTGCTGGTCAATCAAGTTCGAGTCGCCGTCGCAACCGGGTGGGCGCTAGTGACATGCCCACTTATGTCGATATGACGGACGGAAACACTCTCATCTTGAAAGAGGAGGAAGGGAGCGGAGACTCACGGTCCTCACACTCTGCATCGGTGAGTGTCGCGTTGAGTGCAGAGGCCGCGCCTAGGGGCCGCAGTGGTCGGTGACGTCATGCCTCTTATCACTCCGGCTTTGCGGAGTGACTGCTCTGCACTCCACACGGCCCCTCGCGCGCTCTTGCATCATGCTTAGATCTATGCATGTTGTTCAAGTTTGCATTGCGTGCATGAAAATATTTGTCTACAAAGTCCATTGTATAACGCAATTAACACTCGTATTAATCATCGTCATAATAATTCTTTTCGATACTAATTTAAAGACATAATACTATTACATAAATAATGTTTTACAGTAGTATTGTAAACATACGATTAAGTAATAAGAAAATAATACTAAACATTTTGATGCAGAAAAATAAACTCACCACATATAATAGCGGCTAATTATTATCAATATAGGTAAAATGTCTTATCTCATAAATGTTTATGTGTATGTTTTGTCTATATTAAAACAACTTAAAATTTAAAATGAAACAATAGGAACACAATTTATAAAATAAATTTTTATTTATAAACATTTTTTATATAAAGGAATAGGCAATCACAATTAATTTTATCAAATATTTTCATTACTAAGTAATATTTTTTGTTTTGTAATATCAATACGAGGTATGCGCTCAGAGTGGGGAAGACAATAGTCCAAGTAAGGATCGAACCTGCGACTTTACGAGTGCGACTACTGTTGAGCCGTTTACAATAATTCTATTATCGAGGCAACAAGATTCTATTATTGTGAATCTTATTCGTAACATCCATTTTTTTCATATTGTTTATTATTTTGTTCATGCATGAATAACATTGAACGTTTTCAGATGTTCTTAACTGTTTTTTTTTATAAAGGATGAAAAAATAATGTCTAGTCACAGGCCTGTTATTATTTTAATATATTAGATATTGCCATTTTCGTATACGTATTAGATACTAAAAAAATTTAGGTACTAATGAGGTAAACCATTGTCAGTTTAAATTTTTATTGACCAGTCCTATTTTAAAATATCAGACTATAGTAAAATAATAGAATTTCGTTATTTTTTTTAAATAATAGTGCCCATGACAACGGTTGTTGTAAAACTAAATTGTAAAGAATTTCTGACGTTTTTAAATAAATAAAGCTTAGATGAAGATCAACTTTAGAAATGGATCTGAGATTGAAAAAAGATATATGTTCAAAATATTATGTAATTGTTTATTATCTTGCACGAACTTCACAACTTCTTTGTTAATTAGGTTAAAAATCTCGACTCTGTTAGTACACTTTTTAGGGATAAACAATACATACACATTCTAATGATGAATAATTGAATGAGATGGTAATTTAGTCTTCATTAAGTTTGATAAAACTAAAATTACAATGATATTAAATTAATAATTTTAAATATCCACTGTATTGCATCGAATACAACAAAGAAAAAGTTAGGTTGTTTGCACTTTTAAAACTAAGCAAAATTGTATTAAACAAATCTTTTTAAAATATTTTTGTTCTCTTTTCAGGAAATGGGTCTACAGTACATGGACAAAGACATCGTGAGTTGTAATAGCGACTCTAACGAGGCTTCATCTTCTGACGTTGTAAAAAGTGAAAATTTGCACAGTACAAAAGAAGCGGAAAATGAACTTACATCGGATGAAGCGAAAAATCAAAAACAATGTAAAAAAATACCAAGACCGATTCCACAACTCATTCCATTAAATGCATCAACGCCAAATCAAAACAAAACACTTCCTGGAGAACCGCCAGCTAAAAAATTTAAGGAAACTACATCTCAGTCAGATAGTCAGAAAACTGATAATATACCTATAGATATTACTTTAACTCCAGTAAATAATGTAGTCAGTAAAGATACTTCTAACCGCAAAAAGAATGAATCATTTTTTGATCGATTAAAAGAAAGGTTATTAACAGAAACTGGAGAAGAAGGTTCACTTATATGTAAAAATTGTGGTTTTGAAAGTAAATGTTTGTCGGAACATTCTGTCCATGAAAAAAACTGTACATCTCAATCAAATCGTATGTTAACCAACGCATTACATCCAAGCTTAGGCTCGACAAGGTGCCAAAACTGTAGACATCGATGCAAATCAAGTGCCGATTTATACATACACATGCAAACATGCGGAAAGAAAGATAGCAAATTTGAACATGCATCAGAAGTAAATAATCAAGATAGCAGCGAAGCTGTGACGGGAAATCAAGAAAAGGAATTAGAGCCACATCCAATGGAAAACGTCGTTTTTGTTTGGAATAATATAGGCCACGACTCAAATAAATTTGATGTACCATTAGACATAAGTATTAATGATGATTCCACGATGCCAGAACAAAGTAGAAGTTTTGATCCTGATATTGCTGATGATAATGAAACTATGAATCTATCTCCTAGTCAAGCAGTTGGGAAAAAAGTTTTTAAATGTCCACACTGTCTTTTCTGGGCATCAACTGCTTCAAGATTTCATGTTCATATAGTTGGGCATTTAAACAAGAAACCGTTTGAATGCTCTCTATGTAAATATAAATCAAATTGGAGATGGGATATCACAAAGCATATTAAATTGAAATCGGCTCGAGATCCTGATCATGTAGAAGCAAAAGTACTTATGACAGACGAGACTGGAAGGCGGAATTACAGTAAATATAATAAATTTTTAGCAATGCCTATATTAAACGAAAACGGTGAAAATGAATTTCATTACATTGATCAAAATACATCTGTGGACACTGCGTTAGACGATGACGCCTTTAGTGATGTAACTGATGGAATGAATACACCATTTGAAATGCAACCTCTTAATTTACAAACTCTGAACAGTGATCACAAATATGAATTAGATAACAGAAATCTCGATGCTAAGAAACCTAAAAAAACCCTATGGAAATGCAAAAAATGCAATTACAAGTTAGTATAATATTTATTTTAAGTCTACATATATAGTTTTTAATATTTCTCTATCTCTATAAGTTTATCTTAATATTCATTAAATAAATCAGAAATACAATATGTTTGGGTGTGTATGTCGGAGAATATATTAGATAGATGGTTTTTTAAATTATAATAAATGTATATTATTAACTTTTAAAATCAGTACTTCGAGGAAATTTATACATTAATTTTGCGATTCTCAAAATGTTTATATATTTCAGAGATTCATCAAGAGAAGCTCTATTAGAACATGTTCGTGAGCACTCCAAGCCGGATGAGTGTTTGGAAGAAACAAAACCTGTCATTAATAAAAAACCCGAGAACATGCCTGATCCAGCCGACTTGGCGTATAGATGCGGACACTGCAACCAATTGTCTAATTGGAAGCATGTTATACAGGTTAGCATACACATTTAAAGAAATAATATATAAAAAAACTGCAATAAAATTACAATTTACTAAATGTGTAGTAAGCATAGTAGCATACAATAAATTATATTATTATATCATTACAATTTATAACTATATATAAGTAACTTCGTTCTGAATGTTCTTTATACGTAAAAGTTCAATTTACGATTGCTATTGTATTGTATATTTGATACATTGAAACATACATATATTTATATCGATTTGTGCTCTGTAATTTTCATGCCAACTTTTTATCTCTACCTAATTATAAATATGAAACCCTTGTAACTGTTTGTCTTTTCCATTTTCAGAGACATTGCCGATTAAAGCATGATGGAGTGATCAAAGTCATCACTACAGTAAAACCAAAACCGGACATAAATGCAATGTCAGCAAACGACATCAGTACTGACACTTGCACTAAATGCCCATTTAAAACAAGTGATAAGAATACGCTTATGGCGCATTTACAACAGCATCAGCCTTCGCCGCAGTCGATATTTAAGTGTTACTTTTGTCCTTTCTTTGTGAAAGACGAACACGAATTAATTCAGCATCTTGTTTTACATGGAATTACTGACCCAGAAGATTATATATCAAAAGCAATGGGATGCAAATCACCCTTACCGGAGCAAGGACCCCATGCTTTACCAAACACTTCATCGACTAAAAGACATAGATGTACTGAATGCCCATATGAAACTAATAGTAAGTCTCAGTTTATGTATCACGAGCAATTCCATCGATTACCGGCTGATACTCCGTATAAATGTCAAGAATGTAATTATAGTGTTTCAAAAAGGCACTTGCTTCATCAACACATGCGGGTTCATGGAATTATTACGAAAAAAGGTGAAATTGAAGCTGAATTGGAATCATTTTCATCCAATTCTAATCAGGTTGATGTACAGTCTGAGTTTTCAATGAACCTTGATGAGATTCCTTTCGTGTGGGTGTCGGCTAAAAATGAGTTTCACAAAATGTATAAATGTCGTTACTGTTCGTACGTGAATTCACAAAAATGTAAAATTCCAAATCATGAAAAAATACATTGTATTGTGTTTGAAAATAGTGATATAACAATTTATAAATGTTTGGAATGTAAATTCACGTGCGATAATAAAGGGAGATTATCGGAGCACTCCAAAACTCATGGAGAAATATACGGCCGAATTTATTGTCCTGTTGAATCAGATTTACCGGATGAAGAGCAAATAGCTAAGTTGCGTAAAGTGATAGACAGAGAAAAAAATAACATGGAAGATGAATTTGTTAAAGAAGAGGAAAATCAGAACGAGGGTAAAGAAACGAAAACATTATACTTCTGTCAGAAATGTCCAGCAAGATTCTTTGCAGACAGTGAATTAAAAGTCCACGATAAATTCCATGATTTAACGTTTTCAAATAAGTGTAAGGCTTGTGAATTTTCGGTACCTCAAGAAAATGAATTAAATACCCATAACTTTGTACACACCGATGAATATAACACAAAAACAAAAATGCTTAAATTCGTTCATAAAATTCATAGTCTTTATAAAGAACCCAGATTGCAACTTTTTCATTGTCCACTTACATCAGACGTGACATGGGTGGTAGCTAATCCAGGAAAAAATTATGAATTTCATGAAACTATAACCAAAAAATCTTCAGATACAAAACACGTGCCAAAACAGTACTTTTGCAAAGAGTGCCCTGCAAAGTTCTTTAAAACTTCTGCATTAAGTTATCATATGGGACTACATGGAGGAGAAGGTGAACATAAATGTAAAAAATGTAGTTACGCGGTTAAAAATATTGGAAACCTAGCTAAGCACGAAATATTACATGAAAATGAAAATAAATCTGCTACTTGTGATTATGAATCGGGTGATGATTTAGATTATAAAAATATACCTCTATCAGGAACCGACTTATTCCAAAGAAAAACAGAAGCACAGAAGAGAGTTTTAACAGACAAAGATAAGCTTGTAAAGCCAAATGATCACTTCCCACCAGTGCTTCAGGCTGATCCTCAGTTTGGATATTTAATGCATGGTAATCCAGAATTCATTTATCCTACTTACCTTAAAAATGGACGACAGAAGGAAAAACGTTATAAATGTCACAAATGCCCTTCGGCATTTGAAAAACGTGAACAATACAAAATTCATTTATCGTTGCACGGTTCAAAACAAAGATACAAATGTGAATTATGTGACTATTCCGTAAAATATTATGCTAATTATGTCCAACATATGAGAAAACATCAAATGAATGACGAAGCCCAAGCAGAACGAAAGAAAGATGTAAATGGATACGTAGAATCTGAAGTCGAAAATACTGAAAATAAAAAAGATGAGAGTGGTGATAACATTAAATTAGCTATTAAAACTATGCCCAAAAGGCCTCCTCGAACTGATTTTCAACAATTTTCAATTAGTGATCAACAAACCCTTAGATTATTACAACGTCGTCGTTCTATGAATCATACAGGAAAGGACGCATCTACTTCTGAACTTTCTCCCACAAAGGACCGGAAACTACACATGTGCCTTTTATGTCCATACACGAATCAACGTCAAGATGCCCTTAGTAATCATTACAGAAGGCATGATGAAACTGATGTCCTCAATTCAGGCAATCATAAATGTTCATTTTGTGATTTAGTAGTGGTGCAATCGCATTTCCTCCGAGAGCATTTAAAAACTCATTTTAATTATCAAAAGAACTTAACCCCTGAGTGTTTCGTGGCTAATGAAAATGTTACTTTTACTGTTACAAAATTAGAAGAAAATGAAGAAAATCAATCAACTTGTGATCTCAAATTAGATATGCTTAATCAAAATAGTATGTGCAATGAAAACAAAATATTTGTAAAAATTAAAACAGGAGAACTGTTTGTTGAATAGTTTATACAGTTATATAGTTTATAATATAAGTGTAGATATAAGTTATTACAGTAAGCAAAATTATTACGGACATAAAAATAGTTCCATAAAAAGGAGCCAAAAAGTGAAACTGTCGATATTCACCAAAGTATAGCTTGCCATATTAGTTTAGAACACTTGGCGAATTTTTCGGATCATTTTTGGGTACATAACAAGTTGCATAAATAAATTATATCTGGCCAGTAACAGGTAAAAACTTTAACAAAATGCAAAACTACTTTCTATTGTACCTATAATCATTACCTAAATCAATAAAGGATTTAATTAGGGATCAATGAAAAAATGTAATTTTAAATCAATTATATTTTTGGAGCATTGGATAGAACTGATCAATAATAAATCGAAGATGATTACAAAAAGATCAATTTTACTCAAGAAATGTGATAAAAATAAAGTATTTCATTAAGTGAAATTACCCATTTATAGCATCAATAACTTTGTTTAGATACAGCTAATGTGTGTTTAATTCAGAAATGTAATTTGTTTTTTAATAGTGTTACAAGTCCATCCATTACATATTTCAATATATAATGCTGAAATATGGACTATTATTTAATGATAAAAAGAATTTTACTGAAGGTACCTAAGAAACTGTATTAAAATATTTATGGAAATTACATTGCTTAAAAATATGTTACTTTTATTATTATATTCGAAATTAAAAACTCAATTACTATATACTTAAAAATATAATCACGAAATTAATACTTCTTTACTTTAGGGTCAGCAATGATAACAAAATTTCAGTTGCAATTATTTTAAGTCGAATGAATGTCTGTTTTTGATAAAAGATATTTACTTTAACCATTACAATTGAATAAAATACGTTTTTATATCAGTTATTATAATTTTATATAAGAATTGCATTATAGAGAATGTGATTTTGATCAAAAATTTTAAACTTTAAGCAGACAATAACTTTTTAACATGACTTGATTTCAGTATAAAATTTAAAATACTATCAGCAGAAACAGTCACTCTTTGTTGTGTATGTATTTATTTTTAATAGTGAGTAGGATATTTTAAAAACATATTTTTGCAGACTTTTTGATTGAATTTAAAAAGTAAGAAGCTAGGCACTGTCAATCCAATATAAATATAGAATATCATTTTAATACGCTCTTAAGAGCACATTCCTTTTGTGAGTAAAAGAATGTAGAGAAATATATAGCAATGTGATAAAAGTCCTGTAGTTTAAATCATTACTGAACCCACCCTTAGAGTGTAAAAAAAATTGCCAATCACTTAAAGCAGGTTAATTTATTAATTAATTTTAAAACTAAGATCCTTATCTACTTCACACAATTCCATTTTCAATTATAGCAAAAAGGTCAATGCAATGAAATGGGAAAACAATTCATAGTAAAAGTTAAGAATATTTATTTGATACACCAGTGTATCATACAATAAAAGATACACTATTTCTCTAAATATATTAAAAGCAGTCTTAACAAAACTTCCAGCGATTGCCACATTCATTGCATAAAACAAAAGTAGTCATAGGTTCATCTGAACTTCTAGTTTGTAGTTGATTGTAAGTACAATTCTTCTTCTTGCATTTACCACATTTGAGCATTTCTGTTTTAGTACCCTGTACGGTTGCGAGTTGCGCGTCATCAATGGCTTCTTTAATGAATTTCTCCCGAAGTTTTTTCATTTCATCACTCGCCATCTCTTCTGGTGTCATTTTGGCAAGACGAGAAGCAGCAATGACTCCATTCAAGAAATTAGTTCGCAATGTAGGGTTTTTAGGATCCTTAAGGTTTGCTACTCGAGACCGGACCCGGTTTTTATACCTCATGTCTGTATTTTTGAACTCGGCATAAATGCATTCTTCCAACTCTTCAGAAAGTTCCTCAGGAGATGCACATGCATTAGGGTTTTCACCATCAATTTTTAATGCTTGCATCAACAATTCTCTACATTTTAGTCTGACGGCATCGGTGGTATTTGACTGTGGTGGAAATGATGCTGGTAATTTTTTGTCTTTCTCTTTTTCATCCCTTTTCTCTTTATCTTTGCTTGAGTCTTTCTTAGACTTTGATGAACCACCTGAGTCCTTAGATGGTGTAGCTGGTGTTGACAAAAACTTTTTCCAGTTTTTAATTAATGTTTTGCACAATGATATTACTTCTTCATCCTTACTGGACTTGCGTAAAGCATTCACTGTCATCCCTATCCTGGTTTTGGTAAGGACATCTAAGTTAATGGCCATTGTTTGTAGAGCCTTTAAAAGTTCCAATGCCTCTTCTTGACCCTACAAATATAAGAAAATATGCATTAGTAATTCATAAAACAAACCTAACAAGATTATTATATATATAGATAAATCACATATTTATTTACTAATTTTGATATACAGCTTTCTGTGTTTCCAATTTTATCTTTTTGTTTTTCTTTTACAGTTCATCTTAATCAGGTATCGTGCTCACGCGGTGTCGCTTTTATTTATGTTGCATTTCAGTACCTACTAAAATTATTGTCGTTCTATTATATACTATTACCACACCTACCGTGCCATCTTCTGATGTCATCTTAGTCAATTTCTTTTGTATTTTCATAACATCTTCTTCTACACTCATTTTTGTTTATAAAATGACAAAACTTGCTTCCCGCCTAATTCAACAAACAATTTATGAAAAATATTGGTAAATCGACCACCATACTACACAAGCATAGACTAGAAAAAATTGACACACCGGCTTAATGTCATTTTAAAACATTGCCATATGTAAAATTTATCGCTATGATTAAAAATAGCATTCTTCAAATTATTATTAGCCTAAAAACTAAATTTTATTGTTGCGTAAAGAAAAAATAATAGTTTAAAAATCTTTAAAATAATTTCGATTTAATATACCACCTTTGCAGAATTTAAAACGGCTAGCTTCCTCACTGGCAACGTAATGTCAAACTTTTTCACCATATATTTGATTAATATTATTTGTAAAGTTTAAAACGATTATCAGTATCAAAGATTTTCCTGCATATCCGGAGAGATAAAAGGTGTTTCGTAACTGTGTTTAATGGTGATTATAAATGCGTCTTAAATTAATGGAGGCTATCGCGCTTGAATCAGCCGCAAGAGGCGCAAGTGAGAGGGTTCATTAAGTCAAATATCACCAAACAATCACTGCGAGTTTTACATCGCGGAGCTTCACTAATGATTCATGTTTGTAGTAAAGATTGTTGATTTCTGTCATAATTCAATATGGATATATTGAATTATGACAGAAATACGGTAAATCACTGTTTATGACGAGTTTTGTTTTATGAAAAAGTATGTCCTCCATATTTTCGGAACAAATTAGGAGAATTATTTTTTAGGTTAGTCTAAAAAATTTAAATATTTCCGTAAGTTGTTCTACCGTTTGTTTGAAGTTAGTGCAAAATCTGAAAAAAAAAGTAAGATTGGCAGCCCTGACCGTTAATAATAAAACTCATTTCTGACTTTCTGTACGCATGCCCGTGATACAATTTGACAGTTTTGAAGGCGGGAAATGAAATGAAAATAGACCAAAGAGTAAAATTGGAAACAAATGTGATAGCTGCTTAAAGCTCTAATTAAAAAATCGTCTGTATGATGGCAATTATTTGTTCTACTATTAAAATATAGAATTATTTTTGCTGTGAGTCTCTTGACCGTTCAAGCTTTTTTCTGCTGAAAAACTATAACATGTGTCTGAGAACTCTGAGATTCCACCGGGAAATAGTTAAATATTGGTCATAGCGCCTTATCTGCTCTACTTAGCACAAAAACACGTTTTACATGAAGTGTGTTTTCAAAATTTAAGGCATTTTAAGATATCATTGTGTCTTTTCAATTTTGAATTAATAATAATAACAACTTATATTTCCGCTGATTAATCAAACCCAAAGTAACATCTTTATAGTACATCACATAAAGATACTTAAAAAAATCTTAATATATATTTTTTGAAGAGTTATTTACTTAAGTAGTTATCGTTGTGTAAGATGCATCCTTTTGTATTATACATGTCGCAAGCAATTACCTTAATTAGCCATCCAATGAAACGCCTAGCCACTTTACTAAACGGCGGCCTGAATGACACTCGGCCAATTGATCTTCCGTTCAACTTATGTACTTTAGAATCTCCTTTTTTTTTAATTGTTTTAAAACCTCTAACCTAAATGCTCCGTTCCCGAGATATTGGCAAAAATAAATATTGTAATTCTAACCTTAAAATTAGGTTGTTTATCAACAATTTCAAAACTAAGTGTCCTTCGACGCTACGGGATGAGAACTAAGTGTCCTTCGCGCCTTGGGTTTCTTAAAAAATAAGCTAGGGGTAAGACCGACGAGACCATATTGAGTCATAGTTAACATAATCGGTTTTGTGACAATTTTGCGCTATCAAGTGTATGAATCTGAGCTTTCTAGCAAAATGATCAAAAGAAACCACAACAAACATTCTTGTAACCAGGTATCAAATCTCAACCATATACAACACTCTGTTTGACCAAAATCGTGCGGCGGAATTCTAAGCCCAATTCTTTTTTTCTGCAGTTAATACGTTAAGTACCAAGACTAGTTGTCGAAACCTTTTAAAAAAATCTGTCTCAAACTGAATCATAGTGTGGTTGTAAATCGTAATAACTTTTTGTTAATATTGATAGAACTTACGTCGCTGTTGTTTTTAAAATTTGGTCGTTTCTTAAATAATCAAAAAATATGTTTGTGTAATAGAGGTTTTTAATCATATAACGAGACGAAGAACGATTGCACTTTTTTTAAATTAAATTTAAGAACTTCTTGCCTAACTTGATAAGTTATAATATTATGTACATAATTATATTCTTTAAACGTCATTGAATCATTCCTTAAAAGCTTAGTGAGTGAGAACTAAATAGATGTTATGTTGGGACACTACAAGACACACATCCATCTCCGAAATCAGCCCCCGCCGCACGAAAATGTTGAAATTATATATTAAACAAATTATATATTTTAAATCATTTTACTTCAATTTATATCTGTAATAGTACATGTTTACATCGTCATAATAATAAATTGTTTTGCATCTTCAAGAAACAAAACAAAAACATTTTTATCACAATTGCAATTAATATTACATAATAGGAGATCATTTATGTATCTATTTATACCAAAAATAGCAAAGTGCTTTAAATATACCCTATGGGCCTCCGCGAGAGAGAGTCCGAGCAAGAGATTTGTGTAAGAAAAGAATACTATTTCTTCTCAACGAAACAGCTTAAATAGAAGATTTATATAAAATACAAGTAAAGTTATTCTATTTATCTACAAAATTATATTGATTTAAAAAACAATTGTTCAACTTATTTGGAAAAATATTTAGTAGTCTCCACTTCTTTGTACATAATATACACAGATAAGGTAAGAAGCATCTAGGGGAAGGTAGGGTAAGAAGCAAGTCTTGCCTGAAGCCTTTCGGTGAAGAAATTCGGTTTTATAAGAGGCTGCTCGACAACTGATGCGGGATTAGAACTTCTTAAAGATATTTACGATGCTTGGGAAAAATCACAGAATACTATTGGAGTATTCTGTGATTTGGCTAAAGCATTTGATTGCCTAGAACATGAGACGCTTCTTTATAAGCTCAAATACTACGATGTTAAAGGTAAAGCTCTTGATCTTATTGCTTCATATTTAAGTGAAAGAGTCCAGCAAGTTATCATTAATGGTATAATGTCTTCTGGATCTACGTAAAACATGGGTGTTCTACAAGGATCAATTATGGGTCCCTTTCTATTTCTAGTATATATAAATGATCTTCCTTTCTATGTTAAAGGTATTTGTGATATAGTGTTGTTTGCTGTCGATACTTCACTGATTTTTAAGGTAGACAGGAAAAAAACGACTACGACTACGACGATGTGAACGGTACATTATTACAGATACACGATTGGTTTACAGTAAATAATTTAGTTTTGAATACTCAAAAAACAAAATATGTAGTTTTTACCCTATCCAATGTTAGAAAGCAAAATTATAAAATATCTTTAAATGGTGGCCGTCTTGATACAGCCGATACTACGATGTATTTGGGAATAGCATTGGATTCCAAACTTCGGTGGAGTCTTCATTTATCGTCCCTGACCGGAAGACTCGTGCGCTCTGCAGCAAACGCGGTTAGAAAAAAATGACAACTCGTCTAGTATATTTTGGTTATTTTCACAATATTATGTCATATGGCATATTACTCTGGGGTAATGCTGCAGATATTGAATCTGTTTTTATTTTACAAAAGAGAGCAATTCGGTCTATTTATAATCTTGGAGCTAGAGACTCTCTTTCGGATGTTTTTAACAAAGTAGGAATACTCACTGTTGCGTCACAATTTATTTACAACAATATTATTTATATTCAGAGTAGCATTGATCGCTTTGATAAAATCAGTAATAATTATTGTATGTGCACAAGAAGTACGGATAAGCTTATAACGCCAAGTTTCATAACATACATATATAATTGTATTTAACTAACATGACTGTATTTTTAGATGTTGAAAAAGAGTAACTACTGGGTTTCTTGCCGGTTCTTTTCGGTAGAATCTACATTTCGAACCGGTGGTAGCTTTACTTTTATTGTTATATATATTGTTTTTTTTACCCTTACCCAAATTCTGGAAAAAGTAGAAATTTGTACTCGCAAGGTCTGGTGTGTACGGTTGATGACAGAGAGCTTCCAACCCCAATCCTCTTGTAGCTTGGAGACAGTCTGCTGTGCAGTATGAGGTCTGGCGTTATCATGCAAGACCAGTGGAGACGAGCGATTGACCATACCTAGCAGGCATCTGTATATTGCCCGTTTGGTAAAAAGCCTTGTGATTTCGTAAAAAAAAAAGTATTGATTTTGATGTTGATGTCTCTTACATTTTTATTAGCTTCGTAAACATTTTTGGAAAGCAATTTTCTTTCGAATTAGTTAGGTTTATTTAAAGCTTAAAACAATTTAAACATTAGTTTCCTAACCTATCTATCCCATCCTATCCTATCTTAACTGGGATCAAATAAGAAATTTTTGTTTCGGAAAACTTCAACATCGAAATACCACAAAGCAATATACTTCATTAGCTTAGTTAACATTAATAGGTATCTCATATTTTATTACCCGTATAATTGTAATTGAAAATGGCGAGACTAACTAAAATACCAATTTCTACGTACACTTTGTGACACAGGTTAAAATTTTCCTTATAATGGAAAAACCAAGACACAATTTTTTAAGAAATTTTAATAACATGGTGGAGGCTAACATCACTGTCATATATTTTCCTTAATCTTAAATGCGTAATAAAATTTATTCACATTTACCCTATAGTACTTATAGTTACCTATATCTTAAAAGAACGATTAGTAAGTTTTTAGTTTGTTTTTTCTTAAAAGTCAACTTATTAAGGAGTTAGTTTTAGGCGCTGA
Organism: Vanessa atalanta; assembly: GCF_905147765.1. Lineage (NCBI taxonomy): Eukaryota > Metazoa > Arthropoda > Insecta > Lepidoptera > Nymphalidae > Vanessa > Vanessa atalanta. The sequence continues at coordinate 9,600,806 of NC_061873.1, forward strand.
ATCTGTTAAGGCTGAAATGATAATCTACTTAAATGAATGAAAATGAAACCCACTGCAGCTGTACTGCCTACTATTGGCTTCATCGCCATATTACACATACCTTTGCCTACAGTGAAGTTTTAATTTTGTCCAGAGTCACTCAAAAACTGCGAATACAATTATTGATATCGAACTTTCATGTTATTTTAATTTATATTATCTATTTTCTATTCTATTTTGTCACATAATGCGTTACAATACAGTATATAATCTATAGGTATAGACGATCATTATCAATTTCCCTGTTCTCCTTATTTTTGATGTCCTTTATTTTTACTCTTTCACTCCCTTATTTCTTTACCGAGTAATAAAAATAAATAATAAAAATAGAAAGAAGTATTTGTCTTTGCAACAATTTTCTTTAATTTTTTTGTAATGTTTATATGTCTTGGGACATGCCTTTTTACTGAGTTTCTCTTCCATAGTTTTTTTAATGTACACAGGGTATCTGATCTCGTTTTCTGAAATGTCTTGACTTGATTAATTTGGTAGTATGTAATTTACATAAAACTCTTTAATTTATTCGTCATCTTTTTCAATTATGTCTCTCCTTATCGTTATATAACTAATCTAATAAGTTAAGCTAATTCAACCAACAAACAAAACAACATCGCAAACGGGCACTTTATTTTTTGTTATGTGGAGCTGGGCCTGTATTTGGAAATACCAGTTAAGATTAGTAAGTATTTACACTAATGTTGCTTTTTTTGTTCATTTTATAGAATGGTTTATATTTTTTTCTTAATCTCTTCTACATAATCATAGTGGTAAGCAGATATTGGGCATTTTACTTCAACTACCATATCGATAAAAACTCCATCAAAAGTTACTTACTCTCAAGTATGGCACGTACATGTTTTCGTCGATAAACAAACTTCAAAGTTGAGTGTTTGTTCCTTTCGCTTGGAAAATATTTTTAATGGTCATTTTCTTCATTTTCACTTTTATTGATTTTACTGTTATCTATTCTTATATAAAGTAAATCTGTGACAAATTAATGCAGTTGATGTTTAGATGCTTTTTTTTGATTTCACGGTCAAAATCTCTCGCTGAACGAGAAGCCATATTTGACATAATTTGGCAAATTTTACTCGAGACAACTATTGTCTTTACTAATCTTTTTATACCATATTGGTTTCCAATATATGTTTTGTAATGCAGTATAGAGTATCATCCTTTTTATTTTTATATCGAATTAGATATGTTTTTCTCCATAACTTCTTTAATGACGATATATTTTTTGGTCTGTTATGCATTTTCTAAAGCGCTGAATATAGCTGCTACAAAAATAATAATAACAAAATCACGAAAGGAAAGGAATAAACAATATTTTTTAATCGCATCGCAGCGCATAAATCCGCTGTAGTAATATTATGAAGGTGGGATTAATTTAATGAATATAACCAAATTAGTCTTTGTGGATACACTTTTCAATTAATTTAGGAACGTTCTTTAGGTATCGGACTATATAAAGAGGTCTCAAATTTAGCTAATGGGCGTTTTAATTTTTATTTAAAAAATATATACTTTATTTGAACATGAATATAAAAGTAATAAAAACACATCGACACGCTTTGTTTAGTACCTTTGCTTGTATTTTTTTTTCAAATGTGGTTTTCTTTATTAATTTTAAAATAAGACTACGCCAGCCAGTTCCAGTTAGGAACTGGCTGAAAAATATTGAATCAATTTATCCGTGTATATGCATAACAAACAAAGAGTACTTACATCAATCTCTTATAATAATATGAAAGTCAATTGTCCCAACAATTATCATGAGATCTGTTTATTTATTTACGATGTCGTAAATTTACAATATTAAGAATTACGATTAGTATATTGGGCTACTTTTTTTTTCATTAAGTAAGATATTTGTATTGATAATGCTCTATATGAATACAATAAGTAAATAATAATTGTAACATTACCTCCATAATATACTTGTCATGCTGATTTACTATTTTATTAACTTCTTACGTACGTTTCAACACGTCAAAAAATTATGAATAAGACTAATTACATTTGATATTATTTATACTAATGACAAATACCTACTGTTTACAACAATGACACGGTAAAATACTTCCTGTGTATCCTTACTATTGTAATTAACTCAGAAGGGAATTATAAAATAAAATTGAAACAATAAATAAACCAACAACAATGACAATATTTATTATCAACCAAATTAATGACATAGTACATTATTTCACAGAATAATACTTATGTGTTTAGTATAGGTATCGTTCAAAAGGGAAATCCCCTTTTTGGGTCTTAATATATAGAGTATTAACGGAATTTTAAAGAAATTTTTTTTTTAAAACATATTGTGAAATATTTACTTAAAGTTTTCACTGGCCAGTGTTTGTTAAGAAAATTGGGAAAAATAATGTTTCAATCCTGAATTGTGCAACGGCCATAGCTATAGGTACCATTTAATCCTTGGGCTTATTGTCCTTTATACTGCTACAATATGTTCCTATTGTTTGCATAACTAGATATGCGGGAATATAGAAAACATTTGTTTGAAATTAAGCTCAATGCTCAATTTTAATTTTTATATCATGCCATGTATATTACACGCAAGGCTCATATATTGGAAGGTTGTATCCTTTTCAAAAACAGATTAAAGTAATTGCACTAAAAATAAGAAATTACTAAATTGCATTCAAGCGCAGGGATCAATTCTACTAACATAAGTATATCCCGGTTATATTCCGAACCAACCTACTATTCCTCATAAAAAAAATCGTAACTAAGGGGGAATTCTACTTTTTTATACCCGATCCAACTTCTTTGTGTTTCGATTGCGATAAAAAGCCAATTTTATTTGGCGCCCTAGCTTATACTAATAATCATCTATTAGGTACCGACAATCTGAGTGTATTGGGACTAAACAAATGAAAGGGTAGTGTAGGGTGAATAGTAATATTTTATGTATCAATAGTTATGTTACATGTTAATCGAATCCGTAATACTGTAACTCTGTCTATACCCGTGAGTGACGTAGAATAAAGCATTTTTATAGATATCCTCCATCAATCAAGTAAGTACGTATTAGCCTTAATCACGCGTGGTGTTGAGAAACCAAACTACAAGCATTTCCAAGGAGAATTTGCAGCAGGCATCCCTGCTGCCACCAGATGTTCAATGTTGAGAAATTGTAATAACGAAAATAACACTCGTCTATTGTTTTTTATTCATTTACACACGAGTCTTCTCTCTAGGTTAGATTACAAATAACAATAGCTGTTGCTATTTGCCTACTTCCTATCTTATATTTAATTTCCTACCTACTTATGTACCTATATTTTTTTCAAAACGACATCAGTTATTATTAAATGGTTACTTTTTATCTTGAATTAACAGTGTGACATCAAACACGATAGTAATTTTTAAAGCGTAGGATATATATGTAAACGTCTGTAAGAAATATTTTTAGACTAACTTTGAGACTATTTTGATGCATGACTATTTTAATAACTTTATATACCATTTAAGTGTGATCAATATAAAAGTCTTATAACATATTCAATAAAGAAATAGAATCACAATTTATCTTGGGAAGAAAAAAAAAGTTTAGTAAAATTTCAATAACATTATTTATAAATTACTACATTTATAAAACAATAAATTTAATTTTATAATGCAAATAGTCCAAAAAATAAAACTAAAGAAGATGATACCAGTACAAGCTTAAAACAATATTGCAATAAAGATAAAGTTACCAGCACATAAATTGTCTAGAATAAAGTACAAAAATTGTTAATGCTTCTATGAATTACAATATAGATTAAGAAATTGCAGATGTACCTACTTATTATAGTAATACTTTAAGGTTTACATAAATAAAATATTCGATAACTATAATCTATAATCCAGTACCTTAAATGATCGTTTTTAAATAATATTAAAACTGTTGTGTAGATCCTTTATGTTATGTAAATGGGTCATTATCCATTTATTCGATACATTTATCAATTCAATAACTGAATCTAGAGGTATTAATCAAAATGCTTAATTATTAACTACCTATTTAATTATGTTTCGAAGAAAGACCAGTATTTTTCGAAAAAACTACGGTTACCATTGATTATATAGCCTGGGGGATTCGTTAGAATGAATTAACCAATCGAAATAAAAAAAATATATATGTCAATTATTCGTCTATCATGCCTTTAATACAATAAAAGGTTAATATTTTTGTATGTTCTGTATAAAACAGTCTTTGACGATGCGCCCTTCCAATGCGAATACAGCGCGGCAGTCGATATATAGCTTGAAAGTTTGCGAGGTCGCGTCGTTGTGATCCATTCACGCAAAACGTAACCTGCACCTCGCGTCGTGTAACTTTAAGGTAAAGTACCGTTAATTATAAATTAATAAAGATAATTTTAATGTGTTATAGATTGAGGTTACTATAAAATTTTGTATTATTTCAGAAATCAGAATAATAATTATTTACGTATAAAATTATTGTGTTAAATTTATTATATTTTGTACATAACACAATATATTTTAAAATAATGGTTCTTTTTTTTTTATATTTTTATAATCGTAGGTGAGAACATAAACGAGCCAATATTTTATTATTAATATGTTTTTATAATAGAAATTACAAAACACTTAAAATTGTTCCTTGAATTTTTTGCTCGCATACTTAACTTTGAAAAGTTTTTTACCATTCCATTTTTTTAACATACTGCTTAGCTATATTTGGTAAACTTTAATTGTATGTAACTAAGTTACACATAGGTATAGGAAGGTCATGTCATACATATAAATCGTATATAGAAATTTAGCGTTAGTCTCGTAAAGTTTTATTTATTTTGCATATTTAAGCAATCACCGTCAATCCGTTGGTGTTTCAACACATACAGAACCAGTCTCTAAGAAAACGTTGCTTGGGATAAGAAGAACAGAAAGGACCCTGACCGAGTTTAACATGCTTATTTTTGAATTTCGATTGATTTGAATGTTTTTGGGTGAAATTACTGTATAATGCTTAGGAGGTTTAAAATATATTATAACTTTGTTACAGAAAAAAAATTAAGATGTGGTTCCCATATTTCGCTATGATCCTTGTTGTGGTGGCGTACGCGGAAGGATATTCCGTGGGTGCCCCCGAGAGCGCTTGCAAGGACATGATCCCAAGGCATCCCGTTCCTCCTCAAAAAAAAGCCTCACCATACATAATTACTACAAGCACCAAGGTGAGTACAATAAGACGTATTTACTTAATTTTTAATAATTTTGTCTAATATTGTGTTAAATTTCATAAGCAAGTATTTTGTGTTATTTTTTATTTATATAGTAAATAAACCGAATCAAATATTTTGGTATTGTATATCTATATCTACAATCAACCTAAAATATCCTTTCACTTAGCCTGTATTCGCCTAAATGCGCGTAATGCACGAATATACCTAGTTAATTAGGTACAATCTTATATTAATGTAATACCAGAAATTAAAAGTATTAACAAAATAATATAAAGCCAATCAGTTTGAAATCGAAAATTTAGAATTACGTATTCCAAGCAATTTTCAAATTAATACGTTAGTAGTGTACAATATATTGTCCACTTAAGTACTTATATTTACTTGAATTTATCTCTCAAAGTTTCAATTCAGTTCCAAAGCCTTGTCGACGTTCAAAATGCAAATCCATAATTAATATCATAGATTGTTCTAGCGCTCGACCAATGATATCGCGTCAATTTGTTGTCAAATTTTGTTTATTTGACTTTTGTCTTCATGTGGTTGAAATTGGATATAAGTACGTAGTGTTTTTATTAGAACATATTTAGAAAAAAAATGTATGTAAAAGTATATGAGTACAATAAGTACAAGTAAAATATCAAGATTGCTTGATTTAAATATAATATATTATATAAAACCAGATTCTGTACCACCTATATATATATTTTTTATCATCGTGTTTAATAAATATTATTATAATATCTATTTAAATTAAAAAATACTGTCATTGTCTATAAATTTTTAAATTAATTTCTTAATTTTCCTCCAGGAAGTCAAGGCGGGTACTCCCATGCAAGTGACGATTTCTGGTAAAACTGCTAACGACACTATTCGCGGGATTATGTTGCAAGCGCGAGCTGGTGACAAAATCGTCGGAACCTTCAAAGTAGATCCCAATCACCCTCTTGCCCAGACAATGAACTGCGGCGTTGATGGCGTAAGTACATATTTTTTATTTTCTAGACATGTCCTTGACCTTGGATTGGACCTACCGATATATATGCTGCAAGTAAACCTTACACTGTGCTGTTATTGCAGAAAAAAGTGTCACAGATCCATTAATTTATAAGGCGACAGAGGGGTTGCAATGTATTTTCCGTATTTATTTACCTACGTAAAAATGGTTCGTAAATATTTAAAAAGATATTCTGCTAATATAAGCCGAAGGCTTTTTAATATTCCTTTAGATAATATTCCGATGTAAATGTAAAATACTTTTGATAGATATCTTAGAGCGATAAGCTAAAACCACCAATTCAGATCATACTTTGCATAATTATTTTTATTTCTGTTTTATGATTTATTTATTTTTTTTAAACAAATGGAAATGATACTTGGTGGTAGGGCTTTGTGCAAGCCCGTCTGGGTAGGTACCACCCACTCATCAGATATTCTACCGCCAAATAACAGTACACTGTATTGTTGTGTTCCGGTTAGACGGGTGAGTGAGCCAGTGTAATCACAGGCACAAGGGACATAACATCTTAGTTCCCAAGGTTGGTGGCGCATAGGTGATGTAAGGAATGGTTAATATTTCTTACAGCGCCTTTGTCTATGGGCGGTGGTGACCACTTACCATCAGGTAGCCCAAATGCTAGTCCGCCAACCAATGCCATAAAAAAAATGTATATATGATATCATGTAGTTTAACTACTATATATTTAAAAAAAAAAATCGGTAACGATTGCGAAAAAAGGTGCAACGTAACTATTTTATGTCTATTGGTGTATATTCACGCCTTTAAGTTTAATGCTACTTCTCCGTGGATCTATGATAATGTTATATACCTATTTTGTAATGTATAAAACTTTTCACGACAAATGGGTTATCTAACGCAAAAATATTTTTTTCAATTTGTACCTACAAATAGATCTCTGGATCTACTGTACAATATCTGTATTGACACATTCAAACAAACAAACTCCTCAACTTTATAGATTAATTCCGCACGTTCCTTTTATTTAACAACCAACGCTTCAAATATGTCAAATTAAGTACATAGTAAAAAAAATAAAGTGGCCTATGTCTAAATCTCATTGTCTATGATGAGTTATTTTGAATAAGTGTGAAACAAGAGTAATGATAAGTTCATTACTCTTGTTTCACACTTATTAAGAAAATAATAAAAAAAAAACACGAAATATTAAATTATTTAAGCCGACATGATTTAGTCGCTAGAACACATGAATCCAACCGAATATGTTCAGCGAATGTTGAAAACCGTAATCTTGCAAGAATGAATGAGGCTGAATCTTCATATGTTTACATAATTATACACTGATATAGTTTCGAATGAGTATATCATTAAGTTAACCACCTTGACCGAATCCATAAAGACATTGTTGTAGCTATTAGTCTCTATATAAGTCAATAACACACCATACACGATTCTATTATAGATCTATTCACACCCAAAGGCGCCCTTCCATGTGAAAATGTCTTCGTCTTAGTAATAAATTTAACAAATATAATCTAATTAGTATTTTTACACACACTCAATACATTCACTTTTAATATACAATTTATATAAGCGTTAATGTTAGAAGAAAAATATTTACTTTCGAGTAATAAAAGACAAGGTGGCATCCTGCACATAACGACAACGTGCGGGAAGCTACGTGGTACTGATTTCATGTTTAGACCTGCTGTCCACTCCGTTTCCCCTTTGAACTCTTCACAACCGCGTAACCGATTAAGAGAAAATCGATCTGTTTCAACCATCCTTTGTCCTTTGTACCCAGTAAACCCTACTCTTAGTCGTATCTCACATACTACACTAACATTTCTTGTAAGCACGTCATGCATTCATGTTAATGCACGCAGATAATAATAATTAAACCTGGAGAGCCACATCCAGTGAGTGAATAGGTCTATAATATAACCACGTAAAAGGAGCACCCAATTTTAAAAAATATCTTTAACACTGCTTAACATAAAAATCCCGAAATAAACATTATTAGAAATACATTTTTCTGATCGAAAAAACTACAGAAATGTTTGTGTTGCCTAAAAATATTGTATTTCAAAAATTGTATTTCAAATATTCTTTAATGATTCTATTACTCGGTATATCTTTAATATTCTATAAATGAAGCTTGCTTTCGTTTTCAGCATACATAATTTATTACTAAAAAGTAGATATAAAATGAATTTTAATATTACTTTGCTTTCCAGTTGCTGAAATAATACGGCTCAAACTTTCATAAATGTAGGCAATAATTACAACATTTCTTCAATTATCTTGTTATATAAAATAACTTGTAATCGCATATTATTATAATAATGAACTCATTATATTTAAAAAAAAAAAAACGCATCAAAAAGAATAATTATAAACGTGACATATCATGAAACTAAGCACTTATAAGAATTTGTTATAATATATTTATCTGCAAAATAAAAAATACTATGACTGCTTTCTTATAAATATTGGATAATAATTCTTGATATGAATGTACTGTTGTCTCTGTTTTTCATTACAAATACGTTTTCAATCGATCGCTGGAAGTATATATGTTTTAATCAAAAATCTATTAATAAAACATACATATATAAATTAAAACATATATACAAATTAATCTATTAATTCAATGAGCATGACATGACTGAAAAGTGTTTTACACCAAGGTCTATAAGTTTCATTCATTTTACTTCCTTGTCATTACTAAGTACGCTTAAATCATGTCACGTACTGTCAGTCTTTTTGATTGTAAAAAAATGATTATAATCATTTATATACCTACCTGTTTTTATTAGAGACCTTCACGCTCTAAGCTCTCTGATTTGTGGAGCAAACATAATATAACAAATATAAGGCTTGCCTCATTGCTCTAATGGCTAGCTTAGTTCGAATAAAAGGGCGAGTCTTTCAGTAGCAGGAGCCAGGACGTTAGTAGAACACTTCTTCCCTTTCGCGAAATCACGTATATGCCCTCTTAACAGATCATGGACGTAAGAGTAGATATTTTAGAGCTCTGTTTGCGCTCACACTTGCACTAATTAGTATTAGTAGATAGCGTACAATAAAATCATTCATTCATCAATCAACAGAATGTTTTCTCATTAATCAGCCACCCCGTGCTGAGCAATCATTTGTGAATGTTGATATTTATTAAATTATGAACATAAAATAGCTGAGGTCAAATATAGGCATGTTATTAACATAATTGGATTCCTTAATATATGTATTTTAATAATTACATAATACATTTCGACAGTAGGTACCATCATAAATCACATCATCCAAGCGCGACCTCATATACTACTATCAGCCTTGAATGTTGCAATCTTCGGTTATAGTAGTCCATAATAAGCGGCTTAGACCTTTGTGTGCCGACTGCCGAGGAATTCTTGAATGTTAAAGTAAATTAGTTACTTAGCTCCTTATATTCAACTGTTTTATTATCTACGAAAAATATTAACCAATATAGCTTAATGTGTTTTTCATTCCGATACAAATCGGATCAATAGTTTGATGAGAAAATCGATAAAAATGTTAATTATTGGTCTAACTTATAAAGTCAAAGTCAAAAATTTTTATTCAATATAGAAGTATTGCACTTGCTTATTGAAATTCAAAAATCTACCAACGATTCGGAAATTAATAACCGGCGAAAGAAACTCAGCAAGATTTATTTTTTTAATTTCATTTTAACACCTATTGATTTAACAATAACAATGTACAATAACAATAAATATTTTTTCGTTATTTGAAACAGCCTGGAGGCGATTATCTCATTCCCAAGGTATACAATCAACTAAGCAGTCATTAATGTTGTAATATCCATTAGCACTCAAATGTCTTTAACGATTCTTTTAAATTATACAATTGATTTTTTTTTAACGTTTTCTGGGATCCTGTTGTAAAAACATATACATTGCCCCACAACAGAATGACTAACCCTGTGTAATCGGGTACTTGGAATAATAAGTTTATTCTTGTTCCTAGTATTAAAAGTATGTACGTCACAATTTCTGGATAAATTATTTATATTTAATGTACATACATAACACTATCAAAAACAAATTGAGAAACGACAGTCATTGTTTTAATTTCTTTAAATATATATCTCAACGTTTTTTAGGCCCAGAATTGCACGAATAGCCTTCTTCTGCAATACAAAAATGATATTAATATCGGCTGCATTACCTCAGACTAGAATGCTATAAGACATTACACTGTGGCAATTACTAAAATACACTAGGCGAGCCGTATCTACGTCAATCAAGAGATCATTTTTTTTACCGCGTTGGCTGCAGAGTTGAGTCTATTCGCCAATCTATTAATATGGGGCCAAATTGGAACTTAGAGTCAAACTCAACTTAAACTCAAATTCCTTTATTAATTAATATAGTAATATCCAGAATCTTTTGTTTTTAAAGCATCTAATGCTTCCTATATAATAAAATTAAAGAAGTATCATCACCAAACAATACTATCTCGAGTTTATTACCTATAAGATGTAGCAGGTTATAGGATATAAATGGACCAAGAATTGATCCTTGAGGGACCCCCACTGGAGCCCCGAGAGATCCATATCAAGCCATATTTAATTGTAGAATCTAATTTATTAGCATGTTTCGTCAGATAACGTACATAAGTTAATAAGGAAAAATATGTCCTTATTACGTTATGCAAACAAAACAACTACTTTTATGTTATTTGTTTTCTTTTTAGGACACAGTAACACACAAGAAGCACGAGCATAAGGACGACCAACAAACAGTGACTTTCACATGGACTCCACCTGCTGACTTCAACGATATCATCAAATTCAGGTGAACGAATAATTGTATTTCAATTTTTATTACATAACCATAAAATAAAGTTCTTTTTTCAAACATAAAAAATGGAAAGCAATGGAACTTACGTCATCTGTCAAAGATGTGCAAAATTTGTTTTAAATTAATTAAAAAACATTGGTGAATTTTGACATATTACAGAATTTATAAAATACTATAAAGTTTTGTGTATATGAAAAAAAACATACCGTCTTAAACTAAATTTGTATAAATATTTTTTTACAGAGCTACTATTGCTCTCAATGGCGCCGTGTTCTGGGTAGGCGAAGAATCCGCACCGATAAAAGTGACGCAATAAATCACTATATGCTAGGAATACTTACTTTTATTATGTATATCTTATTTAAGTATTCTTTATAATTTAATTTGCTGTGAAATATAATTTATATAAAATAAAAAAGTTCAATAAATTATGCCCTTTATTTCCAAAACATAGAAAATAAAAAAGTACCGAATTTTTTTAACAATTTTTTTATTCTAATTGTAGCACCTAGAAAAATTGTCTTAGAGATCAATACAATAATAAAAGATAAATATTATAATAGGAACAAACACTCATATTTATAGGCAAGTTTTAAATTTTTAGGCAAGATTTCATGTAAATAGGTGGAATAGGTGATTTGATTCAACTTGACTATACATATGAATGCTCAGAACCGTGAATAACTCAAGTGCATGAGAATCATGAAGCCTGTGTCTTGTCTTTGATTAAGCCTAATTTAAAAATCAAGTATCTACATCTGAGACAAAGCAATTCCAATGAATTTGTACTGACTTAAACCTATTATTATAAAATCTTCAAGTCTCAATTATGGCAGTATATTTGACATTCAAAAGTGACCAACTTGTATCTTTAGACCATTACATATGATTAAATATATTTTATTAAATACATTGGAATGGAAGAAAATGTATGTAATTTATTTACATCAAATAGTTATTTATTGGAACAAAGATTTGGCATTATTTTTGTTTTATTCTTATTATGACATAAATAAATTATTATAAAAATACTTAATTATAAACAAAACTTTTAATGCAAATAAAATCTTAAATAAGTTTGCATTCAGTTTTAATGTTTTATAGTTATTTATATCTTAGTATTTTTTTTCTATTAATTAAGTCACTGCTGGCTGGATTTAACAATATTAAATTTCAGGTCTCACATATAATTTTTTACCACCAAATATTATCGCATTCGTTTATTTTTTATGAATATAAGATTATACAGATTAGGGAATTAAGATGAGATAAAGAATGGTTTGACTAGTTCAATGTGTTTGTGATTTAGATTTTTTTCCCATGTTTGTTATAAAAGTGTAAAAGGGTTGTCTACATAAGTAGAACCAAGAACAGATAGTCCTAATGTAACTAAGCTTGCTGAGAAGATATAACATAGTATTAACTTACATACTCCAACTATAATATGTAGTATGAATGTTTGCGGGACATATAAATAAATTAATATATTTCGATGTTGTAGCAACTCCATGTTAATTCTTTATGCAAGCTTTACAATTTTTTTCAGCTTTAAAGAGATCTTTTATTCGAGTTCGAATTTTTTTTCGAAATTTAAGATCCTAGGTGACATCAAATCGTATATCTGTGCTCAAATTTCATAATAATTTAATCAGCTCATTATTAAATAATATTACCTTCACATGCTATGCATTTATACTTTGGTTAACTATATGGGGCATTAATAATACAGATTAATAAAATAAGCTGAAAGGAATTTAAACTTTAAAAATAAATTTATGTTATACACCTTATACACTAACACCATTTAATTAATACATTCATGAATTTAATTTAAAGATTCCTTACTTAATTTAGTTTCTTATGATTTTTTTTTATGATTACAGATATCATGACAACTTTTCGGTTCTTAATTTAAATGTCACTTGTATTTATACTATGATATATGTTATAAAGAGAAAAATACACCATCAAAACACTACATTTACCTTAGAGAAGATGAATATGGAACGACTTGAGCGTACATGAGAACTTTATAGGATAGTCATAAATGTAAATGTTTAGAAAACACTAATTGACTACACATAACTTCTTACGGACACCTATCAGATTGTTTTCAATATATTGAAATAAAAGTTCGATTAATACTAATAGAAGGATATGCAACATTTACTTAATGTAACATTAGCTATCTTATGAGAGTACTTATTAAAAGCATTTTTATTTTTAATGAGAATATTTGACTTGTGCTACCTACATTCAGCTTACAATATTTAAGCTAATTTATTTGATTACATTTGCATTTGGAAGATTAATATAGTATGGAAGTTTAGACTGGATATTACATAATTTCTAATTAAATGAAAAATTAACACTAGGCCTGTATGAAATTTTGTTGTGATGTTAAAAAAATTCTAATTATTCTAATTTTGTATAATTATATCAAATATGCCTGGTCCATTTACAAAACGAAAAAATAACACAGCCTTTTAGCCTTTGTTATGTTTCTAATAGTTAATAAAAATTATAAAGATATTGGACTATACCTTTTTTATAAATTTAAAGTAACTGGTTTATTTAACATAGTTCTGAAGAAAATACTTCTAAATTAATCTATAATATAGATGACAAATTAATATATACTACTTAAATAACCGAGAAATTTCAATTACTCAAACGTAATCTATTTGGTTTTAGGTAAATGCATTTTAATTTCAAAGTTTCTTATCTAAATATGAGAAATCACAGATAATACTGAACTGACAATAAATAAATACATACAGTTTATAAGTAAATTCAAATAAGCTATCATTGTTTCTGTATGAAATAGCTTTGTCTCTTTAATTGTCTATATAATGATATATACTTCCCGGCAGCTGAAGTTCGCGGGACCACATACTGTTTACAGAAGAGTTTAGGGTCGCGTGCTCTCTCTGACAATTCCCCACAATCAAGTGCTCGTAAAAATGCCAGTACAAAGGTAAAACAGTTGTGTCGCTCCTCATTATACCTGTCCGCCTCCCATAATGATCTCTGGCTCACCTGAAAATTAATATCACAGATATATTATTACTATTGTCATAATCAAAGTGTAAGTAAAAAAATTATGTTTTCATAGAAAAACAGCCCATAAAGTCTCACTGCCTGGCTGAGGGCTCCTCTGCTTTTTGAGATGTAGATTCAGAGCTTATTCTACCATGCTGCTTTAATAAGGGATACTCGTGGCAGATTCTCACTCAGATGTTTTTCTTCGCCACCAATCATGAAACGAATTATAAACATGTCAAAATTTAGTTCTATTTGCCATGTTTAAACTCGGAATCAATTGTTAAGATTCAAGATTTTAACAACCAGGCCTTCACAGTTTTTTGCATAAAATATTTATTATAACTTACAATATCATAAAATAACTAACATAATATTTAATAAACAGAAATAAAATAAATTACCTTTAATAAGACACTATCCCAGATCTCATTCCACAGTTCATCAAACTGTTCTAACAAAAGACATTGATCCCAGTCTACACTTGTTTCACATTCACTCCACTTTTTAGTTACAGGGTCAACGGCACGGATGCCCTCTTCGCTGAACTCCACTACATACCCTTGAGAGTTAGTGACCCCTATATGCAAATCTTTGGAATTATAATAGTCACTGAAACACAATGGACATATTGTATTCTTATCTAAAAGGGATGTGAGTCATTTTCAAGGAATTGTCTGAGCAATATTGCTTTAATTCACATAAAATAAGGAAACTTACTTGAGGAAATCCCCATGAGTGGGTTTCATGACGATTGCTCGTGGATGCTGAGAGGCTTTCACGAAAGGATATGGTACTCTGTAAAAAATAGGGTGCTTAGCAACCAACTTTATTTCGTCAGATGTAATTAAATCGCATATAATAAAATTCTACATACCTAAATGGCAAGAGATTATAGTCGTATCTATCTAGTTTCTGTTGACAAACAGGGCAATTTTCGGGTATTATGGTACAAAAAACTTTGTGTTCACAATGGTGGAAACAAAGAATGCCTGGATCCATTTTTAGAAGGTTTTATTTAGTAACGTAAATTAAACTAACACTTTTAAAGTTTAATCCTAATTGTAGAATTGTCACTAAGTTATTCAGTAAAATAAAATTTAATAATAAGCCGCAATATATGACTGACTAAGCAAAATTCTAATTGGAATCTAGATCTATTGTTCCACCGTCAAGCTCCTTCCACATCTTGAAGGCCTTCATAGTGACGTTCGAAAATCGTGTACGTCAAAAATCAAAGAGTCGTTTATTTATTAAATTAATACATACAACATAATAGTTACAAAATTATATTACAATACTTAAGCATAAAGATTAAATATGATTCAATTTTTTTTAAGGTTGAATTTAAATCCAAATGCTTAACTTACTTCACTGAAAACATCGTGGTGAAGTTTTGGAACGCACTTTATTGTATAATGTCAGTTTCTAACAGATGACTGAATTTTTATTGGTTATTCATAACATAACTTTTCGTCATTGGTTGGAATATCAAATATAGAAAAAAAGCGGCAATTTTGAAAAAAATATAATTATTAAATGCTTTTATTTTCTTTTAATAATAAAATTATATTAAGAATTAGCTATAAATTAAAATAATTTTCGCGCCATTATGAATTAGGACCGTAAGTTTAGGTGGCCCTGGGCTAACACTACTTAGGGACCCACCTAAGACATATCTGAACGTGGACTTGAATGAAATTAATTGAATGGGTTTGATTAATTGCAGGACTCGCAGGGCTGCAAAAAATACGATCTGTTTAACTTAATAAACTTTCGCATTATCGTCAATTTTTGACTTTGACTTGACTTAGCTGTGCTGCCCTTGAATCCACGGTGCCCTGTGCTGAAGCCCAAAAAGCCATGTGGTAGATCCGGCCCTGGCTATAGGGTGCTTGAATTTCTTTTTAAAGAAGTCCTTTCGTTACAAGTCTGTATTTGAAGATACCCATGATGTCATAATGAACATATAGTGACAATTCATTCGCAATTTTTAGTCCAGTTAGTATTTGTTTTTGTTAGTTGTGAGCATCATTGTCATCATTATCATTATTACCCTATATTAATACTATCTTAAATTAATGCTATATCAATAAAAAAAAATATTGCATTACGTATATTTCGAGACGGCAACTTAATTGCAACCGCCGTTGAGTGTGACTAAGTTTGACGGTTAATAAATATACTTACATATGTATTTTAATCTCAATTTGAAAATAAAATGTAAATATCACAGCAATTTTCTATCAAATTTAATTATTAGGAGCATAACATAAAATGTCATGTCAATAATAATGGCATCATTGACCGCGAGTATTGTGTTCACGGTTGCTATAGCGATATAGGTTTGATAAACCACACCTATATAGGCCTATTTAAAGTCTTTTAAGTATTATACGGACATACTTTTCTGTGTTTATTTAAATAAAACAGTTTTAAATTTATAATAGAACATTTCATTGCTTAGTTGTTTTCAAATATTAAATAAATGGTGAAGTTTCATTATACATATGTATAAGAAATAAGCAAAAGTTAACGTGAAAAGTTTTAATTATATCTTAATAAAAACTAACTTTTTAGAAAGACGTTTTTAGTGAGTCTTTTTATAGTGACCGTAGTTAAATAGTAACAAATTTTACTAATACATTGCTCATTTAAATAAGTAGGTTAAAATAAATATATATTGCACTTAAAGTAATGATGCTAACCATGCAGCCTAGCAACCTATCGTAAATTATTTTAAGAAAATGTATAAAGATAGGCACGAAAGACAATTACAATTTCTATGTTGGATTCTTGTTGCGATACCAGTGGTGTCAGCCGGCATCGCTTGCCTTGCCAATCCTTGCCTGCACGGCATTTGCATTGATGACATAAACAGGTAAAAAATTTTTTTTTTTTTAAGTATGTACATTATACCGGACATGATATTTTATTTTATATATATTAAGAATTTTTTTATTTATGTCATTGGTTGGCGGACGAGCATATGGGCCACCTGATGGTAAGTGGTCACCACCGCCCACAGACAAAGGCGCTGTAAGAAATATTAACCATTCCTTACATCACCTATGCGCCACCAACCTCGGGAACTAAGATGTTATGTCCCTTGTGCCTGTGATTACACTGGCTCACTCACCCTTCTAGTCGGAACACAACAATACAGAGTACTGTTATGTGGCGGTAGAATATCTGATGAGTTGGTATGGTTGGTTGGTACCTACCCAGACGGGCTTGCACGAAGCCCTACCACCAAGTAAACCACCAACTTTACGCATTTATATTGGGTTATATTATATTTATATATAATAAATGAATTAAGCGTATACTTATAGCTTTAAATTTATTAAGAAGATAATTAATTAATTAATTAAACGTACTGCGTAGGTACAGCAGTTTAGAGCTATACTGTCTTTTCATGTCACCGAAGAACATTAAATTGTATCCTGTTTCATATTCTTAATCGAAAAAGTATATGTATTATTTATGTACAGTTTCACAGCCTAGGAGCTCGCACCCCTCAATGAAAATATGTTTTATAAATTTATTATTATTATAAAAACCTTTTAATTGTTTTTAAAAATTGGCTATAAAAATTGTTTTTTTTTTAAGGACAGATATTTTTAAAAATAAATATTTTAGTTTCTTCATTAGTTTATTAGGATATTTAATATCTTAAACCTGTATCGGACGTAAATATGTTTTCGTATTATTTAAGCACGTTTGCCTGTTATTGCATCGATGGATACACCGGGGTGCAATGTCAAACGAACTGGGACGAGTGTTGGTCGAACCCATGCCAGAACGGTGGCGTGTGCATTGACGGTGTCGCTACTTACAATTGTTCTTGTCCAGACGGATTTATAGGTATCTTAATTTTAAATGGTCTAAAGTCGTGCTTTCCTTGCCTTTTTTATATTTCTACCTCAAAGGTCGACATTAGTATTTCCCCTGGTTCTCAAATTAATGTCCATAGGCACTAATCACTTAAAATCAGGCGTCACATAATCCTGTTTCTATTGCAACTTTTAAAAAATATCCTTGTGTAATTTTTGATGTGCTGGCATGTTTTTCGCTATTTATTTTAGAAAAATAATGAAAGCCCAAAAGTTAACTTGGTATCTGCTTAGATGCTTTACATATTGTAGAAGAAAACAAAATTATTAACAATTTATATTAGAAAGAAATATTATAGTTTTATTTTAAATCTACATACTTTTATTATCATCCCCGTTAAAAAGGCAGAAGTTATGTTTAGAACTAATTATAACTAATTCTTAAGTAAGACGATTCAAATGTTATTGAAATCTCACTAGCAATTGTCTTATCATGTCAATATATATACGATCTATGGTTATAAGTATGTTGATTTAACAAAAATTTTGAAGTTCAAGCACGCATTTTATATTAGGAATTAGGACCATTTTCTGGATACAGTAGGTTTAGGAATTGTTGATAATTTGACCTCTGTTTTAAATTTATAGGAGATAATTGTGAAACCAACTTCAACGAGTGCGAATCCAACCCTTGCCGAAACAACGGCACATGTATCGACATGACAAACGAATATATCTGTCATTGTATACCCGGCTTCTCTGGAGAGCATTGTGAGTTGGACGTTGCCGTTTGTAACTCCACTGAAGAGGAGAGGTGTTATAATGGCGGAGAATGTATAGAAGGACTTGGCTTTAAATTTTATTGCAAATGTTCAGCAGGTAATTATTTTAAACGATTAGATCATTAATCGGTCTGACCCTCGCACACAAATACCCACACATTTACAACACATACAAATGAAGCACACACGAAAACTCATATTTAGACACGCGGTAGCGTGTCAGCCAAGTATTCATTGTATTTCAGGCAGACATAAGTATGTACATTTTCTTTTAAATTATTTTGTCAAAATAATTTGGATCTAAATTTTATTTAACTTTTTAGGTTGGGCAGGTACAAAATGTGAGGAGCAAATTGACGAATGCCAATCTGATCCGTGTAAAAATGGTGGGATTTGTATTGACGTGCACGCTGATTATATGTGTGCATGTGCTTACGGTAAATAATTAGACTGGTATTTAAAGTGATTTGTGTTTTATTTAGTTTCAATAATATAAATGCTTGAAATTATTTTTAGGTTTTACAGGCAAAGATTGTGAAGTTCAAATTGAGTTTTGCGACGAAGACTCTTGCAGTAATAATGCTTTATGCGTGGTGGAAGATGGCGTCCGAATTTGTTATTGCGTTCCTGACTATCACGGCGAAAGATGCGAACTGCAATATGACGAGTGTCTCCTAGGGCCGAGGTGATTATGTGTTTTTCTCATAACTAATTAGATAGAATAATAATGATTTAAAATTTGTAACAGGAATTAAATTGATACTATTGATTAGCTTATTTTAGCTTATTTTTTATTTGTTAAGTGGGGCTGATTTTTTCGATATTACCTGTTTTGATAAATTTATTTATGTGTTTTATTTTTAAATTCTAGGTGCATGAATGGAGGCACATGTATCGACGGTGTTGATAACTTTACATGCTCATGTCCACCGAGGCTCACTGGAGCTTTATGCGAATGTTTTATACTTGATGATGAGAGTTACGATTGTGAGTACGTGAGCCCAACTTTATATCCGGTTTATAATGGAACTATTGTTTTTTCAACAACATATTCAGAGTCCACAACTACAGGTAGTATAACGACAATTGATTTTACTAAATACAACATGAGTACAGACACTGGTACTTCTGAAGTTATCCCGGAAACTTCTACCTTCAAGACTTCCAGTGATCCACTAACTGTTATTACTTCTGTTGCTATAACCACCGAAAAGTCATCGACAAATACAGAAATAAGCACTACAACAAATATATCTAAAATCGATGAACCAAATATAACTACGATGGTAACAGATACATCAATATTAACAGAATCAACAACAATAAAGACTGATAGAACAACAGAAACCATAACTTCATTAATAACACAAGGAACATTAGAAAGTGACAATAATAAAATTGAAACCACAACAGAATGTATTGACTCTTGTATAAAATATAACGTATCCACAATAAACTTACCGCCTGAATTAACAACTGTTTCGTCGACTGAAACAAGTTCATCGTCTATAACAGCTAAACAACCAACTCAAGTAACATTGGCAAATGAAGAAACATCGACAACTAAAACAACTGAAAATGCAACGGAAACAGAAACGATGTCAATTACAGAACCGACAACAAAGCTAGAGATAGATACTATTACCACAAGCCCTCAACTTGATTCACACACTGACAAAATGTTTACCGATACGCCCATAGACTTTACAGATTACACATCTACTGCTTATTCGACTGAAACAATGGAATCGAGTACTGAACAAGATACTACACAATCATACCCAAGTCACTCAGAATGTACAGATTTTCTTTGTAATAATCATGGAACTTGCATTAACGGACTACATGGTATTAGAGTACGTATGATTTTTTTTTTATAATTTTGTTAGTTTCCTTGATCTATCAAGTGATTTCAGTTCCAACGTTATTCTCGACAAGATTTAACGCACTTTAGCGTAGTTTGCAGATCTCGAGGTACTGGGATTATGGATGATGGATGTAATTTTATTTTGTTTCTTCTTAAGAATTCTTCGATACTAAAGATTGCCGACCGTCACATTAAGAGAGTGATTGGGAAGCGTTGGCTAGTCGCTAATAAGATTTTCCACTATATCAGAAAACGATCATGAGGATATCAACATTTCCATTTGTGCATAACTAAATTTCTCTAATTTTTAGTGTCACTGTCTTTTTAATTATGGCGGGAGATTTTGCGAAGAAGAAATTATCATAAAATCAGCTGCATTCGATGGAAATTCATTTATATCTCATCAAGTCAGAAACTCTACTTCAATAGCAATACAATTTAATGCAAAAACTCTAATAACCGATGGACAAATAATGCACGTGGATATAGTCAAAGGGTCATATATGAAACTTTTTATGAACTTTGGTTTATTAAAGTTTGAGTTTTCTTGTGGTTACCAGACAATGCTTTTAAGTGAACTAAAAACTTACGTCAATAAAGGATATCTTATGAAAATTGAAACGAGGTACATTTCAAATATATATTTGAAAAGTTCCAAATATTGCTTAAACTACCAATACACTAATAATTTTGAAAATTACAGGTTGGATTTGTATTTAAAAGAAAACCACTGCAACGGTACTCTTCGTCTTAACGATACTGTGGCTATGAGCGGAGGACAAGTCGCTAGCTTAACGTCTCTCGATAAAAATACTATTTTATTCTTTGGAAATGTTCCATACACCAATCACTCTGACAACAAACCATTTGTTGGGTGCATAAAGGACTTGATTGTAACTATCTCTAAAATATATCATTACAAACAAATAAAATTTTATCTGTAGCTACAATATAGTACACTTGGAAAATAATAGTAAACCCTAAAATCTGTTATTTTTTAAATATTTTTCTATACTAAGTAATAAAAATTATAAAATTACTTTGATTCTGAGGAATTATATTTCAGGTAAATGGTGAAAAACGTGATATATTTAGAGACGCTTTCGACGCGGCTGCAGTTACAGAGTGTTCATCTTTATCCTGTTTATCTTCACCGTGTCTGAACGGAGGCACGTGTAGTGATCGAGGTGATAGCTATGCTTGTTCCTGCGCTAATGGGTATGTTGAAAAGTATTGATCTGATCTACAATCAAAGCTGTATTTCTATGGATTGTATATTGGATTTCTATGTATACCTATACATATTCTACTAGATAGTACTTGGTGACCGCATTGTGCAAGTCTGTCTGGTTAGGTGCTACCCATTCATTAGATATTCTTCCGCCAAACAGTAATAATATGGTATTCTTTTGAAGGCTGAGTGAGCCAGAATAACTACAGGCACAAGGGATATAATATCATAGTGCCCAAGGATGGTAGCGCACTGGCGATGGTTAATATTTCTTACGGCACCGATGTGTAATCTATAGGTAATGGTTACCACTTACGATCAGGTGGCTGATTCACCAATCCGCCTACTTTTACCATAAATATATTTATTTCCCAGAACGAATTACGTGTGCCATTCTCTATTTGATCATAATAATATAATAATTACTGTTTACAGGTGGATAGGAAACCATTGCAACCAATCTGTATGCGACCACAATCCCTGTCAGTCTGGAGGCAGCTGCATTCCTCATCCAGGAAGCGGATTCTTGTGTCTATGTCCTTACGGCAAACATGGCATATTTTGCGAGTATAGTAAGTGATCTTGATATTGAGTAAAAGTATAAACGGTCATATGAAATATCGCAAAAGCTTTACTTTGATCGTTTAGAAGTAATGTTTTTATTTTAGAATTAACAGGATTAATTACTTTGTGCATAGTAAAAATGAACACATATTGTAATTAATTAAATATATAATGATAATTCTTCAAAATAAACATTATATCGGTCCTTTAAAGATTTAGGCCACAATTGTTGGTTTGAATTTATGTTGGACCTTTTTATGGCAGCCTGTAAATGCCCCTCTGCTGGGCAAAGGGATCTTCTCTTGAAAAGAAATTTATAACTTTTAAATTTTTATTCAAATAAAGTATTTCATTCTGCGGTAGTACATATACGAATATAGGACAGGTAAATATTATTTTCTTGTTTATAGATGTTGAAATAACTCGTCCGTCATTATCACCTATATCAACTGGACTTTCTACGTACGTGATGTACCCTCTGTCTTCTGCTGCTATAAATTCAGATCGCTTCGATTTGCGCCTGCGCTTTCAAACAGCGGATATGGATCAGATCGCTCTATTGGCGTATGTTGGACAGAGTGGACGACATGATTCCAAAAGTCAACATATAGCTTTGACATTCGTGAAGGGCTATATTATGTTAACTTGGAATATGGGAAGTGGTAAGCATCACGAACAAGTAAGCATCAAAAACTCGAAGTTCGTGTCGTTGAGTTTTTTTTTAAATTATTTGTCCTACATATAGACAAACAGATGGGCCACCTCATGGTAACTGGCCACCATAGACATTGGAAATATAACAAATAGTAACCCCCCTACACCGTCAGTGTACCACCAACATTGCGTAAAAAGATGCTTTGTCCCTAATGCAATTTTGTGACACTAGCTCACTCACCCTTTACAACGGAAGGCAAA
This sequence comes from Vanessa atalanta, assembly GCF_905147765.1. Lineage (NCBI taxonomy): Eukaryota > Metazoa > Arthropoda > Insecta > Lepidoptera > Nymphalidae > Vanessa > Vanessa atalanta. The sequence goes on from NC_061873.1 coordinate 9,624,127, forward strand.
AATTTTAAGTTTTGGCGTTAAAATGTATTGAGAGTGGGCTTGTAGGGAAGTCCGATGGACTTCTGAGTTAATGATTTTAGACCGCAACGATTTCAGAGCAAATTGATAAGCCAGAACGTTTTCGTTGCCTGGCTTTTACCAGTATATAGACCAATAACGTAGAGCTCCCGCCAGGTCCGCGGCGCCTGTTCACGTCGCGCGCGCTAGGGGCGCGGCGCGGCGGCCACGTGGTGCGTGTGTGGCGGCGCGGCCGCAGCGCTGGCCTCGTCGTCGACGGCCGGTTCAACGTCACCGGGAACGCGCCCGCCGGCCGCTCCAATATGACACTCCTGCCTTACATCTATATTGGTAAAGTTATTGGCTGAATCTGTTATCGGCGGTGTGGAGTCGACAGCGTATAAAATATAATCGCAAATTTTAATTATTATTATTTTCTTCATTTATTATTTTTTGCAATAGAATATTGTATAAAACGAACTGATAATGCAAATGTCGAATAAACACTACACTAACATAAATACTACTTTCAACCGATTATGTACTTGGTAATTTCATACTTCTATTTAAGGAAAAATCTAAATATATTTTATTCAAGAAGGTTTTTGGAACCACTTTTGAATGTTCAGCTTACAGAACTCTTTTAAACGTAAGGTTACCACCGGTTTGGAGTGACTCTACCAAAAAGAACTGGCTAGAAACTCCTACTAAGTTTCTGGCCAGTTCTTCAACCTATATTTGTCCAATTCCTCGTGTAATATTCTCTCTTAAGCTAAAGCTTTGTATGATTTTTTTTGAAAAGATAATGATAATATTGAAAAATAAAAAAAAAATTGTAGGCGGTCACCCATCCAAGGATTTCCGCGATCTGCCCCATGATATCCCGCTGCACAGCGGCTGGCGCGGCTGCGTGTGGGAGGTAGCGGGGCAAGCGGTAGGCGCGGGTGCCGTGGGGGGGCGAGGCGTAGGACAGTGTGGGGTCGCGCAGTGCACTGCCAAGTCCTGCAATGCTCCACGAGGAGTGTGTATACACTCGCCAGCTACTTATGGGTAGCTACCCTGCTAACTATTTAATGTTACCTAGTAAATAATATTTCAGCTAATCTGGATATAATCTTACTTTGATCAAAAATATCTCCTCTTTGGTTAAGAATTCCAAATTCAAATTTATAAATTCATTTAGAAAACAGTTATTCATTTGTTTTATTCTCATTAAATTTTTTTTCTCGGGCTTCGCTTATTACCGCACAATGGAAAACATGAAAAGTAATAATAAATATTAACCATTTAGATTGATCACCTAGGTCAAAGGCATCAAAAAGGTCTTTTGAGAATTCGAATGCTGTCAAACGTTGATTATTATTTATTTTATCAAAGTATCAAGAGTAATTTTTTTAATCAAATCTAATTACAGATGTATATGTAACGAAGGTTGGTTCGGTGCGACGTGTGCCGCTGTGCACAGTCCTTGCGACAGTTCACGATCGCAGTGTAAAGGAGCGTGCGTCATAACCATTGATGACGCACAGTGTGATTGTCCTTATGGCAGAACTGGAATCAATTGTGATCAAGGTCAGTTTTATTAAGCTTAATCTCGCAACAACTTATTTTTTAGAAAAATAAAAGAAGATTATTTTGAGTAAATTCGTTAAACCAGTCTAGTAAAACTATAGTTAGAATTTAGACTTATTTTTTATTTCAGACTTAATAAAAGCTTATAGTCTATTTAAGTTTTGAGAATTATTGATTTATACTTGTATAAAACTATTTCCTAGTTTAATAAACCTAAACTCAAATCAAACATAGTATTGTTTTGTCGTCCATTATGTCATAAAATCATTATTAATCAGGCAAGCAAAATTTTGTTTTATGAAAAATTGTTTTATAAGTAATTGAAAACGTATACATATGGTTTAAAAAAAATATACCCAAACATGGTCAATTGTGTGTCCAAAATAAAAAATCATAAACAAATACATGACATAGTTTTTATCATTTCAGATTTAGTTCCAATAGATATGCTATTTACCGGTACAAGATCTTACTTAACACTCCACCCGCGGTCTATATCGAGCGTCAGTTTATCCCTGGAAGCAGAAATCAAACCCATGAAGGAGCGAGGACTTGTGATTTTTGTAAAGACTCCACATTTCTATACGGCTCTTTCGCTCCAAGGCGGCTTATTGGAGTATCGATGGACAGGTAAATAATGATATAAGTACATACAATATGACATGGGCACATTTTTTATGATGGCAATCCTACACAAATAGAGAAAGACCTAGGACCCAAAGCTTTTCTTTTTTGGTTTTTTCTTTTCAAAGGACGTTTTGATATTTTAGTAGGTGGAAGGGCTTTGTGCAAGCCCGCATAGGTAGGTAACATCTACTCATCAGATATTCTACCACCAAACAACAGTACTTAGTATTGTTGTGTTCCGGTTTGAAGAATGTTTGAGGCAAACTACAGGCACAAGGGACATAATACCTTAGTTTTTAAGGTTGGTGGCGCATTGGCGATGTAAGGAATGGTTAATATTTCTTACAGCGCCATTGTCTATGGGCGGTGGTGACCACTTACCATCAGGTGGCCCATATACTCGTCCGCCAAAATATACCATATATATATATATATACGCCAGACATTTGATAATTCCCAATCAGTGGTTTTATTCATTTAAAGAATTTTAAGCGATTGCTAGTGATTCACTTAACTATAATCTACCCTTTACCAACCAAACATTACAAAGATATGATTGATATGATTGATTTCTAGATCATCTCTCCGGTCTGACGTCACTAGTTCGATCAGGGGTGGTAGTGTCAATGTCGCAATGGCACAACGTGAAGGCTGGTCGTTATGGTAATAGGCTGTATGTGTGGGTCGACGGAGCACTGAGCACTGAACCGATGTTAGCTCATGCCTATCCTCACACGGCCAGCGATGCATCTATTGTTATAGGTACTTATTTCTTTATTTTATTCATTTTCTCAATGATAATTTTTATTTTCAAATGTAAAAGTAAATTAAATACTTTCGTGTTTCATCTTATTTCATCATACTTAGTTTCACCTGCTTCGATAAGTACTTTTAAAAAAAGCTTTAAACGTGTCTTTTAACTCATTTATATAAACCTAAATACTGATTTCCATATTTGCAACGTCAAAAATGACGAACTTTCATACAAACATTTATCATAACTAATGTTTAGGTGGAGCAAAAGACTTGTCGACTCTTCCTTTCGATGTGATGTCTGGACCACCAGAATCATACAGCGGATGTCTTAGAAATTTTCAAGTTAACAATATATTGCTGCCACTTGAAAAACAGAATATTCAAGGTAAGACCTATTTTAAAATTGTTAAATACCTTACCTTTAAGTATGTCTTAAAAGTAATCGTTCGTAAAAATGTACAAACATCAAAACATCTTATGCATGATATGGTCACGTGATAGACAATTATTATATTTTTCCTATTCATGGATCTGTTTTATAAATGTATTAATTTTTATAAAATATACTAAAACCTAAATAACCATAGTGATTTTCGTGTTTATTATTGGCATATTTTCTTCTGATAATAAAAGAATAGTTCATTGATTTTTCGTAGAAGATTCTATTTAAGTATCTTCACAAAAAGTATGTCTACTTTTCAACCATAAAAATTAAGAATTTCTCTAATACGAGTTTGCTTATATTTTGGCATAAATATTTTACGAGTATATCACGTATGTGAATAAGAAAAAAAACTTTCTTAAGATTGTCGAATATTTTGAAACTTATTAACAGAGATATTCGACTATATCGTAACTTTAAGTACGTTTACATAAGAAATCAAAAGCAATGTATCTTTAATTCCGCAATTGTATCATCATTGGACTAGCAGAATAGGTACATTTCGTATTGTAAACCCTCAATTGGCTTGGATAAATCACGGAATTTTCCTCAGGCGACCTTCGATTATTCTATTAGACATATGTTCCATTTATTTGATTTTTTTAGAGGGTCAGAATATCGGAGCTTGTGAGGGTGCCGCTTGCAGTGCTACAAGTCTGAGTAGTAGTTTACGATGTCGTCGTGCTGCGTGTCGTCCAAACCAATGCGGGACTGGACGCTGCTATAAGGGGCGCTGTCTCTGTCCCGCTGGGCTAACTGGATTACGGTGTGAGCAGCGTGAGTTATATCAAACTATCATATAATATATTAATATTAAGAATGCTGTTTTAAATATTTATTTTACACTATTAACTTGAGGTAAAACTTTTACCGGTTCTGAGTGAAGATTCAACTGTTATAGCTGGCAGTAAAATTTATTAGCTACTCTTTACAGTTGTATAATTTATTTACAATAAAATAATGTTCTTGTAGATAATAAGTATATATTTTTAAATATTTAAAGCCTTAACCTTATTTGCGGAAGCGGAAGCGTTGCGAAATAAGTTTATCTTATATTATACTGCGATTGTCACTGGATAATTACAGCATAAATATATTTCCACTGGTATAGTACAGATTGATTGTAACTGAAGATCGCAGATTCGAGTCCGGGTGAACTACCATAACCACTAAGTTCAATTCTCAAATTTATCATAAAGTTAAAAAAAAAATAATTACATTGTATTAACACAAAATGCGTCTTTGGATATAAAGCATATTATATGGCTATGGTATTTTTAAAACCATTATAATGACTGTAACAAAATTCCTTCAAATAATTAAACAATAGCGTTAAATAAAAAATATAATGAATTTACATCTCACCCTTGAATATGTAAGTAACAGTTACAATAATGAAAATGAAACATAACAGATATAAACGTGACCATCCCGCAATTCGACGGAGAAGCCCTATTGTCGGTATCGCGTGCGCCGTCCGCACGTTCCGGACAACGCCTCAGCTCGGCCGCTTCGACACCTTCCCGCGTTTCACTCAATTTCACCACCGCTGAACCTAACGGTCTTCTCCTATGGATTAATATGGTATTTATAAAATTACTATTATATAACGTCAAAAACAAAAATTTATTGATTGAATTGAATTGAAATGTTGAGATCAAATTTGTGTGACTCTAATAATTACAAAAGCTCATAAATGAACTAAATAATATGAGCATAACAATAAACTTAATATTTTTTTAGAAGTTAATATTGCAAAAAGTTTATAGATATGAAACTAACCTTTTCCTTTTTTTTTCATTAAAATTTTATCATATTTGAAAATTTCCACACAATAAAAAACAATTGTTACTTTACAGGGAAACGATTATTTAGGTTTAGGTCTAGAAAACGGATACATTAAGCTGACGTGGTCTTTAAATTGTAATAACTCATCTAAACAGCAAAATACTAGAGACTACTTAGCCATACCACCTAAACTAATATCTAGTCTAGTGCAAGCAGGATTCATGGCAAACGGGGAATGGCATACAATAGTGTTGATATTTAAAAAACATATAACCGTTACTGTTGATCAAAAGTCCTACATAGAAGAACAGTGTTATAACGATTTGGACAATGAAGATACTGATTTGTATATAGGTAAGTGTTTAGTCATAAATTTCAGAGTATATTTCATCCATACATACTTGTGGGGCTATTACGGTTATGACAACTGTTGCTATCAAGTATTTGTTGCGGATTGGTAAATGTTGCAGCCGACAAATCAGTATTATGGATGTATTATGCTACTGTATAGGTCCATAATACTGATTCATATTTTTTTGATTTGATTTGATACCAATTTACATTATTATTATTAAATATAGTAATATACTCTATAAGCGCCAAACACACCCAAGGGAGTAGAATTTCAGCATAAAACACCGTCATGCCGTTTCTCTCGTCACAGCATTCCAGTCAGTCTTACCCCCAAAGCGCGCCTATAGGTGTTGAACATCAAAGTTAAAATATAAATGAAAATAATGTATTTTTCACTTTTTATTGATGTGACTTATTTTTTTAAAGGCGGAATTGTTAATGAAGATATCGAAGCAAAAAAAATGTTTCCCTTCAACTTCAGAGGCTGCATTGACAAAATCTCTACAAAAGAAGGCACTATTTTGACCAACTACACCGAAGTTTACACTGAAAACATCCAATCATGTCAATTATTCCCGACGGCTTAGGATGTGAGATTCAAAAAGATTCTTGTACGGAAACAAAATAATTTTCATTATTGTTACAAATCATTTCTGCATAACACTGCCGTAGGGCTGTCATCAGGGGGATGATGATTTTATCCCTTTGATATGATTAATACTTAGCATTACAATTTATGAAATTATTTTATTAGTAAAATGTTTATTAAATGATGTTGCAAAAACGAATATAACTGAATTTCATAATCTTTATATTAATTTTAAATATTATCATTATGGCAGCCCTATACTCACTAAATTAAAAAGTAATCATAATTATTATAATAAGTGTTATTTCTTCGATCCACAGATTGTGTAAAGACGTACATATTAAGGATTATTATTATTGGTCTTATATAAGACTACTTTTTATTTGATATGTCATGTACTTGTTCGCTTCAAAATAGATGTATTGTGTGGATATAGTTGATAAGTAAATAAATACTCATAGTACAAAATGTTTCTAGTCTTGTTTGATACTGATCGTCATTCATGTTACCTTTTGAAATATTGAATATTATAACATTGTACCTTAGTATTATTGTCGCGTCGTCTTATTGTGAACCAATTCTATTGTAACATTTAACATAACAAAATGTTTTAATGGTTACCATATACCAACCATAAGTATTCGATTTAGAACAACTGAATGTGTCACAGACTTGCAAGTTATTTTTTTGTGGTTTGTTAATGAAATTAAAACTTTCACCATACACAAAATATAATTTTATTGATATATCCATGTTTAATAAATTGTATACATAACATCATCAAATATTATATTATAAACATATACATTTCGTTATACGTTACTTATTCAAACACAAATACAATATGAGATGTTATCCCCATTAATCATATGTATTAATTTAAAAACGTTTAGTCTCAACACTGTAATAATTTCCATTGGCATATAGATTTGATGCCTCTTTAAAGAAGCTCATAAACATAAGTTTTATTTACATTCCCAAATTAAAGCAACATTAAGTCAGAGTTCATTAGGCCTATTTACAAAGTGGAATACAAAGTTGGAATGCATTACTGTAGTACACAATTTAGCTTGCGATTGGTGTATCTTACAAAACGTTTAACACATTTAGGAACATCGATTCCTTCATTTATACGACTATAGAATATTTATATAAGTTCTAAAAAATAAATATATTATATTAAGCCATAAAATAAATAAATTGCACATTAGAATTATAAAACTTTCAAAAAATTAACCGTTCCACGTATAAATGTTTGTTGCAAGCTGTGCTTACAAAATTCATTATTTCATTAACATGCATTGAATACCAATTATTTTTTTTTTCATCAAATATAATGTTATGTTTTTACTTAATTATGCTTTGAAAAAAATATCAAACCTAGGAATGTCTATGATTACTATAAGAATATATATAAATATATATATATGAACAGAATACGGTGATCACAGAATATTAGTATTAACAACATTTAGGCTTAAATTCGTGCATAAAATAAGCTCTAACCTTGACAAAATATAAACATTGACAGCTTCAACTAGCAAACATTGAATGCGATAAGGTTTATAAGATAACAATCATTAATCAAAGTCGCTATTACATTAAAATGACATTAATCCACAAATCTTTTAAACACTTATATGTGAATAATGACACTTAGAACATCGATGCACTTTCTACTATATAATTCGTATAATTGAATACAATTTAAAACATACTCTGCTTAACTATAGAGAAATTAATTTATTTAAAAATATAATTAGATTGACGTCAATTAATATTTTCCTAATATATTGATTAATTAAAGTAACAAACACCAATATGGGATCATTCTATTCTTTTTTTTTGTTTTTTTTTTTGGAACATAGGTATTTCTTAGAAATAAGGTCAAGTTTGACAATTCCTTATCAATATACACCGGGTGGTAACAATCTCGATAAATTTATAATCTCTAAATTCATAAACAATTTATTCTATATTACACAATGTCATCAATTAGAAGTCATGATCTATTATTTAAAAAAATAACACTATTATCAATTAAAACTTGGAAGGTACGTTATACGGTTAAATAACATTATAGGCAAAATACAAATTGGCGTTCCATTTTTAAACACCGATGGCAGCAACGCTTTCATCACTGAAAGGATCTAAACTTCCTTCTTTGATTTTAGCTTGCAATATGTATAATTAAAATATTAAAACATTGTCAAAATTAACATCAGCATTTAGAAACAAACATGTAGACAAAGCATTTATTTTCAAAATCAGTCTCATTCGCATAAGGAAGTGATCACAGCACACACACTGGAAACTCGTTGCAGAAAAAGGGGCCTTGTCCCTCTCAACAGAACAATTATATTAGAGCACCTTGGTTGCTAACTTGCTATACTTAAATATGATAAAAATTTGCAACAGACCGATTGATTCTTATAAAAATATCAAATGTCTGGAAAACACGGAGCCAAGAAGACTAATATAATATTAATTGGAAGTACACTTTGTATCACTATAAATAAAGTTGCTTTTATATATTTATATATATATATATATATATATGTATTTAAAATTTTACTGCTATTAGTAATTACAATAAAAAAAAGAAATGTTAAAAGCATAGACTAGATGTGAAGATCTGTGAAAATTTACAGACTTATATGAATGTTTGTCACGCTTCCAAAAATACAATTCATTTAAAAATGGCAGTCCCACAGTGTATTTCTTAAAAAATATTACAAACTTGAGAATACAAAATAGTCATCGGTGTGGTCACTAGGCCGTAGAGATACAGTCGGTTACGTAATTTAAGAAACAGATATGATAATAAATTCTCTCTTGTCATAATTTTTATAAACTGAAATTAAAATATAAATATAAAGCGATAATGACACATTACCTCGTGCCATCCGTCATCTGATGGCGGCGACACACTTTTTAATATTTAATTATCTACTATATACATATAAATATTTTAGATGCTTTTATAACGGGTGGTCATCAATAAGAAAGCGAGGATTCTACAAAAAAAAACGATTACGTAGGCGGGGGTACTCGATCGTCGACGACCCGTCAGTCGAGCGACGCAAGCTCGGAGAAATAACTTTCTCAGGGCGGTACAAACGGGGCACCAGAGACATCAAATACGCTATAAAATCACATCGAATGAGCTATGAAATAGAAGAATAATTGCACTCCTAACGCCTCGGTCTATCCGGTAGGATTAACCGGGCCAAATTCGCGTATTTCGAACCCAATCCGTAACTGTATATAACGCGAACCGGTCGAGTCGTAGGGGTCTCTCGGCGAGCCGGCGGGGCGCGCTCACAGACGGGCGAGAGCGCGCGGCCGCATCGCCGCCAGCTCGCGTCACGGGCGCGGCTCCACCAGGCGCTGCACCAGCACCGCTACAAGCACGGCCACCAGTAGGAAGCCGGCAGCTATCAGCAGCGCGGTGTGGCGCGGCGACAGAGAGCGGGGGGCTCGGGCGCGGCGCGGCCGGGCCGGCGCCGGCGCGGGCGGCACGACCACGCGCGCCGGCGGAGACCAGGCGCTGGCCAGCCCGCAGCGCACGGCTCCCACGCGAACCTGATATTCAGCGCCGTACTCCAACTCTTCTAGCTGGTAGGTGGTTTCGGAACCGGAGTATACCTAAGAATTTATAAGTAGATTTTAAAAATTAATAAAGTAAGATTATTTTTGAGATAATATGATATATAAGCTATGCTGTGTTTGCTTAATGGCCTTGAGTCGAGACGGCAAGTATTTAAGTAATTAAGTACAAGAAAGAAAATACAAACATATTAGAGAATAAAATTAAGAGTAAAGTGGCAGTGGCTGTTGCTTTCACCAGTGCATTTAAACAGAAGACTTCAATAACCTAAGTTGAATTTGTTATACATTTATACTGCAGCTGATCACGGGAGCACTTGCCTTTTAAATATATAGGATTCTACATAGACGGCCATTGCGACTATTGCGCAGTGACTCTGTGACAATATGTAGTGAAAATTACATAGATTATTTACCTCTTTGAAAATGGTGTCTTTGCTCCGCGCACACTGCAGCACGTAGTCGGCGTCGTCGACGGCGTCCCACGAGACGAGTGCGCTGCGCGGCGCCTGCAGTGCGACGGAGGGCGCGTGCGGCGCGGGCGGGGGCGCGGCCGCCGTTCGCGCCGCCACCGCGGGCCCCCACACGCCGCGCCCGCCGCGCTCATCACTCGCTCGTATCCGGAACGAGTACGATGTCGCCTCGCGCAGCTTTTTCACCTTGCACGAGTGCGCCGATCCTCGATATACTGGCCGGAATTCACGAGCGTCGGGTGGACGCATCTCTACGCAATATTGTGTACCCTGGACGCCGGCATCCCATTCGAGACGCAGATGGTTGTGAGCGGCTTGCGCGCAGCGAATCGTGGGCGGCGCGGGCGGCCGGGGTCTGGTCGCCGCACGAGCCTCCTCTGACCAATCGCCGACGCCGAGCTCGTTGAGGGCCGCGACGCGCACTCGATAAACAGTGTCGGGAGAGAGTCCTTCCACGAGCCGCTCTGGAGTCGGTCCTTCTGTGTCGAAAGCGGTGTCGTCGATTTCGACCCGATAACGGAGTACCTCGGCACCATGGTCAGCCGGAATTCGCCAGTGCAGACGCAGCGAGTCGGCGGTGGCTTCGTGACGCAAGCCTGCGGGCGCGGCGGGAGGAGCGCGCGCGGTTAGGACGTCTCTCACGGGAGACCAGGCTCCGCGTCCCGCCGAGTTAGTTGCGCAAACGCGGAAGAAATAAGGTGTGAACGGTGTCAATTTCCCTATGTTACTGGCCGTGTCCATGCCCCTATATACTTCCGTAAAGCTATCGTCCACGTTCGTTGCGCTCATCTGTAAACGGAAATCTAAAATGGGAGCACCATTGTTTGGGGGAGCCGTCCACTCTACGTGCGCACTACGAGGGGTCTCTAAAGTGACATTGGGCGCTTCAGGAGCATCAGGTGGTGCCGGTGCTGTCTTGAACCTCAACGCCGTTGAAGGTGGACCAGCGCCTACCCTGTTGCAAGCCGTTACCCACATACGATACTCACGACCTGGTAGCAGTTCTCGAACTATGCATTCAGATTCTAGGCCAACATGCACTAAACGCACTAAGCCATCTGTATCGGCCAATTCAAGTCGATATTCGGTTAGTGGTGCTCCGCCGATACAGTCGGGAGTTCGCCAACGTACGGGCACTAGCGTTGAGCGTGGCGCACTCGCCATCTCCGGAGGACTACAAGCACTGGGACACGTCGCTTCTGTCACCACGGTCTCGCTAGACGACCACTCGCTCTCGCCGGCGACGTTCGAGCAGCGCACACGAGCGCGATACTGCGTGCCGGGTAGGAGGCGATCGCAGTGCGCTTCGCGATCGGGTCCTCGATATGCGCAGCTGTAGCCCTCGCCACCGTCTATTTCTAACGTGTAAGACTCGACGGCAGTGCCTCCGTCGTCCGTGGGAGGGTCCCATCTCAGTCGAAACGCACGAGAATGGATCTTGCCGCGTGGCACCGGTCGGCCGGGTGGCCCTGGCCGCTCGGGCAATGTTCGGTAGGAGACTTCCGATGACCAAGGTCCCATCCCATCGGCGGTTTCGCTTCTTAAGCGGAAACGATAATCGCTTGCTCGACGAAGTCTATCGCAAACGTACTCACAGTCAGGACCCGAGTAAACTACTAAATATCCGTGACCCTGCGATACGTCGTCCATTTGCAAAGTGAATTCTTCTTCAGCCTCACGTTTCCAAGCTAGAGAGAGAGACGTGGACTCCGCAGTCGTCAGCACAGGCGGTGCGGGGGCGGGTGGTGGCGGCCCGGCCGTCCACACGACCGTTTCGTCACTCCACTCGCCTCGACCACATTCATTGACAGCAGCGATACGGAATCGGTAGCGTGTTTGTGGTTGTAGATTGTTCACTGTATGCTGGGGCGTTCGTGGACGCTTTAGTTCCGTGAATCCCTCGCCGGCATCCATCTCCAGAATGAAATGTGTTATTCTCGCTCCATTATCGGCGACTGAGGACCATCTTAACAAGACTGATGTTCGTGTCCTTTGTTGAACACGTGCCGGACTCGGTCTGTCGGGAGGCGCAGGTGGTGCGCGGAAAGTAGCTGCTTCGCTGGCCGCACCTGTTATTTCTCCCGCTCGAATTTGTAAGCACACTGAATACTCACAGCCAGGCCTCAGATCTCGAACCCTTAAAATATAAAAAAAACATATCAATAAATTAACAAATCAAATCAATTTTATTCAAGTAAACTTCACAATGAAGCGTTTTTGAATTTCCAATATTTAAATTCGACCACCGTTTCGGAATGAAACTTCTAGCGAAAAGAAACGGCAAGAACAAAAAGTGTATATTCATTTTTTTATTAATTTAGTCAAGTAAAATTTTTAAATTTTGTAAGTGGTAAATTAATTATATTTTTGGTATCTTATTATATATGCGTATACCATTGACAAAAACATTCTCTGTACCATATGCAAATGGAAAGTAGGGGTTACAAGTTTATTCTTATTTCTTGTATTAATGGTATGTGTATCAGTTTTTATGGAATATTATTGTATAATGTTTATACATTATATTATCATAAATATAATGTGAAGCAGCCATTAATATAAATCAAAGTAAAAAGAAACCGGCGAAATACTAACCGACATGACAATGACGAGCCACTATAAATGGCTTTATATCTGCCACGGTCACCCAATAAGAGATCATAAGTAAGCTCGACGTTGGGGAGTGTAACACCTTCAGGTAGTGGTGAATTCCACTGTACAAGTGCACTGGTTGGAGTCATGTCACTGACCTGCAAAATTTTTTTTAAATAAAAAATCTTTAAGGATATAAATAAAACAAATAAATAAACATAATAATAAGGAAGTTAAAAAATTCTTGGGTAATTACTTGAAAATCTGATTATTATATTACATTAGCTATTCAAACATATTATTTTAATTAGCAAAGATACAACAAAAAAGTGATGATACTAGTATTTTTATATAAGTATTGATATATAAGTAACATAGGCATAAATTAAATTTAGGAAATATACCTGAGGTGTACGTGTGGCTGACAGCAAGTCAAGCAATGCTTGAGTATCGTTGTCGTCGTCGCCCTGTACAGACGCTCCCGCCGACGATCCTTCCCCCTCAGACCATGCGCCGGAAGATGCACCGCCGCTGCCGCCGCTTCGCCCATTTAACTCTTTTCGAGGTGATAGCGATGGTGTACTTGCACCAGAGTTTACCTCTGTACAAAGATATTCACTGTTGTAATATCTCATTATTTACAGTATGTTTGACCTTAATCTAATTTATATTAAAAACAAATTAGATTTATAAAATATTTAAAAAAAAATTTCAAAAGCAAGGTTTCATCAGAAAATTTTCTTTATGAAATGTAAAACTTTTAATTTACTACAATAAAACCATGAATAGAAAAGCAATAAAATTTAATGCATTCAATAAACATAAATTTGTATTCTGATAAAAAAATGAAATAAAAATAGTCTTACCCATGCCATTATTCCTGTTATTATGTTTACGTTCTAATTTCTGCTTAAGTTTCGAATATTGGCGCTGGGTTCGTTCATCTTTTTGATACACTGGTGGAGGTGGTGAATGTTGCATATGGTGTGGAGGAACAGGGTGAAAGTGAGCTGGATATCCTCCACCATAATAATGTTGTGGGCCACCTGCACCATTCGTAGGACCCTAGAATATTTAATAATTCACACTTGTTACTACACACAATTTTTAAATACTGTAGTTTAGACTTACACCAAAATAACATATTATTCCATTTAACATTTAGAAATGTTTATTAATAGCTGTACCTTAACTGTTTCTTTTGAAGAATTTTCTTCAATATTATTATGCTGAGAGCTACTCATTTTATTTATCGAAATTTTATTTATTAACAACTTTACACGCAACCAACATATCAACAAGATACACGTCACAAGCCACGTCCACCAACTCGACTGATAATGTCCAATGTAATACAATCATAAGGTAATTTTATACAGCTACGATAAGAAGTCTCCGATGCGTAAGAAATAAAGGCTCACATAAAATTGTCGGGTAATTTTATGTTTTTAAACAGTACACGTGTACTCATACGAATTTACAGAAAAAAACGCGAAACAATCGATAAGTCGACGGAAATCGTTTGCACAGGCGGTGAATAATTACATTGTATATTTAGACGCACTTTTATAAATTATTTGACATTCTCGTTTTATCGTCTAATGAACATGAGCAATACTACTAAATCAATATTATTTTTCACTTTTTTTGAAAATTACCACACAACACAATTGGATTTCATAAAAGCACAATTTTCAAAAAAAGGAGACAATCATCATGATCATTAATTTAAGTGATAGGTTTTTCTAACATTATCTTAACATTTAAAAATCAAATGACTAAATGTTAATGATAATTTTATTAATGATCAAAAATGCGTCACTCTCATTCTACACTTTATTGATACTTTTACTGACGCTTTGAAATGTCATTTGTCACTGTATATATGTTTGTCAAAGTGACATTAAAAAACGTTCACGAACCTGATAAAAATCAAAATATTCAACCGACCGCCGACTAAACATTTGGGGTTATTAAAATAAACTATCGTACAATCATTTTTATAGGAATATGTTTTAATGTAGGAATTTAGTATGCTAATTATTTTAAGTATCCATTTAATAATAAATTAGTGGACCTTTAAAAAAATCTTTTAAACCGTCTCAAACAGATAGCTGTTTTTATCTTACAAGTTAACCCTGGTAAAAGTAAACACTTACATAGTGATGCGGTGGTTGGTGATGCGGTGGTGGTTGATGGTGAGGCGGCTGATGATGAGGGGGCTGGTGGTGCGGTCCGTGATGTGGATGCGGTTGCGCGTGATGGGCCACTAAATAGTGCCGCATTCCCTCATCCAATACTGGCGGCAACATTGGTGGCATCATCGTCGCTGAAGTAACAACTGGCATACCACCTAAAATTTATTCAAATATTGAATAAAATATGTTTTATTATTATAAACTCGTATACATAGTTATCTAATATACTAAATATTATACAGGATTACTAATTGGTTATCTAGTATATTCAGCACTATCCAGGACTTTTAAGTTACAAACATTATTTATCTGCAATACCTTAGATGTTCCGTTTTTTATATACACTTTTATCTTATTAGTTTAGTAAACGAATCCTGGTATCTCTATTTATTTTTTATTCTTATTCCTACCATCGATGTCCTAACCCGAGATTCGACTTAGGATGCGCGTATTCCTTAATCTCGACATCCGGCTCAGTATTTCATGACTCTAGATTTTGATGCATGTCGATTACATGAAAATGTTTAGGCTTAGAAAATAATCCAAAGTTATGGCTTTAATTATTATGTTTCCGGAATAAATTAGGATGCGAAAAAAGACCGAAATAGCGACCAAACTCTATATGGCCACAATTCTGACATCAGCGTCGCGTCAGTCGTTCCGCTTCGTAACACAGTGCTTTATGAATGAACTTGTTTTGGGCATTCGGCGAAACCGCTTTTTATGAAAAAATCCGCTTAAAGTTTGCGGTGTCAATGTTTTGAGTAGTTTTTAGAATAAACTTGCCATGCAACCCGACCGCAATGTTTTAAGCAATTCACAAGAATCCCGAAATAACCTTGATGCTCTTATTTTATGCAAGTAAAAGGGCCTCTTTAGTTGTCAGTCATAATTCCTTTGTTTCTCGAGTTCTACCTTTTGTAATTACCTAATTGCTCAATTTTGTAATAATAGACTTGTTTGATAGGTAATTTACCGTTCTTGTTATGATCTGACAGTTTTGGTTTTTGTTGTCTGCATGGACGGAACATAGATTATTATCCTAGACATTTACCAAACATTCTTTCACGATGGCTGGATTATAATTATTATTATAAATTACTGTAATAGAAACGTATAATCTCGAATAACGCCTGTTACAAAATAAAACTAATAAGAAATGAATTTCAGGTCCTTTACTCCACAGACAGAATTTTATAGTCGCGTAAAGAGTTCAACAACATCATTTAATAAAAAATCTGCAGTAGAAAAATATCCTTTTTTTATTTTGTTAAAATTATCGTAAAAGAATAAGACCGTTATATCTATTTCTTTACTAAAATATTGTAAGTTCAAAGTTTTAAATAATTTTCAATTCTATTCTTAGTTTAATGACTTTTAGCTGTGCCGATTGGGCACTGATTATTAAATAATTTTAAACATTGTGTATAAAATTTTGTCTTCTTCATTCATCACTTTGTGATATTATAAGAATAGTAATTTTTGTAAATGTCATCGGAATGTTTTATTACCCAACATAAAGATCGAAATTTAATCGAAACCATTTAATATTTAATGTATCTAACATATTTAATACGTAAGTAGTATTTATGCATTGCGAGATTTTTTATATTATAATTTGATATTTTAATCAATGTTGATTCTTCGTGAAGCCTTTCGACCTGCAATTTTTTTTCGGTTTTATGACTTTTAAGATGTCTTGCAATAGTTATATGAGTTTTGTCAGCCATGCCTCACCTACCGACTAGTTGGTATCTTATTCTACAAGTCATTCACCTGGCCAAGTGTCCTTCCCAATTCCATTTTTATTCAATTGACCATTTTCCTTGCCCCCTGAACAAACCAACGTCGAACCTTTCGTTCAACACCGGACTTCAGATTTCAATACAAAGTATTGGATTTTATAATCGAGCATAGAAAAAAATGTATATGAAATTAAACTTCAGCCTAAACTAAACCCGTCAGGTGTAAAATGCGGAATTTCGTATTCATATTGCAATTAAACGTACCGATGGATTAACAATTTGATACCATTTAATTACATACCATATTCAGTGTGCACGGCGCACACGTGCGCATGTTGAGGGTGCTGCTGGGGATGCGGGCATATTTCAGACGGTACGTAGTATGCCTCCGACGGGTAGTACTCGCCGTAGTAGCCGTCGGGCACACCACCCCCGCCTCCCTCCGCCACTCCCACACCCACCATTGCAGCGTCTAGCAGCGCATCGCACGCTGCCGCCCGCGACGCATCCGTGGCGATCGCGGCCCCGTCGTGCGTTTGTCAAACTGAAACATATACATCAAAATTATATACATGTACTACTGTAACTACAGCTCGTCAGTATGATTTTTTTTGCTTTTAGTGGCTAAAAATTAAACCAAATTTGCCAAAACCAGCTTTGTGTCTCACGCGTGATTCAGCCAGTTGTTGTTGCTGCCACCTTTAAGCCTAAAGAAAGATGTTTTAGAATTCTGCGAGGTAAGAGTACATACATAGTTGAAAGGTAATTTTTTCTACTTCAACTTAGAGCAAAGATTAAGCTATATAGTCCTGTGTATATTAAACTTAACAGAATGAAATACAATATCACATGCTTACGCCAAAAATTGCCTTCAGTTATTGCAACTTATTTTGTGCGATATTATAATTACCAAATTTTACCAAAACCAGCTAAACGTTTAATAGTTCATAAAAGGAGTAATCGACCCTTTAAAACTAACTACTCATTAAAGAACAATGTTTCTCACTAAACTAAAAAGACCATATTTGTTTATTTTAAAATCACACACATTCAAGCCTTACCGAGTAGTATACAAGAAAAAAAATGCAGATAAAAATAACAACAAATATTATTATAGCGTTATTTTAATTATTATTAAATTAAAGCAATGGCGAAAATTACTAAGCATATAAGTGTGCTAGTACCTAATTGAATAAGAAAAGCCAATCTCAATAGTATAACATCTATTATACAAATTACGTAGATTTAAAATCACATCTCATTTATTGGGATAATAAAGTTACGATAATATTTATTCAACATAATATTAGGAAAATTACTGTTTCTTCTGATCCAGGACTATTATGTTACCAGCTGCAAGTGTCACTAACCGTTATGGTCTAATATGTTTGATACATTATCTCTGAGAAAATCGATCATGAAATATAAGTATGCTCTACTTACTTATTTCCTCGCGTCTCGTATTGCCAAACAGAAGTCAGCAATGCGGGCTTGGCCATATTATTTTTCTAGCAATTTACGTAACATTTATCACATATGGGTAAAATAACTACGTACTTATTGATATATTATTTGAGCAATACTTTTTAAATGTCATAAACGAAAATTATCTTAGGTACCATATAATTTATTTACTTTCAGGTAGGCAAGGTCATCAATCAATCATTTACAATAATAGTTGACGAAATATCAAACTAATAGATTCTAATCTTATTTATGATCTAACATTGATCGAAATGCTAATTAATACTGGTTCATGTCCAAGAGATAGAATCTAGAATTGTGGTGTGACACAATTTTATTAGCAGTTTGTGATAAAGATTTTTTAAGGGATAATCTTATTTACAAGTGTGTATTTTTAATTTTATATACTTAATCCGATTAACCGCCACAACGGCAATAGTGCAGTGCAGTTGCACAAGGTTCTTCGTCAAATCGATATCGACATCCGCGTGAGCGCATCGTGACGGCATTTGCCTTTTAAATGGGGTGCTGTCATGGCGCCTCACGAGTTCTGCGTGGATGCGCCCGTTATCTGTGTCAGTGATTGTGGTTTCGAACACCTTGTCGACGAGCATTCGCCACTCATTTTAGCTCGTGTTGAAAACACTTCATACATTCACTTGCATATCTAAGCCAAAACCCTATAGAAATTTCTAATACACTATTAGATGTAGACTAGTGGATTAAAAAAAATTCTTACTGCAATATTTATTAATAAATTTCTAAGAAAATTATGTGAACGGGATATACCGAGATGGTTTGACGTCATAAAAACAGCATGTGGTGTTGATTTTGTTGTATTTAGAATCGTTTAATGGCGGGAAATCCAAGTTGTGCAAAAGTATAAATTGGTATACATTGTTATTTTCACAGAAAATACTTATCAGTGCGTTTTAGCATATTTACCTCTATTTGAAGGTCTAACAAATAGTTACAAAAACTCGATAAGAATATAATAATGAGGTCTTTATTTTTCCACTACTACCTCGACTTCATACTTCACTTGCAAATTGTTTATTTAAGTTTTTATAATCGCATATTTAATACGTTATTTAATGTACAGTGAAATGTTTTAAAACCAATTATCACATCGAAATATTTTACACAAAGTAACAAAAAAATATTTATTAGTTCAAAGTTACTTGAATGATATAATGAATTTTGGTATTTTACTTGGTGGTAGCCCATCTGGGTAGGTACAACACACTCATCATTCATTCTACCAAGGAGCAATACTTGGTATGTTGTGGTCCGGTTTAAAGGATGAGTGAGCCTGTGTAACAGGCAGAGTGCACTAACATCTTAGCTCCGTAAGGCATATTAAATATAGCTAAACCTGCGGCTTTACTTGCGCGAAATTTATAAAACACAAACTTCCGATCCCCGTAAAATCCGTTCTTACCTGCCAAATTACAAGTTTGTAGGTATTATAGTTTCTGAGATTTCGTGATTAATAAGTGAGTATTTCACTTATATATTATATATACAGATTTCTTATAGCGCTAATCTTAATCTCACCATCAGACCTATTTGCCTGTCTGCCTATCTATATAACAACAAAATGGAAAATTTGCCAATGCTGCTTTTATTCAATTAAATTATCTTACAGCAATTTCACGAAATATGAAGCGGTCTATAAAAGCAAAGTAATCACTTCGAATGTGGGGAACTCCCCTTGTAACTCGAAACCAATTGTTGATAACAATCCAGGTCGTGTTGTAATCATAACATTCTTGGAATTTGTATGGATATAGTTCAGTAATTATATTATTTAGTTAGATATGTACTTTAAAGTAAACATTTTCATGTGACGAATGATGATTAAGTAACCTTCGTTATAGCATGGCTAACTAGTTGTCGCCCGTTTAGGGGTTTAGGGGTTAATGTTTTAGGGTTTGGTCGTCAGGTGTTAAACATATAACATCACCTATATCCTTCCCTGGGGCTTAAGCTTGAATACCAAATTTCATCAAATTTAGTTCAGTGGCCGTAAGATAGTACAAGTACATACAGAAATACAAAGTTACTTTCGTGTTTATAATATTAGTATAGATTATTATGTATGTTTTTAAATGTTTTTTTTTTTTTATATTTTATACTAAAGTACGATCCAACTGATCATATATTTATTTAAATTAATAATGCAGTAGGTAGTATATGAGGAATATATAACTTATTGAATCGAATTACAAAAGGATTTACGTCATAATTTCTGAAAGAGATATTTGTAAAGGTATTCGGTTTATTACAATGTAATGTATAAAGAATATTGGCGTTCTCAAGACGATCATTCATCGCTCTCGATCATATTCAATTGAATAAATGAGGAGGTGGCGACGGCGTGCGTTCGCGCCGGATTCTGTACACGTTGTTATGTAAATAGGAGGACGGCCCTTTGGCGTCGTAATTAGGGGTATTCACTTTATTAATAATCGTCTTTTTAAGAATATGAACCATGTTATGTGTGCATTCTTATTTTAATTGATAAAATTATGAACTTTCATATAAACCGCCATTTTTAAATGTATTCTAACTATATATTTATTTATTAAAGATATATCTTAATACCAATATCATTGCAATTTATATTGTTACCTTTATTTTTAATTTATAGCAGTCGGTTAAACAAATAGGACATCTGATAGAAGTGAATCATACCGTCAATGCGCGGCCCGCCAACCTTGGAATCTAAGATGTTACGTTCCTTGTGCCTGTAATTACATTGGCTCACTTATCCTTTAAACCGGAACATAGTAGTACAAAGGATTGATGATTGGCGTTAGAATAACTGCTGAGTGGGTTGTGGTACTAGGTATCTAGCCAGACAGGCGTAAAGCTCTACCATAAGTACCGAAAACACTAATATCCCAACGTTCTTTATGACATAATTTAAATTAAAAATAATATTTACAAAATGGCAACCCTTGCTATTAGCGGAGCCGACTCTATACAAATATTTACACCAAGTAAAATGAGCTCAACTTTGGATTTAAGTCGTCCATTCACTTAAATTATGAAGGTATTTAATATTGAAGCATTTAAAAAGAATGCCTGCGTGGTATAGAATTACCTTTTTGATGTCGATTTTATTTCAAACATTTTTTTCATTATTTGATATTTGACATTTTCTTGATCTAAAGTTCTAATGTCGGCTTGATTTATAATTTCTGAGTTGATTTGACATTCGAAAGAAGACAGCATTGTGTAACTCAGGGCCGTCTGTGTTCAACCAAGTTAATTCCCGTGTCAAAAAAAAACTTCATTTATTAGGCCACGAAAACATAAAGGCCACACAAAAATAATCTGCGGGTCAGTCCTGTTTAACTAATCAGTGCGTGATTAGTTAAAACAATATTCATAAATGCTTGTAGATACATAATTGAATTTATTTTTCTTTCGAAACCTGTAAAAGTGTAACAAGGTTGGGAGTTACTTTCTTTTCTTATATTGTTTTCAATTACTGTTTTTATATTTACAAATAAAATAAAGAAGTAAAATTATTTTATCAGGACTTGCATTTAAAACGGTTGGACATGGGTATACGTATTCTTTATTGTGGTTAGACTTACAATTGATTCATACGGTTTGACTCAATGTTAACTCTGACTGACTCATCCAGCAAATATGTTCAAGACATACATAGTTATATTATTATTGAAGTCAAACAAATATATAAGTCAAACAATGACTGTGTTCATGAATGAAAATGAATTTAAATGCGATAAGGTTATTTATAACCTTTTATATATTTATAAGACTGGGGTTGGCAATGAAGTAAATACTTCAGGTTGCTGGTCTTCAGCATGATATAAAGAAACTGGCAGCCTCATTATAGTGACTAGCTTTTATGAAATATGTATAATTGTATACTTACCTTGACTAAGCCATCCTAAAGCCACAGAATGATTTATTGGTAAAAAGGGAATGAAAAATCTCTTCAGTAGTAGTTTGAGAAATAAACAGACAATTACATACATACTACAAGTAATTAAAATTGAATTTATGTAGAGAAGATAATTTGTAATAGCGATACGTCTTTTTCTATTTTCCTTTAATTTAGGTTTTTCTTTTCTTATTTTGTGACATATTTTTTGCTGTCCATTTTTATAAATTAGTTAACATCGAAAGAGTAATATTTACTATAAATTTAAGATATATATTAAATAAACTACTACAACAACTAGTTAAAAATGTATTATTTTATTAGGTTTTGTACTTTGTAAATAAATAAAGTTAAATATAGTCAAATTTGTAGCCACACATTAGTCATCTCGTCTACCTATATACCTAGGTTGATTTTTATTTTATTTAGTAATTCATAATCCCTATAAACACAAATTTCGAAACAGAACCGGTTTGCGGGTATTTCCAAATGTCGAGAAGTGCAAAAGGAAATCATCTGAACGTCGTCTGAGACGTTCCGAGAATTAATTTACATAGCAAATGTGAGGATTGAACGAACTGGCCTACTGCACGATACGCCGAAACGAATACCGGCTCTGGGCTCTATAGAAAAAAGGATGTTGCAAAACAACGATAATATATTTAACGGTTGGTTAATCTCATAGTTATCTATTTCCTCAATGATCGAGGTTTTATACGCCCTGCTTGGAAAATAGTGTGAAATAACTACATTGTCTAATAAAGAGATAGAGATATAAAATTGGTTTAATTTCTAACCAGATGTTAGAAACATTATTATAATAAACGTGTATTCACTCTCAGAGAGATAGATAATAAATTCACTCGTATTTTTTTACAGAGTTGTAGCAATGCCCTATTTTAAGGAATTACTAATATTCCTATTTGCTACACCAATTAGGGTTAAAACTTGAGCTAGGAGTGGAGACGACAATAGCCCAGGGAGTCAGAATCGAATCTGTGACCTCTCTAGTCGGCCCGTATACCACTGCGCTATTAACACTTTAATTCAATTTGCACAACCGTTTATACTTAACACAGACCTTAACAATCGTACATCGACTTCGAACTTCTATGTATTACATTGTATTATATTGTGTCATATTGTATTGTACATGGGTATTACCACCATGTAATGTTTGATGAAATTTTAACTGACTGGACGTATAGTAGAATGCTTATTTTGTTTTATGTGTGTACCTACCTTTGGATAACTTGCGCAATCGAAAACTAAGCAACTGAAATTATTTTTGTGTACCTCTGTTTGGATTGATGTATTTTAGTATGTCAAATCCTTTACAAAACAAATGGAAATTAGAATAATTTAACTACAGCTCGAATTGTACAATGTGGTACAAATCATTAAAGTTGTGGTATCATTGTACGCTTATACCAGCGATTTGGCTCAAACTCATATTTTCATCTGCCGGCAACGCAGAGTACGTTCCTCCGCGTATTAAGATACTAAATGTAATCGTATAACTCCAAACTCAATAGGAATAGTGTTCATTATACACGAACAAGCTACCGTGCTTCATGAAGCGTGACTTATTTCGTTACAAGCTCCATGTATCACTGACAAAAGAAATTATGACAGATCGTCTTTTAAATTATAAACATCTCTGTGCAAACCTGATCAAAATAAAAAATAAAAGTTATTTACTATAAAAACATAAACACAATAATTGTATTTCAGTTAATTTTCATAAAATACGAAACAAAATTAAAAAAAAAAGATACAAATATAATTGGCGCTAAATATTTTGTGCTCTAGATGAAAAAAAAAACCTAAGTTTTCTATTGCGAAGGATCCTATGATGAATTTTGCAGATCCTCTTCACTGCTTATATTAATATGAAGGCACAGCGTCAAATATATTTAGTGCCAAATATTGCAATAGTAGCAGTATTTGTATTGTAATGAAAAAGTCTTATTAATTCAAACTAACCAATCACGTTATAATGATTATAGGGTGTACTACACAACTTCATTTGAAAATGTATTTTTCTTACTTAGGTATAAGTACTGTAGGCGATTGTCTTACATTACTTTAGATCAAGATCAATGATCAATATTTTTTGTTAGTGAAAAAGATCGTACGTAAAATTACACGCACTTTACAGCAGGATATAAATTTCTTATTAAAAAAATATAATAATATATTTATCTATAGATAACAACGAAACAGTTCTGCCCCTTTTTTCTGCTCTGTGTGAAAACCAAATTTCCTTTTTTTTAGCTATTGCCGAGTTTTAGTTTTATCAATAAAAATATTTAGGAATTAATAGTAGAAAGAAAATACATTTGAGATATACGTACGAAACACGAAAACTGTTATACGACTTGTTGAAGTTCTATATTAGAACTTTAATTTATACATACTGTCATTTACATTGACAGTAAGGCTATGATATTAGGTCCGACATAATAATATCATAGTCAGTATCATCACGGTCCGTCTGGTCGCTGGCCGCGATCAGCAGACGGGAACATCACATCAACTAACATCGCTACTATTATATATTTTGATGTGTCCTCTAAATGTCTTACAATACTATATTATAGCTTATTTACATGAAATTAATGATATACTATTTCTAAATCTAATTTATTTATATACTTGTTGTCAGTCAACATAAATTGAACGTATTGCTTGTTGCCAGCTAAGCCATTTCAATTGTTTTTGTCCATATTTACAACTTTTACTTTCACTTTGTGTACTAAGTTTAGTTTTGATTGATATTTCTGAAAAAAACTGTATTGAATTAAGAAAATAAAAATATACTACAAATTAATTAATATATTTTTATATTGACTATGTACCGGCGCAAAAATCGAGCGTGGGCGGCGCCCCTAGTAAAACGTGGGCGGGTTGGCGCCCACCCTTTGACGTATATATCCGAGAAAAATTATATTATTTTATATCACGCCTACATTCCCGTAAAAGTATAATTCTTGAATAAGTATAACTGATAGGCTAGAAGGTTATAGAAGGTTCCAAGAAGTTATCTCCCGAGTGAACGTTATTGATTGAGCGATTCTTAATAAAGGTATTGTTAAATATTATAATCACAGTTATAAATCCTCTGCACTCGGTTAAAATTCAATTCAATTATTTTCTTCATAACAATAAATGTGTTTCTCTTGTAACAATCACATTAACAAAACATTTTACGTCTTATCCTTTCAGGCGTAAAAGTACTGCATACTTAAACCGGAAATGGCGTACACTTGAACTGTGGATGGCCTATTCCTGGCTCGGGGCCAATGCGTCGCGGCTCGACGGATTGTATTAGTTTAAGATAAAACGGCTTTTAGTTGGAGCTCCATCGCCCTCTAAACGTTCATTTGAGACCGAAAACATAAGTACACAAGCTATAAAAATAATAATAGTATTTGATGTTAGGCGTGATGGCCCTGAGGTTAGAACACGTCAAACCTAGGGCAACACCACTGAATTTTTATTTGCTAGAGCTGTGTGTACATCCATCTTTTGCTCGACGGTGAAGGAAAACATCATATGTAAATAAAGTTCTGCCATATCTGTACACACCAACCCACTGATCAAAATTTAGACTGGCAACGTAATTTTCGCAATACGCCATACGTTCTCGATAGGATTTAAATTCGGGCGATAGGCGAGGAAGACCAATGCAGTGAAACTGATCATTTAAAAAGTCGTGGACTTGTTCATTCTAAAGTTGTCTTTATATTTATTTAAATTAAATCGTTTTGTTGTAATTTTATAGGGTAATGTATATTTTAAAACCAGGTCTGTGTATATTTTCGGACCTTACATCAAAAATATTTGTATATTTTCACATTTAATGCCAACTGAGGGAAGGCCAACGAGATAATAATTGCGAGAGGAGACTGGGCGGTAAATAGCAAGGCCACAGATAAAAATTAATTGCTATTTTTGACACATTGGATTTCCGTCAGATATTTCATTACATTCAGAATATAATTGACATCCTTATTGTAATTAAAATTAAATGATATCGTATTGATATTCCTAAGCTCTACCGCTTATTTAATTTTGATTTTGATTTTATATCTAAATAATATATATATAGTTTCTTGTAAAACATCATGTATATGAAGTACAGACAATAAAATCATTTAAATAGCTTGTAAACATGATAGAGACGCTCAAGCGATGCAACTACGAGTGTGACCTAATTTGCTACGATAAATTGTTTTATTAAACAAAATATTAGGCAACATTG
Organism: Vanessa atalanta; assembly: GCF_905147765.1. Taxonomy (NCBI): domain Eukaryota; kingdom Metazoa; phylum Arthropoda; class Insecta; order Lepidoptera; family Nymphalidae; genus Vanessa; species Vanessa atalanta. Next base: position 9,650,522 of record NC_061873.1, read on the forward strand.
ATGACAGGGAATTTAATCTAAAAGCGCTTTGCTTTGATCATTACAAAATAAATTAGTATAACGATACTTATTATATTATGTGTAATGTCACTTAGGTTTACAATATCAGAAGGTTGTTTTTTAATTTTATAGGTTATTACTCGTATATATATATATATATATTACATTTTGTGGATATTTACGTATTTATGTATTTATTCAGTTATATTTATAGTTGTGTGTATTGTATTGTATATGCAGTATATCTAATTAGCGAATTTATTATGATCGTACCCCTTCCCACGTGTATTTTAGAACCAGTCCTCTGACCAAAGGTTGTCTGGAAGAGATCGCTGTTTAAGTGATAAGGATGCCTGTTGCACCTCAAGCAACTTTTGTTCATCTTAATGAAAAATTAAGTTTAAGCATTTTAAACGATATGTGAAAAATGTCCGAGAGCCGAGATGGCCCAGTGGTTAGAACGCGTGCATCTTAACCGATGATTTCGGGTTCAAACCCAGGCAGGCACCACTGAAATTTCATGTGCTTAATTTGTGTTTATAATTCATCTCGTGCTCGGCGGTGAAGGAAAACATCGTGAGGAAACCTGCATGTGTCTAATTTCAACGACATTTACGGGCTGCTTATGTTGTTATGTTATGTGAAAAATGTAATCGTGTAAATGAGTTATTTAATTTTAAATTAATTAAGTTTTAATATGCTATTTAATTGATAAACAAAACAATTAATTGTGGTTTCCTCTATTACTGTACCAAAACGTATCATAATAGTGTCGTTAACATGTAGGTAATAAAAGTCAATGTAAGCGTAACGGAAAAATAAAATACCTATATAGGTAGAAACGTCGCAGGAAATGCCGTTCGAGTAATTCAATGTGTTATTATTCGCAATGTGCTATTTACACGCAATTATTTCATAACAATTCCTCTAATAACAGCTGCTCTGATAACGGTTTGATAATTTAATCGACATTCAAGCTGACGACTAGTTAAGTGCATGGATTGCATACGAGCATAGAATAAACAAGATAAGGCGATGTTGTATATTTAGAAGTTCGGGATACCGTAGATAATTTCTGCATGCGATATAAATACTAATAGCAACAATTATCATTCGTTCAGACGTATGAATCACTTATACGTACTACAATATTAACAAACAATAGTGGACATATACATTTTAAATTCAAAACGCACTAACGGTCCCGTCGAGGTACCAAAAAATATCAATACAGCTGAAATACCTATATTAATTATTTATGTGTGGCTAAATTCTAATGTTAATAAATATTAAGATTGTTACTAAGTTTTCGTAGTTGCATTTTATTTATAATTCGATATTTTTGTTTTTAAATACTAAAATAAAATGCAATTAGTAATAATAGAAAGTAAAAAAACTTTTGTGAACGTTATTGCTATCATTAACCGGTTGAAGGCGAAGTAGATCGGAATTGACATAAAAATCGAAATAATTTGTTTCGCACGTTTATGTATCGAGTTATTGGTTTTTAAAATAACACGTTCATAACCGTGTTTCCGATGCAGTGTTGTTTTTAACAGACTCAATAAGACTATCATCACCATACTTGGGTCGAGCATCGACCTCCGAATCATTCGTGCGCCAGACGACACGATCAGTTGCCCGCGACCGATGTCGCCCGACGTCATGTCTCGACACACCTGAATTGAATAACAATTGACTCCAACTAGCAACGAGAAATCCAACTACTTAGTACCTACAATATCTTCATCTAGCAAAGTGTAAACTATTTACTTCACAGAGATAGTTCTTGATTTAAAATTCGTACAACATTTGTAAATAACAATTGATCCTCCCAACTATTATAATGTATCAACATGACGGTTGTATACAGCAGCAGCACTGATATGATCTAGGCTCAACATTTTACTGGATCACTGCATTTGCCCTGAACTCCATTTTGTATACACACGACATATTTATTTACACAAAAATACAGATTTGCAAATAACAAAACAGTTTTATTATTAGCAATGTGATAAATGTGAATAGAACACAGAGTACAACATTTTTAATATACAACGCGGAATGCACAAACGCAACTCATATTGAGTCAGTGAGAAAAAAACCGTCATTAGCATTAAAGGTGCCTAGTTAAGTGTTACACACATTCGCCAGAACAGTTTCAAAATCGATTCCATTCAAATATGTACGCGGCGGCGTTAGCTATTCATCATTACAAATATGGTAGAAGAGATGTTGTTTTATGTAAAATAGCACATTATTCGAGTAAAAACTATCGGAGTCCGTTTCGATTGCATCTGTACGATGCCGCAGATGAGGCTGAGCGCTTATCTTCCGCAGGATACGGCTCGTTTTCCGCCGAACCGTTGCGATAGCGCCACCTACGCCCGCGTCTCGCGCTAACATTCTCATCCACCTCGATCGCAAATTTATAAAAATAAAAAAAAAAACAATAAAAGCGTTTTTTAAGGCGAGTTAAAGGTTAAGTTAACACTAAATAATATCATATTTCATACATTTTGTAGAGTCGGATTCATATCATTCTCTAGAATGTGTACACAGCAAAACTTGGTTTACAACAAAGCGCGGCTCGCGTGTCCACCTTATTGTGCCAGTGTCAGTAAATTAGCAGCCCTTAATGGACTTCATTCACGCGACGAACGTTATGAATGAAAGCTGAGTTAATATAGAATTACTAATGCACAACGTAGTAAAAAAAACGGCCATTGAAGCTAAATATCGACCTTTATTCAGTATAAGATCAAATTTCTTGTATCATTTTATTAAAAGTGGCAGAAGAACTTGAAGATAATATACTTAACAACAATGTAATATGTTTATGATATACTAATATGTACTGATATAAAATTCATATACTTATTTTCAAATTCGCTTTGCTATTGATGTTATATATCGTGAGCTGTTTGAGTTATTCATTTTACATATAACCTTATACAGTAATATTAAACGAGCGATAACCGAAAATAATTTGATTCATCAAATTGGCACTAATAACATTTATTAACAATGATTAACATGTCTAAATGGACTGAAAAAAAAACGGAATGGAAAATAGCAATTATACAATCATATCATATCATATCATTATAGTATTTAAACCGCTCCTAAGTAAAGACTACAGATAGATTAGGTTTATCGTATAAGAGCAATTCTTTTGGTAACTAAAATTTGTATTATGTTACAAATGAAAAGTACTAGCACACACATAGCCGATAAATTTACTTTTTTTTAACAATAAATTACTTTGAGGTACACCCATTAAAGACCGATGAAAAAAGCGGTCGCAATTTAAGACATAAATCGTACAATATATGGATACTACGAAATTCAAACATGTAATTAAATATGTAAAGTTTTATGTTCAATTATCCCTTTTTCCGCTATTATTGAAAAATTTTAACAACGGAATATATATTTTTATTGTCTCATATAATACGTCGATTGGCAATTTTTATTACATCATTTTTTTACACATAAAAAAATGTCTCAGATATCTACATAATTTGTACATTTCTCGTTTGCATAATTGTTATTGATTGTAATAAATTGAGGCAAACGTAATGCCTACATAAGTGTTTATGTTGATTTAGAAAGATTGTTTGCATTCACTCGATGTTGTAGAAATCACAGTTTAATATGGTTCTATTTCAGTATTGTTATAAAAGCTCAAAACAGTGCGCTCGCGCTGTGGTTTGAACATACTCAAGTGGAGACCACAGAGATAAAGTGCGGCTAGAGATATGCTATAATAAGGATATTCAACTCAACTTCGATTCTCATAGAACAAACTTCTCAATTAAGATTAATGCACAGCATTCTAGGAATAGTTAAACAGAAACATCGTTCGATGAGCGAAGTGAACGTGTTCGGTGAAAGGCACAGAATCGTTCAATAATTGCCCGTTCTTTCGCATCATCTGCTATAAACTTTCTCTCTTATTGTCTTGCAAGAGACCAGTTCACTGCTGATTACGTATTCTGTTTGATCTGCAACATCGGTTGCGCCTCAGCGCAATACGTCTATAGCGCGCTCTCAAAAACGTAACAACCTAGTCTAAACTATCTAAATGAAGAGTTGCAGATCTAAACTCGTCTAAAAATAAAAAATACGTCTAATGCTTTGATGAACTAGTGCAAAAAATGAACAACAACCGCTATCGAACGTTAAATTTTTTAACTGAAATATCTAATAATTTAGGTGGAATTTTTTTTTCTCTAAACTTGTAAATACAGTTTAATATATACATGATAATAATAGCACCGCAAGAAGATCGAACAATCTTTGACCAAAATTAAATCAAGAACACTATCTAAGTACTCATCACGCGGAAACATCTGGAATCTGAATGCATTATAAGAACTCAGAACGGCTATCGCTTACCTAGAATGGATTCAGGAAATGTAAAGATAATCGGGGAAAATAAAGATTAAAAAAAACTATAATTATGCACACGTAAAGTTCTAAATAAAAATGTCTTAATGGGCACATTAAAATTTGATTAATCCTATTCGTTTAAGGCAATAGTATGCATAGGCAATAGTAATAATTTTAGTGGTTCAATTATTAACTAGTACAGTAAATAATTGTAAAATGGAGGGTCGAGCCCTAAACAGTGTGAGGAAGTAGCGGCAATGACCTTCTACGCGGTTCAATCCAGATTCAAACACCAACACGAATTTAAAAAATAAATAATGACAGTGTTGCTATATTTAGAGTTTAAAATAATTTAAAAAGAAAATATTCCTACTTAAAACACAAAAGATGAAAAAAATTTACTTGTTTGATGGGTTTAACATAGATCTTTATAGTACTCGTAAAATTAATTGAATTGATTGATCGACATTTTTATAGATAAAAAAATTACTTATTTTTTTTAAATAAACAAACTTAAATTTAGTTGAGTTGATGATAATTTTAAAATATCATATTGAGTTAAAATATGTTTTAATTCTGTCAAATTTTAACTGACTACCATGTATTTGAGAGAGACTGAGTATTTAATAATTTATATTTTTCACTACTCTGTACCGAATAACGCGTCCTGTTAATGTGAATGACATTCCACTTCATCTATTTACCTTATCACAATAAATAAATTAACACTATCTAGCCTATCAAACTATCATAACAATAAATAAATGAACTCATGTAATAAAAGTTCTATGTGTTCATTGGGACGTTAGTTTGCGAGAGAATTAAGATTCAATTCATGGCGGGCTAGCAGACTGAATACCAAATAAACCAGTTGGCGGGAGACGACTGTGGCCAGCTTAATTTAAAGTGATATTAAGAAGATATATGATATCCTGTCGAAAACGTCCTGATTCTTATTTCGATTTCATTATTAACGCGTGTTCAATATTTATTGTATAGGTACGAAAGTACCTACGTCAACGTGTTGCGTATGGTTCTGCAAATAAAATCCCGACGAATATATGAATATAGATATGAGAAAAAAAGCTATTAAAAATGTAAACTTAACTAGCGAATAATCGTTCGTTCATGTATTTGATTATTTTCAAGATAATAATCTAACCTCGTCGTGTTCACCATGCGTCATATTTTGTTGTCTTGTTTTTCAAAGTTGCTTATATTTAATAGTATACGCTATTATTAGTATACAGTTAATACATTCTAAGATAATTTATATAATAAATTGCCTTTTTGGAAGTTAAAACATTCCTTACGTTTTACTAAAAGAGATCCATGTTATCTTTGTTTTTTTTTAATTTTGGGCAACATCACATAGATTACTCTGATCCCAATGTAAGTAGCTAAAGCACTTGTGTTAAAGAAAATCAGAAGTAACGACGGTACCACAAACACCCAGACCCAAGACAACATAGAAAACTAATGAACTTTTTCTACATCGACTCGGTCGGGAATCGAACCCGGGACCTCTGAGTTGCGTCCCCATGAAAACCGGTGACCTCTGTGGTCGAGTAGTGTACACACACGTCGTCATCTATTCAGACTGTGACAATTACTAAAACAGATAATTTTGTTGCTATGTTCCCATAATCGGAAAGCACAACATACATTACTAACATGTGGTGGGACAAATCTCAGTCCCATGGCGTCGTATGCACTTAGGTGTACAATATGCGCTGTTATAAATCGTTCACTTGAGGCGACAACTCAAGCGCGTTCGTCGCATACTAAGACGTAATATTTCCTATTTGCTTTCAAAGGCGTGTAAGCTTTGTCAATATCCTAACAAAGGAAGTTAATCCAATTATTTTAAATAATAATAGCTTTTTCAAGGAATTGCTGATTTCATAATACTTCTCAGTTAAGCGTAAAGCGAATGTTATGGATCAAGTATTATGAGTGGGTATCATAGACAAGAGTTGAGGTAAGGTAAGGTGAGGTTCGACCCTCCGACTTTATACAAAGCAGGTCGTTCCAAAAACCATTGACACTAAATCCTGAATGACTGACTGACACACAACGCGATGACTAAACCGGTGGGTTTAAGACGATGAAATTTTGCACAGGAATTCTTTATGGAATAAAGGTGAGCACTAAGAGCGATATTTCAAAATTTTTAATTCATCTTCGAATTCACTGAGTGGGGGATGAAAGTTTATATGGAAATTCGTCATTTCTTATGTTAGAAGTATAGAAATCGGTATTTAGACATATACAATTAACATATGTAATACAATTCATGAAAAAGAGCAACTATTCAGTTCTTGTAGCTTCCTCTCAATAGAAACTTCATTACGAACAAGTACACAGTGGTAGCTTTACATTTAATTAATTTTTTAAAATGACAATTCACATTTTAAAAATATTTAGATTTTTTATTTTATTTCTTATGAAGGTTACCTCGATGTTGTTAAGATGTAGCAGGTTAATAACTACATCGATGATAAATAAAATGAGAGGACGACGAACGATGTCTGCGACATTCCATTGCGGTGAGTGTGCGGAAAATTCTACAAAGGTTACAAGAATACTAAAATTGATTTTTTAAAATGGTCCTGAACATATACATACTTCGCATTTGAAATAATATTGTGACCAAATCGACTGTAATACAAGTATACTCGTATGACTAAAATGACAAAATCAAAACCAAAATAATATACTTTATTCGAGTAAGCTTTTACGAGCACTTTTGAATCGTAATTTTTCAAACTATATTAAGTCAATGTATATTAAGTCGAATGCAGATTCTATCGAGAAAAACCGGCAAGAAACTCAGTTACTCTTTTTCAATATTTATAAAGTGTTATAAAGTGATGTTAGTCAAATACAATTGTATATGTATATAATAAATCCTGCCTGGAAGTCAACAAGTGTTAGATCCACGCCTTCCACGCCTTTAATATCATCTATAATCCTGACAGATTTGACTGAAATTAAATTACAAATATGTATCCTTTATATCTCTAAATTTATTTACTATCCTCAATTCAGTAATAATATCGTCAAAAACATGCATCTGCATTTGATATTAATATATCGAATATTTCAGACTCAAGCAAGGTCAGGCCAATATGAAAAGATTATTTTCCTCTTTATATTACCATACACATGTGCAATGTGGATGAACCCGTTGATGTACGTACCAGACGCACCATGGATAAGTTACTTTTGAAGATCAAGAAAGTTTACACTTGATTTATAAAAGATAACTTTAATTAACGTAAGGGCACCGATTGTTTAATATTATTTCATATATTTATAAAGAAAAAAAAAATGAAATTATTTACCTTTACGTCTTTATATACATAGACTTTTGAAGCAATAGGTATTGAAATAATCTCAACAATAATAATCATCTTAACTCTTAAGTAGGCTTCTTAAAAGGTCATATTTTTTTATTAAAACATTTCATAACATTCTACGTTCGATTTTATTCGTTTACAACTTCGTTCTAAACCAATACCAAGAAATGTGCAATCGGTTTTTGTTTAGTATGAATCTAACATAATCTAAAATGACTCGTCGCTATTGGAATGTGGCTGTTGATCGCACGAAGTACACAGCGCTAGATAATTGAAACGTTCCGTAAGTAGAAAATAGGCAACACATCCGCTAAGTTTCTTTCTTTACAAAACTAAATATGTTAAACTAACTCAAGTTAAAATTATATAAGAAGGCTTGAAAACAATGAAAAATGTATGTACAATATGGTTATAGAAAGCATTTTAGAAAGGAATAGAAGGTGCGCATGAACCGCAGACGGCAGCAGCGACGAGGTGAGCGAACGGCGCTGCGCTGTGCCTGCGCCGACGCCGGTTACGACACCACGCGGAACTGACGGCCTTCGCTGTCAACCTTATTTACTCCCGCTTTTCGCATACCGCACGTATGCCACTTACTTATTTTCTTGCTTAACGTCAACATAATGTACCTTTTTCGGGAAGTTATTTTTATATATATTCATTCATCTTAATCGCGTAATCTTATCATCTCTTTGTTATGGTTCAGATTACACGATTCCAAACAAACGAAGAGATAACAAGATCGATATCAGTGCTAGCTTTTATGGTACATATTTAGTATTATTTACGGTTAAAAAGTGTTCGTGAAAGAATTTTATAAAATGCACGCAATATCTCAAACGTTTCCAGTGCGTTCTCCAATAACACAGTAATAACGCGGCCCCTCAATTACCGGCGTGTATGCAGTGCCACGCGCTCAGCCGCGGCCGAGTCCAGTATAGGCGGCCACAATAGGCGCCTCTATTTAGTTGTACCAGTGTATGCGATGAATACTTTAAGCGATGAACTCACAGGCCACAGTTACGGCTCGGCGAGGACGTATCGTCGTCAGCTGACACTCAGCTGTTACATCTATTAGGATGAACTCACCCGTCCCGCTATGATCTCTGGCATTGCAATTATGTTGCTTAATAGTGTTAATTGCGAAACTACTTCATTCATTACGATGAATTACTTTGCTACAAACATAACGGTTAAGATTATATTTAAAGAAAAGTTTAATCGTAGTAATCTATTCCAAATCTTAATTAAATTTAAAATTAGATCGTAAATACTCAGAACCGAATTAAGAGAAGGGTTAAAAGAAATTATATTATTGTGTGTACGTTTGCGTACTACCTACTATAAATCTGATATGAGCTGTCAGTTTGCTGTTGAGTAATGTTTCAGAATCCAATCTAATTGCTTGGTTAGCGAGACCAGCTGCTGTCAGACGACATAAAACATTTGAAGTCGCCGCAAATGTGAATGGAACTGACATGTCATTTATTTCTGCTCCAAAGAAAATGAGTACCATTAATGAGTGATTCGCATAAAGTCTATGCTTTATTGTACTTTTATAATATCTGTCGGGATCACAGATGCAAATAATAAACCTAATATATTCCGTGGTCGCAGGTTCAATGCCACGATCATAGTAAAATGAATAAAACAGCATATTGTTTACAATTAGCGTGTCGACGAATTCGAATAAAAACTTTATTTAGAATTCAGCTTTATTGTGAACTGTCACGCAATTATAATCAAAACAATTATACAAACGGTTAAAACGGAATAGCAAAAATATTTACTCAAAATATTTTATCAAGATCATGCGAATTTGTTAATTGTAGATTGAAACTAGAAGTGAGACTAACTTTCGGTTACGTTTTGCATAATTTTTGGAACGGGATGGTAAAAAATCTATGGATTGCAGTTTTTAAGACATTCTCTTTATAAACGAACTTAGTGAATGTGTATTTTTTATTTTATATAGATATAGAGCATTACCACGCCATTTTGCTTCGAGGTGTACCCATATGATATCAAAAATAAAATAGACATTGTTTAAGCAGGCTCTTACGAGCACTTCTGAATTGTCGCTAAACAAGATTAATTTCAAGTTACGATCAGTTCAAAATGTAGATCTACCGAGAAGTACCGGCAACAAAGTAGCAGTTACTCTTTTCCGACAATTAAATTACATGGGTAATTAAATAGAATTGAATTATTATTTATCCTACACGGAAATCGACGATTGCTAACACGCTTTTTATATTATCTGTAAAATCATTTTCCAAATTCTACGGCATGCGCGTAATCTAAGTTTTTTTAAACATGATATTTAAATTTACTCACTAAATAGACATATTAAATTACATAGTAACTATCACCTATTCTAGTGTCAAACTGAAAATAATTTAGTAGTGTTGTCTTCTCGATGATGATTATGAGCCGAGATGGCCCAGTGGTTAGAACGCGTGCATCTTAACCGATGATTTTGGGTTCAATCCCAGGCAGGCACCACTGAAATTTCATGTGCTTAATTTGTGTTTATAATTCATCTCGTGCTCGGCGGTGAAGGAAAACATCGTGAAGAAACCTGCATGTGTCTAATTTCAATGAAATTCTGCCACATGTGTATTCCGCCAACCCGCATTGGAGCAGCGTGGTGGAATATGCTCCAAACCTTCTCATCAAAGGGAGAGGAGGCCTTTATCCCAGCAGTGGGACATTTACGGGCTGCTAATGCATGTCTTCTCGTATAGTGTAACTACAGGCACAACGGACATTACACGGTTATTTAGTCGTATCACTTTGTATGTTACCCAAGTCAGATATTAATTTTAAGTGCTTAGTAGCTAAGCTAAGATGGTGTAACTTTTCCAATAAATAAATAAATAAATCTTAATTTCAAAGGACTCAATGACAATATATGGCATAGACAATATTTCTGACGGTGACATATGCAGTATTGTTAAACACTTACCGTCAGATGGCCTAATTGCGAGTTCGCTTACCAACTTTATTGAATAAAAAAGAAACCGATCCTTTGCGAAATACAATAAATAGCTTATGATCTCGGAACGTTAAGTTATGCTTCTAATAATTTCCTTGATATGAATAAAATTGTTCAATTTGCACTTATACCAACTATGTTTTATGCAATAAAGATGCAGTCTTACAATGTTGCCGGATAATCGTACTTCAATTACAAGATTTTAATGAGGTAACGAGGAGGTTGAACACGTGGCATACATATGTCGCTGCATAACAAGTCCACATGTTTTGCTAAATAATGATATCTGAGTCCATGATTCATTATATACGACTGCAATCGCGTTAAAAACGAATAGATAAGAACGTGGTAATGTTATTCATAAAATTGATAACTATTTATACATCATTAACAAATGTCAACAAAGAAAAAGCCTTAGTATATAGAGCATTACCACGCCATTTTCGACTTATAGTATGGCTTTCAGATTTGCGTTAATCATCTTTTTATTTAATATAAATATTACCCAGAACCTTCTAAAAATTGGAATAAAAATTAGAGTATGGTCTGAGGTAGTATATCTTTGTTTAATTGAATTCGCAGAGATTAGTTTATTTCTTAAGCCTTGTAACATTAACAGTTTTATAAAAAATATCTGTGATTTAAAAATAAAATAGCTTTGCTTTCAATATTTTTAAATTTTTTCAGCGTTATCATTGGTACACTATTTTGATTAAATCTACTTTAATCTAGACAACATGATTTTATACATAACATTATATACATATTATAATATATATAACTGAAATTTTAAAGTGGGCGTCGACCGATCTTTTATAATATATAGCCATTGTATCCACAGGAACACACGTAGCCAGGACACAAGAAAGGCCGCTGTTCCAGGAACAATGAAAACTTTTTTTAAAAACCGTCTACATTACCATACAACGTGATGGCTCCAATACGCGCCACTTATCTGCATACGTACCTGCAAATTAGAAACAATACATGAATCACAAGATAAACTCGAATATTCCTCTTTGAAAACATTACCTTATCAACGGATAAAGTGTTATGTATATTATATATCGTAGATAAGGTTCATTTATGTTTACGTTAAGAGAAGGCTATTAAAATTTAAGGAGCATGCTGTTTTTGAATGGACTTGAGAAATATTGCTCAAGAACGCAAAAAAACTATGCTTATATTTATATTTTTGTAACCATCACATTTGAAGTACAAATTAAGAATTGTTAATAGTTCTTAATTTACGTCATAACAGTTCGCGTTAGAATAACAGATGTTGTTGCACGTAATTATATATTCGGCTACATTTCTGGTTAACGACGTGGTGAAAGTCGACGTGATTTATCTCAGTTCCCAGTGTAATCGTGACGTAACTACAATCATTTCGAATGACTAACGATGAACCAAGCTTTGAGTCTCTGACATGAAGTAATTCACGAAGTACGAACTGGCTGTTCTTTAATAAAGGCGACGCCATTGTATTGTTTGCATTCATGTAACAGTCATTCTCAGAATTGTTATGCCTACACAGATTAAGAGCAGCTATCAAACAGACTGTCATCAAATGAATTGCCACTGTTTTACATCTATAACCGAGTACATTGGAACTATTTCTTTAATTTATCTCTTTGTTACTATGGGACGATTCTCGACATCAGTTTTTAACTAGCAGTATCTATATACATTTTTCTTTCTTGATGCCAACACAAAGAAAAATGAACTTTAACCGGATACGTATATAGATTTGGGGGTGCTTTCAATGTTTTGGTGCGAATTGAAATTTGGTACTCGAAAACAATCGCGCGAAACACATTATAGTAAAATTTAAGGTACACATTCGTTCATTAAAAACACGTAAGTTTTTTCATTATTTTAGTATGTTGCACACAATATAATATAAAATATATGAAAGCTTTTTGACTAAAACTATGCCCTACAATTAAATCAATCGTAGGCTTATATTGTAAACAGAGTTCAATTAAACGTTCACATTACAATCAGTTCGCGAATGCAACACAATTGTCATCTAAACATTACCTATTGTCATATATTGAATGTATGAGTAATGGTTCAAATTTAATAGGTTTAGATTTCGTGTCATTATTTCCCTCTTTTAAATAAAAATGATGTATAAAATAAAAAGTTTAAGCTTTGTTACCTTTTAAATTGCTAAGATTTAATAAAAATAATGAGTGTTCAATCAAAGCAAAGAAGATGGAATAAATCTTTCAATTAGAAAACAATATTTCTGAGCAACTGACCCCAGTCTCATCTGGAGGGCGCGTTACTTTAGGAACTGTCATCGAAACGGAAAGTAATTTGGATTTTAAAGATTTGAAACCTCTTCCGCTTCTATACTTCTATATAGAAATGTTGTATTTGTATTGGAAATTATTTTATTCAAACCAAATTTGCGTGATTATTCAAGACTCATATGATGAAATTTATGTTACCATGAGAAACCGGCCTTGAAATTGTTGTTATCTGATCAACTAATATTTGTGCAGTTCAGCATAAAAAGTACACCTTTTCTAGGAATGTTTCATAGAGGTATCGATGAAGGTGAAGAAATAAGAGTACCATCATTAAGGAGGATTGACGAGTTTCAAGATCTCCTGACACATGTGTCAGAAAGAAACGAAATAAAGATTGTTTACTCACGATATTATTTCTATCGTGAATACAAAGCAGACGTCAAAAAATAAGTAATTATATTAAATATACATGTCATCGTTACAGATTTTTCAATTAAACAAACAGAATTAAGTCATTTAATGAAACAAAATAGCAAACAATGAGTTGACTATTAACATTATTTAATCTTTTTTTTAATTCACATCTCATATCCATAGGATGTTTGCTTTTGTAAGCTTAAGTAAGACGTTACATTTACGATTATTCTAAAATACATATCATTCTGTTTTTCTATATTTATTGTTAATAATAAAATAACAGTAGCTATGTCATTATCGCCGACATACAATGTTTACAATAAAATAATTGTTTTGTTGTACTTGAAATGTATCATACTAGAAGTGTAACTATAAAAACTTAGTTTTTTGTTGTTATTTGGAAAGGTGAGACATAGTGTTCTAGAAAATTTATTGCACCCGCGTTAATGGCATCGCCTTATTCCTAATTTTGACTTATTCCAAATTTTATAATTTTTTTTTTAGCATTAGCAGCCTGTAAATTTTCCCACTGCTGGGCTAAAGGCCTCCTCTCCCTTTGAGGAGAAGGTTTGGAGCATATTCCACCACGCTGCTCCAGTGCGGGTTGGCGGAATACACATGTGGCAGAATTTCGTTGAAATTAGACACATGCAGATTTCCTCACGATGTTTTCCTCCACCGCCGAGCACGAGATGAATTATAAACACAAATTAAGCACATGAAAATTCAGTGGTGCCTGCCTGGGTTTGAACTCGAAATCATCGGTTAAGATGCACGCGTTTTAATCACTGGGCCACCTCGGCTCATTTGTATTTTATAATATTTACTCCAAATCAACATGAATGTACCGCTAGCTTTGTTTAAAATGTCTGTCCTAATCGGCCAACTATTTGGTGAAACTATTCTATAAATATGTATTATCTAATAGTTATGTGAACTTCGAAAACTTTCATATTTTTTGTTTTTCATATATATCAAACGCAGGATTGTTTCAATAAAATTTGGTATTTTTGGATTAGTACAGGTATTCTAGGATATATATTTAATTGTTCAATTAAAAAAAAAAACATAGATGAACGGAAAATTCCTGTCAGACTTATTCATTACAGCAACTGACCGGTAGAATGTGGCGATTATCATAAATATACTTCTTTACATTATTATTAATAGTATAATATCTGCCTGCACCAAGCATTCATAAATATTTATATAAATTACTTTTGTTACGGTCATATTTATTAACATTATCAATGAACACACGGCAAACAAAACAAGAACTGTTAAAGGGTAATTGCATTGTGTTTGATCTTAATACAATTAACTCGTAAGCTTATCTTTTGATTAAAAGCCAAAAAAAATTAAAAATTATATCTACTGATCGCTTAGATATGAAGGACGATTGCATCACTGGCTCTTGTACATATTTGAGGTGAGAGAGCGGGACATAAATGACATTAGGGGGTGGGTGTCTGGGAGATAGATTAGTTATAGGTTGTTAGCGTCAGTGGGCGCCGCCATTGCTACATGCAGCTCTCCTCCGGGCCAGATCCAAATCCAGGAAGATATAAATCCAGGATCAACTTTTTAGCACATATAAAAAGAATTATATTCATTTTCAGTAAAGGTGTTTCAAATCATAAATTTCCTGTCCAAAAACATCATCAATCGTTCAATATATATAAACAGTACACTTACACGTAATATATGCATAGTAATAGGCGAATTTATCGTTAAATAATCAAAACTATGTTCGATCAGATTGGTACCTCATGGAACAGTGCCAACTTCAGATATTTGACGATCACCGGTTGTGATAAGGGAAGTGGGTAGTGCAATCAAGCCTCGGACGGCTTATCATGAGCTGATAACGACCGGTTTGACTCTCGTGTGTGCCGCCATTTATATTCCACCCAAAACAGTTGCAAATTTATTACTTGAAATTCCTTCGCGATTATTATTCGACAACGCCCTGGGGTTTACATTTTTTTAACATGAGTAATGAAATCAATTTTGATTCAGCGTCTGTCACATTAGACGTGTATTTTCTTTATAAAAAAAATTCACATCCCTCTGTGATTTCATTAAATAAAGGAAAAAAAAATAAAGTGTTACCTTTACTAAAAAAAACTTTAATGGATTAACATCAACGCCAGATGACGATACGATGTATCGATATATAATCGAACAGGTGAGCTAGATATTAGGTAAACGTAATCCATTGCTTGAGTACGTGGGTGTACCAACTAGAACAGGTGTAACGACCTGCTAGTAGGTGATCCACTTCTGAGTACTGAGCTGGTGTAACATCGGAAGCACATTTCGGTAACATGAATTAATAATTTCAAACTTTAATAACATATATAATTATAATGTAATTAATTATAAAGCATCCTTTAATATTTATATTAATATTTGAAGAAATTATTCGTATACATAATATACATATAGATATAGATTTGTACGAAAAATATCATTCATCATGTCAAATTTTGTTCACAGCAGACAATCTCAACTGCATGTCTATAAATCGTAAATTTAAAGTGCTTTTCGATGCACGAGAATAAGCACTGGCATCAGTTGGAGTTTGGAAGATTCTAAACGTCGGTATGAGAATTACTAGAAAAACCCACATCCACTGTTTCAACGCATTTATAAGTGATATAATACTTATGAACCTAATTGTCCATAAATTGTATACACATACCTTATGCTACGAGGATAAAAAAACTCGCAATGGGTATACCTATTTTTATGTACTCAGGGTTTAAAGGTTTATCATTATCATTTTATTGACTCCCAACTGTTTATAGGTTTTGCTGAAACCTCCTGGACTGAAAACTGACAGATGTTTAAATAAAAAGTGTTTAAGTTAGATATAGTCTACACCATTTGACTTGGTAAATGAAGTGTTGTTGGAGAAAGTGTCGTGTGGTGAGGGCATAGACGCGATGACGGCGGAGAGATCGCAAACATGTATTTAGTCATTTATGAGATGGCAGTTATTAGCGTAACTGCGATGTGGTTACGACAAATGACAGTCAATAAATATTAGTTTGCAAAATGCAGCAATACAAGAATATTGTCTGATGCTTCAATTGGAATCATTATCGTTATATACCGCGTTCGTACATAGTACATACCTACGCTTTCGTAAATTATGAAATGTTTATGTTTATTGCACATGCCAACTTATTTGGGCAGTTAAAACGGTCATATCGTGTAATTGTGCAAGATTTATTGAATCTTACTGCGTGTAAGCAGATTGAAACGAAGGCCAGTCAGTATCTATGCACCGCGCCGCAATAAAAATGATTAATAGAACACGCATCTCATAGTTTCACTGTAGCAAATATGTATTGACAATATAACACAACAACAATACGTGGCATATCATCTGTACCTCAATTATACTACACATAAGTACGTGCCTCAGACATCTTAACTAGTTACCAACTCGACAAGGAAAATCCACATCCTGTTCATAGCCACGACTGCATAACTGCTTCAAAGAAACCGAATCATTGTAAATAAGTCACTTTTATGCTCAAACAATCGTTTCATTAACAATTGAGCAGTTATCAAGCTTATCAAAAAGTACCCGTTGCTAGGGTTCTGTGCAGACCTATCCGATGGTTGGTTATATAAGTAATACTTCGGGTAGTTATATAGCTATTTATATTTTACGTTACGATCTACTTCCGTGGATTTCCTGAGAATACGGAATTTTCAATAATGTAGATTACATTTTTATTACTTAACTAACGGTGTCATTACTAGCATAAAATATTTATATCTCTATTATTTTGTAACTATTTCTGTTACAATACATAACATAACATACATAAACAGCCTGTAAATTTCTCACTGCTGGGCTAAGGCCTCCTCTCCCTTTTAGGAGAAGGTATGGAGCATATTCCGATATATTGTAACAGAGCACAGAGAATATGCTCTGTTACAATATTTAAGTACAAATATTTAAATTGCGATATCATTAATGCTATGCTAGGCTATTGTATCTATCAATAATTTTGTCAAATTAAAATGCATTTTATATATAATAAATAATTTTAACTTGATTAAAGGTTTTTTAACATGTAATTTCTATAGTAGATCGAAGTAATGCGTTTTATATCTGCGTCGCGTCGGTAATGCGAGGTGCGCTTGCGCGGTCAATGTTCGCTTGCCGCCCGCTGGGCCCCACGCATCCACTAGCGCGAAAATAATGCAGCCACCTTAGTCGTTACGCTTGTTTTGGCAGTATTTTTTATTTAAACAATATATGTCTCCGTTTTAAAGCCCAACTATGCGTTATATCTTTATTTTACAAACACTATCTCGAAAAGTTCCAAAGTCATGACCAAAGACTATATATGGTCAATAACGTCGAGAAAATATTGTTTTGATAATTGTGTTGAGTTTAAATAAACAAAGCAAAGTTGTATAAAACTGAAAGTAAAGTAACAGGTTCAGAATTATATTTTATAAGCTAGTAAATATTCATGAGATCTTTATTTATAAAAAACAACTTTCGTCTATTCATAGCTTGAAATCTTAGGTTAATCCCAAGGCAAAACGTTTAAAGACTGGTGTAATGTATTAGTTGTAAATGTTTTTAAATAAATTTATTTCTGTACAGCAAACATTATTTATTGTATTCGAAATGATAACGCTATTGTGAGAGAACTTTAATAAAATTTGGTAATGTACTATGACAAATATCTCCCTCATTAAAATTGTTTTTAATTTGACATTTTGATATTGTTATATTTTAGGTATATGTGTACTCTATATGCGCGTTTGATAATATTATTTTTATCACATTTATTCAATTTGTTAATTATTAGATAAATTAAATTATCGCAAGTGAAATGCAATAATACTTTCGTTATTTTTATCGCCAGAGCTGTAATTGAAGCCGTGAATCATTGACGAGCCCAGGCGTGGTGGTTTTCTTTCATTAAAAAATTGCTAATTCTAAATTTAATTTACGAAAATTACGTGTAATCTTGGCTGAAACAAGTTGCGATGGCGCGGCGGTAGATCGGCGAGGGGCGAGCGGGGTCTGCGTTCAACGAACGTCCGCGAGCCGGCACGGGCCCAAGGTCGCCACTCGCCGCACATCTCTCTCGCTCCTCGCTCTCTGGTTAGCGTACGCTACCACCACCGCTACCGCTGCACGCTACGCCTACCGGTCATTTGATATACCGACTATCTCGTATGCTTTGTAGTCGTCTCTAATATATTATCTACATTGTTATCAAAAAATAATGATGTAATCGCGTAGGTACATGACAAAAACAATAACAAAACATTTCAAGGTCAACAGAGATAGCAATACATTAACTTTTGAAATATCAATTGTGAAAATGAACTAAGTTATATAGAACGATTGTTGCTAAAAGCGCTGAATGTCACAGAGTTAGAATTTTGTGCCGGATGTTTATATAATATGCAACTCATGCATAGTGTCGAAACTCTAAAAGTGAACGCTGTATGATGCAATCTTTTATTAGTTAAATACCATCAAAGGAATAAGGTAAATAGTATACGTGTAGCGAAGTATATTCAATTGAAATTATTGTTGGTTTCGTGTGAACATACTGTATTAACGACATGCTAATGTGAACTTTTATTTACAAGATGCAGCATAGTAGGCTTATACAAATAAAAAATATAAGAATGACAGTAAAAAAATAACAAAAAAAATATTCATTTGTAGTGTAAATGAAATATTTTCTGAAAGTGACAAGTTATTTTTTTTTTAAATTAATTGAGTCTTTCAAAATATGTCAGACAGAATGAAAAGTACTGCTAAGAAGTGCATATTCATGAAGAAACTAAGACATAAGAGGTGAGTTCACGTCACCCCTTGTCGTGATTTTTCCTTCGTCTAACCTAACGACACGACAGTGGAGAAATTCCTCAAGTATTCGGTTCAACGGCCGCGCCGCGAGTAACAGAATGCACTTGTGTGAGAGCCGTACACGCACACACGCACGTCCGTGCTTCTGCAAACACGACGAACCCGTTACACTCTTAGGGTCTACTTTGCTTACCACCACCGAACATGAATACTTTTATTAACCGCCAATTAATAAACATCACATTCGTAAATTGATTAAACAGCGCAAACTGATTGTTTGCTTTGCATACAATGAATGTACCGCTATCATTTATACCATCCATATTTCATATGATCCATATAAGTTAACCGATAATCTTGTCATGTGTGTTTTTATCAGTTTATGTATATATTTACGAGCAACCTACTTAAAAGTCGAGCGTCGCGTCGGCGCTGCCTGTAGGTACGCAATATAAAGAAAATTACACCGTGCTGCAGACGGTGAGAGGGGACCAACCGCGGAATGCGATTATAACATTAAATTTCATCATCGAAAAAGATGAGCGTATCTTTATTGAATTAAAAGAAATGCATGCAATAGCATTAGCGAAATTAAAATTTACGTATGTTTGTGAGTAAAAGATTAAAAAAAAATTATTTCATTATTTATATGTGCATATCAATTAAAACAAAGGTCTATTTCAACACGATAGTTATGGATCGAAATTACTACCAAAACACAATTATTTGTACGAAAAGTAATTAAAGTGTAATTTTTAGATTTATTAAAAATTAATTTATATTTTTTTTTATTTGTCATTATTGACTTGGAACACAAAACTTCAACGATATCACATAATGATATCAAGTTACGTTCTAATTAAATAAAAATTGTATATATATATCGGAGCGTGGTTACTTTAGTTGTTAATTTGGATAATTAATGAATCGAGTAGTTGGCAATAATGTTTGATGGCTGATTTACTTATAAGAGCGGGTCACCCCGAATGGAGTTGTAAGCGTCATGGCAACGCGAGTCGTTATGTTTTGACAAGCTTCTCGAATGCGATGGTTGCTTGCAAACCCATTTGCTCTTAATCGAGATGAATTATTGTAATCCTTTGATATTATTGTGGTGTACGATTATTGAATCAATTAATATAGTAATCAGACGATATTAAATACGTTTTATTTTGTGAATATCTCCATTGCACGCCCACATAGTCTTCCAAATGTCGGATCAATCCCGAACACAACTGTTCGGCATCTTGTTTCTCCGACATCAGAAGTGGGATCAGAACACATATCAGACCACGAAGGCGCACTCAGCAGGTTAACAACGCCAAAGCTCAAGCAAGCAAGAAATACAATGGACGTCTCGAAGAAAACATCCCCGCTGACGTGTTTTTCCTGCGGCGAGCGAAGCCACATATCGACGCGTTGTGCGAAGAAGGAAAACAAAACAAGCGAGTCGGTTGTGGAACGTCGAGTGGATATCTGCACCATGAAGCCCCAGCTCTAGGTCTATTTTCTATTGATAACGGTGGGCAGTTTTCATTTTGTTTTAATTTCGGTGTTAACAAATTACTTGGTAAGAGAAAGCATAGCATAGTGACCCTACTAGAGATTGACTTGGTGACAAAATTGGCCTTGGTGGCAAATGATGGCCTTGGTGGCAAATGATGGCCTTGGTGGCAAGAGATTGACTTAGTGGCGTAAATAGACCTTGGTGGTCTTGCTGGTCGCTTACCTTGTAAAGTTATGCTGCTAGAGAATATTATGCTATTGAGATAGCATGGACGGCTATAATATTCATCGTGTGGTGGTCAGAATGGCCAAGCGTGTTATGATGTGTACATTTGTTGTTTCATTGTTTACAGACGAGGAGGTTTACAGCAACGAGACACACGAGGACGTGTGATAGTTCAGGATGGCCGTATCGGAGCGTGGTTACTTTAGTTGTTAATTTGGATAATTAATGAATCGAGTAGTTGGCAATAATGTTTGATGGCTGATTTACTTATAAGAGCGGGTCACCCCGAATGGAGTTGTAAGCGTCATGGCAACGCGAGTCGTTATGTTTTGACAAGCTTCTCGAATGCGATGGTTGCTTGCAAACCCATTTGCTCTTAATCGAGATGAATTATTGTAATCCTTTGATATTATTGTGGTGTACGATTATTGAATCAATTAATATAGTAATCAGACGATATTAAATACGTTTTATTTTGTGAATATCTCCATTGCACGCCCACATAGTCTTCCAAATGTCGGATCAATCCCGAACACAACTGTTCGGCATCCTGTTTCTCCGACATATATATATTAATGCTGCAAGGACTACGTCCACTTTGTATAATTCGACAACATGTGGATTTAATACAAAATATATAGGTTTTGTTTTATGATTTAATTTTGATACTTATTTTAGTATATATACTAGAAACACGCCCGTCTTTGCACGGGTGCAATGGTGATACTAAATATACTACAGAATTTCTTACAACGTTCGCAATTTTTTAGTCATTAGACAATACAAACCGTAATGTTTATGTTATGCATTTTAAATCTGTAATATCTTCAAAATCATTTCAATTACGTGCTATAAAGGGTCATATTGGTTATAATGCAAAATGTATTAAAGGCACTTAATTCGATAAGGATTAATGCTGTATTGTTTAAAATCAAATCAAAGTTAAAATCAAGTAAAGGATAAAAAAATGTTATTGTGGGTTATCCCTACGAGATACATATACAATCTCAGAGTTTTTTGAAGACCTTTAAAAGGTGTACATTATTTTGATCTATCTCGTAGGGTTCGGCCAGCATTTGCAATGTAAGCGCAAAAAATGTGTTTATTTACGACATCACTTAAGAAACCTATACATATAAAGCTTCCTATTGATCAATCTATCTATTAAAAAAACCGCATCACATCTACTGTGTAATTTTAAAAATCTAAGTAAACACAGGGACAGGCAGCGGTAAGCGACTTTGTTTTATATTATGTAATGATTTTAAATATTCAAATAATGATATAAGGATATATAATGATTTTATGTTAGCAGCATTTATGTAGTACGGCGAACTGAAAATCAGCTGAAAACATTTTCTCCGGTAGTTTTTTAAAATCTATTTACTAAGTTGCTTTAATGTTTCTATTTTGTAGATGTTACTATTCTCATGATTGGTGAAGAAATATCTCTACTATTATTTTCATACATATGTATATATATTTCAAACTCTCACGCCCGCATACAAAATAATTATATACTCTTTATGTAAATATTATTAAAGTTATGCAAGTTATATTTGAATGCCACCACTTTTATGATAACATTCTAAACTTAATAAATGTCGTATGTTTTTAGCTGAGCACCGGCCAGATCCTGTTATACTTGACTATTAATAGTAAATAATAATTGAAAAACATGTATATAAATCTATGTTTACACTACATAGTTCGAGTTTGGTACTCGAAACCAAAGCCAATACCTTAGAACCAAAAGCTGTTCAAAATTTATTTTGTATCATAATATACATATATATGTATGAAATTCTTAATTATATTTTCCCAATCAATTACTTAGTTATATTTAGTTTGCTATGTGTAAAACTAACAATATGAAAGATATTATAGATATAATATGTCATATGTTCAATCATTAGGATAAAGTTTCGAAACGGACATGCCGAATTGGGGTGGTAAAGTGGATCTTGTTAGCAAATCATCCGTTTTTGACACATCGAAAGATAAATTTTTAAATTACGCTATTTTTTGGAATATGTCAATCAATGTTTAACCACGTCTTTAATGTAGTTTCCATCATCAAACGTATCATGGGGTATTTATTATTTATAGGCTTATTTCTGAGTGGAAATGGATATTAAATAAATGAATCTAGACCTATCCGAGTTAGAACTGGATTTTTGAATACCCTAGCAGCCATAGGGGAGCGTTGGAGCAGGTATTACAAGAGAGCGTATATTAAATACACATAGTAAATTTCTAGAACACAATGTTCATTCCGCGCGCTCTAATCTTTTGTATTATAATATTTATAATGTGACCGAAAACCAATTACACGTGTTAATATTTATAACATATACATATTTTTTGATACTTACAAGATTAAAAATAAATAATTAGTTGACTTCTTTTTTATTTATAAACAAGAATACGACTATCAAATCGAATATGTCAAGGTAAGCTACTTACAAAGGTTTCAACGCAGGCTATTATTCTAGCACCAATAGGAAACATACAACGCTTAGTGTATTATAGTAAGGGACAGAAAAAATAAATCAAATAATAATATATACAGATATAACAATATATATCTCGTCAGGTGTTTATTTTTTATTTTATTGAAAATCTTAAACGAATGCTATTTCGTATCGAAAAATATTTCTAAAAAAAATAGGTTAACTTTTAATCAGGGTTCGCGGATAAATATCATGATATATATCACGATATATATCAATTGATTTTTTCCTATCTTCTGAACAACACTCATAGATCTATGCTTAAGGCCTGACTCTGAATGATTACTTTTTATGATTAGTCGATTACAAATTAATATTAAAATAAAATTAGGTGATTTATCTCACAAACAAATGAAAATATAATAATAAAATGTACTTGTTTCTTAAGTGTTCATTACAAATTTATTTCTCAAATAGATAGACACTAATTCCTTTGTTACTTTTTTTTTAATAAAAAAATGTGGTATTTTACAAATTCCTTTCACATTTTTAAGTGTTTACAGAATGAAAATTGCTTCGCTTTCTTAGCCTGGATACATATCGGATTTTTTCGAACCCTGCTTTAAATCATTTAGTGTATGTAACATGTTTAGTATTTTCAAATATATGCCTTATTAAAAATTAAAAGCTAAATTTATTAGCAATTTTTGTTGTTTAATACAACGCCGTATATTGTAACTACAGTAAATCCTGCGCAATTTGTCTGAACACGATTGAAGTTATGAATACTCATTAGACGCTACGAATCTTAGTACCTACATCGGTATTATATTACACACTTTTTACACAATTCGCTTTTCCTTATCCCATTAAAAAAAAAACACTTGATATTTAAGTACCGTTTACCACACATTAATAAATAAATATAATATTAGGATAATATGAAGTTTATACGTATTTTAATAGTAATACAGTAAAGAAGAACCAGTTTAACTAAGTACTAGATTTTGCGATTATTAATAGTTGTGGCTACTAGTAGTTGCGCTTGTCTAATCTAAGGCTATGTCGAATTAAAAAAAATAAACAGAAGCTTGAATATATACATATATAAACTTATTTTTTGTTATAAGAACAAAACCTTTGTAAATTCATCATTGAGCTTTTGCTTTCCTTATTTTTGTATCAACTTAATTTTGACCCTTTATTTAATACAAATCAATGTAACGATAGAATCATTCATCATTTAAAGTTATAGCTATCGGTTACGATTGGTATGTTTTTTGTATATGACTATATTTGAAACAATCATTTTAAAAATTTTTATAAGTTAAATTTAATAAGGCGCGATAAAAGTTAAATTTCAAGGTTGATGTTTATTATCGTATTCAAAGCAAAGAGCAGTTTCTCTGTCACGTGTTAGATACAGAGTTACACTGCACGGGTGGTTTCAGCTAAGCGGTCTAATTCTTGCCTAATATAAAATATTAAGATGTAACAATAACAACAATAGTTCCGAGAATTAACAAAAGAGCTCATTTGAGCTATCTGAAACGAGATTAAAGGTCGTCGAGATTGTGTAAATTTGACCCGACACCCGGACTCTACGCGATAAAATATTTAAACAACTACACAGTAACAAGCTACAAATAATGTAGCTCTCATTACAATTGTTTGTTTTTTAATTGTAATCTTTAACTTTAATTTTAAAAATGTTAAGCTTATCGTTAGTTTTTTTTAAATAAAGTCGTTTTAACCATAAACAAAATAGTAAATGTTATTGTTTTATTTATTTAACTTATACGATTTTTTGGACAAAGTATAATATAATTATGGTTTTTGATTTGAAGTTTTTCGTGATAACACAATAATTATTATCTGTGATCTAAAACCGAATAGATTGAGCATTTTTTCAAATTAATTCAAATTTAAAAATCTGCTTTCAACACTATACAAGTATTACAGTATTTATATCAATGTGTCCAATCAAAAGAACTGAATTATATATATTTAAATGAGCAAAATAATTAGGTGTAGAGTAAGCAACTCGGAAGCGGCGGATTTGAATTCGGTTTCTAAATTATCAATCAATCATATCAATAATCTAAGTATTGCTTACTACCAACTTAATCGAAATTCCATTACTATCCAGTATCTATTCTATCCACTAAGTAAAAATATATTACTATTTTAATTTAAAAATCATTAATAATTTAAATAACAGTCATTTTAATTATTTGTACAATTAATTTAGAACAATTTCTTTCACCTATTTCATTTCACAGGATTATCAAAGCGTGTCAAATGGAATAGGCTAAAAATATTAATTATTAAAAAAAGTAACTTATTTATACATCAAATTACAAAAAAAAGTCTGTTACAATAGGTAATAGTGTACAATAGGGCACAAAGCGGAAGACGCAAGAGTTTCGAAATATAGCACGCATTATCTATCAAACACAATTCTCGTGCTTTGTAACAAGATACTAGCATGAAATAACAAACTACCGCTACCTACGAGAAAAATTAATAAAAGATAAAGATGTTTCATAAATATTGCTAAATCAGACCAATTGTTTGCTTTTTCTAAACAAGACTTCTAACTTCCACAACAAGTAATTATTTTTAAAGGTCGAGTACACATTCATGTAGAATAGAACTCCGAAGCTTTTTGTTATATTTTAAAATAAGTACCAAATGTTTGCATTGTAACATACAGTTACAAATCAAAATTGGAAATAAAAGTACAACAGAATATCTGTATTGCATTTTATTTGTTAGTAGTTAGATGTTGAAGTATGGAAATAAGCAGAAATAAAATTTTAATTCAATAGGGGTTAATAAAAAAATTTTAAGTCCATAAATTTGAATTTTAGCTAAATTTATTATAACGTAGGTGGCATGAGACAGGAGACTCGTGCCGCCATGTCGATCAACGCCCACAATGATCTATCAGATATAAACATTCTCCAGCGGAGAATACATTCCAATTGGAACACAATGTTGCAAATATGCAATGATCCGGACAGAAGCGGCGGCGAACTTAAAGTCACACTGACATTGCGTATATTCCGGCATCCCATATGGAATGCGGTCGCTTGACCGGCAGCGCACCTCCCCGCGCCGACGCCCGCTCTCCTCCAGGCTCCATGTTTTCTTACCATTCGTTTCCGTTTACCATATGGAATATTGGCAAAGGACTAATTCTTACAAGATTCCAAATTGTCAAAATAGGTCTTAAATAAAACATATAACTTTAGTTTTAGGATACTCATGTCGTTTTTCTATGACGTCATAACTATTAATATTAGAGTGGATTTGTAATTACGCACACCTGTAGACGATAATTGTAAATAAAAATTGAAATAATTGGGTCGATATAATAGTAAATTTGTGAAAACTAGGTATCAATGTCCATTTCTAGAACATGACGTTCCAGAGCGCGACGAGACGGCCGCCACGTCGAAACGACACGATGGTCCAGTCCATTTAAACGGTCAACATTCGCCAAAACAAGAATTTCACTCACCTTCAACAAAAAGCTGTCGATGGGTATTATAAATATCCACTGACTCGGACGCACAGATAATCCGGTTATCGTCCGTACGGCACAAATATACACCACACCAAAACGACAACATAAATAAAGGCGGGAGGAACCACCGGTTAGGTCGCGGTACGGGTAACGCCGGCGAACTCTTCGTAATGATTGAATTGCAACTGGGAAAATGCACGGGGCGGGGTTGTCGAATGTAATAAATGGTCGGGTTCCAGAGGTCGGTCACTGGCGGTGGGAGTGCGAGAGCGGAGCCACGATTTACAAACACCCTGAGCGAAGCCACGGAGAATACTGAGTGGCGAGCGACGGACACGCTCCCTCGTCCCTCCGATACGCGCGGGACGAGGGGGGGCCGCGACGACGTGGCGACCTCCGCGCCGCCGCACGCCGCCCGGGCAGCCGCTCCGCACCGGAGCTGCCGCCGCGCTTCGCTCTCGCTCATCTTTGTCAGCTATGCTGCTTAGCAACGCGACGCCGCCGTTGAAACCGCCGTCGTCAACGCCGAGCACACCCATATCGACAGACTCAATTTTTTACGATACAGCATTGATGTGATGTTCTACACATTGAAAAATGCTACAAAGAGGTCCTATGAAAAACCTATTATCATCAGAAAGATTTTAAATAGTTAATACATTAAATAATATATCTATCAAATAAAGAATATCAAGTGACATTTGGAACTATTTTTTACTTTAATTTTGAATGTGCTATGTCGTATGTATCATTTCTTCAACAATTGAATTGGCAGATGGCCCTCATGGTACTTTCAACAGGGTCGGATTAACCGCGCGTCGCAGCCCATGCACGTCATTTTACCCTTTTCGAGGAAAGTAATATTTCCTACAACATCGCAATTTTATTCATAATTATTATGAATTTACTTTTATATACCGAAAACATGCCATCGACTCGTTCAAAAAAGAGAAATATATGGCTTCAAAAATTTTGTAAAAAATGAATTCTTAAGCCTTATTTCTCAATTTTTGGCCTGCCTGGCCTACACTATCAATGTAGTATTAAAATTAATTTCTAATTAAATTGTTTATGGTAAACCTTTCAACTATTTAAATGGGTCTATGGAATACATGAATGATGTTGTATTGTGGTATAAAACAAATCTTAGAACGTCAGAAAAAGTTAAAAGGGCCCCGAGATATGCATTGCCCAGAGGCCTGGTTAATTCGGCCCAATCCTAATGGTTAATACGACCCTGATTATCAAATCATTAGGTTACTCAACAAATGTCTAACGCAAAGTAATAATGCTTTTATTTACATCAATGCCTTCTGATGTGTAATTGATATATCTGATAAAACAAAAATACGGGCTGATACTTAACTTAGGTCACACATGGACTACTTATAGGACATTTACTGACGTAAAAATTTTAATTATGATCATTTCAATAAGGTTGATCCGAACAAAGTAAAATATACTAATACTACTTAGCGCTAAATTTATGAAAAAAAATAACTGGACACAAAGTATAATTATTTAATAAAGTGCATTTGTTTCTAGCCGGTTGAATGTAATCTGTTCCTACATTATCCTACAATTATTGCACTTTCTTTCCCATTGTTAGCGTGATGAAATCAGTTTTACTATCTAACGATAGAGCGAGATTGGCAAGCGGGTACTACTCGTTAGCCGCATTTGATGCTGCCCCTGTACTTTCACTCGGTACCTGCTACCCGAACATGCAACAAGTAACAACCAGTTATTCGTACGTACCCATATAATATATATAATATGTATATACGTAGTGTACTAGGAGCAATTGATCCAAACATCTAATAAGTCGTAATGCTAGCTGTCACTCCTATTTTCTCTAATATGACATAAGGATTAGAATGAATTAATGGAAACACAATTACGATAAAGTCTATTACCACCATATTATGTAATGTACGCTCGTGTTTTGACGAAAAGTTCGAGTTCGATATTAGTGCGACGCGAGCAATCGTATGCACATTCGCGTGTATTTTTTCATTCGAACAATAAGTGAACAATGGACAATACATACATTCTAGTGACATCTAGAATAAATTGGTAAATTCATATTAAACATTTAGAAGGCGAGAGATAGATAATTGTAACATTTATTTGTTATAAACATACATAACATTATACTATACCTATACTAATTACGGCTGATCTTACGCCGTTTGAGAAGTTTTGGAGCTTATTCGTTCACGCTGCTTCAATAAACATGATTCATCCAACAGGTGCAGGCATTCTAACGATATTTTCCTTCACGGCCGAGTAGGAGATAAACTATAAATACTAATTAAGCATATGAAAATTCGAAGATGCTTGCCTTGGTTTGAATACACCGCCATCTTTTAACATACACATGTTCTCACTACTGGCTGAAATTTTACATAATATTGTATTTCAATTCAGATTTTTGAAAATGCAGGAAAACGGAAAGTATACCATATCTATTAATCCATATATTCATTAATAAGTAAAATAATAGGAGTTATATATATTAAATAAAATATTTTTGAAGTTGGAATTGAATTCCAAGTCTGCGTATAAAACCAGGTCATAAAAATGCATTTTATGCAAATTTAATAAAAAAATCCTTATTTTTTTTATTAATGCTTGTTTGTTTAAATAAAATATAATGTTGGTATTATATAATAATGGAATTTATGTACATATTGGAATTATTGATTTTTTATATTTTTCATCCAAAAAAACGAGACGTGGCAGGACATGTTATCAATTTTTTTTTCTGTTTACTTCTACTTGCTTGTTGCTGTAACATAATAACTATACATTTTAAGGCGTAATTTTTTCGATTGTAAGACTATGGCTTTGTAATTAAAACACTTGTCTGCAAATTTATTTTATTTATTTATTCAGAAATAATGAAAAGAACTTTTCACTTACTATACATGTCATACAAACTGCTTAAACTTTAACTTATATGTACGTTTATGAGTAATTCAGTAACGAAAACGCGGCATTCTGCACCTACAGATTTATTATATTGTTTTCAACAAGTAAACTGGTATTATATGTTCACTTTATATTTCGATAATCCGAGGTAATAATAAGAGCTGGCAAATGGTTAGTTGTCACGCCGCGCCAGCCTCACACGGGATTATTAGCTAATGTGAAGCTCGCTAGAAAAATCGATACCCGAAAGCAGGAACAGACAACCAAGACCATGTGGTTCTAATCTACTGTATTAATATGGTGACTAAGCCGCAACTTCCGATCACTCATTTACAAGCAAACTTTCATTCATCTTTTAATGCACTACTAATAGGTACTGCGATAAGAATTCAAATCTGTGATTTGAAATCAATTCATTTTACATTATTTTATCTTTTATTATATTTATAGAATGCAATTAATTATTTTCATAACAATCACAGTTTTACACAAAAAACATACATCAGTTCACTTTAATTAATAATATTCATATAAAATTCGTAGTTTTCATACATTCACAACATAACTAACAGTGTAATAAGTATTTATTTACTTGACGATTACAACACGAATATGGACACATTTTTGCAATAAGTTCATGCCTGTCACCGACCATGGCTCTAGCAAAGAAACCCAAAAGACACAAATCACATTTCGTTTTCAAATTAAGACAATACCAAATTTAATTTATAATACCTCTATCGACGTGTCGAGACCAGTTTACTATAAAAGAGATATACATTTGATACGAGTAACAAATTGTCATTGAAAAAGATTTATACATGATATTATTTATAGCCAAGGATGCCAAGCAGGATCCATTCGACATAAATTGTCGTGACTGTTTGCTGCAGCTACTAGCGTGGCCACCTTGCTGTCCGGTCCGTCAAATAGTGCGAGGGAGTTCAGGCGACTCATTATAACTGTGACGGCCTTCGTCACCATATTAATAATCGTTTCGTTGTCCATTTCCATCGGTTTGTTTTCAGCGGAAGTACCGGCTGTTGGAAGGCCGGACTTATCCTCCAGACGTTTTCTATATCCGGTGACCATTTCGTCACGAAGTATGGTTCGTAGTATGGACTGGATCTGTTCGAAAAACATTATTTATTTTAAAAATCGAATGTCACTTAATTTTCCTCCCTAGAAGTTATAATTTTAAATCCACGTGACTTATATACCGTTTACAAGTGTTCCTTACACATAACCAGTTCTATGTACATGTGAGTAAGAACATAAAGGCAGTCGTCAATAGATACCGATACCACTTATATATAAGAGGGAACAGGATATACGATATGCGCATACGATCGCATATTACCTTAATGAAAAAACAATGGAATTATCGGTATATGAAGCTCGTTGATCATGTTGTTCTTTGTTTTACCTTGAAATTCGGTGTTACGAGACAGCGAGCAACAGCTATTGCAGATGCTGTGAGAGGGCCAGTGATACCAATGTTGGTGAGCAGCTCGGATATATTCGGTGTCAGTCGGAAGGGCACCGGTCTGTTTCCATCCAATTCACCTACAGGAAAATCGAAAATAATATATTTTATGATAATATGAGCAAATGAGTTATTTAAATGTCGGGCTATAAGTTTGATCGCTAATCATGTAATTATATTTTTTAAGCGATATATTTCATTAGTTTATATTTAATGTGTAATATCAAATTTATTAATAGATATTTTATGATACTATAAATATTTATAATTGCATGTAACTATTTAAATATATCGTCTGCAAGTTCTGGCTCATATCCGTTTAACACATATGACATTTAAACAATTCTTAATTAAAATGCAACAAATAATATTGCAACGCTCTTTTATTACTCGATCGTCATAACGAAAACACGTTTTCCAACATAAAATAGAGAACTTGAAACTTGTTAATTTTTAACGAAGTAAATTGCACTCTTTTATAATGTAAATAAAATAAAAACTCGTTCAGGGTTAGCGAGGTAGTCTGCATGCCATTAAAAGTTGAAGGCTTTTAAGTGCTTTAGAATCATAAAAATGTAATGACTAATCTTTTATTTTTGTTCATCTTAGCGCTTTAATTGACAACGAACAAAATCATTACATTCAAATTTTAATTTTATTTTCATCTACGAATAAGTTTTTTTTAAATATTTTTACTTATTTTCGTTTACTTCTCAGCCGATATGATTATTATAATTTTTCACGATTTTCTTGCATTCGCTCATTTCGTTCATCGATTGATAAAATATCTATAGAGCCGCAACGTACTGTGTGATTTACGCAAAATAGAAATTGAGCCAGCCCATCTACATCTACATTTTTCTGTTAGGCATAGTAATCATTGTCGTTTATAACGACAACGCACGCAGTTTCGACAACCAACAACACCACACTGTGAGACAAGTGAAAGCAAATGACGCCGATGAGGCCGATGAGGCCGACGAGGCACTCACCCGTGGTGTCGTCCACGTCGAACTTGAAGTAGGCGACGTTGAGCAGGCCCGAGTCGTGGTGCACGTAGAGCATGTCGGGGTTGAGGCGCGTGAGGTGCAGCACGTACTCGGCGAAGGCGGCGAGCGCCAGCTGCAGCGTGAGCATCTTGCGGAACGTCCAGTAGTCCGTGGGCGCCGCGAACGTGCGCGCCGCCCACTCGCGCACCAGCCCGCGCGGCACCATCGTCGCCTGCACCTGCACGTGGCCATTGTTTAGCACGTCTGCTTCTATTGTGTGTTTAAAACGCACGAGTATTCTAAAATTAGCAGTTATGTTACTTCTCGTAAAATGTCGCGCAAAACTTGGTGTGACGCTTGTGATCCCCGAGCTTGAACGGCAGCCAATCTCTCGTAGTAGCGAGCTACAGGAGCGTCGTATTCCACACCCCTAAAACGGGAAAATGTTAAATGAATACGATTCGATTAGTTAGTTCAATTTTAAATTTATTTTAAGTACGACATACCTATTAGCACATTCGGTTCGGTAAATGTCCAAAAGCGATATCGAGCTCGGGTTGTCCTCGACGAGGCGCATTTGAGGTGACACCGACACGACTCGGGGCACAGTGAAGTGCAAAAATCTTCGAGAAGTTTCCTTTTGTTTGCCAAGATAGTGGTTAAGCATCCTCAGTAACTGGAGGACACGTTCTTCTCTTCTGGCGTCGCCCAGTCCGGAGTCATTGACAACGAGATAGGGATATATTTTTCCATTGTGTCCACGTATGTATAATCTACGCGCAGAAGTATTGTGCTTCTGAACAATCTCCACGCGAGGCATGAAGCGCGCAATTCTAACGTGGTAATGAGTATGTTTTGGCAACAGAAATTCGCCCGGAAGTTCAACTTCAGCCGTCTTCAAACTAAAGTTTGATAGGAACCTACATTTTTCTTCAATGAGGAATGATCTGTGGGAAACAATTTAAAAACATGTTAGTTTAAAACCTAAATGTTTTTTATGGGAGCTGCTAATGTGTTAAGCGTTTACCGAGTAACTAAGATGTTTGGGTTAGTACGTGGCACGTGTAAGCTTGTTAAGTCTGCTAACTAATCTGCCCGAAAGCCGGTAAGTTAATGACCATCCGACTCGTAACTACTGTATTATGAAGTAAGCACCACTACAGCAAAAACGTGAGATGGACGGCACAGTTCAAAACGAATGATCGCAGTATTTACCTCACTCGCGAGTCTCAGTGCTGTAGGGCTACTTACTTGGGCAGAACCTTTGTTTTGGCCTCGAGTATCTTGACCCATTTCCTAAGTTTTTGTATGAGGTTTTGTAATTTCATTGCGTTGGGTTGTGTGAAGTCAAAATCGGCTGTGAACTGAGTCTTCATCTTCTGGAAGACGGGGTCCTGCACGGTGGCCTGCGCGCGTCTCGCGAGGCTCTCCGAGGCAGCTGAAGAGAATGCACCACTTACAGAACTTGAAACACTTTCTGTAGACATACAAAATGGAGTACATGTATAAAAGGACGCTCGCATCGGCCACTCTCACATAGGTTACATGTTAGCACTTTCATAAACATAGCTCGCAAACATTAAAAACGACACATCTGTAATCAAAGTGAAAAGTGAATCAAATCGCATAGCATCATGAAGGTGGTAATACCTACTATTTCTACAGTACCTACCTAATAAATTATATGATCATTGTTACCAAAAAATCATAACTACATAGTACATACGGACTTTATCATGTTAACTAAAGATACTTCACAAATTATAATTTCTTATAGATGATACATTATGATGATCTATTCAAAACGTAACTTAAACAAAAATAAAATATTTTTAATCTATTTCATAGTTTGAAAAATATTTATTTGAACAGCATCGCAAACCTAATTGCAATTTCCAATTGATGATTTTTTAACTTACAATTAGGTAGTAAAAACTTGCTACTTGCAAATATAAACTAATTTTGAATTAAAATTATGGTATTAAAGAGAACTGAGTTATTATAACATTACATTACAATTAAAGTTACATATAAAGTTTTATTTTTAATTTATGCTCGGACAAAATGAACTTTGAATGATATGTGAATATATGGCAATAAACGTCATTTGTAATAGTTTAATCGTTACAAAATTTAAATTAACTTTTAATTTATTTGTCAATCTGTAGCGCTATTTAAAAAAATAGCTAAGCTAGCTAACAAACTAATTATGATGAATTAGATTTCATTAGTTTACAATTTAGGGCCTAGGAAATAAGTATGTCTAGCGAAATAGTTCGATGGAGGATGGTGAATCTGAAAGTGATTATACAATAGGGCACCAAATAGTGTTTACACATACGAGACTCATGCACAATGATCGGTGACGGAAATAGTATAAGTAGTAGGAACGTGGCAAGTGCTAGATTCATAGATTATTACCACAATACCCCCAAATATAATGGTGCACATATTTAGTATTTATGTATTACATGCTTGTCGTGTTTGCTTGTTTTTTTTTTGTCATCGTTTACGAGTATATTTATTACAACAGTAACGATTGCTGTTTTAGTTTAGTTATTTATTAACTGTTACTGTAATATAATAATGCGGCTTATGGGTGCGTGTTTGTGTAGGGTTTGATAGGAGTTAGTGCAATAAGCAAGTCAGAGAATTCAGTAAAGCTCTTTGCATTAAACAGTCCAAGGAACGTAGATGGATTATAAGCCTTTAATTCCTGGAAATGGGTCTAGGTAAATCTCGTTAGGAACATGTTAAACATATCGAGCTAAATTAATTTTGTGCCTTCCGGAAAGCAATTCCGGTTTTTATCTAAATCAGTTGAAAAGAACTTCCTTTGCAATACAGGCACACGATAATTTATTTGCGTATTTGATCGTGAAAAAATGTAATCTTGACTCTGGCTCTAATTATCTACCGAAAATAGCTCGTTGCGATTATTTGAAATACAGAGAGATATGTCCATAAGTTTATTGCACCAGAAGGAATTATGCCTGAGTTCTGAGGCAGTGGTCAATTGAGTTATCATCAGCACTAACATTCTTATACTACTTCTCAAAAAGCCTGAATACTGTGTCCAAGTGTCGGAAGCTTGCAATCGTTATCTCCCCTTTACCTAATAAATTTATGGAAGAGATGCTAAACAAAAAAAAATGCTCACGTACCACTAACTCATTAAAAGCCATTATGACTTACACCAAAAACAATCAACTGGACCTCTTTATGTACATTACACTGCCTGTCTGAAGCTAACGAGAAATATGACGAAGTTTTAGCTACAGCCAATGTATTCTATACAAATCTACTGGTAAAAATAAATCACATACAACAATAGAGATCGAATTCACGCGACATCATTAGTCGAGAGATTAAATAGTTTATAATGTTCATTACGGATTTGCGTAAAATGGAGCTTTGAACGTTTATAAAACTCTAATTAGCAATTTGAAAATAAAATTAAAGTGGAATTAAAAGTTGAATGGTATAATGTTGTATTATAAGTAAATATTACACGACACCTTAACCCTCGAATAGTTGATTTTTGAGTTAAGGACTTTTTCGAGAACCTAGTCGTTGACGGCTGCAACTCTAGCCTTGTTCTCTCTGCAACGCTTTTCTTGCTTCACATAAATATAATTTACTTCAATTTGGTCATGTTGGGTATGCAGATGTCAGCACAGTCACAAAGATAAATCTGTTGAATGCGACTTAAAATTTGTGATTAAAATATCACGATGTGTATCTAATTTCCGTGATGCACCTATTCCTAACATCCATCTTGACCTTCTCAACATTGAGTTGACACCAGGTTATCCACATTTAGTGAAAATCTCTAATCAATTTCCTTAGTTGACCTAGTCAGCGCGTCCAGGGTTTAGAATGTTGTTAAAAATAAGCAAGCCCGCAGTTTGAATGCTATCTGTAATTTAAATACGGTTCCCTGGTTGGTTACTAAGATTTTATGTCCACTAGCCAGTTGCACGAGCTTACTGGCAAAAACTCCAAAAATAAAAATATTTTTACAGAATTGTTCTTGTCCGCGTCAGAGCCCTTATGCCGGATATGCCGTTAATACGGGTTTTTAAAGGGATTGTGAGCCAAATATTTATCAATTACTTAAACAAAAAACACTGTACAAAAGTTTCGTCTTTTTTTAATAGTCTATAGAAAAGCTCCCAAACAAACATTACTGATATTTGACAAAATATTTGTTAAAATTGCATGTTTTCAAAAATTTCTACATTTCAATTTAATTTGAACGCTTTTTTACCTATAAAAATGGGTTGTAAGTCATTTCTGTATCACTACATAAACGAGCAGATAGACTTATTTAGAGTGTTTTGATAAAAAAATGCATTCCAATATAACTTTTCAGAAAAAAAAGGAATGAAAAACAGGCTAAAAGCACTATATTAAGTAAAGCTTAAACTTCATGTTATTTCTACAAAACTACATCGTTAACCGTATAAAAAATCTAATTTTCTTGACTTAAATTGCGATTAATTAAAGATTGTTTTTAAAATTTACCTATCAACATTTAAACGTAGCACCCAAATTGGCATACCGCGCCGAGCGTTCACAGAGGCAGGACGTTATTTCCTACGTAAACTGCCTCTCGTATAAAGCCTACAGATCAAAAGTTAGCCGTGCTATACCTGTAGGTATAGCGCGTTTCGGTTTAAATATATATTGAAGGTTCATGTATCGAGCTTGTTTTTAAAAGACGAATTTAAATACAAGATTGAAATTAAAAAACCACCATATTTTATTGGCTTAATTGAAGTCACGATAGTTTAGATGAAAGTTAATGTACATATATGAGACAATCGCATATATTTTTCGCTTTGCAATTATTAAGCAGGTTGATGCAAAAATAAAATGTTTGATTTTTAAATGACTTTTAAATAATAAATTACTGATCGATGAAATATATCTGATGAAAATAACTCTTTTAGTGAAGGACATACAAAACAGCACAAAAAAAAATATTTTTAGTGGTGAAGTCCTAGTTTTCTGTAGTTCGATATTGTCGTAACAAATACTAAATAAACACAACCAGTCGAGAGATTTAGTCCTTGAATAAATACGACGATAATTTTCTAAGATGTCGAAAAAATTATGCCGACTCGGAGCTGTACTGGCATGTGACCCCTATTAAAATTAAAACGTTTTATGATGTGTAGTGTAATTAAATACGTATATGTCGTACGATAATAGAAAAAAAATCGTAAGTTTTTTGTAACCTATGTTATCAATCAAAAGAAACTTATAATAGGTTATTCGCGATAACTATCACTGTAGGAGCGTTGATTGGCTGACATTAACGCTATAGTCTTGGCGAAGAATTAAGATGTCAGAAACTCGACTCTTCAGCCAAATCTCTAGAAAAGTAGCGTTCAAGTTGCCAATTGTCCTAAGCAAACTGTAATTTTTGTTCTTCTCAGCGATATCTACACTTAAGTAAAAAAAAACAAAAAGTAACATAAATAAAAAAAAATCTAAAAAAATCCTGAATTAAAGGGTCAAAATTTCTTCTTTGTTACGTTCATTTTTGCTTTTGCTTTAAAATTAAATGATTGATTTTAAAATGATTTAGTGTACATACGACTTTGTTCAAGAAAACAATATTATAAAGATCGAGGTCTCAAATGAGACCAGTTAGCACTGACGGCGCAGCACATATTATAGTACACAAATGTGTGTGCAAACACAAATGGTCTATAATTTCATTCATTATCAAAATCTGACAGAATGGCAATCCGATACGATAACATTTTGTAGCAGCAGTCGGCGCTATCTTACTTAGTGCACAACAAAATACTTTTTACTTCTATATAAATATTTAGTTATTTAGTATTTTTGTATGTATAGAACTGCATATTAAGATACCAGTAAAACAATTCATGGAATGAAATTCTTTGGCGTTAAAAAGTATTAAAAAGTTTTTTGGGAATTACCATACTATATATAACAACCTCATGGTGGTCGTTACTAATTCTCGTCGAATTAAATTCGTATTGGCGCACATTTATAAACATTCGCTAAGCACGTGGAGAGCGTACTTACTTATCCCGATACCGATTCCGAAGGTGGAGACGACCTTCTTGATGAAGTTAAGCGTGTGCGGCGTGACAGTGGCTACGGCTACGGCGGAGCGGTGGTGGAAGGCCACCACGTAGCACTTGGCGAGCCCCGCGCGCAGCTGACGGAGCACCTCCTCGTACCAGTTCTCACGGAACCATACCATCTATATTGAGACATTATAACCGAATTATGAATATAAATTAACTTAATAATGTCGCGCACACAAAACAAACACCACGATTGAGATAATCTCCCAATTGGAGTGAGAATATAGATCGCCATTGCAATAACTCAATATACAGAAGTAGGAGGTGTCAAACTAAAATAGGTCCTAAGTAGTCATCGTACCTGGTCGACGATGCCCTCGAGCGAGGACAGCACGGTGGGGTGTATCTCGCGCTGCAGCTGCATGATCTTGGAGCAGCGCCACATGGGGAGCGTGGCCTTGATGGGCCCCGCCTCGGCCGCGCCCGCCGCGCCGCCCGACGTCGACGCGCTCTCGCCCGCCTTCGCCGCACCCTGGACAGATTTTACCTTCGGTTCGTTATGTGATTTCTTACGAAAATGTGTATCTACGTAAGGGTTCGAACTTCAGATATAAACTTCATTAAATGTATATAAATAATATTGTTCTGGACTAACGGCGCCGGCTGCGGCGGCGGACTGGTGCGGCAGGTGCGCGGCGAGGCTTTCTGCGCTCTTGTGACGTTCGCGTTGCTCGATTTTGAGAGTTAGATACAATGTGCGGATGGGGAAGTACACAGCTTGTGGGTACAGTCGACCGACCTGAAACAACCACCATAAAATGTATATTATCATAACCTAATATTCTTTTTGGTTTAGTAGAGTCAAAATTTATTTAACGACGCTTAAAAAAAACGACTCAAAAATACGCTATACACGTATTTTAAACTAACTTACATGGCTTAGCAAGTTCAATATGACATTCCCATCGTACTGCACGAGGCACGCCAGTAACTGCGGTATCCACGGTAACCACTGCACGGGCGGGACACCTACTGAGTACTTGTCCAGTGCCTCTGCGAGGCTATTTTTTTCATCGTCGAAACTTAGCATCCACAGTACCTTACAAAACAAAATTATACAGTTACATTGATGATTTATTAAAAACAAATTTCGTGAAATATTTTTTTTTTTTTGGAAGAATATTGTTTAATTGTAAATTCCACTATAAAAAAAATATTTCTTTATTTCACTGACAATAAAAAAAAGGTAATAAATAAAAATAAATGACTTGATAAATTTGAAAAATTGTTAGATACACACCTTGGCACAATATTTTCTAGACTTTGATTCATTTTGATGTCTACATGCGTGAAGGAAACAAGTCATAGCAGAAACACCGACTTGTGTCTGACGCGGGTCTCTTATAAAGATCTGCTCCAAGTAATCACCCCACAGAGCCCAAGCCTTCACAAGAGTATCATGTAATTGTACGGCTGCAGCAAATGCCTTGTTCGCATCCTCTGATCGACCTAACTGAGCCAAAAGCAATCCCTTGAATGCGTAGAACTCTGCCGTCATCTCTTTCGTGAAGTACTTGAAGTTAGTGGATTCTATCATATCTAACCCTTCTTGCAATTCATCCTTTCCTTCCGTCCATGACATCTGTATGTGACATTTGACTTGCTGTCGTATTTTCTGAAAGCAGTCCACTATCGGAACGCTCGGAATGGTGTATATGCGATGTAATGAATCGAGACAAACACCGGAGAGGTTATGCTTTCTTGCTATTTTAGCAAAATGAATGATTGCCTGGAAAAATAATACATTTTAAAATTACAAACTACAAAAAATCTTATATTTAAGTTTTGTGCGCTATATTCGAAAGAGACCTGTGCACTGGCATGTACGCCAAGCATGCTGTGGTTGGAGGCGTGGTCCGTCTGCGAGTCGTAGTGCGAGGCGATGAACTGGTAATGGTGCTGACGCCACGTGAAGATGGCGCCCCAGTGCGACAGCGGGTCCGCCACCACGGGCAGCCGGTTGCGCCACGTCTTCACTATGGCCTTCATGTCGTGCAACGATGTCGGCCGACTGTGCAGGAGTCCCTGCCGAGTGAAAAAACTCTTACACATGTACATGTCATGTAACGGCAGACAGTCATGTTCTAGAACACCAGAAGTTCAATAATGCCACATGAGTTTAGTCAGCGTGACAGTGAGTACAAGTGTGCAGTAGATGCTCACGGTGTGTATCTGCGCGGCCTCGCTGAGCTCCATGAGCTGCTGCGCGGCGCGCAGGAGCGGCAGGTGCGCGTGCGACACGAGGCGCGGCAGGCGGCGCCACTCGCGCAGGCACTGCGCCGCCGCCGCCTCCGCGTGGCGCTCCACGCCGCTCAGCTGCTGCTCGCCGCCCGCGCAGATGCACAGGTACCCGCGGTACAGGTTCACGAGCCACGCTGGGGAGATATTATACATGCTCAAATTTAACTCTCTCATTCAATACAATCGTTGACAATATTCGTTTCGATGCGATTTACCTAGTTCTTTGGGACAGTTGTACTCGACTTCGGCGAGCGCATCTTTCATAGTCGGCCAATTCGGGTTCCTCCATGAACTCTCTAGTATCAAAAATGGATCTCGAACGTTTCTCGTCAGGCCAAGTTCTAAAAGCGAATCCCATTGATTGAGTTCCTTGGCACACTTGATCCAATGTTGAGTCCAAAGAGTACACTCCTTGTGCATGTTGTAAGACGACGGATTTGCAGAGTATTCTTGTTTTAGCTTAGCCATAGCGACGTCGTAGGCGGCCTAGTGATGGTTTAATTATAAATAAATGTGTTTTTAACATAAACATATTAACACAAATAAATTGACATGTCAATGTATTATATCGAGTACCTGTGCTTGCTCGAAGAAGCCCTGCTGTTCATAGGCAATAGCAACGTTAGTCTCCCGATACCGAGCATGCTTCTGCCACAGACCAGACCACATATCTTCCTCTTGTAGTAATTCATACATATCACTTAAAGAGTCTAAAACCTCCTACAAAAATAATAAACGTAATAATAAGAGAACCTTTAGCAATATTTACTTACTTCATTACTAACACTTACAGTCGGCGTGGTTGATTCAACATCATAATCGTAAATTTCAAGAGCCTCTCGGACGGTCCGACCGCTTGCTTGGTCGATAGCCATTTGTTCCAAATTTAGTGTCATTCGATGCCACAAATTATGCGTCTTTCCGAGATATTTCATCATAGGCCTAATATCAATCAAGTAAGAACATTTATAATTATCTATTATTAATATCCATAGTATATTCTACACTAAGTTCTACTTATTCTATTAACTAACAGATATTCCAGACAGTTTGATTTCATAATCCTTAACAAAAATATTTTAATCATTTAATTGTAAGTGAATGTACTCACGGTTTAATGGAAACTGGTGGATTGCATCGAGCGAGCGCTTCAATAAACGTATTAAGCGCACTCAGCGGTTGGTCTCTTTGAATAACGTGCACTCCCGATATAATGAACGGCACGATCTCGTTCATTATTGTCTGAAAATATATTTCTTTTTAGCATTCGAAACTACATGAAATGGTATGAAGGGAGACCGCCGGTACTCACGGCCAGCTGGCGCTCGTCGAAGGCGGCCCACAGCGCTGGGAACAGGCGCAGCCACGTGTGGTGCGCCAGCGCGTCGTCCATGTGCGCGAGCTGCGCCGCCGCCACCACCAGCTGCTCCGTGCGCACGCGCCGCGCCAGCTCCAGGAACTCCGACTGCTTGGCGACTATCTGGTTTAGAGCACGTTGTCTGCGAAAATACGAACACTTTAATGTTTCCCGAACATATGATGGATCAGAAATACACATTTGTTGTATTAGGTGAAATCGGTGAAAATAATAATGATTTACCTCTTATATAATAAATAAATAATACAATTATTACC
Organism: Vanessa atalanta; assembly: GCF_905147765.1. Classification (NCBI taxonomy): domain Eukaryota; kingdom Metazoa; phylum Arthropoda; class Insecta; order Lepidoptera; family Nymphalidae; genus Vanessa; species Vanessa atalanta. The sequence goes on from NC_061873.1 coordinate 9,692,954, forward strand.
TTGGTACGTTTTTAGTCAAATCATCTTTCTGATTGGAACTCGAGTCTAAATCCATATCGAGAACATCTTCTTTATCTGGATCGAGTGAATCACTGAATCCATCTGCAGATTCTTCTTTCACGTTGCTGAATATAACGAACGACTTTCTTTCCTCACTATCGGCCCAGTTTATTACTGCCGTTATATTTGGAAGTAAATACTTTGAATTTGACAAACGAATCTGAGAACCTGAAAATAATAACAATAATTATTTATCGATAAAACAATTGATAACAATATAAATAATAATAATTGAAGCACTCACTAGAAACACAAGTAACGAGTAGTAATTCTAAACACTGTTTGATCCAGAAGTGCTGTCCAATGTGTTCCCAATTTTGAGAGCAGATTATATAAAGTAAACGATCAAATATACGACGACGCACGCTACCATCGTAAACTTCAAAGAACTTTGCTCGAATATGTGGTTGTGGACATCGCAGACCCGCAAGAAATGCTGGCTCTAATTTCATTGACAGTTCAGTAATTTTTAAATGTTCATCTCTAAAAATAAAAATAATAAATTGTTAAAAAGCAGGGCTTAAAAATATTGCTATTCCAAATTCAAAGCACACTCTTAAAAGAAGACACACTTTTAAAAGAAAATCTTGTCAGACAAAAGTTAAATATGAGTTAACCAACAATCAAAATTATACAAAAAAAAATACATAATCTAACTAACAAATATTTTGATAGAATTACCTATAAACATAGTTAATGAGATCAAGGAAGTGAGCATTCAGCTCAAGATCGTCAGGGAATCTTTTTTCCACATACTGCATGAGTTTTACAAGAAGAATAGACTTCTCGCGTAAAGAAGGCGCGGCACCTGCCGCCGCACCTTTCCACTTCACCCACTCTTCCACCATACGAGTGATAGCTTTCATAACCTATTAATATTTTTAAATAGAGTCAATTTAGACGAACATTTACATTTAATTAAACAATAATATAAATAACATTCAGTGGGAATTCTCACTTTAGCGTCATTAGTTTTCTCAATAAGTCCGACGAGTATGGTACCGATGAAAGTTTTCCTCGTTTCTACCGGCATCACAGAGACACGTGCTTTTAAGAGATCTAGTGCCAAAATCTGAAACCAAAAATATATATAATTAAATATACGATAAAATACATATAATATAAAAAATACTGTGTTTGTAATTTTATTGTATAAAAATAATCTAAAAAACATAATTAGCAATCAACATTTACTTAGTAAAATTATTTACACAGTAAGTTTTAATAACATGTTTTAATATAACTTAATTATCTTATTTAAAAAAAGAAATAATTATCACATTGTCATTTATATAAATAAAGAAAATTCGTTTTACCAGAAGGTCCGAGGTAGCTGCATCAGGATTGGGTGCGACGTGGTCACGCGCCATGCGCTGGAGCACGCGCATCAGCGGCAGCAGCAGCCGGTCCACGTAGCCGGCGCTGGACGCGCAGCACGCCTTCAGCATCATCAGCGGCCCCAGCAGCGCGCCCGCCCCGCCGGCCGTGCCCGCCGTGCCGCCGCCGCTGCCGCCCCCGCCGGTCGACTTCTCGTATGTCGCCAGTCCTTCGAAAGCGTACTTGCTCACGCAAGCGTACAATGTTTCCAGCTCTTCGTACTAAGGTAAAAAATAACACTTGGTCATAAGAATTGTCACATTTATCGAAATTGTTGCAAGTTATATAAGAATAACGTGTTCTTTATTTATATATTAAATTGTTTGATTACAGAAAAAGTCGTTCGTTTATACGAAATGTTTACCTTAGAAGCTTGTGCCGCCCCAGAGGGCTCCGTCGGGAAGAGCGCCGTCAGCTTAGCGAGCAGGTTGTGAGTGAGTCGAACGATCTTTGCATTAGTCGATGCCACGCAAGCCGCCAAACCTCTCTGTAGCGGTTTCAGAGCGGCTAAAATCTGTTCGCGTCGCAACACTCCCAACAGAAAAACGAGTAGTTCGAGAGCAGTACAAGCGTTTGCGCAAGCCGCCGCATTAGTGTCAGCCGTCGAAAATACCTACGAATAGAGTAATGTAACACTTGAGGAAAGTTAGGAGTGCAATTATTAATACAATCAATTTTTTTATGTATATCTGTATACGTATCCTAAAAGCATAAATTATTAATAAAAAAACTGTACTTTATCGAGCCAGGCGAGCTTCGGCTCACAGAGATGCGGCCACACGTCCGGCTTGAGCGCGGCGCGCAGCAGCAGCACGCAGCGCCGCGACAGCTGCTCGCCCGGCGAGCCGCCCGCGCCCGCCGCCGCGCCGCCGCCCGCGCCCGCCGCCGCCGCGCCCGCCACGCTGCCCTCGTTCACCTGCCGGGGGACGGGGTCACACTGGTTCCTCTAGCTGGTCGACTTTTTACGATCACTGGTCTCTGGATTGTTGCAATCGAAATTATTCGCAGACAAAATATAACAGATCGTATCTCATAAGCTTACCTGGCAGGCCAGTCTCAGAAGAAGATTGACGACGACATCGACGTGTTGTCTGTCGAGCGGCTTGGCCGCGTCGGGTTCCGCTCTCGAAACGCTCGCTTGTGGGCTGGCCCAGCCCGTATTGAGCGCTTTACGAGTTTCATTGCCACTCTCGTCAGACGACACGCGCTTCATAGCTCCGCTCGGAGACGTCGCCACCTAGAGCCAAATTCCATGTGTATACCCAAACATTTTATAGAACCAAAACGTAAAAGCATGTTTTCAGGTATAGAGTTTGAAGTATCTTACGACGGTATCAACGGGCGCGTGGTCACGTATGCGCTGCAGATCCCACTTGAGCGCCACCTCGGCGAGGTCCACGGCGAGACGACGGTGTTCCAGAGACGCGGTAGCCGAGAAGCCCAGTCGCTGCATCGCCGCCACCATGTGCCCCACTAGCGCGTGACGCACTGGATAGTACACCTGCACGCGAAATAAGTATAGATATAAGCTGATCGAAATTCAATTATATCGATTAGAGAACTTACATAGGACAAAAACGCATGACACCATACCTTGTAATGCCTAACCACCAGCTGCAAGATATGGAAGAGCTGCTGAACCGAATGCCCGTCCTCGACGATGATCTTCTTAGTCCAGTGCGTGAGCATGGTGTTCCCGTCCTCCATGCGCTGCGGCATGGCCGGCGTGAGGATCTCCAGCGCCGCGCGCACCACCGCGCGCGCCTCCACCGCGTGCGCCTTCAGCAGGCTGTGGAACACTGCGCGAACGCCGGGTCATTACTCTGCGTGGTCACCACCACCACCACCACCCACGATCCAAATTAACAACATTTGGAGTCGAATTGAGATGACATCATTGGTCGAGAGATGACGATGGTGAATAATCTATGAAATTATAATGGATTTTCGAAAAAATGCTATTTGGAATGTCGCCGAAGCTGTCAATAAAGCTTTAAGAATAAAATTAATTATGTGTAAATAAGTAAATATAGTTGTTAAGTAGAATAGTGTTGTATTATAAGTAAAGACTTAATAATCAAGAACCTAAGCCTATACCACAGAAAAAGACTATACCACATGGAATCAAATATAGGATAATAACATTTAATCCAAAATATATATCAATTTGAAATTACCTTGCAAAACAATACGCTTATGAATAGCGAATTTCGCGATGATGTGACTCAGTAGTAGATGTCCGTGATATCTAAAACAAAAAAAAAACGATTACAACTAGAATAAGACAAACCAAAACACAGCAGACGATCGAATCGAACCTGGTGGCGGGGTCGACGAAGTTCTTGCCTAGCAGACAGGGCCAGGCGAAAGTCATGAGGCGCCGTAGCTTGTTGCCCTGCTTCTTGTTGTTGGCGTCATGGATGTGCGCGGAGGCCTGCTCCAGCAACAGACACGCGAACTGCAGCAGCGAGATGCGCACCGCGTCCGAGCAAGCGAATGGGTTCTCCGGGTCTATCACCTGAGTTTAATTATTGTTGTCGTTGTGTTACTTAACATATTTTTCAATCTGGACTGTTCTGGTCTTATACATACAAATACTATACAATATTATTGGAGTGTAAAATTATACATTATTATTTAAGCAAAACTTACATTGTTTATGAAAACGGAGACAACGTTATCTGGATTATCTTGGTAAGGCGCAGGCGGACCTCCTACAATCTTCTGACCCTTATCGAAGCTGACGGCGAAACATGGAATAAGAATCATCTGCAGGACCTTCGCTTTGAGCTCTTGCGACATGGCGTCACTGGCGAAATGTTCCACGAAGCGGAAAAAGGCGGATCGCTTCCATTCCACTGTATAATTCTGGGCTACAGTATTCTCGAGGAAATCGCGAAGAAACTAAAGAGATAGATAGTTTTATTAGTGTTCATTAAGTTATCTGAGTATTTGAAATAGGAATTAAAAATATATAAAACATATAAAAATCTGGGCTTACTTGAAAATCAGGTATGAAACGATCACAAAGGGCACGCAATAACTGAAACAGCAAGTCGATATTCGACGGGTGATGACAGAAGTAATGCAGTAAAATCTTAACAATCAATTTAGGCTCCTTCCAGTGCGTACAGTCCACATTTTCCACTTTTTTGTGAACATCCTGAAAATTAGGTCAAATTAGACGAAACACTTAAGGCGAAACACCAGCAAGTGGGGTAATAAGAAAAAATAATAATAAATGGAATAGGAATGGAAATCAATTCGCCACTCACGTGATACTGGTCGCTGCACCAGATGCGCTTGAGCAGCTCGATGAGATCGTGTTGCGCGGACAGCCACTGGTCGTCGAACTTGATGAGCAGCGACACGACGCGCACGGCCTGGAACTGCATCTCGGCGCGGTCGGCCGGCGCCACGGCCGCGCCCAGCGAGCCGGCCGCCAGCAGCTGCATCAGCCGCTGCTTCTTCGACGTCTGCAGCGCCTCCCTGAACGCGGGGCCCGCCTCCGAGTGTTTCACTAGGTATACGAGGAAACGGCTCCACTGCTGATCTTTTATGTTGTTATCGCTCATTATCAGATCTAGAGTCTCCTTGGGGTACCTATAAATTATTAGATAGGTTTAACCTTTCGACCACCACGGTCAAAGAACATTTCATATAATATATAAATCATTAAATAAACAGTAATGTTTGCGTCGGTTATCTATACGAGTTCAGTAAAATCTTCATTCAATAACTTTAGTGTACCCACATAATATTACGTTTAACACAAATGGGTACAGATTTCAATTCTAAAACGTCAAAACTGACTAAGTAGTCTGTAATTAATCAGTTCAAAAGACATAAACGGTTGAAGTTAAGTTTTAAACTATTTAACTATTTATTAAATTACCTTAACAGGAACTTTACGAGCGGCTCCCTGAATGGCGACCCAGCTTCGATCATTAACGACTTCTCGGTATGGAAAATAAGACGACAAAGAACATCGATAAAACGAGGAGAAGCGGCTGGTATTTGATGGAATATACCGATTAATATTATAATCTTTTGTTCATTTTCCATATTTTTAGAAACACTTTGCAGGAAGTTTCCACCTAAAATAAATAATACATTATATGAAAACACAAACAGAAAAGTATATTTGTATGTTATAATTTTTTAATTACATAAGTCTTCGTCAACTCGATTTAATACACGTACCTCTATTTGTCTGAATCGAGTAATCCAGAAGTTTCTTCAATAATTGTAGTAATTGTTCACAGAGTTTCTCGCTGAATGTTGAAGGGAATAACTGAGTCAAATAAGAGAGTCGCTTCGCTCCATTTACACTGAGATTGCGATGGTCGCCCAATGTTAGTAAAAGTGGTCGCATAACCGGATGCACCATTTCCATGTCAATTTGGAAACCAGATAAGTATTTTTGCATACATTCGAACCCGGCCTGGAAGTAATGTAATACATTTAATAAAGTACATAATTAACTACTAAGTATACTCACGTGTACTAAGTTCTATGATGAGCATATAACACAATATCGACATCACTGTTACATTGGCTGCTTCGAGCAGAACTACTTAATATGCGTATATTACAAGTGATTGATACCTTCTTTGTACGTAGACCAGATTCAGATAATATTATATGTTTAGCCCAAAATGTATTTGAAGCGATACATAAGTTAAATAAGAACACAATTGAAAACAATTTCTAGCTCACAGAGTCATAACTATTTATATTCGGTTGCCGTCATACCTGCTGCAGCTCGAGGTCGCTCTTCTCGAGCGACTTGTAGAGCACCTGGAAGATCTTCTCCCGACAGACCTTCTCCTGTATGTAGTGGCAAGCGGCCAGAGCGCGCAGGGCCGACCCGCGCAGCGGCACGAGGTTTACGCCCTTGTAGCACGGCAACTTGCCCAGCATGGCGTCCTCCGCCTCGCACAGCGACAACAGCTCTCGGAAGAACACTTTGTGTTCATTGATGTTCAGATCTGCCGGGGAAAAGATTACCATTTAAAATGTTTTTACTTTTTAAAAAATAATGAGATATGAATATCTTCTTTGCGATTACGTTTTAAAAACAGTGCTATTGTTACCTATTGTGAACAGTCTCGGCTTTAATGTTGTGCAGAATGTGGTTCCGTCCATTAGACCCATCTGCGCATTGGCCGGTTGATGTCGAAGTAAATGTTTCTTTGGCGGAATAATGTCGGCCAACACTTCCCGATGTGGATCCATCACCTCCGTTACAGTTTTATTTTGTAATTCCGCTATTAGTTCCAAGGATTTCATTGCCTAAAAGTATTTATTATTTAAGTATTATTCAAACAAAAAGTCTCTATTTGTTTGTCAATTATTGATATTGAAAATATAATTCGCAAATACCTGTTGCCGAACTAGAAGATGTGGACTGGTAACTTGCAGGACGAGTTCCTGCAGGACGTCGTGGAGCGCGCGAGCCTTGGCCGCGGCCACGTCACCCTCGGGCTCCACGGCCTGCCCGCCCGGCCCGGACACGCACACTCGCACCAAGCGTTCCAAGTTCACTGTGGCCATGTCGATAGCTCCAGATGACACCTCACCGGTGAGGTCCATCATAACGAATAGAACCGCCTTTAAAAAGGTAAACACGTGCTTGTAAACCCATTCGGGCGCCATCTTTTCGAACATAAACTTGACGGCAATGCATCCACCCAGTTTCGCATACCAGGCCCTTTCGTAACATAACGCCGACATCCGCTCTGCTAAATACTCCATCAGAGGTAAACGGCAGGCACGTTCTTTACTGCCCAGAACAGTTGCCGCAGTCTCTATCATCAAAACTAATGCCAGGTGGCCCGGCTTACAGAGTTCCTTCTCCTCGTGACCCATCACTACAGCGATTGCATCGACTAGCACTAAAGCATCGAGACCTTCTTTGGGGCCACCAGAACCAGCGAATGGGCCGGCCTCTTGAGCGATAGCGACCAATGTATAGTGACGAACCAGAGATACCATAGTCGGCAAAACATGGTGTCGTAATTCTTTGATCGCCGCCGCAACAAACATTCCCGTCAAAGCAGTTCGATGTGTGTTTCTAACGATATTGTTGCTACATTTATAGTAAGGACCAGTCTGAGGTGGAATCTTTCCTTCGAGGAAACTAGGATGATTAAATAACTTTTGCAGTGTGGCCTTGTCGTCGTCTAAATTTAATGACGCTGCTAAATAGCATCGAAGAACTTCCCAACATTGGCGTCGGTAGAACGGATCGGTCGTACTAGACTTCAAGGCAGAAAAAGCGGTTTCTATAATCTTATCTACTTCAAAATCAATCGGTTTTGGTTGATCTTGGAAGTAAGCTTGAACAGCAGGAGGGGGAGCGTCAGTCTCTCGGTATTCCAGTCTTTGTGGTTCAATCATCATTTTCCTATTCCCACCGCCAAATTTCCCAAGCACTCTGAATGCTATCCTTGCAACCTCATTGTTTTGTAGCGTTCTCCATAGGGCTTGCATGAGATCTGCCCTGACAGGTTGTATATGTTCATACAAGAAATCTGGTTGTAAGTTATCCACGCAGAGTTCTAAGGTTCGTAATCCCTGAGATATTAACGTGTGGGACCCGTTGAGTGCAGATACCAATGGATCCATCAACATAGGTAAATAAGGCAATAGACTACTAAGTCTAACGGGAACAGTTAGACACAACTCGACAAAAAGATCTTTCATATGTTGTTTATGTAGACCACTCTGAAGGCGATTCAATCCTTCCAATAGATTAGGTAGTAAAGGCAAAAACTCCTGATAAAGTAAGTCGTGACTGCCGCCCCCGATCGAGCGAAACAAGGCTCGTAGCAGCAAAAAATAATTATATGGTTCCTTTGCCGTCATGGCATAATCCATTGCCTTGTTGACTATACTATGCAGGTGCGGTCGAAGCATTTGCTCGTTTTCAGTAGGAAAAAGACTAACCGAACCAAAGACTAATTTAAAAAGTCTTAGATAAAGATTCGACCTTTCTATATTGGTTCCCATTTCTTCCATTCGTTTCAACAGGTATTCTACAAGAACAGTTGCAAATATTGGCGATGTTGCTGGATTAGACAAAAATGTATTCGCTATAATTTGTAATGTAGGATTTTTGTTTATTCTTTCAACCATATGAGATATAGTTGCTGTGAAGATTTCTTGAAAGGTTTGAGGGTTCATCATTGAAAACTAAAAATAAACAGATAAACATTAGACAAGTCAACTACAATTACTAAAAATTAAAATATTATATTCTTTATATGGTACTTACCACACCACTAAAATGTTCTAATACTTCTTTTTCTTCTTTGGATCGGACATGAGGTTGCGCAGGCGGTTGGGCTGGTGCTCTCGGAGCAGCTAATGTATAAATATCTAAAGACTGCAAACCCCAACGTACGAGCCTAATAAAAACTAAAGTTTCTCGGGCACTGAATTGCTTTTGACCTGTTATTGTCGTTGTTGATGTTCCTTCACTATTTGTTGTAGTCTAAAAGAAAACAAAAAATCAGATAATTCTATTAAATTGCAATAAAATTGGTGAATTTAAATAGTTAATTCGTAAATATAATGATAAACTTACTTTACACGAGGCACATCCCCATGTGATTGTTTTGACTCCACAGACAAGTGTTTTAACAAGAGTTCTATAGTCTCCCACATTAAGGTTACTCATTTGTGACGTAGGAAAACCTATTTTTGACTTCTCCTCTGCTTTGCTTATGCTATCGAGAAAATCAGTTGTAGGTTTTTCTTCCTCAACTTTAACCTCAGCTGTAGATGTGCTTGGGGCAGGCGTAGTGGGCGTGTTCGGACTAGTATTGGCAGTACTTCCATTTGTACCATTTGGCGTAGGTGGTGTTGTTTGTTTACTAAAATAAAATATTTTTTATATGCTGATACATAAAATTTAAAATCAAAGGTACAAAATAATAATAAATTACAGTTATATAGAAAATACACATAGTATAAAAATGAACAATTTATTTTATTGTTTCTAATGTACAGTCAGAGTAAGTAAACCTTCGTCAGTTTTCAAACTCATTCCTTTATCAATTCGTAAACTCTTAGTACATTTTGAAACTAATGCATTAAATAGAAAACTGCACATAAAATTAAACTAACATAGTATGATAAACTAGGTTCAAAATAGTGTACATTGCGACGCAATATGTCATACTCAATCGGTAAAGCAGATTATCGCTCATACTGAGCACACGAAAATAGATCTTATGGTGACAAACCTTTTCTAACTCAATATGTCATACTCAATCGGTAAAGCAGATTATCGCGCATACTGAGCACACGAAAATAGACCTTAAGGTGACGAACCTTTTCTTACCCCGACTGTACATGATACACATATGATGACATACCATTTAGCCATGAGTGCTGGGAGCTGAAGCTTAGAGATAGTCTTGAACTTGAGAACAAAAACCTCTAGGATGCGCATAAGTAGGTGTCGACCCTGAGGCGCACCTGCTTCACTCTCCGACCGTTGGCGAATGCAATCGACTAGATTTAACAAAAGCTTGCAAGACATTGTCTGGATGCTGTTAGAACAAAAAAAATTCATTTAATAATATAAATTAAACTACCAAGTCATTTAGCTTCAATGTTCTATGAATCCTATGCATGATAGATGTACAGTTTATCATGTTATTACAGATTTTGCATTAAAAACATACTTACATATTTGTATTAATTTTCACAAGTAAAGGAGCAACAGGTAGCTCTAATCTTAATTAATACTAAACCAAATCAACTCACCTAGTTGGCAAGGACTCATCATGAACATTTTTAGAAAAGAGGTGAGCTGCAATAGCCAAGTCTGTCAATGGAAGATGTTGCCGAACATGATGAACCAAGTCGGCTAGAGTTGAGTATGCAAGAGGACGAAGGGACTCATGTACTGTCCAACCTCCACCAAGTAATACTTCTTCATCAAAAAGACGTTCCATATATGGAACAAATTCTGTAATGTAAATTGTTGATGAAAATAATTATATATAAGAAAACAAAAATTTGTCATATCTGTGTAGATGGTGCTAATAACTTACTCAGTCTTAAATCTGTAGCTAAAATGTGTCTCGTAGCTATTACAAGTTCCTTTCTTAGATGTGCCACTTCAGGTGGGCATAGTGTCAAAAGTCCAATGATACCTTTTACCATTAAGCTTGCATGGTTTGCTATAGTATCTTGATATATTCTTATAATGTATGCCAAAAAAGCCAGTGTTTTTATTTGAGCTCCCATAAAGTCAACAAATACTTCTTTATTAAAAGATGTTGATTGCCTAAAATACAATAAACTACACTTTTGAACTTTTACAACATGTGTTATCCATTCCATACATAATATTTAGGTTTTAGTATCAATCAGCATGTGATCATAACAACAACAGTGCAAACATAAGGCAATATAATGAAACAAGCATGATACCCGTTAAAACCTGAACATAATGGAAGAAAAAAGATAGTACTTCAACATAATTTAAATAATTTTAATAGAAAATGTTTTACAAATACTGATGTAAGAAATAAATAATTGATAGCATTCAGAGCTTTATTATACCTGTGTGTTGCAGCCGGTTGCAATGTTATAGTTTCCATAATCAGTGGTATGAAATTGCTTACTTCTTGATGAACATTTTGCTTATAAAGTTGGTACATAAGAACAACTATAATTGGTAGTTCCTGAATAACTTTCAAAGATAACACTGATCTAGGAATAAGGTTGTACTGAAAATAATTATATGTATATATTAATAAGTAACAGATTTCATTTATTGAATGTTTAACCTTTATATCATATATATTAATATGATATTTAAATTAAATGAAAAATATGAAAAAACTTACTGTCACAACACTTCCGTCTAATAATTTTTTCTCTGTATGTATTGGTGTAGTTGTGTATGTCTCTTGAAGAAGCTGCTCTATATTGACTTCAGATAGATCTTTCACTCTAATTGTAGGTTTAGGCTCAAATATTTTTGGCAAGTGATTTGGCAAATCAGAATAAATACCTTTAACCCATTGGAGAAACTTATGAATCTAAAAAAAATTATTCAGATTTTTTTAAAAAAGGATTGTAAAAATATACTTCAATACATATCCAATTGGTATTAAATTAATATAATATTTGCATATAAATATGTAATAAGTAAGGGAGGCAGTAAATTCATACTTACATCAACTTCTGTGCTATAAGCCGGTCTATATTGCTTATGAAGTTCCATAAATATCTTTAAGCAAACCAATACATTCTCTTCATTTTCTATTTCCATGAGCTTCAGCATTAGTATCAATATACTTTTGACATAGGGCCTAAGAGTTTCACTTATAGGTAATCGGTGGATCATCTCTAGTATTAATTTTCGAACTTGCTGTATATTGTATTCAGCTATAAAATGTGGTTCACCTTCTTGCAAGATCTTCAGAAATATTTTGAGAGAATGATCTAAGAATTGCGGGTACTGTGGTGAACTTAATATTACCTATTAAAATTTATCGAGTTATTAATGAATTAAAAAAAAAAACACATATTTTTAGGTGACATTATTAATAAAAATATTTTGATAAATAAATATTACCTCAAAATTTTCACTAAGTTCCTGTGCAGCTTTAAGTTTGATTTCATCCTTGGCACCGGGATCCGCTAGCATTGTCACATAGCTACGATAGGTATTCATCTGTGTATGTGGGTCGCCAGGACCACCAGTGGCCATCGAAGCCATCATTTTTATGAATGGTTTCACTCGTGTTAGGCACTACCCGGCATATTAAAATTAAAAAAAATTATAACAAATCGTATTGTGCTACTTGAATCACATATTACTTACTACCATTCAAATAAATATAAAAATCATGTCTAAAAATGTATAAAACACAAAAAGCTGCCTAAACTGATATAATTAATTTAAAACATTAGTATTTAGTTTGTTGAAATATTAGTGTAATAAAACTTAAAACGCAACATTTCAGACTTCATATTAAAAGTGCAAGGCTGCCAACTCCTAAAATAAGCACAAAAAAACAATATAAAATATAGATAAAAAATATCATTTTCTATAATCCAAATGTCCATTGAAAATTAAAGTAAAGGAGGTAATCAATATATTTACTAGAAGAATTATTTATTTAAAAGATTGTTTCTGTTATAATTTTATAAAATCCATAAATATTTGGCTCTTAATTTTAGGAATAGATCCCCCAAATTGATACCTCTGACTTACAATACTTATCGATATTTTTAATAGACTTAATAATTAGAATTATATTAATATATTAATTATAATTAGAATATAATTAATGAAATAACTACTGTATGTATTGTTCAAATGTATTAATAGGTAGTGTATGAAAAATATAGTTTCTTAAGTTAACATATAATTTGATATCTAAATAATAAGTATAAGTTGATATTCGATACAAGAAATATTTTTATTTTAACTTATAAAATCGTTGAACATTATTAAATTACGAAAGTTAAAAAAATTATATAGTTTAGATGGTTATTGTATACAATAAATTTCATTAGGTCATATTTTTTATATAAACTCAAATCTATGGTTGCATATAGAGTAAAAAGTGAGGTGAGTAACAGAAATTGAAAAAAAAAAACTTGTTTATTCCGTGTCATCCGCATCGATGTATGCTTTTAATATTTTCTTACAATAAAATGGGTTGAATATTCAAATAAAACAAACTCAGTGAATGTTAATGTTAAAACGATAAAAGAAATTATTGGTGGAGACAATTTAAAATGTGATCATGGCTGCATTTGTGATAGTATTAGTTATAACATTTTGGCTTCGATGCACAATAGTGTTCGGATATGAGTTTATATCGCAATATCCCAAAAATCAAAATGAAACATTCCACTTCAACCATCTCGTCGTCGATAAAGTGAGCGGACAAGTATATGCAGGTTCTTTGAATACACTACATCAGCTTAGTCCCGACTTGAAACCGCTTCATGTTGTACGGACTGGACCCAAGCTTGATAATCCTATGTGCCATGCTAGTGGTTGTCCGACGGCGGATATTCAAACCACATGGACTGATAACGTGAATAAAATATTAGTTATTGATCAAGAATCCAGAATTGTGATAGCTTGTGGATCAGTGGCTCAGGGATCGTGTTTCAAATATAAGCTGGGTGACCTTACAGCTGAACCTGAGTTTGTCCCTGAGAGTGTTGCTGCCAACGATGCGGAAGCCTCCACATATGCTTTTATCGGTCCAGAGAGATACAATTCCTGGGACCGCTCCAATGTACTTTATGTAGGAACAACATTTACAAATAATGGGGAATATAGGCACGACGTTCCTGCTATATCCAGTCGCGATCTAATGACATTGCAACTGGCTCAATTTACATTTTCTAAGCAAAGTTTAATACAAATAGATGTCAAATACAGGGACAATTTTCTTGTGCAATATGTGTATGGATTCAATGCTAGTGACTATGCCTACTTTCTTATTATACAGAAACATTCACACCTCGCTGGCAACGAGGAACTTGGATATGTGTCACGTTTAGCTCGTACTTGTGTAAATGATGACAATTATAATAGCTATACAGAAGTAACATTAGAATGTAATGTTCGTGAAGAAACAACTGTTGGTAAGAGTGAAATTGTCAATTATAACTTAATTCAAGATGCTAAAATTGCTAAGGCAGGTGTTAATTTAGCTAATCAGTTAGGAATTGAGACCGGAGATACCATTCTTGTAGCATCATTCAGTCCATCAAAAGGAATATCAAATGAACCTACACCTAAGTCAGCTGTTTGTGTATTCTCATTACAAGAGATAGAAATTAAGTTTAATGAAAATGTTCACATGTGTTTTAATGGTAGTACTAAGGCACGTAACATGGGTTACATATCGGGTATGATATCAGATGGTAAATGTCCAAGTGTTGGTTCCACTGGTAATATCCTTAATTTTTGTGAAGTAGGTCTAAAAATAAGTGGTCTTTATCCTATTAAAGCTATGTCAGTGATACATTGGAATGACACATTAATAACTTCAGTAACAATGTCTGTAACAGGTTTACATACTGTTGCCTTTTTAGGAACTAGTGAAGGTACTATTAAAAAAGTGCTCATTGATGCTGAAAAGGCATTGGAATATTCTAATGAATTGCTTCTCCCTGGTCAAAAAATCATGCCTGATACTACTCTATCCCCTTATGGTAAAACTGTATATATATTGGCAAATAATTCAATTGTTCAAATTCCTACTGAAAAGTGTGCGGAGCATGGCAATTGTTCTTCTTGTTTAGAATCAAATGATCCTCATTGTGGTTGGTGCTCTTTAGAAAAACGATGTACAGTGCAGAATATGTGTCAAAAAGGTACTCAAAGTGCACCTAGGTGGCTGTCACAGTATACTGGCCAACAATGTATAGATTTTGAACAAATTTTACCTGATCGAATATCAATGTCAGAAATCACAACTGTCCAACTGATAATTAGAACTTTGCCAGAACTTCCATTTGGAGCAAAATATAAATGTGTTTTTGGTAATGCTCCTCCAATAGATGCAGCAGTAACATCCAATGGGCTTGCATGCCCAACACCTGATATTAAACACAGACCAAAAATAGCACAAAACCAAGACCATGTATATGTGCCTCTTTCTGTGCACTCATCAGAAACTAACAAAGACTTTGTTTCCCGTAATTTTGCTTTCTATGATTGTTCAAAACACACAACATGTCACACATGTATTATGAGTGAGTGGGCTTGCAATTGGTGTATTTATGATAATAAATGTACACATGATGCACCGGTATGCCAAAGAACCATTATAAGTGGGGAGAAAAATCCCATCAAACTTCTAAATCATGGTATCGGTCACTGTCCTAGAATAAGGCAATATAAAAAACCAATTTTATTACCAAACAATGTACCAAAAGAATTGGAACTTGAAGTGGAAAATTTGCCTCATTTGCAACCTGGACACACAGGATTTCAGTGTATTGTTACTATTGAATTGGCTAATATGATACTGCCAGCTAGAGTAGAATCTAATCATTTTATTGTATGTGACAAAACAATGTATTCTTATGAGGAAGATGTAGGGGAGTATAATATAAGTGTAAAAGTTTTTTGGAATCATAAACATTATATAGATACAATAACAATTACTTTATATAAGTGTGAAATTCTTGGATCTCATAGAGACCACGCCGACTGTTCTCTTTGTATTACACGCAATTCTGTCTATCAGTGTACATGGTGTGGCAATTCGTGTTCTTACAGTGAATCATGTTTAGACAATCCTGTAACAGAATGTCCTAAGCCTCGGATTGATATGATAAAACCATTAAGTGGTCCTATAGAAGGTGGAACATTGGTAACTATCGAAGGTAGTAATTTAGGTCTCAGAGTTGAAGAAGTAACTGGTAAAGTTCGAATTGGTGATGTACTATGTGACATTGTAGACTTTGAAGTGTCTGTTAGTATAACATGTAAGACAGGTCCATCTAATGTATCAGTTGTAGCTCCTGTAATTGTAGAAAATGATGCAGGCTATACAGAATCCTCTGTCCTGTTTAGTTATAAAAATATAAAGTTACAAGGTATTTATCCTTCTCTTGGGCCTGTATCGGGAGGAACACAATTAGCTATTGGGGGTCAACATCTTAACATTGGATCAACAATTTCAGCATATTTAGATGAATTGTTATGTTCTGTAAATAAAACACAAACATCAAATAGCAGGCTAATATGCATCACCCCCAAAGCTAATATGCCGCGCATTGTTCACACATTAACAGTTTCAATAGACAACGCAAATCGAACATTGTATGGAGATTTATTTAATTATACAGCAGATCCTACAATTATGGAAATAAAACCATTAAAAAGTTTTGTTTCGGGAGGAAGAATGATAACAGTTCATGGTACTAATTTGCATACTATACAGAAACCTCTCATGAAACTCTATTATGTAAATGAAGTTGTTCCTGTTAATGCTACAGCTTGCACAGTACTTAATTCTAATCAAATGGAATGTCCAAGTCCAGCCGTAAATAAAAAATATTATGATATAATACAAGCAACTAAATCACAAACTAGTACTCCACAAATTGCTATGAAGGTAGGGTTTGTAATGGATAATGTGGAAACAATGCACGATTTGGAAAAATACTTCAATCCACCAAGAACTCATATGGTTTTTGTCGAAGATCCCCATGTTTATCAATTTCCAAATCAAATTAAATTGTATAAAGGCGACCCTTTAGTTATTGAAGGTGAAAATCTCATTAGAGCAAGTGACGAGACAGATGTAATTGTGACTATTGGAACTCAACTGTGCAATGTTACAAGTCTTACTATGCAACAGTTATTATGCACCCCACCAGAAGTTCAACCTACAAATACCGACGAAAATGGTTTCCAGATAACTGATATCAATCTACCTTTAGTAGTTGTTAAGATTGGTAGAAACTTGCGATTTCCTATTGGTTACTTGCATTATGAGCTTTTAAGAAATTATAATTTTCCACCAGAAGCGATAGCAGGAATCGCTGCAGGTACATTTTTTTTAGTACTTATATTCATGATTGTTTTGGTTATGTATAGAAGACGAAGTACAAAAGCAGAAAGAGAATACAAAAGGATACAAATACAAATGGACACGTTAGAGAGCAACGTCCGTTTAGAATGTAAATTAGCTTTTGCAGAGCTTCAAACTGATATGTCAGATTTGGCAGCAGATCTGGAACATTCTGGAATACCTACATTGGATCATGTAAATTACGTCATGAAGGTATTTTTTCCTGGCGTATCTGACCATCCTATTTTAAATGTTCAACGTCAATTTATAAATACGCCACGAACAAATTATGATGCAGCCATGATTCAGTTTGAACAGCTTTTAAATAATAAATGTTTCCTTCTGTCATTTATAGACACATTGGAGTCCCAAAAATCATTTAATATTAGGGATAAAGTAAATGTAGCATCACTATTGATGGTTATTCTAATGGGAAAAATGGAATATGCTACTGATATATTGAAGTCTCTGCTGTTGCGTCTTATTGATAAATCGGTTTGTACAAAACATCCGCAACTAATGTTGAGAAGAACGGAGAGCGTGGTTGAAAAAATGCTCACAAATTGGATGGCTCTTTGCATGTATTATTATTTAAAAGATTATGCCGGTTCATCGCTGTTCCTGTTATTCAAAGCAATAAAACATCAAATTGAAAAAGGCGTAGTTGATGCTATAACTCATGAAGCTAGATATTCTTTATCAGAAGAAAAACTCTTAAAAGAACAAATAGATTATCAAATCGTTACTTTACACATAGTACAAGATGATTTTGATGATAAAGTACAATGTAAAGTCTTAGATTGTGATAGTATATCACAAGTAAAATCTAAAATATTGGATGCTTTATTTAAAAATACCCCTTTCAGTATGCGACCTTCCGTCCATGAAGTTGATTTAGAATGGAGACATGGCCGTGGTGGTCATGTTACTCTTCAAGACGAAGATCTTACAACGAAAACTCTAAATGGTTGGAGAAAATTAAACACCTTAGCTCACTATGGAGTTAAAGAATCTGCTGTTATGTCTTTAATATCACGGCAAAATGACAGTTTTAATACTCCATATAAGATTCCTTGCAAAAATTGCACAGGAATTTATTGTTCAAATACCCATATTAGAGTATATAAAAGTGATATAAGCGACCAAAATGTGCACTACTATCATTTAGTCAAACCTATTGAGTACCAACACATTGTGAACAAATCTTCAGAACACAGTCACAAAGCTATTCCGGAAATATTTCTCACGAGACTTCTCTCTACTAAAGGAACGGTTCATAAGTTTGTCGATGACTTTTTCGGCACGATTTTGACAGTAAATGAAGTTTTACCACCTGCTGTTAAATGGCTGTTTGATCTTTTTGACGACGCTGCCAGGGTTCACGGTATTATTAACCCTGAAGTCGTCCATGCATGGAAATCTAACAGTTTACCGTTAAGATTTTGGGTCAATCTTATAAAAAATCCAGATTTCATTTTTGATATTAATAAAACTTCGACAGTAGATTCCTCTTTATCTGTGATTGCTCAAACATTTATGGATGCTTGTTCTTTATCAGAACATAGGCTGTGTAAAGATTCACCATCCAATAAATTACTTTTTGCTAAAGACCTGCCAACCTATAGGGACATGGTTATACAATTTTATCAAGCCGTCTCTCAATTACCTCAAGTATCCGACCAAGAGCTAAGTACCTCTATGCAGCAGCTTTCAGTTGAACAACTCAATGAGTTTGATACTTTATCAGCTTTGAAAGAGTTGTACATTTACGTCAGTAAATATAGAGAACAAATTATTTTAGGGCTAGAAAACAAAATGCACTTAGCTCATAAATTAGATAATGTAGCGTGCACTTTGGAAGGGGATCCTGCAGCAGTATGCTGACTATATGATAATATAAGTTTCGATTTAATAACATTCACATAATTTATTTATAAAACAGAAATTTTGTACAAAGAGCTTTAATTTATTTTGAAAAATACTCATATATAACTCATTTGTAAAAAAGACTGTAAAATATCAGTTTTGAAACAATATTGTTTTAAAAATGAATATTAAGGACATTATTAGCACCATGACAATTCTAAATAATATTTTTAACAATATATGGTTTCATACTTACCGAGATTGCATTTATTATCAAAAAGACAAATTTTATACAAATATTTTCCTCCCAGTGGCCATATTTTATTACCTATATGCCATTTTTAATTTAGTAGATAAAATTAAAAGTATTATGACTAAAAATATATTAAGTCTTATGATTTCCTAAAATATTAGATCTGACACAGATATTAAGTTAATTGTAAATTTATTCATGTATGCTGCTAAAATACTTAATATTGATGTTTATTAATGTAAGATGTATGTGTAAAGAGATTAATGTAAGGAAAATGTTGTGATATTTGTATTTGGAATAATTATAACTCTTGATCTTTTTCATTCACTCTTCATTAGCTTGTTTTGTCGCACAGAAAAAAAAGTGATTCTAATTTAAAGTCCATGCTTTTATTATGTTATTTATATCATGTATATTAAGATAAATTAAAAATCAATTGTGTATATTAAAAACTAATGATGTGAAGTGATATTCTATTATTTTCGTTATAATTGTGATTCCATTAAAATACCTAATAAAGAAATCCTAAACAATATACAAATACAATATTTAAATAAAATAGTATGTACAATTGATTTTATAAACTCTAAAATTTCAATTTTTTAATATGATTTAATTATTATTCTTTATATAATTGATCTCTATTTATTGCTCAACACAAAATGTTTATCACTTGTTTGTTTCAAATCATCAAAGTAATTTAATTGGATATCATATTTTTAAGAATGTCATTATAATATTCCATTTACAAAGTAATTTAAGATTAGTTTTAACTTGTTAGTGTTTAAGGCATCGTAAATTCACCCGTCTCTTAAAAATTTTATATAATTGACTTAGAAATATACTTATTTATCAAATTTTTTGTAATGATTAATTTAATTACAAATGGGAAAAATTTAAAACACGTGTTTTATTTACATCACATTTATTAGGCCTGTACTAAATAAAATTTAACATCAAGATTTAATTGATCAAACATGTCAAATAATTAATTCACAGATATCATGGCCAATACTTAACTTTGAATGTAGCATTAACAATTTTTAAAAAGAACTGGCAACAAGATCTATAAAAATATCTTAATACCAAAGTAATTAAGGCTCACATAACACCAGTACTATTATTTAGGCACTATAAAATAACGTATACGACACGTATTTTCTATACTTTTTCTACCATTTAGGTAATAGATAAGCCGCCTGCGGCATATCGTCAGACGGTGTCTTAGGACCTTTAAGCTAGGGAATTTCGGGGAAACATCACGTCATGTCAAACTAATAGCTAACACTAAACTTTTTATAAATCGTTAGGTATTGAAACATTGGTTATAAATCTGACATATTAAAAAAAAAAATGACTGCAGTAAAGCAGTAGTATATACCATACCATATACATGCACTATTTTTTCGCACACAAATTATTTGAGATTAACAATTAGAACTAGTTATTTGGAATTTGAAAATACTCTTAGTGAGAGTTAACAGTTCAAATCACACATCAACATGAGATTCCACATTGAGGAATTTCATATTTGCTTAGTAATTATTTGAATTTAAAATTGTACCTTTCATACAGAAGATGCCACCAAATAATATCAATTAATTAAATCTATCTTAATTTAAATACAAAGTATAAAACGAAACATTGATTGTTTGTGCAAGGAAAAATAAGAATATAAAATAATATAAGGTGATATTGGCCTATGAAGTACTTGTCTTTTATTGTCTTTTATTTTAGACCACTATAAACTTTTTCGCTATTTTATTTTTTTACTTAAATACTGTGCATAAGGTATAAACCCTTGAAATAGCTATAATTTGAACACAATAACTAAATTGTTAGTGAAAGTTTGTCAAAAACGGTAAAATAAATATAGAAAATTCAAGAAAAACAATTTAAAGCCGTTTTATACATAGTAGAGAAAAAGCTAATTTTGGTGAAACACTTAGCTTAAATTTTGTGCTTATCTTTGAATTTGTACTATGTAACATAAACATGGTAACATAATAAATTAATAACAAAATTGGAGAATTATGCGGATATAATAGATTTATATATATATATAAAGTTCTATATGTTAAGCACCTCAAAAACTAATCTAAAAACATTATTTTTTTTTCCAATAAAATGTTTATAAAAATTGCACTCATGCTAAGTTCACTTTTTAAAGGGTTTACAAATTTTTATACTTCCGACAATTTTCATCTAAATATTTCTCTAAAATATTGCACCAATTCTCAAAACTACAAATGATCAATGGTTGCCCTTTCATGATCAAATCAAATTATAACAAGGCTTTAGTCTTAATCACTACTTTTAATTGATATTTTTTTTTAAATAATTTACATAATTTCGAATGTGATAGAGGCACTTAATTCCATCATATTATAAATGTCGTTTGGTAATATCACAAATGGTATGACTTTATGTCCAATAAAGGCGATAACAAAATACGTCGTATAACTTTACAAAAAAAAATTTAAATACCTATTTGAATGTACGATTTTATATTGTTTGGAGATAATCATTTATATAACGAACAAGTAATATGCCAAATTGTTACGAACAATTCGCCTAACGTGTTTTCTGTCTTTAGATGAAGCAGGACATATAATTTAACAACTATAAATCTACATCCCAAATCTTATAACACTAAAAACATATTGTATGAACTTAGAAATCACAAACACATAAGTTAAATTTATATTTAGGGTTTTACCCGAATTGAACACGTCGTTATGTTATTAATATACAAATATATTAATAAATAATACATTAAAGTAAATGCAAATAATATAAATCGGCTTCACTAAAAATATAAAACCTCAGGTGGTTCATCTTAAAACTCATAAGTACGCGTTACGTATAAGTAATACACAACACTGGAACGTAAATAACATCACCATTGTTCAATGGAAAATAGATTTTCATTCGAAATAATCAGAAAGCGCTATCATTATAAAACATCACATGGAATTAATATTACACCAAAATATTAAAAACAATTACAATAAATACTGTAGCGATATAAATTAAAATGGTTCTTTTCAATCGTTAACAATGCAATCAGTAATCAAACACGAGTTTCTGTTTAAAACACAAACAAAAGTGAACTTCAAACATACACATGTGGAATAATATAGGAATATTTGAATCTCCTCAATAGGAACACAAACCTATCGACACGAACTCCCCTCGTCGTCACTAACCCATCAACATCTACCTACAGACAATTTCCTACTAGAGATCGAGCCTACGCGTCCAGGGCGGGCTTGTCGAGCGGGTCGCGGTATATGATGGTGGCGGACTTGATGAGGTCGGGCTCGTCGCAGCGCGCGCCGGGCTCGCACAGCGCGTCGCGCGGCTCGCACTTGTGGTGCGCCATGAGCAGCCCGCCCACCAGCGCCGCCAGCGCGCGGTCCAGCCACGTCACGGGGTTGGCGTACACCAGCCCGCCCTCGTAGAAGCCGAGGTGGCCGCCGTGAGACAGCTCTAGGTACATCGCCTTGTCGTGGGAGCCTGCAATCATGAATACGGATCGTAAGTTATATACCGTGAACGTCAAAGACCACCTGGTAAGGAGAAGTTTCGGCTTATTTCACCACGCCGCCCCACCGTTCCGTCACGGTTGGTGGAAAAACATATACAATATTCGTCCAGGTTCGAAAGAGCTATTTTGACGAGCAAACGTGTTATGTAGAATATCTTCTGATGTTTGAGCAATCTAGGCACATTTTTATTCCCCGACGATCACAAGATTGAATTAATAGTTTTCGCATCAACCGAGTGATGATAGAAATCAAAATAATACATTTTAACCATTCTTTAAATAGCCCATACCATATCACGTTGCGCTTGTCATGGGATTAAATGAATATTGTAATATCTACTTAGTATTAAACAGTCAGTTCCTGACATTTGTACGCTTAGATCTTTTAAACTACGCAACGGATTTTAATGCAGTCTTCATCGATGAACAGAATTATTTAAGAAGAAGATGATGTTGAAAATTCTCTATTCGGAAAAAAGCAAGAAATTTTCATTTGTATGTCAATTGCCTGTGTGACGATTAAACCTTTTTTATATGAGAGACAGTATATGGGTACAGTTACTTTTCGCATTGATAACAATAAACGGATAAGCTCGCATAAATTATTTTGTTTTTATAAAATAATCAGTATATTTAAATAGTTAAGGTCATGCCGCCAAATTGATCCGTATCACCGACGTTTCAGACACGTGGGAAACGTGCGATTGCTTTTTATTATATTGATTGCGGTGGACTGCGCCACTTCAATATATATAATTCAAGAAAGAAAAGTTGTTGGAGAACTATTGTAAAATTGAATTCAATGTTAATTTGAATGTCCATTATGAGTAAAACACGAAAGAGTCCACGAAAATTACTCAAAATGTAAAGCAATTTTTAGTGTTTGTATGTTAATTTTATTGACAAATCAAAACACATCCCCCCCTCTTCTACTCCATTGACATAATACAACATCACATGAGTCAGAATTTCTTCTCATACATTTCGATTTCCTCGTCATTATCCTTGGCCTTTAATGATCTATTTAATTGTTAATCATCTGGATTTAATGCACCTTTGCTTAAGGTCGCCACGTTGACCATTTAGTGGCCCTTGCACATAGCAGTTGCGATTACTGAACATTGATACAGATACATTATTCTTAAGGCTTTCTCTAAACAGTACACGTTTTTTTACAAACACGGTATGAAATTTTAACCTTGCAATTTACTATTGAACGCTTTCAAACCGTGATGCTACTGGCTTTAGTATCGAGTCTGAGTCATTATCGGTTACTGTGATCGCGTAATAGTTTCCGCGACTTGTATGAACAGGCTTTACAATCAAATATGTTTTTTACATCTATATACATAATAGTTATCATGATTAATTTTTATTTTTAGAATTTGTATGGAATTATTTCAAGATATAATATATAATGTAAATACATACACCAATCAGATAAAGAGAGACAACTCGTTAGAATATATGATATTTATTTAAAATAGTTAGTTATGGAAATGCAAATAAAGTAATGCTTTATGACATTACAGTGGTTATATTCATTGCTTATAATATATGCGATAATTTTACTTTTTTTTTTCTCTGTGTATACAAAGAGAACATTTTAGAGAGAGTTGGGATTTTTTTATTTAACTATTTATAATTACTTAAGTCAGTATTTATAATAATAGTTTATTTTATATTATATAGATTTATTTATGGATGACACTGTTTTTGTATAAGGCGGTCACTGAAAACTTTGGAGGTTATTGTATGCTACCCCGAGCATCACCATATGCTAAGTGACCTTCCTTTTGTGTCGATACACTGCTGACATCATATTCATTATATATAATGTATTCCTTTATAAAAATATAATATTTTTTCTGTAGCAATGTAAAGTTATTTAAATTTCAACTTAAATGAAGTACCTCTAAGTGTACAATATTCAGTAATTATATTAACATTACATTTACCTGAAATAGTGTTACATGAAATTATTTGCTCGCTCTTTCGCACTTAATACCAGCACAATGTAATGTTTAATTTATATGTCAAGTTTAAACAGCGGCAAGGATGAATTCGGCATCGCATATATATTTAAAAAAAATCGGTACTCATTCGAATAATAAGTGCTTTTATCACTCGTATTTTGAATATTATTAAAATTACATTTAAAAAAAAACTTTTTATATACTTACTGACAAATTCTCTGATGTGAGGCAGTAGCGGTTCGGGTACAATCGGATCATCTCGGGCGTTTATAAATATCATTGGTGTCTTTATATTTTGTAGGTAGAAGGCAGACGAACTCCATTTGTACAGCTCCGTTACCGAATTGAAGCCGTGCACTTTCCTATAATACCGGAGTGAACAAAATTTATTAATAATCATAAGTTAATACAAACGAACCCGCTGTTTTCGAAATAATGCGAAAGAAACAGAATCATCTAAAATGGACGATGTCAAGGTCTTATTTATAACATTTATGTACATATTTAACTACAGTTACCGAAAAACACTCAAACGAGCGCAAAACTATTTAAATAATTACATTAAATTAACATCGAAATAAATCCAAGTAGGTATAAATATAAATTTGAATATTTACACTGGTCTGTAACTTAAAATAATTTAGCATACTCTGGTAGAAGTTTGAAAATCAATGAGAAAGTGTAATACTTCTTTGTTGAATAAAGATACCTGAATTAAAAAAAAATGCTTTTCTTTATAATCTAGATCTAATACGTGAGAAAGATATAGCAAATAACAATCTATGACTCCTGATAAATTATTTATATCGTATAAGAGGATCAACGTCTATATAAACTACCGAATCGTTTTATACAGTAATGCATACCTCGAATAAGCCTCATCCAAGTCAGGCAAAGTTCCAGCTGACACGATCGTGTTTTCGTCTAGCGTATATCGGCTCTTCATTTCTGGACTGAGAAGCATACGCTTATGTCTCGTAATGATGTTTCGGTAGTTATCCGTCATTATGTAAAGGTAGAATCGACGGAAGTTTTGCCATTGAAGAAGATATACCATCGTACTGAAAGCAATTTTACTTTAAATATGATAATGTTCTATTATTTTATACAAAATGTTTGAAATATATCAACGAATACAATATAAAAATAAAATAACCGGTATGGCCCTCTGGTTAGAAGAACGCTTAGTATTATTGTGTTCCGGTGAAGGGTGAGTAAGTCAATATAACTATAAGCACAAGGGACATAACATCTCAGCTCCTAAGGTTGGTGGCGCATTGGCGACGTAGGGAATGTTTAATATTTCTTACAGCAAGCTGGGGAGGTGGCAAATATAGTGAGGAAAACTGCATGTGTCAGATGGAAATATGTCACATGGTTATCTAGGATTGAAGCAGCGTGGTGTAATAACCTTCAAACCTTTTCCTCAAATGGAAAATTGTACTTAGCCCAGCAGTGGGATAAATTTACACAATTTTCTTATGTAACGTTACAGAGTTATGTATAAAATGAAGACCTTTTAGTATTAAGAGCAACCCTGACATGATTAAGTTGACGCTGTGATAAACAATCAAACTATACTACACAATTTTCCATTTTATTATTATGTGTGTGACGTACCCTCGTAAAACTAATACAATAATAAATTTATCTTTCATGTTGATGTATTTTGGCTCAAGACACATCTTTAGGCATATGATTTGACATCCTTTTAGCCTTAGATAATTATCCCCGAACAATGACCTTTCGATCCAATTATAGTTGGATTTTTACTTTAAATATGTGAAACTTAATAACATAAGCAGATGTGAAAGCAGATAACATTACTCGACTAGTAATAATTTCAAGGTGAACAAAATTAAAATGCTTATAATTTCATAATATTTTTGATATATCAAGCACATGTGTATCGTAGGATAACATTGTTTTTTTTAGAAATTTGAATTTGTAAGTAACATCGGGTCATCAATGCTTCATATTATATCAAAGAAATAAGGGCGCAACATTATAAGAAATTTAAGTTACATTGATTATCGTGGGAATACAACGCACGGGTGCCACCTCAGAATGACGCGATCATCGTCTGACTCATGACCGTTTCAAATTGTACACTTCGGTAGATACAATGTTCAAAAGATAAATATCTTATCTTTATATCAACTAGCGCGAAATATCTGAGTTTATTTATCTACAAATTGGTGCCGATTGGCGTATTTCATAAACGTAACATAGTTTTCTACAGCCTTCTGCCAAAGTTATTATTTTATAATGTATTATTTTTTAACTTATTTTTAAATTTTGGTGACCTTTTTAGTATTCTTAATAATTAAATAATTAATTATTATTCATTAACTTAACGTTTAATTTATTTTTGCTATAATTAAATTTGTAATATATGATTAATTTAAATTTACTATATATACAAAAGTTTTACAAAATCTTGTAATTAATTGAATTAAATTGCCATTTATTAATGGAAGAGAGATAGAGAATTAGTCTTAAAGATTATATATTTTTTAAATTATTTTGGAAGGTAAACAAGTCCAAGTATAAATAGGATAACCTACTGGTACGTGATCACTATAACCCGTGAGAATGGTACTGTATGAGATAATATCATTCCACACAGGTATATTGGAATGCAGGCAGCCTATTGGAATAGTCCAAGTCTAAGGAGGATTTATCTTCACTCCTCTTGTGTGGAATAGGCTACGATGGTTCGTGATGTATTATATAACCATGCTTGTAATTGAACTGGCTACTGAACCACATAAAAACCGGAATACAGCTCTACAATTCAGCGATATATAGAATAATAGGCTGGTAAAAACCACCCGTGTATGCATAAAAAAATAACAATACTAAAATGCTAAGAAAAACAAAAAATATATTTCCCCTCTGAGCATTTTAGTGTGAATATGTTTTAAAACTCTAAAAAAATACATATATTTTTACAACAATGAACTTAACATGTATTGTGTACATTGCAAATACGCCACAAACCTTGGGTACTAAGATGTTGATGTTGTGTCTGTAGTTACTCTGGTTCACACACTTTTCCAACCGCACCAATGCACAACAATGGTTGAAATGTGTACAGTGAAAAGATAACATGACATTATTCTATCCCCCAATCGTTTCCCCCCAGGTAGAATAACAATGCTATATACCACCGTAAATAAATCTGTTTAAATGAAAACATTTCAGCAAACCTTTATTTACAAATATTTTAGTATTACGTGTTTCGCCGCAAGATTAACTTCCTAGTAACAGAATGTCGAACTACTAGAAACGTCGATTTGGCATAGTTTTAAGTTTTATTAACCATTCAACCGCCACGATTGGATTAGAGTGGCATGTCTCCAGCGGCAGCAACGTTTAAGAACATATAGTTTTTAATAATGTTGTAAAACACAATTATCGATGTTATGATGAAATAAACAACATATGTATAATTTTAAGATCATCAATATACATCAATTTAATCAGTATATAATGCTCTAGAGATCCACAAAAGCTTGTACACCCTTCCTATCCTTGTGAATATATAATAGATCGATGTATTAAATATGTATCTTATACATATATAAGATGGATAGAAACTGTATTTAACACTCAATTACATTAATAACAAGTTTTACTGAGGGCGTAGTGCGATTTGTGAGGCTTTTACGGTTGGAGCATAGCAACGGTTGCTATCAAATATTTGTTGCGATTGATAAAGGTTGCAGTCGATAAATCAGTATTATGGAGTATTATGCTACTGCATAGGTCCATAACACTGATTTATATATTTTTGATTTAATTTGATATAAATACGCTTACATAGTAGGGTCGTGTAAAAATATTTATACATGTTATTGAATTGAATTAAATAATAATGAACAGTTACAATATAAAATTAATGATAATAAGTAGTTCGTCATCGTTTAAAATTATAGACAGGTTAAATAACAACATTAGTCACCCAACTAATAATAAGTATATAAGGAACTGAAACTGCCAATTTTTCAAAATATGACGTTGCTTGACCTTCTGCCGCACATAAAATCGCGATGACGGCGTTCTCGGGTAGACTGCACTGGTGAAGTACCGCGATAAGTCGGTTTTATATTATTGTTGGTTTATTTCTACACCGCTAATTTAATATCACTCAAAATTGTATATATTACTAATTAAATGATGAATGAGATGATTCACTTAAGATTTTAATGAATATAGCGTTGGGAGGTTCAAAATCTGATTCACTATTAATTTATTAACGTGGGTTTCTCACTTTATGTTTAATTTATATTTTATCAATGTCGCACTCAAACAAATATACTACATTTGGCATCGAATTAATATTCGAAGAATAATTCATTTCATTTATAGCATTGATTTTGATATTCATTATGGATTTGCGAAAAAATTGTGTTTTGACCGACGAAACTATCGGAAGTAGTTATCGGAACGTTGCTAGTAAAATTAAAACGAATATGAATAGTTAAGTAAATAGTGATGGATTATAATTAAAGAAATATTTATCAATAACATTTAAACCCGTAATATTACATTATTAGCGTTAAAAGGGTTAATAAATCTTGTAAAACGAATATCTACTTAAACAAAAACATATAATTTGATTTCGATTGTGTGTTTCTTAGCGTTTTTTTTCAAGGCACGCAATTATGGCAACTCCGATCCGATTAATATATAACTTCCACTTTATAATCATTTATACCTACTTTCAGTATAGCTATATATTATTTAGTTTGTATAAACGCATAACGCTCGACTCAATCTTGATATTATTGTTTTGTCTGACCTCAGTTATAGAGAAGGGATTAAGCAAAATCTTAATTTCAAGGGGTCGTTCGCACTTCACCTTCATACAAACGATTATACATGAATATAAAAACAGAATGACTCAGATAGTTATTTTGGAATAGTCCAAGTAATAAATTCGCAAATGGTAATTAGCATGTGTGACGAATGAAGTGATGTAGTCACGGCACACTATTCGTATGTAGTGTCAATGGATGAATACTTCATGATGAGGAGATTAAAAACGAATCTTGTTTATTACTTTAAGTATAATCAATTCGTTCAATGCGTCGCTCAAATTTTCAAATGGTAGAGTATTGTTGTCGAATGTCGACACTTACTTTAAGGTTTCTTACATAGTAATATCGACTTACAATAGAAGGAACGTACGTAGTTTCCAAAAAATATTTAATTAAAAATAAATAAAGCGAAGAAGTAAAAACTCTTTAATTAATTTAAATGCTATTAAGTAGTATCCAATAAAAGTCCAATATTTTTATTGAAATAGAGGCAATCGGCGCCAATCAATTTTTAAAACTAAATTATTACTTTTTCACAAAGTTTTCAAACCGTTTTTAGTCAATTACGTCAAAATAGGAATTAAATATATACATCTATATTAGTGGTAGGGCTTTGTGCAAGCCCGTCTGGGTAGGTACCACCCACTCATCAGATTTTCTACCGGCAAACAACAGTACTCATTATTGTTGTGTTTAAGACCCAGATATATTCTTATAATACCGATGTCTACAGGTGGCAATGATAACTTACTTCAAGCAAACATCAATTCCATATTAACCCTTTCAGATAGATGATTGTAATAACGTCTATGATAGGCGTTCACTGTCCTAAGAAGTATTAACAATAATCTCATTAGAAAAGCCTATTCTGTATTTCAATATATATATCTATATATCAGTCAAAAAGTCATGCATTGAACGTTTCCTGAATATCGTGTATAAACTGAATAGCTTTATATTTAATTGTAATTTTCGCAGAAGAGTCCACATTCCGAACTAGTGCTAATCTTGGCTATTCAAAAGTGCACGTAAAAGTCAATTTGATTTTTGTATTTTTTTTTTGCCATTGATTGATCCATTTTCTCTGTTATTACAAGATAAAACAAAATTACTATTATTATATAAAACATTTAAAGAGTCTTATCTAGTAAAAAAAATCATTGTTTTGTTTTTCGCGATGAGGTATTATGCATCCCGCTTCTCAGTAAATTACATAATGAGTCGGTAATATGTACGTACATACTATACTTACCATAAGTATATATTAGGAATTCAAAAATATTACACGAATCATACAATGTTGTAAGTACGATACGAACTCTAAATACGATATTCTCCAAATAAACATTCCATTACTCACTCGATGGCATTGTATCCCTGGCATATCGATATACCGCCTATTATATTCTTGGCTCTCTTCCTCTCCTCGCCGAGATACTTCGTTATCAAATTACCGCCGAGACTGAATCCAACTAATATCAGTTTCGTATTAGGATATCTCTCCAATAAATTCTCTATCATATAGTTGAAGTCATCGGTGTGACCTGCAAAAAAATACTAAAGATAAACGTTTCGTGTGTACATACGTTGTTCGCAATCAAGAGCGTTAGCCTTGACGCTTAAAGATAACTTTCATCATGTCAAACTTGCGTGACAGGTTACCCAGCTGCCTAATTCCAAATTTGGAACTTAAACTTTTTTTTATATTACAATTAATCAAATTCATATCACAATAATAAACATTACATTTTCTAACTAAACAGAACACCTTGATTATTACTTGACTAACCATTGATCTATGGACTTCACTAAACGGATGAGGATCAATCATGAATTATAATGAGAATAAGTGATGACATCAGACCAAATATCTAAAATAATTTCTTGAAAATTTAACATTACCTTGTTTGTTTCATTTTATATTTAATTGAGTTTATTTTATTTATTATATAGCTTTGTTCTATATATGAGGTCAAAATGCCCATAGCACAGTGTTTTTTCTACAATAATTATATTAATCTCCAATTAATTATAATTACGTACGTAACTTATAAATTATTTTTAAGCTAACCATAGTTTCAATTGCAAAGATTTTTAAATTATAATAATATTATAAAGAGGTTAATACTGTTTGTTTGTTAATTTCGCGTTTCACAAAAGAACTTTCCGATTCATGTATATAGAACTTTCATATTATGTACTTTAATTTAAACTTAAAGATTGGACATAGGTTATATGTGAAGAAGTTGATTATTTTTTGGCAGAATAGATAATTAAGAACTGTACATAAGAGACTTGTACGTCTCCACAATTTCTATAGAAATATGAAAATGCGTTTAGCTATCTGTTATAGATAACAAAGAGTAACTTTCTAATCCTTATTTTACTCGTACAGTTCAGGTACTAATTGTATTATACAGTTTCGTTCACAAATTAAAAATAAACCCACCTAACAATTTACATGAAAAATAAATTACATTTTCAAAGTATTTGAACTGTTTATTAGTACGATAACGTGTCATATATAATTCGTTATCAAATTAGACTAATTAGGTGTACAAAGATTTAATTTCATTAAACTAAACTTAAAAATATACAGTTAACATGCACTCCACGGAATTAGGTTTTTTTGTTTGTTCAAAAATAATTAAAAATATTACTAATCTCTACATGGAATCAAAGCTCTACAAAAAGTGATTCAAAAATTAAAATATCCATTGTCTTACAAGAATATATAACAGTATAACAATAAAATGTTTTTAGTGAATATTTTTAAAACCCATTCCCAAGGATATTCATTGGAAGTCCAGTGAAAATTAATTCAAGCTTTATCATTTTAGTAGGTGTAGGTTCGTGTTCATATTTCGTTGACCTCGTAAACCAAACCTGATCTGACGATATCGTGGGTTCATGATATTACAAATACACCTAAAAGGGCTTATGTTTTTTGTGTTGTCGACAACATAGTCTGGGTTAACAGATAAATTCATATCAACAGGCACTTTATCCTTCCAGACAGCTATATTTCCGAGCCGGTGGCGTGGTTAGAACGCGTGTACCTAAACCAACAAGAAGCAACACTGAATTTCAATGTGCTTAATTTGTGTTTACAATTCATCTCGTGCTCGGCCCTGAAGGAAAACATCGTACGGAAACCTGTATGTGCCTATGTATGGCGTTAGTTAATTAGTTCCAAATGTTCTTCTCAAAGGTAGAAGAGACCTTAGCTAAGCAATGGAAAATTTCCAGAATACTACTCCAGTTTTTCTGCTAGAATTATAGAAGACTAGTTACCCTAAAGTCTATTGTTGTTTGCTTGTGTGTTAGTCAATCGAATCAAATTACAGCTGGTACCTACATATTAATTACAAGCATTGGTTAAATTGCATTGTTACTTACTACTTGTTACAAATAGCTCTCATGCTGTCGTTATTATAATAATATAAAGGCAGTCCAAACAATGCTAAATAATAATTATACAAATGAAAGTAATTTTGTTTGTTTGTTACGCTTTCGAGCCATAACTACTCAGCCGATCTTCTTGAATTTTACGTATATATGTATTTTAAACAAAGGACATATGATACCTAACACCTGACACCCTTCTCTCACAGGCGGGTAAAGAAACGGGCGGAAACTATACTATAATATATAATATATTAATCTAGTCTGCCCTCGAACCTCGAGGACCTAGATTCAATAACAATAACTTATACTTACATGATTGTTTCAACGACTATCAATAAGCACTCATTTAAATAGCAAACGCACCAGACTATGTTTAGAGAAGTTTGGACTGTATGGATATAGATATCGCAAAATTTTAACTGACACAGTCAATCATGTAAGTCCCTCACGCTACTTTCCCTGCACCGATAAATTTTGTAAATACAGATCAAAACCGGCTTACAGAAGGTTATCAATTTGGCAACCTCAACTCGTACAATTATTTTTGTGTGTTGGGAAGATTCTTCCCGTTTATTTCCATTTAAATTTTAAGTCTTTTTTTTTGTGTACAAATAACAATGAGTAATGCCTGGATTCGAACTGGAGATCATTGATCTCCACGCATTCCATCCAGTGCACAGTTTTTAAAATCTTATATTAAATTACTCATGTTAACAATAGCAATACAAATGGCAGCGTCGATTAAAAACCTTCAAGCGCTTTCTGTATTTTAATATTTTATATGCAGACAGTCCCGTTACTTTTACTTATACACATAGTCTGTTTTTATTTCGTAATATCGATGGTTCATATTATTTTTTATTTTATTTTTATCGAGTGACGTAATTTTCGATTGTCGTCGACCTTGACATTGTCCATATAAACCTCGAATACAACGTGCAGTCGAACGAGAGAGAAAAACTTGACTTGTTCCTATTTTTTAAACAATTAAATGTACTAAATAAACACTTAATATCAATAACTTTATATAAATATATAAATAAATATATAAACGTTAATCATTTGTAATTTCATTACGTGTATTAAATTAGCTTTTATAGCATTGTAATATTCGTTACACCAATTAACAAGATCCACTGTATTTTAGATCATATATGTTCCCGGATAACGTTCATAATATTTCGGCTGTTTACTTTTTACTGTCTAGATTAAAAATAAACGAACGATTCTTACACATTTACGGGGACATATAAAATTATTTATTTAATTGGATCTTTGTTTACTGAAGATGATACCGTAGTTAGTAAAGAAATGTAATTTATATAATACTAGTTGTCGCCGGTGTGAAGCATAAAAACGTAGCCTTGGCCTTCATACCAAATTTTATCAAATTCGATTCAGTGGCTTAGCCGTGAAAGTGCCACAGACAGATCGACAGAGTTACTTTCGCATTTATAATATTTGTATTGTATATAATTTTATTTTTATTTGTCACTACTTTAGTAATAAACTGTAAATATATGCGCTGTTGCATTATTTGAATCACATGGTATAACGAATACAACAAGAAAAGTATTGCTATAACAGAAAATTACGTCAAAGCATCCTAACGATAATAATGATGGTATTATTTTAGTCTTATTATCCGTACTTGGATGTGTATTTCTTTATTTATTGGACTGTATTTACATTATACCTATTATTTCGACAAGTTTTGTTTTAGCTCTATAACAAATCTGAGAAGACTTTATTGTAGTCCATTATATAGATTTGAAAATTGAATTATATATCGAAGTATTTAATTCCGATTATGTAATACAACGATTTGACAGTCAACTACAGAAATAAAGAGTTCTCAAGAAATAAAAAGTTCTCTAATCGTATTAGAGTTTATGTTTGTTTAAGATACTTCATATAGCAGTGTATTTATATTTATCTTTATAACTTTAGTTAAAAAAAAAAACAATGTAATTATTTATGGAAAGGAAATTGAAAATGTTTTTAATTAAATTCTGGTATACAAGAACCATTAAAACAGTTTACAATAATTGAAACTATTTCTAAACTTTCTATTATAATTAAGCGTAGCGATTTGTTCTGTGAAAGTATTTTGCGTGCTAGAAATTAAATTCATTGTGTTTTAATTAAATAAGTAACAAACAATGATGTACTCCTGATGGATTCGGTAAACGCGGCTTTTCTCAACGGAGATTAAGATCAAGCAGGCGCAGGATCAGCTAGTTCGTTCTTTCTGAGGTACGAGATTGAAAGACTGCTAATTTTAAAACTTAGGATTTTTCTGAGAATTTCATCTTAGAAAGATCTATTCATTGGTCCGATCCTAGATATTAATATGGGATCTTGATATTTGCAGCTTTATAAGTTAACGATTATATATTTAAATCATTATTTTGTGAACGATACTGATTTCATTGCGGGTAAGTTTTTGTCTAATAAATTTTATTACACAAAAACTTACACGCATAGTTCTATTGGTAGCAAAAAATAACAAAAAGTTATTATATCATATTAATAAAAAATACTAAAATTTACGAATCATACCATACGAGAATATTCTAGCGCCGGTGACTGGCACGCTATTCAGCGCACCGATGTGGTTGAGAACAGCACATCTATAGCCGTGTCTCTGCGAATAGTGCACGTATGTGCGGATGTACACACTCTCCGACGTATTGCCGATGCCGGGACATATTGCCACGGTCACGTCATCTGTATAAGAAGAAACATCGATGAGTATTCAATGCTTTATACGAACAATTGGATGAATTGACGGATCAATTTGCAACATTGATTTAATGAATCATTTGTCTATTTAACAATGCAATGTTATTTCGTACGAGTTTGTTACACTACAAGACTGTAGTATGTTTTTATATAATATATTTACTATTCAAAAAGTGCATTCATACTTTCTAACTGTAATAAGTATGAGGTAAAGGCATCTAATTAGGTCAAAATCATTAAGAGAAGCAGTCAAGTGATAACTAAATATTTTTACTTTAACTTAAGCTTTACTTTAAGCATTATATAAGGAATCTTGTTATTTCTTTAAATTAAAGTTAGTTGTAAACACATTGCTTACAAATAGCATGTAGGCTAGATATTTTATTTCAATCCTCAGACAGTGAGTATGAGTCCCGAATAAATATATCATTATCACTTATTTTTATACATATAGTACAATATAATATAAAGCTATATTATTATATCAAAATAAAATAATTCAATAAACTTAATAAAAAATAAAAAAAAATTAATTATACCTTCATGTTCTGCTCCTACGGGTTCGTACAGATCATATGTTAGAGTTGACTTGTCAGGCAAGACTAAGGAAATTCTTCCTCCTATAGGCCATGGGCATCGCACACGACCTATTAGGCTATGAAGAATGGTCTGTACATGTCCACTAAATCCCCATAATCGGGTTGGAATGTAACTGAAACAAAAAAAAAACAACAAACATAATTTTAAAATATTTTTTATAGTTACTTATACATATATGCAATTTTTGGATAAACCATTTTTATTCTGTGAAGCAAAATTCTAGTTTATATTCTAGCAATGGTTTTGCTGGTATATTTGAAATTTTTTTTAATCAGAATTCTAAGAGCATAGACTTGCAACCCATGACTTGCAGGACAATTAACAATATTTAACATACATTAATGGTTGATAACAAATATGACTGTGATTCAGCAGTAATACAAAAAGTAAAAAGTTAAAACTAAACCTGAGTTAGACCCTCATAATTATTATATGATAGGTTTTAAAAGACTGAAATGGGTATTTTATTTAAATCACACATGTAAATTATTACAGGCATTTATATTTATTGTTGTAATTTTTTCAATTAATTGTTATGATATATTGTATTAATAAGATTTATTAACAACTCCAAATCATCAGAAAATGTAATAAAAACAATAACTACTGTACTGTTGTACTAAACAGTTATAAATTAAACTATAAAACAAGCATAATCAACTTCAAATTAAAACAGAAAAGCAAAACATATTTATCAAGAATTTATTTAATATATTGATTAAAATAACTAAATAAAAAATTTAAATTACTCTATTTGTCATCAATATTCTTATTGCTTTTGTTTGTTTTACTGTAAATCACTTCTTAATAAAACCTAATATTATAAACTTTGATTATCTGTTAATTATTTGTTCTTATTAGGTTCACTCCATGTTAAAACATGTAACAGTGGAAACTAGGTTGGCTTATATGATACTTATTTTGGTATCAAATGTTTGTATATTATACTATGCTGTATGTTTCCCGAAAATAAAATAAGAACTTAGTCTTGCTAAATAAATAGAGAACCTATGTATATGTAACACATAATTTACAATTCAGTTGAATGAGCTTCATTTATCGGTTTCATCTAGTGATTAAATGTAACTATAATATTATACAATCATTTAGATACATTATTTATATGGCATAAGCGTGAAATTATCATTTTTATATAACCTTGATAAATGTTTCTCCAGCTTTTGGTACATAAACATATAATATTAAACTAGATATATTATGTTTTGACAGCCATATTACAGCAAACATGCATGATTTTCTTTTAAAAATTGGACATACTAAGTATTAATTTTAGTGAACATGACATCATCTAATGGGCCGTGGGTACACGGTGTATCTTACTAATAAAAACATAACTCAATAAAGACGGATTTACTCACGGTTCATTCAGAAATGGTGCAATGAATAGAATATTTTCAATAAAATTTCTATCTCTGCCGTATATAACTGGCTTGTGAGGTTGACTATTCACATTGAGTATTCGAAAAAGCACACACAGAATAACTGCAATTACAGCAAGAAGAACTGTAGACATTTTACAAAGATACTTTTAACAACCACACTCCAAATATTTTAAAGAAATCTACATAATCGCGGCAAAATTACGACTTAGACGGGTTAAGTTAAATTTTCACGGCAATCTGCCACGAACCCACTACCACCAACCACGGATATAAAACTAAAACGAAAAATTAATATTTAAATTAATGTCAAGTTATATTGTCAATTGTCAAAGTCTTTCTAGAATTTTTAAGACAAAAGACTTAGTATAGTTGCCATATGCAAATTAATTTTGTTTTTTATTTAATTTTTAATCTTTATTATATTTTAAAATTTAAATGAGTTAGATAAGGTTATGTTTACAACATTATTTTAGACTACGTAAATATTCAATTTTATATCTCGGCGGACATGAATTCCTCAACCGCTACTGTTACCATACCCTTTGCCTATACTTGCGCCAATTTGGAGGGGTTTTAAGCTGTTAATTTTTACTTCGACCCTAGTAGCTAGAGACTTTTTCATTTTTAACTGGTGACCTCATATGAGATGGTTCTTGATACCTCTACTTCCATATGTAACTCATCTAGAAAGGAATTGCTGCCAATTTATGGGCACTTTAAAGTATTATCCTTATTATGTAATTAGTATTTACTTTTTGTTTAAAATTGTCTGCTATATGCAAAAATATGACCAATTATCGACATACTTATTAGGGCCAAATAATTGGACAATCAATTTTTTCATCTTTTTTATAAGGGGGTTTAAGTAAAAAGGTAGAATAATATAAACAAATTTAGGAAAATGCGGAGCATTTTATTTCGATTTTCAAATCATATATAAAGAATTATGTGGCGGAATGGTTGTTGTCATTTCGTTCGACATCATATTCTCTTATGAAACAATCTGTTCAGTTTTGTTTTATTGTCAAATAGGTGAAATAGGCAAAACAATAATTAACTGGGTAGTAACAACTAGGTTGGTTACTCCATATATTATAATATAAACTCAGAAATTGCACATCTATTTCTAGATATTGGATAGTAGATCGTATATGAGCAAAAGATTACAGTGTTTTTGTGCCCTTGCGTTCAAGTACACTGGTCAACAAAATTGTATTTTTTTATCACATGAAAACTTATATCAAAATTAGAATATACTAGGGCCACCAAACAATAATATATCAATAAAAAAAATGTACACATCAGGTTTTCTTGTGACATCAAAACTAAATTTTCTTAAAAAGTACAAAAATCAGCCTCACTTACAGAATTATTTCCTAATATCGAATAAATACTTATGATTTTCTTGAATATTTGGCATGTGGTAGATCCCATTTAAGTCTCCAACAATAGTCTGCTAGTATTCCTGGACTCCATTCCCCTCGACAGCGCTTCTCCATTAAGGAAATGTCCTGATGGAACTTCTCACCTTGTTCGTCACTAAGAGCACCCAAATTTGCC
Organism: Vanessa atalanta; assembly: GCF_905147765.1. Lineage (NCBI taxonomy): Eukaryota > Metazoa > Arthropoda > Insecta > Lepidoptera > Nymphalidae > Vanessa > Vanessa atalanta. The sequence continues at coordinate 9,732,162 of NC_061873.1, forward strand.
GGAAAAAAATCCAGATAATAGTCCAGCATATGTATTTTAAGTAATTGCTTGGCTTAAAAGTTTGAATTATGAAGACACTGAATTATTACTTTATCATCTTTTGTAGATTGAATTGGATATCTATTCAGTTAGCCATTTACAAATGAACATTTAACGCGAAATTTACATACGTACTCATACACATACACACACACACACAACACACACGCGCGCTTTACTACCATTAACTATTTTCATTAGTATTTTTGTAATTCTTAGCTTGTTTTATCTTATAACTTTGAATTAAAGTATGAGTGTGTTAAGGAAGAACGACTTCTTCTGGCACGGGAGCTCATGGCACTCAAAAGAAGAAGTCAACCTTTGTGATGTTACTGTACTGTATTGGTTATTGATGAAATAAACATTATTATTATTATTTAAACAAAAAAACGTTTAATATGTCAGAAATGAATATGTAGCTGTCACAAGTAAACTGGATGTGATAGAAACAAAACTGTTATATATTTTTAATGAGGGTACACCACACACTAAACAAAAATCATCATCATCAAAGTCCGTTTGATAAAAACAGCGTTTACCAGTGTTATCAAAGCTCCATATAAAATGCAAATCAAATCAATAAATCTACTATAAGGAGATGATTTTAACTGATTTATTTATGGTTTTATCTACCGTTTAGAGTTCCAATTATGGAATGTAAAATTTCGTACAGAAATTGGTGCAGTAAAACTAGTCAGTTTTGGGAGTTTTCAGGTATCCCTAGAACCAGTAGGTAAATTTCTGTCTGTCTTTGTTCATATAAATCGGAGTACTAGTCTTTGCCTTTAGTCTTTATAATACTAAGTGAATGCTACTAGTGAGCGAATGGTCATTCTATTTTTATCATAACACGAAACTTTATTAAGGAACTTGGATAGGATTGGATTAAGATTGCACAAAAAAAAAATTCACGAATTCAACCCTAACCCTTATTAGACTTTTCCTTGGTTTACTTTAAAATATTTTTATATTTTATCGTCTTATATTCAATAATTCGTTAGAAAAATCAATAACATAATTCGAATAAGAACATAGTTTTATTAGAGAAAATGTTCATATACTTAAATAACTATCTACCAATAAATAACAATAATGTGAAAATTATTTAATTTGTAATCAATCGTACATAAAACCTTCTTAGCATCAGTCACCAAATAAAAACAAGTCTGCTGGGCAACTGGCTGGATCGTTAGTGTTTACAAGCAATCTTCAAATTCTAAAGATACATTATTATGTTGATAAAAAATGACCCGTTACGGGTTACTGATAAGGTTAAATTTGAAACAAAACTATTTTACTGCAGTAACATAGAATTGAACACTATTTAACGAATTGCAAATGCCTTAAAAATAAACCAAACCTGATTTGTATCAGATATAATTAAGTGTTCTTACATTTATATTTCTTTTGTATTATACCTTTATCTTCCTTCTAACGCTCTCTTTTGTTTGCCAAATAGGAGGTACAGAACAGAATTTTATGAATTTAAAGATTAAAAAAGATCAAACCACTCTTATTTTCCATTACCATCGACATTATTTAAAAAAAAATACAATTTGTCAATATATAAAAATGACAACGGAATAAATTAACAGGACAGAGAAGCCGAAGATTAAAACTTCATAACAAAATTAACCTAATTCTAAAGCTTAACAAGATTATTCGTCAGCAAAAAAAATCAAGTGCAAATTAATGTTTACAAATTCGCAATAATTTTTAATTTATATAAACTCGGCTCATAAAATAAATCCTGTCTGTAATTACTATACTTTTTATAAGCCGCTTCTATTTAATATTTATGCTTGTAATTATTTTAGAAGTTCAGCAAGCCATACTTAACAAATATTAGAAAAAAAATCGATATTTTTATAACAATTGTGATTCTTCACTGTTTTATTTAATATTGCTAAATTATTTATTTCCAGTTGCCTTTTAGATTGACTTCCAATGTTATTTATTATGTATTAACATACTTTAAATACTTAAAATAATAACAGTCCTTAATAATGTCATCTAAGTATAAGTACCTAGATATTATTACATATTATCTAAATATTGTGATTGAGAGTGAGCAATATTTTCTTATAATAAAGTTATTGTGTCACAATTTAGTATTGACAAAAACAAAAATTGTTTATTTTATATTTTATGAGGCGACAAATAACTAAGTTGTTGTTACTTAATTTGCAAAGTAAGACATCACAAGTGAATAAACATACAGTGATAGAAAATAATCACAAAATAATTTATAAATAATTGTACATGATTTTGTACACAACAAAGTACTACAGTTTGTAAAATTAACAAGAAAATAAATTACGTAACTTGATTTTAAGAATACAATTAATCAATAAGTTTAATATTACTTTGGTGACATAGTTACCTCCTGTGTTATTCACAGTAGAGGGCTATTACACAATTTAATATTTACTTTTAAATTGAAAAATATCAATTTTCTAATTTATTATACTTCTAACACAAGCTGTGTTTAAATTTAATATGATGCATTAATCGATCTCATGCATATTAAACAAATTCTGAAGAAAACAAAGATGTCCAAAATAATTGATTAAATAAAATATAAGCAAGACTTCAAATCAATGATATAGTAAATAATGCTATAAAATGTAATATATACTTTTACATTGATTTTATATTGATTTCAATGTATGTATGTAATTAATAAATTGAAGACCAAAGAGTTCATAACTGCTAATTGAATGAAAAAAACGGGTACCAAAATATAATTAAATATTTTATGTGTATCCATTAAATAATTTATACAGTCATTTTTATGACACATTTAATAGATATTTAAATGAATCAAAATGTTATCATTCATACAAAAATCATGAATTGTTTTAAAAATTTAGTGACATAGCTGTCCATTTTGTTTTCATATCTTCATTAGTATTTTTTTTTAATTATAACACCTGATGTCACCAAGTATTAATCACCAAGTATTCTCAAGGAAATAAATATCTGTACATAATCTTAACAATAAACTAAAGCTAAAGCAATACTAATTACTAATTATTTTTAACATGTAGTACTAAAACCAAACTAACCAAAAAGTACACTTAGAAAAGCAAAATATGGCTTATAATATAACAACAAAATATTGTGATGGCATGCCTTAAATAATTGTAATATTGGCAAAGACAAAATTAATAGAGAAACAATTACATTTTCAGAAAATCATAAAATCAAACATATATAAGTGGTTTATTATATTTGTATTCAGTTAAACTAGGTAATTATAATTACTTTTTATGCAACTATTAATAAGGCATTTGTAAAAATAGTCTTGTTTTATACTTTGAATTATTATGAATGAAATTATTTTGATAAGTTTAATCAATCTGTTTGAAAATTGAGTTTAGAATTTTAGAACTCATAATCAATTGAAATAATTATACAGTTCTTATAACAGACTTTTAAATGCATTTGTAATAAGAATTTATATGTTAAGTATGATAGTTATAAATAGTAATTAAAACATATGTTTTGTACAGAACTTTATCACAACAATGAAATAAGTCCATCACTGATATTTTTACTCTTAAGTTCTCAACTCAACTCACATTAAGGTTACAATATTAATTTTCCTTGTTTATTTTAAGGCAAATTTGTAAAACTTATATTTTATGCTGAATATGCAAGAAGAGAAATTTAAAGAGAGTATATTTAGTTAATAACTATTCAAATAAATTCAATGGAATCTGTCTTGAAGGATTTAGTTAACTTTTCTGACAATAAAACCATGTTCTTTACTGTAATTAAGTTATTAGCTGCGAGTATAGTTTGAAAATGTAACTTCAAGCAGACTGTTACATGTTTTAACCTTAAGTGTACACACCAAATAAAATAATAGTATTTACTAATTTATATATTTTCTTGCTTTGCTTGACCAAGTGAGGATATTGAGCAGTTATTACCTCGTATGAGATTTTTTTAATAAAACTATTATCGTTTTTAAAGATGACAGATAACCAATGAAGTTAAAACTATAAAAAAAAAGTATCCCAGTGATTTTATAATGACACTTGAAGTATGTATAATGATTTACAATGCTTAAGATATCTTCCAATTTAAATTATTCACTTCTTTACAACAATACTTTGGAAGAAAATGACACAGCAAAGTATTATAATAATTTTATAGATTTCAGCCTTGGAATCCTCACTTCAGCTTTAGCGCTGTATATAATTGTATATAAGTTAAAAGATAAGAACATATACTATTATATATCAAATTTAATATTTAGTACAGAATAAACTTGTGCTTGCATTTATATAGAGTTCATTACATAACATTAACTCTTTACTTTAATAAATTGTGATATATGTTATTTTAACAAGTTATGATATTGCTAAAATGGAGGTACAAATAATTTCTAAAGTTATAAATGTATCCTGTATAAATATATTTTCTATAATTACTTATGATTTTAATACTTTTGACCAAATGGAGCACATTCCAAGCCCGACATAATTATATATACAACATTACAATTTAATATTAAGAGTCTTAGAGACGATAGTGTTAATGATTTGAAAATTCACAGTCAAAGTTTTGATTGAATAAAAAAAAATGAAACTTCACACTTCTAACAGATAGCACCACCATTTCTACAACCACATTCCACTGTTTACACTGTCACATATGTGTTAATTTGATCAGTCAGATAAGTCACTAGGTCACTGCTTGGATCCTTTCATGTGTATGCTTGGAATATAAAGTTGTATTTGGTATGGCAAGATTGAGAGGATATGAGCCTGTATAGTGTCAGCGTATGAGACAAGTGAGACAGAGCTCAGCGGATCCGATGCAGTCGTCGTGGCAAAAGGCACCGCATTTCTTGCACAGAATCATAGCACGCAGGTTACAAACACATGCGTCATCTGCGCCCACACTTCGACAACGAGTAACATTCTATAAAAAAAAGTTAAAATTATTTTCTTACGAATAAAATGTCCATTATTATATTAATTTCAATGACTACTAATAACCATAAAGGAAACCCAATCGCTGCACCAACAATATTATAGATATCAAATTAAAATATTTTTTATTCAAGTATGCTCATAAAAGTACTTTTAAAATGTTATGTTACAGCATAGAATGTAAAGTATATATTAATAACGAAACATTTTGATAGCTGTAAAATGAAAACAAAAAAGGTATTAGATACATACTACATTAGAATTCTGATTTGAAGGTGGAGCACTTGATGCTCTAGGAGCAACATTTGGTGTTCTCTGAACAAGGATGTATTGCCCCATGTTATTTGACCGATTCTCATTCATCTGGAATTTAAAAAAGTAAATATGCTTATCATAGATTTAAACTTTAATAGAAGAGAACGAATATAAAAGAATTGATGGTTGATTTAGTGCTTCAAATTATTTTACTGCATATGATATTTTAATCCAGTGAACTTTATGTAACCATTTGTTATGTTTTAATAATTGATATTGCAACACACATACCTCAGTATGAGGTATGATAGATGCGGGTATCTGTCTGACCAACACTGGTGGCGGAGGCCGCGGTGGTCGCGTGGGTCGTGTGAGCAGTGCAGGCGGTGGCCGCAGCTGGCCGCGTAACGCGTCACGATTTGGACTGTTTTGAATTACGGCTTGACAGATCTGATAACTACGCTCCAGGTTCACAGCACCAGGGGGTACTTTGTTAGAGCTGCGACTCCTGAAGAAAACGGCCCCAACCATTAAATATATTTTTTCCAAAGATTGTTTAAACATTCTCATAAATTAATAGCAATAACTAGCATATAAAATTTCTTAATACCGTCTCAACCAACCTCGGGGGTAAGATGTTATGTCCCTTATGCCTGTTGTTACCGACTCACTCACTTTTCAAACTGGAACACGACAATACTATGCATTGCTGCTTGGCAGTGCCATGTTTAGTAGGTAGTACCTACCCAGATGGGCCAAATCCCTACCACTGAGTAAATCAATGAATCATATATTTATGTACATATATCAAAATTATTGACATTATCTATAATAACTTAATTGCTATTAATAAAAATGATATTTAATGTACCTGTTTGATTCCTTTCCCGACTTAGATTTTTTGCCAGGGATCCTAACACTTTGTGTTACCGTAGTTGAGTTAATTGATTGATTTGTAACTGAAGTGCTGGAAACCATACTAGCTGTTGGTTCACACTCCTGTTTAACTAAAACATCTTTCATTGAGTGGCAACTCTCAGATGAATTTGATGATTCCATATTATAATTTGTATCACGATCTGTCTTGTACATGCAATTTTCATCATTAACATTAACATCTTCCATGCTAGTTTTAGAGTCTTCACTCACATACTTTGTATTATCCATATTTATGTTTGCAAAATTTTGTATACTGATAACATTTTCATTTTGCACCCAATCACTCTCACTTTTCCATGACACTGCAGAGTTTTTAGGTTTGGCTGGATCTTGTAAGTGATCGTCTGGGTATGAAACCACCTAAGGGTAATTTTAAAGATTTATATGTATGACAAGTCAAGAAAAAACCAAGTAATGTGTTACAAACTCATACTTACTGATGTATTTGTAACTTCCATCATTGGAATTGAAGGATTTTGTGGCATTGGCATTGTTACAACTGCTGTTACATCTGTAATATTTATAATTATAGTTTAGGTGCACTTACCATTCCAAGTTTTTATTATTCCAATTTTTATAATGTCAATTTTTTTGTTTGAATACCCTCACAAGTAATGAAATGTAAGAATTACTTACTTGTTTCACTCATATATGATGTAAGTTCCATCAGATTGGTTTGGGGTGCATACTTGACATCTTCGTTTTCTATAAAGTCAATAAATTCTATATAGTAATGTAAAATATATTTACATGTTACAATATATTTTGTCTGCTATCATATTATACTTACGAGATGTTAATATTGGTAATCCACTAGTTTCTAGTATAAATGATTCAGCATCTTTGAAATGTTCATCATAATAATTAGGTACAATACCGTCTGTTTCTTTGACTTTGTGGTCATTTTTGTCAGTATTGTTGTCATCGCTTTTACTTGTAGAGTGTTCAATTGGTTGCTCTGCTGAATAATCTAAATCCTCAATTACTTCCATTTTTTCATATGACACATCTTTAGAAACAAGTGTTGGTGATTTGTTATTCTGTAGTGAATCTGTACTGTAGGCATCTATCACGGTTTCCCGGAACCCAGGTACATACTCATCCTGGCTGTCATGAGTTGGAGATTCCTTAACATTTTCTTTATCAATAGGTGTAATTTCGTGGGATTCTGTTTCAGTATTTTCATATTCATTTGGAATATTGTCAGAAGATTCATTTACAAGAGACACATTATTTAAATGGTTTTCTATCTTCAGGCTAGAAATAGATGATACACTATGTTCATCATACTCATAAACAGAAGCAGTGGCCTTACTGTCCTCACTATTGGTGTCACCTTGATCCTGACCAGAATAAAGATTAAGGTCCTCATTCTGACACATTTGTTCATTATTATAGTTAGTTTCAACATCAGACCCATTGTTACTCTCTGGATCTTCAGTCTTCATAGTCATATAGCTTGTATTATCAACAGCGTAATCATCCTCATATCTAATTCTTTTTGAAAATTGATAATCATTTATGTCATTACTCAATCTTTTGGTTGCCTCTGGCATGTTGTTTACAAAGTCTGTTGTTTTGTCTTCATCACAATCTTTAGATGCACTGGATTCTTCAATTTTAACAACACACATGTCCAAATCTTGTTTAATTTCATTTCCAGAGTCATTATCTGCTAATAGCAGGGGATCAACTGGTGTTGTTGATACTGATTCTTCTATCCTAGTTATGGAAGATGAATCGGAGAAACTAAAGTCCATCTGACATTCCACATACCCTTGACTCTTAACATGTTTAAGTGGCAGCAAACCTGGTACAGGTGCAGATGATTTATTGCTTACTAAAATAGACTCATCTTCAGCTTCTTCAGCCTCTTTGGCTGAGGACCTGGTTACTGCACCAACTGAACGCAATCTTTTACTAGAACTTGAGGATTTGCTTTTTTTAATCTTTGGAACAGTACTGCTGCTAGTTATTGAAGCAGTTGGTCTAAGTTTTATAGTTGTTTTCAATGAAGGTCTCTCTGAATTTAAATTCATTGATGATTTCTCTCTTTGTGATTTTTCTCCCCAAAATGGCTCAAAATGTTTTAACTTCCATGGGTCAATCTTACTCTTTTCTTTTTCTGCTTCACTCTTCATCTTTTGTTGATTTTCTGGTGTAAATTCACCTCCAGAAAGAGATTCTTGCCACTCCAAGCATGCACGAGCAAAAAATTCATTATTAAGACTAGATGAACTTAAGCGGCCTGAAGTGCTTGGTCTATCTACATTAGGTAGTAATTGTCCCAACTTATACTGATACAAAGGAGGAAGTAACGAAAATGTATGTTTATTTAAAAGAGCTCTTATATTTGTGTTAACTAATATGGAATCTGGAGTTTCTAAGTCTATGCAGCCTTCTCTTGTCTGTTGTAGTTGGGCTGCTGTTGATAGCTTTTTGCTGCTGCGCTTTCTTGGTTTTATACAAAATCCTGGAATACTAGCTAAAACTTCCCGCATAGTCGAAGGTCTACTACTAGAAGAGGAACTTGTGTCTGCACAAGACGTTGCTGCGGTCCATTCTCGATTTTCTGGTGGTGGAGGAGGTGGTAATGGTTTGACTATTATTCTTGGCAAAGGTCTAGAATGATTTGAGCTCTTTTTTCTACGCTTTGATTGTTTTCGTGAGGAGTGTTTACTAGATTTTTCACCGTCTTGAGGAATGCGAATTACCGTATACTGTTCGTTGTTGTTGCATGCCAAGTATTTACTCTCAGACGAGTTATCTGAATATTCAACCTCATTAGTAACAGGTTCCATTGGTGATACGTCCAACTCCATTGTTAACAACGTGCTTAGTTTTAATAGTCTTGTAATAGTATTTTACAGTGAAGGAGTACTTAATGCCGCAGCCAATCACTACTTCAACCCATTGTGTATTTCTTCACATACTATGCATATATGAAATATTTCATGTGGAATACTACAAACGAACAACATTTAATCATCACTTATTTGAAATAATTCAAGGTTAAACAACATAGTATTCATTCCTTTTCACAACAGAAGAGCGAAAATCAAAATGTCACAACAACGCAGAAAATGGATTCCGCTAACATACGTTCCGTTTTAAGTTACTTAGATAATAATATGGTTCACATTTCATAGACTATTTTAAATATTTTCATTTTATTTTATTTTACAGTAACTGGTACGAAGATTAAATTAAAAAATGGGTAAATAACTAAAACCATATACATTAAAATCATCACAAGCGTGTTAAATAAAATAATAAATTTATTTATAAAAAATATTAAACATTGTTGTACATACTATTATGTAATTTTGCTAAGAGGTAAAAAAAAACTATAGAAAGAGAAAATAAAAACTGTTGCTGAAATGAAAGGTTTTCAAGCTAAATAGATTTTTTTCTAGTTTTACCCTGGTATTTGATTTTGACCACAAAGACAAATTGAAATAACAAAACATTTGAAATATGTAGGTAAGTACGTATATTTAAAATAAAACCATTTAAAAAAAAAACTATTTTAATATATTAATCATTTTTAGTAACAGTTAGGTATTATAGTTTAAATATACCTGGTCCCAAATAAAGTTGAGTTCATACTACTTCCATTTTTTATATTTTACTTATTGTAGCCTATGATGTGACGTTCCCTAAAATATGTCAATATCTAATTACTTTTAGTATATTCAGGGTCGTCTTAGTTTTTTTCTTGATTCCCTTAACTTACATACTTTTCTCGCATCCTTAAGGTAAGAGTAGAAGAGAAAAAGGGCAACACCTTTGGGGGCCTTCACTCTTACCTTACAGGGCTTCCAAATTCCTCGGTGTGTTACACTGACGGTAAATATCGTCACCAAAATGATAACATTAATTGTTTTAATTTGTAAAGGAGCTAACAGCTAATAGATCAACAAGCGAATGAAAAATGGGCCCTATGTTATTTAATTTTAAATTAATCGTTAATACAACTTATTGTTTTTGAACTTTAAGCCCAAAGACATAATAATATTCTCGAAGGGCATAGACACCGAATGATGGATAAAAGGAAAAATATTATGTTAATTGTCTACTGTCTAGTTTAGAAGTCTATGATTAATGCTTAAATTCTCTTTGGCTAACCAAAGATAATTTAGCCAGCCAAAGTTTGGCTTTATGTTACAGCCGCCATTTTGATCTTTTCATGTGGTTAATTTTTAGTGAGACGCGTTTTTTGTGTAATATTTTGAATGTAAAGTATTTTTCATACTTAATAATATAAATTTTGTTAACAAGTGTTAATATAGTACTTGGTAATCATATAAAGCCTTATTGTTCACAAATATGGGACGTGGAAGGTAATTATAATATTCGTTAAATTAATTTGCAATCAAAATCGAGGCATCATCGACAGTTTTATTGATTTATTATTTTCTTGTTCTTAAAATGCAGAGACCGCAGTCGGGATAGGCGTCGCAGTCGAAGTAGGAGTAGAAGCAGAAGCCGAAGTCGTAGTCCACGCTACGGTCTCGGATCAGGTGGTGGCGGCGGCGGTGGTGGATATGGCGGAGGAGGCCGAAGAAGCAATCCGGGAGCAAATCTTCGTAAACCCAAGTGGGATTTAAGTAGGCTAAAGCCATTTAAAAAGGATTTTTATATACCACACAGTGAAGTAGAAAATAGACCCGAGTCTGAGGTGGAAGCTTGGAGAAGTGAAAATGAAATAACTTTGAAAGGCCGTAACATACCTAAACCAACCCTAACTTTTGATGAAGCTGGTTTCCCTGATTACGTTATGGATGAAATTGATAAAATGGGATTTTCCAAACCAACCCCAATTCAGGCCCAAGGTTGGCCAATTGCTTTAAGTGGCTATGATATGGTTGGCATTGCTTCAACAGGTTCAGGGAAAACACTCTCATACATTTTGCCAGCTATTGTTCATATAAATAATCAACCAAAATCAAGCAGAGGAGATGGGCCTATGGCCTTAGTGTTGGCTCCAACAAGAGAACTTGCCCAACAGATTCAAGAAGTTTGTGATAAATTTGCAAATACATCGAAAATTCACAATACCTGTTTGTTTGGAGGTGCTCCAAAAGGACCTCAAGCAAGGGACTTGGATGCTGGGGTGGAAATTGTAATTGCCACACCTGGACGTTTGTTAGATTTTTTGGAAAGTGGACGAACTAATCTAAAGAGATGCACTTATTTAGTCTTAGATGAAGCTGACAGAATGTTGGATATGGGTTTTGAACCTCAAATCAGAAAAATAATAGAACAAATAAGACCTGACCGGCAGACACTTATGTGGTCTGCAACTTGGCCCAGGGAAGTTCAAAGTTTGGCTGCAGAATTTTTAAAAGATTACTTACAAATTAATGTTGGGTCATTGCAACTGGCTGCAAACCATAATATCTTACAAATTATTGACGTCTGTATGGAATATGAAAAGGAAACTAAATTGAGCACTTTACTAAAAGAAATAATGGCAGAGAAAGAAAATAAAACAATCATTTTCATTGAAACAAAACGACGAGTAGATGACATTACAAGGAAAATGAAAAGAGATGGGTATGTGTTTACAAAGTACCTCTTTACCATGTTTATAAACTTAACAATTTTATAATTTCGAGTAATGCGCAATCATCACAATTTGCAGGTGGCCTGCTGTTTGTATCCATGGAGACAAATCACAGAATGAACGTGACTGGGTATTACAAGGTAAGAAAGGGCTGGGTAATGTTGTTTTTGGAATATGTTTTATTATCTTTTGTTTTATTTGATATTCTATAAACATTTGTATCATATTATTAAAAAACAGATATCCTTATCCCTTCAAGTAAAAAATGATTATCCTAAAAAGTGGCGACTGTAAAAAATGACGAACATCGAAACGAGTCGAGAAGCGGTGTCGGACTGAAGTAGCACGCGAGTCCGGGTGTGGCAATCCTGCCACGCGTCACTTGACGCGTGTCGCGTATAAACGGTATCTGAACACATGTCTGCATGTGCAGGCTGAGGCGAGCTGCGGCCGGGCGGCGAGGGCGGCGGCCCGCGGGCGATGTCGCCGCTAAGCGCCCGGCGGCCGCACTGCTCCGCCCCTATTGACGGGGCTAAGCCCTAAGCACTCAGAGTTGCCACCGCGGCTAGTCTGCGCCGCTTCTCGCGCGTGCGGCGCGGCGGGGTTGGCGGTCGGCCTCGCCGGGGGGCCCGAGGCGCGGGGTGGCCCGCCGCCGCTCCGAGTCGGCGCTCGAGGCTCCCCGTGCGCTCGCCGTTCACGTCTCGCTTTGCGCCTCTTGCGCTCTCGGACGCCCTTATTAGTCCTAATTGACATTTCGAATGAACTGTACACCATCACTTTTCGATGGAATCGTTAAAAGTAGTAAGTTTCGAACATATTGCGACCTATACACCGTCCGAGATGTTTTTTGGCTGCAGTCGGTCGATTGATATATTTATTGCATTCATTATAGGTTGTAATTTATATTGATTTTTATAATATTTATTATATTATACATATGCTGAAAATATTTAAATATTGTTTTGTTATCATGTTTAATGTCAGTCAATTATTTTTAAAATAATGAAAAAATATGTGACTGTCAAATTAAGTATGAGAATTTTTTAAATAATATATATTCTTCTAATCAAGATTATCATTATAAATTATATATTATCATTTTCATTAACTTTATGCTGATCAAGCCTTTGAACTGCTTATGAACTGATCAAACTACAAGTACCATTATATTTTATTAAATTATAGAGAAATCCTTCTAAATTGTCTAATATAAATTGTTCAATATTTTGCTTAAAGATATACTTACGATATATATTATTTCAGATTTTCGCAGTGGGAAAGCGCCTATTCTTGTAGCAACAGATGTTGCTGCAAGAGGATTAGGTATGTCAACAGTTTTGCTTTGTTTAACTAGCCTTTTTTGGTGGTTAATTTTTTGCATATAATAATTTTTTTTTAAATCCTATTTCAGATGTTGATGATGTCAAGTTTGTAATAAATTTTGATTACCCTAGTAACTCTGAAGATTATGTTCACCGAATTGGTAGAACAGGTAGAACTAATAAAACTGGAACTGCATATACATTTTTTACACCATCCAATGCTGCTAAGGCTGCAGATCTTGTGTCGGTGTTAAAAGAAGCCAAGCAAGTAGTTAATCCTAAGCTGCAAGAGCTAGCCGAACGAGGCGGTGGTGGTGGCCGAAGTAAGTACAGAAACAGAGACTCGAAAGTGAACAATTTTCAAATTATATATATATATTAATTTTATCATTATCCACTTAGGACACCGTGGTCGCGGTGGCAGATACAGAAGAGGACGTCGATCCAGATCTCGATCCCGCTCTCGCGATCGACGTCGGCGGTCACGTACGCGTTCACGATCCCGAGATCGCCGTCGGCGCAGACACAGCTCGTCCAGATCATCACGCAGCCGGTCATCGAGATCTTCGAGAAGTCACTCGCGCTCACGTTCCCGTTCACGTAGCCGATCTCGCTCAGGCAAGTGCAGCCCACTGAAGGATGGTTCTAATATTGGGCCCCAGCCTGCGACTCAGGCTCTGCTACCGACGCCCAAACCACTTTTGCCCACACCCATCGGTCCCCAACTACCTTCCTCACATTTTGATAGACCTAACGGCAAAGCTTCCTCAACACCTCCCATTCGAAATAATGAAACACGATCTAATGATACAGACTTTTCTCCTAATAATAATATAAATAATAATGTTAATAATCACATAAACCATGATACCAATTTACAGCAACAACAGCAACAGCAGGCAAACTCAATTCCACCTTTAATGGCTATAAATCCTCAAATGAATATGTGTGTTCCTCCTCCAATGAATGGTCAAGGTTTTATGATGCCTCAATACTTTCCCAGTGATCAATATGGAATGATGATGCCAACTTTTCCTCCTAATGCCATGCTCAATACAACTGGCTGGGGAGCACCACCTCCACCCCCTCCTCCTCCTCCTCCTACAGAAACAAGTGGTGGGCCACAAAACAATTATGACTATGGACAAAGTGGCTCGGGGCAAAGTCGCCTTCCAGAGTCGGATTCCAGAAAACGAGGAAGTCGTTCTGGTGGCCTCGGAACTTCGAGCTCGTTTGGCTTGGGCTCCGGCGGCCTGGGTTCCGAAGGAGGCTTCGGATCGTCCAGCGGTGGCCTGGGCTCGGCTGACAACTATGGCGGTGGTCTCGGGTCAGGCGGCCTAGGCTCTGGTGGCGGCCTTGGCTCTGATGAGAGCCAAAGCGGCTCGCGGTCACGGGGCAATCGTGACCGACGTCGGCGAGGAAGAGGACGAGACCATGATGACTATAACTCGGATAGTCCGAGTGGTGGTCTCGGGTCTTACGGCTCGGGCGGCCTCGAAGGCGGCCTGGGTCAGGCAACTGGCGGATTAGCTACTGGCGGTCTTGGCGTACCCCATGGGAGCCTCTTGCCGCGCATGCTTCCGCAGAACGTTGGTGACTTCGGGGGACAACAAAGCGCAAACTTTACAGCTTTCGGTTCTTATGGGTCTAAAAATAATAAAAGAAATCAACCTGAAAATGACGGTAGTAATTATGATAGTAGCAATATGAATGGTGTTGACTATTACGGCCAAAATATGGGACCTGGCCGACCTTTCACATCTGGTATGGATCCAGCTTTGTCTAATGGTGCGCTGGCTAATGGCTCCATGGGGTACAGAAATGACCGCCAGGGCAATCGCCAACGACGGTGAATAAGATCGAGGTTTGTTACATTCAAACCAATGCAAGCTCGTCTCCCTAACAATACCAGTTTTGAGATGCCATCCATAAAATGTCAATATTTTAAGATTTTAATATTATTTTTAACTTTTAATATGGTTATGGTTGGTGTTTCAAAAACACTATTATTTCTATTAATAAATAATTTACTTTTGTATTCACAAAGAAAGAGTTCAATATTTTTATATTTGTTTTCTTTTTTACAGAGAACGGCTATAATGGTGACTCTCGTCGACGAAGGCGGCGTTAAAACTGAATAAATTCGGCACTAACAGAACAACTAAAATAAATTAAGGAATTGCTATTTTCATTCCATATGTATTTGACAGTACTGATTTGGTTTTAATGTTGAGAAAACGTAATACATTTTATAAATAATTAAATTTTCAGTGATTGCTTAAAGTAGTATTAAGAATACATTGGTACATTTAAGTTTTATATTAAAAAACTATGTCAGTAAAATGTGAACATGTTTTAGTGTCTATTAACATATACCATACATAATTAAGAATAAATAATAATAAAATAACAGTATGATTAAAATCGATTTTATTATATATTCGCAATGCCTTTTTATAATAGATGCTAAAAAATTACTTAAGTAATATAACTATAAGGCAGTAGTATGCTTTATTTATTAAGATCTGTACATTTTGTATTGTTAAAAATGAAACCAAAAGCTATTCTGAGAGGTTTTTTGTAATTGCACTTCATAATTAATTTCCTAGACACTGGTATATTGTGCAAGAAATACTGCAAAGTAAGCTCTTTCTGTAAAAAAGATATTCTCATTGAAATGTATTTAATAACAATCATTGTGTTAATTTGACTGTAAGTCTGAATTAGTGTATATTTTACTTGAGTAGTAGTGTATTTTATTAATGAAAATAAAATTCCTTTACATACAAAATGAGTTTCATTTAAATAAAAACCTTGGATTAATTCAACATAATGGCAACAATGATTGTATCCTAGACAACTATTGACATCAATAAAGTACAATAATTTATATCACCAAAAAAGTTGTAATGAGTTTTTGTGTTGATTTAGTGTCTGAAGATTCCTTTTACGAAAATATAACGTTGGGGATAACCAAAGTCTTAGGTAATAAAAGTAATTTTTAATTCAAATAACAACAAAATATAATTTACCAATCATTGATAAGAATTAGCTTTGTGTTTAGGCAAAAATTGAAATCCATCAGGAACTGGACCTAATAACATTTCACTAATCTTTACCCAGTCAGCACAGTTTCCAGATGCCATTAAAGTTTCTAAATCATTGCGACCAAAGTACAATGGAGGCCTTTCATTAATTTTTTGGGGAGGTCTTTCTAGCAATCCAACAGGTATATAGCGATATAAAAATGAAAGCCACTCAAGTAGAAAGCGTCTTGTATTTTCTACACCTTGTGTGTCTGAACCCCAATGCTCTAAACCAAAATTAGTGAATTTTTTGATTATATCAAATCTTTCATTACTGCTAATGTCCCACAATTTCTGTTCCTTTATTTCTGTAAATATCCATGGCTTTATTAATGCACCTCTCCCAATCATGACACCTTGAACTGTTGGAGCTACTTCTCTTCTGTATACATAGTCTTCATAACTTAGAATATCACCATTACCAAAAACAGGACAAGGCGAAACTATTTTAGCACAAGATTCTATGTAATCCCAATCAGCTAATTTTGTATATCTTGCTTCTCTAGACCGGCCATGTAGTGTTATTAGAGAAGCACCCCAATTTACTACTTTTGGAATAATATTATGTGCTATTTTTTTATCTTGGTATATACCAGTCCGCATTTTTACAGTAAATGGTATATTTAATAGACTCGAAGCACTTCTAACTGATGCCTCTAAAGCAGGCATTCTGTGCATCATCCCACTGCCTCCACCTTTCTTATAAATTAAATCTATTGGACATCCAAGATTGAGGTCAATAAAATCTAATTCTGTATTTTCTTGCAACAATTGAGCTACTTTTGCAATTCCATAAGCATTGTTACCACATATTTGAGCTCCAAATATATCTTCTGATTCATGTCTTTTAACCAGTGCCCATTCTTGTTTTAGACCTTTTAATAAAGATTCACATAATGCCATTTCACCACATGTGATATCAGCTCCGAATTGTTTGCAAATTCTTCTAAATGGTAAATTACCTACAGTAGTTAGAGGACTGAGAAATAATTTATTTTGCCAATCAATTTTCTTTTTTTCTCTTGGCAATAACTTAATCAAATCATCATCAATAACTGCCCCACTTTGGCTAATGATTTCATCATTCTCTATTGTTGAATTATTAGTGTCACTTTCAATGTCTTTTTTGTCAGATTTATTCTTGGTATCCAGAGATTTAACCAATTTTTCAGCTAAAGAAAAGTCATATTTTCTTTTTTGTAAACTTATTTGTAGTGATTGTTGTAAGGTATTTTTAACATCTTCTTTCCAAGTGCTTATTTTAGTTTCATCAATAATGTTAAATCCATCTTTTGTTGTATGCCCAGAACCAAATCGACATGTAATTCCTCTAGGGCACCTGCCTCGAATGTTAAATAAATGACAAACATCACCTAAATCTTGTTGCTTTGAGTTTAAGTACTCAATGGGATTATGAATGTATTTGCACTTTGTAAACTGACATGGCTTAATCTCATCTTTGGAAATATTATTTATGATGGTTGGGCATGGTTTATTTTGTTTATCATCTTGAAATGTTTTTGGTCTTGCTTTGTTTTGGCCTCGTCTTTTAACCTTACATTTATCACTGGACGCATCCCCATTTTCATCACCTCGGAGCTTTTTAGATTCAATATCGTCATCTTCACTTAATTTACGCTTATTAATTATTTCAGTTTTTTCTATTTTATTTTTATCTTGCTTCTGAATTATGAATTCTTTTTTTATATCACAAACGCCAGCATTAGGATTTGTCATTATTTATTATATTATTTAAAATATTTAAGTTTTTTTAACGATTGTCAAAATCTGTACAAATGAAATATGAACGTAGAGGTTATGTTATTACCATTCATAAATAATCTCATAAAATTATAGTTAATATAATACTGCTGACTAATGTTATAAACAAATCGGATATTTAATGTACATTGCAATCGCCCACTGAATATTTTATATAAACATAATTGCCCATGTGTTGTACCACGGTCTACGACTTGTCAAAGTTGATAACAAAACTGACTTCAAAAGTCAAACTGTCAACTTGTCAAGTGGCAAATATAATTTTATGGACATAAACATAATTTCGATTTTAGAAATCGACCGATTTAAGTGACCTTATTTCATTAATTAAAATTAACATTTTAATTAATATACAGTTTGGATTAGTTGATTTCAAAATAATTTCCAATTGTTTGGAATTACTTATTTTAATTGTATTTTAGTATCCAAGTCATTTTATTAAATTTGGTCTAATAATCTATATATATACAACTAAACTTTACGCTGTAAGCAGTATTCTCGCAAAGAGAAAAAATATATACAACCATTGCCTCACTCAAAGTCATACTATAAAATAGTTACATATCTACTCTAAAAGAAACCTTATTAATATGCCGGAATTGAATTTTTGACTACATTGGCGTAGATAGTATTATATGTAAAAAGTTAATAGTTTTTTTCTTTTTGCTAAACAAAGTCTCCCTTAATTTGCTTGTCAGTTCTCCTTGATTTAGACGGTAACCTATTATCCTACCCTGAGTTGCCGGTATCTCCAGCTCCACTTTACACTTATTGTCCACTATGTGCCTTGAGGGCGTTCTTTGACCTTATTTTTATCCTTTAATGCCAAAGCCACACTTAACGATATACTTCATTTTGTTGGATAACAACACATCAGACCTATCCAGAACCGATCACACCCATCGAATGTGATGTTTGTAGCCCAGTCATCACATTCGACTTTAAAGAATCTTGTCAACAATAGTTGCGACCTTGTGCTCCTCTGATAAACTTTGTCAATATTTAATTATAATGTAGTATATAATATGGTATACACAAGTAGAAAAGGTTATATTTAATACAAAACATTATTTTAGAGTCCGATTCAAGAATATCTAATGTTGTCGTTGAACGTCGCCCACCATGCGACCGTGTGGCGCTTTCAAATTGGGAACAGAGGCATTCTGCTGCATTACCAGAAGATTTGCGTAATTTTTATGCTTCGACAGATGGCTTTGAATTATCTTGGCGCTATAAATACTCAGGAAAGCAACTTTTTGATATTTTATTTTATTTATAATGTACACGGACAAAGACATGTAATTATTAAATTGGTCATTTCTGCCTCTTGGTCTTGATTTCAGTGTAAAAAAATTTAAAGAGTACATTGTACACTACCTCCTTCACCATCCAAATGATAACACCTCAAAAACAAATCAACCAACATACCAGGCGTTATTGCTTGGAAGTATTTTTAGTTGTATAAGCTAGTAGTAGATAGTTAAGATGACAAAACCGAGATTGTTATTATTTTATTTAAAATGTTGAATATTCATTGCAGCGGATGAAATTTTGTCTGTTGGATCTATACGAGTAAACGCTTTAAATGATTTGTGTTTGACTTCTGCACTTAAAGATCTATTAGATTTTTCACTTACACGTGCAAATAGTGGTCCTCGTCCGGTACTGAATACTAAAAGTAAGGTCTTCGAACTGGACAACTGCAGAAATATAGGAAAGGTAAAATAGTATTGAATATTTTTTGTTTATTTATTGAAATAGATTTGATTTGAAGTATAATTTGAATGTTTAAATTATCTCCATTATGAACCTCCTGTTCATATGTTACAAATTGATTTATATATCACAGCACTAAGCGGTCGTGTCATCGTATCTATATTCGCTCGTCATCAAATCATTATAATATGTAGATTCATACTGATTACAACAGTAATATAAAATATATATATATATTATATTGGTGTACACTAAAGTATTTTCAGAAGACATATAACTTTCAGGTGTGCTTGATATATACCGGTGGATGTTGGTCTATATGGCTTGCAACAAGAGAGGGGTCATGGGGTTGGTTAGCGCATTCGTTTACCCACTATTTTAGAATGGCTCTCGTTCATCTCGGTCTTCCAGGTTGGCAGGCGGCCTTTGCTAATTTGCCACTAATACCATGGGCGGAGGTAATGTATGATTTTAAAAGGGTCCGTTATTTAAATTAGTTTCAAACCCAAGCAGTACCAAAAGTTCATTTCAGGTTTCAAATGATTTGACAAAAATGCTACATTAAACACTCAACAACTGTGTTTAGCTTAATTTCTTAGCCAAATTTAAATAATTTAATTATACTATTAATAACCGTTTCCATTTCCTATTGATGTTTTTTATAGCGGTTTTGATATTCCTGGTCTTGTTTTAATATTAAAGCGATATTTGAGCCGAAAGGGCCTAGAAGTAAGTACATCTGAATTTAACTTTGGGTTCAAGCTCGGCAAAGCACCACTGAATTTTTATGTGCTTAATTTATGTTTATAATTCATCTCGGACTTAACCTTACCTTTTCTACAAGCGCAGAGGAGGCAATAGCACATCAGTTTTACTTTACTTTCCTTTAAAGATACACCATAAAGTATTATTACTGATTTGAATGGAACTGAATATGAAGACCAAATCAATTTGTTCTTTTTATATTGATTACCCAAAATAATAAAATGATTACAGCAATTATTTCTTCTGTTGGCGCCGCATCTTTTGGAGAAAACAGAAAATGAACAAAATGTAATCTCTACCAGCAATGAGACTGGTCTTAACCACATCGACCCAACCATTTTTAAGACTTCAGTGCGTCATCACAAGAACACTTCACGTCCATCACACCCATAGTCTTCAAAATTTTCATGATTTGGCATATATTCAATAAAAATTGATAATTGCAGTTTCAAGAATATGATGTTTTATTACTTAATTTGGCAAAGAATAAACATGGCGTAAATGTAATCGCGAAAATAAAATAAAGCTTAAACTTACATATTAATGTATATTGAATATCCTCGATACAATAAAATTTACAGCTAATTAACAAAATAAAATGGACGGAATGTAAAATCCTTATGAAATTCAAGCTAATATTACAATAATATCTATGGTATATAAGTTCTTAACATTAGCAGATCGCAGTTGATTAATAAAAAAATTAAAAGCATTCGAACTATTTATACATATTTTCATAGCTTCATAATTTGCAGTGAGAGATTAATTTAAAAAATATGTAAGTGATGTGTCTTTGTAATACAAAACCTTATTTTACTAGTGGCAACTTAATTCGTAAATACAAAAATAACTAACTGAGACATATTTTTAATTATTCAATAGTTTGTGAAAGTGTGTGTTTATAATTAAATGCATTACATTCCTTGCGAATGATCGCCCTACAATTACATATACTTAGAACCTTTTTACACACCTAAAATACTCATTACCTATCGTTACTTAAGTAACAGATAACTATAGCCTATTCCAATCCAAGAAGGAGTAGATATAAATAAACCCTCCATTTACATACTCCATGCGATTTGCTGAAAGCTGCTATGCTATATATTATGCACTACAAAAAATACTTAATTAATACATCTCTATTCATCCAAACTTCCAAAAGCAACTTCGCCGACATTTAAAACGCCATTTTAGCGCCAAATACATAATTAATATCATAGATAATTTATATCTCGACCTATGATATCGCGTCAATACAATCTTATGGTTATTTATTTTTCTTTATTCCTTCTGTAGTTGGAATAAGCTTATATATCCAGGTGGGACTTAATTTTGAACACTTTAAAGACATTGTAATTATAATCGGGTGGTTCAGGATACTTTGTATAGGGATTATGAGAACATTTACATTTGTAATGGTAACAATTTTCCTATGGAAGGGTATATTAAGAAATAAAATTATTGGAATGATTATTACCAGTTATGTTAAAGCAGTTGCGACTGCGGTTTATTTATATCTCGATAAGATTCGAGTAAAAACTAAGTTAGACTTAAAATATAATGAGATTATTTGATCCAAAACAGTTGATATAAGGTTATATACAACCATGTGATGATAAAAATCTTAATAAATAATATATTTATTATTTGAAATATATCGGTTTAAATGAAAAAATAGATATAATGTATACAAACTGTTGTAAATGTATGTAATATATATATATATATATGTGTGTGTATTACATATTTATTAAAGTAGTTGTTTGTGATTGTTTCGTGATGAATAGCAGATACATTGTTTTAATAAAAATTAGTGCTTAGTTAAAAGATCATTTTTGCAATTGAATCATGTAAATTCTTCTTTTTGTGATTACTAAATTTTACTAATAGTAAATTTGATCGTCTATATAAATTCGTATTGTGATGTCGTATTTTACACGAATTTACAATAGCCGAATAGCGCGATTTTATAAATTGACCAGTATGTGAATTTTTCATACTGATATTGGTATAATATTCTATTATACATTATTGTGATAGATCAGTGTAATATCAAGTATAAGAATAATTTTATCTTCAAAGCTGTCAATGTAACATTTGCTCAAAACGTTCTAAATGCAATTGGCTCAACTCCTAACATTCGAAACTATCAACTACTTAGCGTTACAGAAGAGTACTACGTCGTATTCGTTGCTGCGGGTGGCTCAGTAGATCCAGGTGACGGGCACCCACTGGTGGTCGGTGGACAGCGAGTGCAGCGCGTCCATGAGGCGCGCGTGCGTGGTGTCCGAGTTGCTGTTGGTGAGCACCAGGTCGATGTACTTCTCGTACTGCCGCTGGATGCGCGCGCTGTCTTCTAGAGTCTGTTTCATGTCTTCTTCCTGTGAATTACATCGTCTCAGTCGGGTCGTTTTCGATTAGTTGTAAAGCAAAGTGGAAGCTCAGATGTTATTTTTCAAGTACGACTGATTACGCTCATTCAACCATTAAACCCGAACACGGCACAATAAAACACTTCGGTGTTGTAGTTTAGCAGTATTATTGATGAGACTGTGGTACCGGACGGGCTCGCGTAAAGCTTATCACCAGTAGTTACTTGAGAGGTGCTAAGAACGATGTCAGCTAGTTGGAGAAAGTTCGACAGGTAAAAATGAAAATAAAAATGTAATCTAATTTACCTCATAGAGTGACGCGAGCGACTCCAGCGTGCGCGCGCGCCGCGAGCTGTAGCGGATGGAGCTCTGCCGATCGAACTACACGGCGCATGCGCAACCGTCACGAACATAAAAGTATACGTCTACTTCAAACATGCCATAAAATAAACTAACATGTTTATATATTTAAAAACAAAAGGTAGTTGGTAAATAATCTATCAATAAAATCTATACTAACAAAACTCTTCTATATAATCTACAAACTCAAATTTGTATATATGAATAAATTTTTTACATGCTATACATTATAAGGACTAGATACTTTTGTAGTTAAATTTCCATATATGAATGTCATTCATTACTTTGGTTATAAAGTGAACTTGTTTTTACCGTTAAGTTGCGGTTGGAGGCGTATGTGAGATTGCGTAACTGTTCGATGCCCGGTGCTGAGATCATGACTACGTACGGCAGAAACTCGCTGCTGTTGTGTAGAAGTTTGAGTGATTGCGGAGCGCAGTCCAGTATACACATTTTACCTATTTAACATTTTGAACAGCGGATCAAATATAACATAAACACCATCGTCTGAGAGATACTTTACCTTTTAATGTAAATCTAAAGTTTTTTTTTTATCTCAAGTCTAATAGTTAATAGAGGTGTGGACTGTAGTGTTGCAATGAGAAAAGGAAGGTAGTGTAACTTGAATTGTTTATTTTAATAGGAGTCTTGGAGCTTGGAGGAGAAAAAAAATTACCTTCTTTAATAACAGCTCTTATGGAGTCTAAATGAGTTCCATAGAGATGTCCATTGTGTTCGCCGTACTCTAGAAAGCGTCCCGCGTGGGCATCGCGCTCCATCTCCTCGCGCGATACGAACCAATACGACATGCCGTTCTCTTCGAGGGGGCGAGGTGGACGCGACGTATCTGTAAATATATTCATAATGAAATATAATTATTAAATCTTTTTTCTATATATGGAATACAAAAAATTGAGTCATTTTAAAATTAATCTTTTATTTTTTGAAGCATATGA
This sequence comes from Vanessa atalanta, assembly GCF_905147765.1. Lineage (NCBI taxonomy): Eukaryota > Metazoa > Arthropoda > Insecta > Lepidoptera > Nymphalidae > Vanessa > Vanessa atalanta. The sequence continues at coordinate 9,756,272 of NC_061873.1, forward strand.
ATAAAAATGTATCTATTTCGCCAAGAGAAACTCCCAATTTAGGTCCATTTTGTAATATCTTAAATGAACAAATAATAAAAAAAAAACAGTTACTCAAGACATCTGTTTTGAGATAATTATTAATAGACTGTTAAGATATCAAATACCAAGTAAAATCACAAACTAATCAAGTCCTTATAAATATATAAAGATGAATTTCTTTAAGATTTTTTTTTTCAAATAACATTGTTGCTATACGGCTGTCCACATTTGGCCATATATAATAGAGTAGAGTTCCCATGATATATACGAATAAGAGGGTTGGGAATTTATTATTTCCGGGTTAAATCGAATATCTAAAATCGAAAAAAATATTGCCGCATTGTTGAAATCTCAACTAAAACTGAAATATCTTGAAAAAAAACGTGTCGGGCGGAACTCACGCGGCACGACGGCCCCGAAGCGGTCGGGCTGGTCCTGTATGAGGCGGTTCTTGAGCGTGCGGCGGCCCACGCCGCGCGTGCCCACGAGCGCCAGCACGCGGCGCAGGAAGGGCGGCGTGCGCGCCACCTCCTCGTACAGCGCCAGCTCCGCGCCCTCCAGCTGCACGCTCGAGCGCGACTCGTACACGAACTTCTTTTTCTTCTTAGATATCTAGAATTCGTGTATGTTTGTTAGTACTATCCGACGGCCAGGATGATGAGTAGGTGTTCTGGTAACATACGAGATGAAAATCATATATTCATTTATTTATTAGATCTCAAAAATCTAACCTAACGCAGTAAAACATATTTAGGCATACTATCAAATAAATGAACTGATGTCGGATTATATTTTAACAAGATCTTTGATGTCCTCCTGATTTATAGTGCACAAGTGACCGTAAACACCTGTGCACTGCCTATTCCCTTGCACCCATGCTCAGATGGGAAATCCAGATACAGGACCAAAGACTCCATGAGCTTTCCGAGGCGGTACACACCTCCGACTTCCAGACTTAGGGAATTACTACTGAGAATTTTTCGACACAAAAACTCAATTACCAGAGATTTGAACATAGCATCTGGGGATTGGCCTTTTATCTAGTGTATTTACTAGACCAGTGCAGGAAAGCATCTTTATAAAATCGCTGAGAACATTTAGTATGCCTGCTGGGACACGGTCTAATCGGCTTGTAAGAGGAAGGTTTGAAGCTTAATCAGCCGCACTATTCAAATGAGAGTTGGTGGGGACACAAGCAAGTTTCCTCGTCACATTTTCCTTAACCACCAGCCACGAAATGAATTATAGAACTAATTTAAGCACATGTAAACCTAGAGATTATTGCCTATGTTTGAACCCATTCTTCAGTTAGGATACATGTGTTCTAACCATGAGGCCATCTTAGAACCTATAAAAATTAAATTACACTTACTCTAGCTCCACATATACTAATTTTGTGAACAAAATCAGCCTCAGGCGGTACATAAGCTTTTCGCCTCTCTTCTAACTCAGGCGATGGAACTAAACCTACAACGTCAGGTTTTTCCACATGACTTGCCTGCCACCAGTTAGGATCTCTTCTATCTGAGACCTACGGAAAAAAAACATAATTATAATAATACGATTTAGCCAAAGATACTTTCATTCAAATATAACTATCATAATATATTGACTTACTTGTAAAATATCACCTTTCTTAAATTCTAATCCAATCTCCTTACAAGGTAATAATGTATCTTCAGAGGGGTCATAATCAAATAAGGCTCTCATATAACACTGAAAATTAAACATAATTATTTAAAATACCCTATGATAATGTTATACCAATTAACATTTTATTTGTCTAATGTTTGACTTACACTTAATTTATTAGTTAATTGAGCATTCTTTTCTTTAAGGTTAGGGCCAACTTTGAGTGTTACTCTATCGTTTGGCTTAGAAACAGCTTCCTTTAGCTGGTCTTCGGTATTTATTTGTACCCCATCCACCTCTAGCAACACATCCCCTACGCTGAGCAGTGCTTGCTTTGCTGCAGCACTGCCAGCTAGGATTCTAGCTACTATCAACTGACCATGTTCATCGGTTGTAACCTAAAATGAAAAAACGACTTCCAGTATTATTGTTAATTAATTTAACTATATCTTTATGAATATAATCCATAAAATATAAGAAAATGGTAATAATAAATATTTATCTTGTTCAATCATACATAATTCTAGTAGAGATTGTTGGGTTTGAGTTTTTTATGTGATATGCTTAAGAGATTATCAGTACTTACCGTTAAACCCAATGGTTGCCCAGGTACTTTTCTAAGCCCTACAACTTTAACAGTCTCCACTGGCATGTCTCCGTTTTGGTCTGGACTTAAATCTAGGCTTTCAGCTACGTCTTTCTGTTCTTCTTTTAAAGTTTTCTCATCAATCCCAGAACCACGCTCAAGCCAAATTTTCCCAATTTGATCATGAGCATCAATCAGTGCCTATTTAAAATACTAAATATTTAAGATGTAAATAAATATTTAATAACAATATGTCTTAGGCATAAAACAAAGGTATTCTCGAGTTGGATTTTACATAAATACAACACATTTCACAGGACTATATTAAAAATTCACTTGTCCTTCATTGTTAAGTATGATTGGACTACAGGCATTAAGTACAAAGATTTAGCTATTTGGTTAACTGATTGTAAGTGAAATTCTTACCTTGAAGTGTACTCGGGACAACAATATAGCTAGTTCAGCTTGTTCGATAGTCCGTATGTTGTTGCCACGATATTCACTGAGAGACTTTATTATGTTTACATTATCCAGGGAGACTGGCTTAACGATTAAGTCCTCTTCCGAATCGATCGCCTGTAACATCAACACGTACACTAAGACCTACATAAAATTTAAATCTTTGTTTTATGTATAAAGATTTTACAATAAAAAGGATGAAACAAAAAACAGGCTTAGGCGTGGCACTTGTTTATTTCATAATTTTGAATGAAAACTTTTATTTTAAACACACAACATACCACAATATTTGAAAATAACTATAAAAATATATAAAAAATATGACAAAATTATTCTGTATATTTAAATAAATTCATTTTTAACGAATAAATTGGCCAATATATATGTACACACCCACTCAGTTTCTCATTGGGAATTCGTTTCGTGTTGCGTGTTTTTGTTTGAGTGTATGTTCATTGTAAAAATATAATTCATACCCTATTACGTTTTCATAGAGCTGAAAATTCAGTTCGAATACGACACAGTAATTATGACACAGAAATGATATTATCAATGTTCCGTGTCTGTCAAAAGTAGCTTTGAGGAACAGATAAAAAATAGTATGCCTTTACTTTTATAACTAACAACTGAATAGAATAATGTTTTAGAAGCTTGTTAAAACTATTGTTATTACAAATTTGCAATATAAAATAAATTCATTATTTTTGTATTTAGTGTCAGCTGAATTAAGGTAAAGCTATCTATTTAAGCTAATCTATTTAGATATGAATAGAATTACACATTGACTGATGAATAGAGTGACACTTTTGCGTCAACAAATTGTCCGTCTGTCTTTCTTAAATAAAGTCTCCATTATAAAAGATGTATTATTTGATGATGGTGATGATGATTAATTTACCATTTATAATACTTACTCCATACTTTCTAGCAAAATCGGGGCTTTCTACTATGCTTTTTAAAAATATTACTTCATGATTTGACAGATCTTCTTCTGGCTGCGATTCTTCTTGTATTTCTATAGAAAAGAAAAGTAGATTATTATTAATATTGCTTGATGATAAAGTATCAATAATGTATAAATACAGTAACTATTACCCTGTACACAAATAAAACATGCGTGAAATAGGATTTTATGAAGGAATTTTATTAAAAAAAAATCCATATATTTTTATTTACTGTAAAAGATTGTACAATTTTTTACTAGCTCGGAAATAAAATAGCGACTTAACCTGTTTGAGAACATTATTTTTTGTCAATTTTCCAATTCTATATTTAGAAATGTGTCTGGAATCGATCATTTTAATCCCAAAGTAAGCCGTAAAGATCTTCGGTAGGTACTTCTGTTATTGTTCAATGTTTCTTGTTTTTTATCTAACGAAGAATGCGATATAAGTATTGAGCACTTGTATTTGTTTCGAAAATAATAACAATCAACAGAGAATCTATATGTTTTTTTGTCAAGTCTAAATATTTTTCGTTATATAAAAGTTTGCACCTGATGTAAAATGGAATAACTAGTGCTATGTACCATATTATGAACGTTACTAGTTCTAGACCTAACAGTTACTTTAAACCAGGTCTGTGATCAACTTTATGGCATTTTATAGATCATTTCATTGACACTAAAATTAAATTTAACGTCTTGAAATCCTTATTAATTCTTACAAATTTGTCTTCACTTACTTACAGTAAGCAAGCTGGAGATATTTTTTTTATTTATATTCTTCTCATGTGGTGGTGGATTCCAATTATTAATAGTCATAAGTGTACAAATACAAATGTTTCTCCCAATATAGTAGCACTGAGTAGGCCAATTGGCATTGCTTCAAATTTTTTAAAAAGAAAGTTATATGATGTCCTGATATCGGTATATAAGGGTAATGTTATCGTTCTTCAGAATCCCTTCTTTTGGTAAATGAAAGAGTTGAATATACAGACATTTATAGACATTTATAGTACTATCAGACTTTCATGTTCTATCCATAGCAAATAATATATTTATTTATTTATATATCATGATTGAGGACATATTATAGTTATCCAACAATTAGCCTCATGATGATACAAATTGATTTGTTTTAATCAATATGTTTTAATAATATATCAATGTACCTACTTTTTGAATTTGAAGAGATGGGGTGTCAAAGCATGCACCTCCGAATTGTCTCGAATTAAATCATTGAGTAAGTGCACTAAACATTAGCAGGGCCAACCAACGCCAAGCAAACAGTTTTGTAAGATGAAAAACAAGTGGACCCACTTGTTTTCCACGTGCAGTAGTAAAGTCTTCGCGCGCATATAAATATGTAGACTAATACAATTCAGCTCCTTTTTTTACATTTTATTATTTATCGTTTATCTAGTGGCTAGCTTGAAGGGCGTAGATCCCAAAGTCCTGAGTTGATACTACAGGTGCGACAATTAAAAATGTATTCGGTTATTGGTCGAAATTCTCTATACCAGCACGGTGTCCAAAAATTTACAGTGTCAATATTCCCATGATTTTGAAAACAATTAAAACCGTCGGTCCTGCGGCCTACTTTTACACTTTTCAGTTCATCGGGATTTCAGATAGTCGAATTGCTTTCAAGTTAAATTAGTACAAAAGCATACCTTGATGCTTTATAGCATTAATAGATTTTAAATGTTGCGTTTGATAAAATTTATATTGTAAAGGCCCTTGAATACATCTTTTATATGATACGAAAATTACATTTTTTACATGTTAACTCGGAAATTCTTTTTTTAGCCACCTGTGATACATTATCTTTAAAACTTACTTACCTTCCTAAAAAAATGATACTTTAGTAATCCTTAGAATTATTATAGAGCAAATTTATGCATCGTTACATATTATTCTTGATGCTAGATGATTTTGTACATTTATAACCTATATAATTTATTAAAGTGAAAACTAAATTTAAGGGTTTCATTAGATTTGTAATAGATAATATAAGGGTGTACTTGCTACTAATGTTTCTATTAACTAGCTTCTTAGAATACGCTGCCAACATAACTTATATAAAAACTACGTAAATATATTATAATATATGTACTTAGTTATTTGTAGAGCTATTTAAATTTTTCTTTACTATTGGAAGGAAATACTGGTCTATGAATTCAACTCTCTAGTCACGAATTTTGTTAATTGTCATTTCTTTTCGTTCTGATCAGTTTGTACAATATAATGTTTCTAATATAGACATTCGATTTGATCTATTCCTATCCACGGTCAGTGTCACTAATAGAAACATGATAGATGTATGATCGGTCTACACGAAAATAGATTCTTATGCTTTATTTTGCTTTTGTTTGGTTAGTAGATGCTTTGAACAGTAGACGGAGTCATCTATTTTAAATTTCATCATATCTAATGCATTCTTTCAGATTTCTAGATTCTAAATCGATGTTAATTTGACTTTAATGTTCTTATTTATTAGGTATTTATTGTTATTCATATTTCTTATTTATTATATTACGCGTTGTAAATATACTTATAAGTTATTAAATATTCTAATCGTATATTATCGATTTTACATACTTTACTGACCGCAGTATAAATCCGAGTAGAGTTTTATATAAAATTAATATCGAGTCAAAAGATATCTTCTCTCATAATATGTTAAGTACATTTAATTGCAAGTTTCACGCTCTTTTTCTCATGCGATATACCTACGATAGAAATCGACTCAATTGTCTAAGCTCATAAGAGTCTCAAGCTCATATTTGATAACTTTTAATGTCACGTTACCATTTATTTTTTAAACCTTAAATATAATCGCGTGACTCATTTATAAAATGTTAATGTCAATACTCTAAGAGAGAAGGAAATAAAATATGGAGTAAAGGACAGGACAATATATATAAGAAAAAATCCTTCCTAAAGTCATTATTATATTTCCAAAATATATATGACTTTAGGAAGGAATTTTTCTGATAACTGTAATGGATTTGGCAGTTTTTGGGAAGTACCATGACCGAGAATTTGCTGTCCGACATTGACATCATATCATAAAATTAAAAAGTCGCAATATGAATATATGTGCAAGTACTCTCTATATAAATTATCATAATATGATATTTACATATTAATCGGATAAGTAATTTTAACTGATAAATGCCGGAACAAACAAAATCATCACTTTACAATCTTAACATTATTATGATATCGATAGAGCAATATATTTCTCTACTTATTTTAACGGATGTTTGATATAAAACGAAATGGTATTTAAAATATATTGATTAAAAGCAAATTTAATATCTATAATAAAAAAGAAAAAATAAGGGATACTTGGTTGTACTGCACCAGCGTCTGTTTCATCGATTATGTGAAATTAGCTTAACATTTATTTACGAAATACTAGGAATAAAAAAAAACACTTTTACGAAAGATATGTATTAACGAGTAAACCTATTTATAATCAATATTATTATCTCTTTCTTTACAAAGGTAAGTGAGGTCCATCAGAAAGAGTTTAATATCGCAATCACGATTGTATTTTAAATATCTAAAATTGTACCAAACTATGAATGTTCAAATGGTGTATTATAGCTTTATAGCTAAGGTAAGTTAAGTAAGTATATGTTTAATGATAAATAATAAAACTGACTTGCTCGCAAATTTTTATCGGTGGAATTTACATTCTGAACTTGAACAGATAATTAATCTTGTGACAAACTTGTGTATAAGGATGGAAAGATTCAACTTGAATAAAACATTTATTTTTGATTTTGCAAACGCCTGTCTTCTTTGTTGCATCAGCATCCATCTCATTGGCCGGATTTTGAGTAAGTATAACTGGGATAAAGTGTGATGCGAGAGCGTGTGACTGTCCACTGACTATGTCTTTGGTATAATAAATTATCCGGAAAAAATGATTTTAATAAATGCCAATATACTTACGTCTTTATGATTGTTACATAATATTATGTAACTAATAAATTTAAATAACATCTTAAATAATAAGTATTAATTATATATTACTAAGGAAAGGAGATTACCGACCGGCGAAAAGTTATCGTAAGCTGCATAATACATTCGGTGAATCATATGCCATGCAAAAAATAACCACACTGCGGAAATACTTAAGCCGTGACATATATTTGCGTGCTACGACTTCTACTAAGTCCCCTTAATAATTAAAAAATGCAAATTGCACTTGCAAAATATACTATGAACTTTTATAGATGAAACAATGAATTAAATGAAATAGTAGCTCTACTTGTAAAGTACTAATGAACCTACTTATATTTTGCTTGAAAATAAATTCAGAGAACACTGCCATGTAAAGCAAAATCTTTGAATAGCTTCAATTTGTGCTTTGCCTTCTTTCATTTTATTCGCGTATGCTATACTTACTGTTGTTCAATTGTTTTTTATTGGCTCAGATTTGTTTATTTCATAGTCAAAACGAGTACTAAAGCCAAATAATTAAGATACTCACTAAAATTCTGATTGTTTATATTGATGTAGATTATTTTTCTGTCATGATTTTAGTGATGTCCCATAGATTTTAAAGTTATTTAAGTTTCACGCTTGATCATCGTTAACGTTGTAAGTATATGTTTCATACTTACAACGTTCACACTGATAAATAGTAAAACTTAAATAACTTTTAAATCTATAACATACATGATATAACATTAACATACACGCGAAGTGCAATTTGCACCCATCAGATTTAAGATTAAACTCGTTTAGGGTTTTAAAATTGTAGCTAAACTATTATGTCGATAGTTTGCGAATACATTAAGAGTGAATGCGCAAACAATTTAATGAGGCTCTGCGGATGTCTGGTATGTATCGTGTTTGACATTATGTGTGAAGCGATATTCTATCTACTGAGTGGATTACAATGTTTGAATAGTAATTTATTTCACATTAGATTTGAGGTTAAGTTTATTCACACGCCGATTTGCAAACAACTCACCGTCATCGGGAGGTTTATTGCTGACGAAGTCTCTAAATCCTCGCCAGTTAACTGTGTAACGTCCACTACGTCGCACCATCATTTGGATCACAAGGGGTGCAACAGTAAATAACACGAAAGATTCACCGTGCAGGTCGTGGTATCAGCCGCATATGTAGCAGACGTGCACGACACTCGCGGTTGCGTATACACGTCACGCGGCCGCGCCGTCAGCTGGGCGAGCGTGACGCGTCACATCGCCGCCCGCCCTCGCGCCTGCGCATAGCATTCGCCGAAACACACTAGAGCTGCCCATTGCCTCTGATTATTTGTATCGATGTTTTTGATTCCTTTCATTCTTTTTTCTCGATACCAATATTCATTATTTTACTTATTTAATAATGTATTTATGAAAAATGTACAAGATATGTAGTAAAAAAATATTAGTTACCAAATTACTAATGCAGTTTACCCATAAATTTAATATAAATATAGTACTTTGGTGATTAATATTTTTGGTAAATTGTTGAGTTTTGAAAAATAAATCAACATATTCGAAACAGTTACGATATTATAATATGTAATACAGCACACATATATCTTAAACGACACTTTCATGATTTTGAGTATTATTACATTTTGGAAGATATTATAGGTACCTTAATTATGTACCTACGTCAATTTCTAGCGTAGTGTATTTTAAAACATCTGATTGGTTTTATTAGCGCAAACTATTATTATAATGTCATAAAATTAATTTATATTGACAAAACAATAATTTACAAGTCGATACAATGTTATCTGTAAGCACTATTTAAGAGCCGCCCGTCTCAGACCGCCGCCCGACCCCGTTAATATTTCGCAACTGTACTCCTTTCGGCTTCCTCGTCTGATATGTTTTTGCGACGATGCAAGGAAATAACAATAGGTTTCCAAATGATTTTCTCACGTAAACGTTAATACATAAATAAAACTAAAAAAATCAGTCACATCTTATTTCATAATTGAAATGTGTTTTCTTTAGAAAATATATTTACATTCGTAAATTTATGGCGTATACTAAGAAAAATATTGAATTATTGTTTATTATTCATACGAGTCCAGATGTTGAAATTAATAAGTTTTGTATTTCGTTTCAACATAATGTTTACTAGTATTGAATTATTACTGAATATATAATAAATAAATTACATTACTCTGTAATAATAGTCTGGGATTTAGATTTAGCTTTCACGAAATATTGGTATTAATTCAATGTTCATGAAATAATCTAAGATAAAGATATTCGCGAAGCGTCACCGGCTCTAGTTCCCACGTAGCTTTTATCATCTTCATTTAGTTTGCCATTGTGATACAATGTGACGTGTAAGATGTATGAAAATATAAGTAGGATGTGTACTTTAATATTAATAAAGTATAATTATTATATTATGCATCTATCACGATAATATTTATATAATAAATAGCAAAAAATAAATATTTTGTGAAGTTTTTAAATACATTTTTTTTATCAGTATTGGTAGGGGACAGAGTCGAATATGTTTAATTCCTTGTGTCTAATAAATTGACTAACTCACCCTTCAGACTGAAATACAGCACTCCTAGTTATTAATGTTTGAATTATTGAGGCAGTAGAATAATTGATAATGCTGTGTTATCCGCCTTGTGGTTTTGTACGATCAGTAAAATTTAATATTTTTACCAGTTTGATATGGTATAATAATTTGGTACAACCGCAGCGGTATGCCGACGGCTATAAAGAATCCAGCTTTCTACTTCTACTTGTCGTAAAATATCATCGTAGTATTTTAATATTATAAAGCCAGCAAATATAAAAGCTCATAAAAAATTACGATATGACTGTAAAAAATGTATTATTAATAGACTTGAAAGTAGTTTTAAGAAATGTAGGTCTAACAATATTTATATATGTTTCTATTGGTCTGGGATTCGACTTGAGAACAAAAGGATAAAAGTATTGGCCTCGTTAGTTGTTTAAACGTGTGGCCTTCTTTCAATGTAAAGCTTATCAATAGTTTTTGCAAGATAAATAGTATAAATTTGACAGTGATTTCATCTATAAAGTTGATTAACAAATGCTTAAAAAATGCTACAAAGATAACTTAATTATATTTTCTTTATAAATATAAATATATTTATATAGATAACTTAATTATATTTTATTTACTTTATTATTAAATTAATCAAAATAAATTAAACGAATTGCGAAATTGATGTGTTTGTCAGTGATTTCATCTATAAAGTTGATTAACAAATGCTTAAAAAATGCTACAAAGATAACTTAATTATATTTTCTTTATAAATATAAATATATTTATATAGATAACTTAATTATATTTTATTTACTTTATTATTAAATTAATCAAAATAAATTAAACGAATTGCGAAATTGAAGATTTTTTTTTAAACAGGATATGTACTTTTATTTCCAAAGTTTTTTAAAAGTTATATTAAATATTTACTTAGCCTGTAGATTATTTATTGTTTCATAAGTAAATGAATGTTTCGATATTATAGTCTAATTCGTTCTTAAATTTTATTATTATTGAAGTAAGCAAATTATTTACATTAAATAATGATAAATTAAACTAAGACGAGCCGGATATTTCCCAATTATTGTTGTTTATAATATCACACAAGTGACACACGTGATATTTGTATTATAATTACTAACGAACGTACTCGTATTTATGTAGTTCGTTATTATCATTGTTGCTAACTTGATATACGCGAGCACTTAGAAAAGTTCCTTGACATGAAAATATATTAAAATAACTCTTTAAAAAAATATTCGTCGTTATATGTATTCTTAATTTACAAATTTATCTCATAGTAATATTTTGTTTGCTTGTCACATTTTTCTCGAAATCAATAAATATTATTATTGCATTTGGTTTAGATACAATTGTTTTGGAATTCGAATCTATTTTCGGGTAAAGATAAATCGAAATAACAACACGTGCTTATCTGAATAATTGTCTATCTCATTAATTAGGCATATTTAACATTAATTGCATCAAAATCTCAATGAACCTAATTGAGTTCATGATAGTTTTTAAATTATCCGGGATAAAGCTGCTTGATTGATAATTTAATATCTTCGGGGTCGAAATTAGGGCTGGCACTGTTGCGAGATATCAGCAGTAGACAAGCAGCATTTTAGATATTGTTACTATATTACATGAACTTCACTTTTATATTTTCAATAAATAATGTTTAAAATACTAAGTTCTACTTGTCAAAGTATACAAATAATTATAGATATGTATATAAAAACGAAATACCACTCACTGATTAATCACGAAATCTCAAAAACTGTAACACTACAAACTTGAAATTTGGCAGGTAACCTACCTGCCAAATTTCAAGTTTGTATATTATAGCGTGTAGACGTCCGCTAAGAATGAATTTTACGAAACTCCACCCCTAAAGAGGTAAGACAGGAATTATAAGTTTGTTTTTTATAAATTTCGATTTGGCAGGTTCAGCTAGTAAATTATAAATGTTGTATCCGAGTGAGATATTTTTGTGGGATTCTAATGAGCTTTTCTAAAGTATGCGTACTCGTACTACGTACGACATTATGACAACTAAAAACTAGCTGTGTTATAGCAGCTTTGCCTCTTCTAGTAATTTTTAGTTATTTTTAACAATTAATTATTAATTTATGTTCCAAAAAAAATAAGTACATAAATATACCTAATCCCTACTATAGTATACCTTATATTTTTTGGAGTAATAATAGCGACAGCTAAGCTATATATACTATTTAATATCAATAATAAATTATTTATAATTGTTATTGACATTTTATTGTTGTTTACGTGACCATAGACTTATAACGTCTTAAGAAGTGGCATGACCAATGACCATGCCTAGTCAAAACCCTTGGAAAATGTGTAATTATGATTACAGTTGTATTTGTTGTTGTGCTTTAAGTTTGACTCTGATATTAGTTCAATGATAGTTTATTATATTTTAAATAAGCAGAGGTCACGATCCTGGCTGTCCGAATAAGAGGAAGTAAATGATTACATTTAAGTTGTTAGGGTTATACAATGAGATATCATTCCCCGAATAAATTTTATTCATATACAACTGACGTCAATAGTTTTATATCTAAAACGTTTGTACTAAGTGTTTACATAATCGTTATTTTAAAAGTATGCAAGGTAAAAGTATTTTAATGAAATTCACTGATAGCTAAATTTGTTTTACATTTTTAGTAGGTATTATAATTGAGTAGATAAAAAGTTAAGTTTCCAGTTTGCACATATGAATGTTATATTTTAATTTTGGGTTAAGAAAATAATGTCTGTGGTAAAATATAACAATATATATTTATGTTTTTAAATAATAAAAAATATAGTTTTGTTTTTGAGACTCCGGTCTGAAACTTTGTCCACCCTGACTAATTTAATTAAATTAATATACTGTTTGATGGTTTTGTGTTAAAAAGGAAATTTGAATGAAAACTCGTAGCTCTTGTTTATATTTACAATTTCCTTTGATAACGATGAATATTGCTCTGTATTTGATAAATAAAATTAATGTGAACACCGATAACGTCCAGTTTGCGCATTAGGCGCGTGCTCGTCAGTGATAATGAGGGTCACAGGGTACCTTTATAAATGAGCTTCGGAGTTCTAGTTATCGCAGTCTCTTTATGAGTAAATGAACCGTCGCCGGTTCTTACACACACTTAAAATAAAGTAATTAAAAAAAATTAAAATGCCGTGGACTAGCACGAACAGGTAGGTGCCCTGGCCAACTAATAATTGACTAAATATGAAAATTCAATTCAGGCACAAAATAACATTATAAAATACTTTCGCTTTTGTATATTTCAGAATTTACGCGAAACCATCAAATACAAGTTCGGGTGAAGCAGGCCCGTTAGTTGCAATGGGCGCTAAAGCAGCGACTACGGCTGCCGCGGACACGGGCGGCCGTTTTGAACTTAGTGACCATGGATATGGGAAGAGTTCGGTTAAACTCTTACACGTGCACAGAGATGGAGAATACCATGTCATCAGAGAGTTTGAAGTGTCTACAGAATTAAAACTTGCGTCTGAGTCCGCATATATCATAGGCGACAACAAAGAGGTCGTAGCTACTGACTCGCAAAAGAACACCGTTTATTTACTGGCCAAGAAACATGGAATTAAGACTCCCGAAGAGTTTGGTGCGGTTGTAGTGAATCATTTTCTATATACGTACAGACAAGTCGTCGAAGCAAAGTGTCACATTATAGAATATCCCTGGGAAAGACTGCAAGCCGGCAGTCCGCATAACCATGCATTCGTATTTGCCCCGACAGCAACCAGATGGTGCGAAGTCTCACAAATACGACACGGTGAGTTATTCATATAATTTTTAAATTATCTAATGTAATGACTGTACAACATGCCCATAGCTGTATAATAACGTAATAATTCCCGCAGAGGCTGTTGCTGTAAAGTCTGGATTGAAAGGTCTTCGTGTTTTGAAGACTACGCAGTCCGCTTTCGTTGATTTCGTACAAGATGAGTATACGACGTTAGCTGATGCTCCTGAAAGAATATTTAGGTATGTACTTTAATATTTTTGCCAGATATTGTATTTGCAGTGTAATACTAGAGTTTTTGTAATATTATACTGAATGTCGATACCTAACATTCTACAGTGAATTTTATTACTTTACAGTACCATAGTGGAAGCAGAATGGTCATACGACAATATGAAATCAGCAGATTTCGACAATGCATGGTTGACCGTGAAAGATGCTATTTTAGAAAAATTCGCTGGCCCACCTGACACCGGCGTTTATTCGCCATCGGTACAACACACACTGTACCAAGCAGAAAAAACCGTCCTAGAAAAAGTTTCCGAGGTAAAATTATGATTTAATTAAATTTCTTTTAAAAATTTTATTTAATTATTATAATTGATTGTAGACCGATACTCGTCTATTTATAAATTTTATGTCTCGTAGATTTTAAGTACTTTTATTAATTACTTAAATTATATGATCATTACACTTATATTACTCACTTATATAACTATTTAGTCATATTTAAGTCCATTTTAGTCAAATCTTTGCTTAAACAAGGCTACAATAATAAGTGATATAAGTGTTTATGTTCGTGATTATGTGTTGGGGTTATCTCAGTAATTGTTGTTCAGCTTTGTGTGATATTTGAAAGAACCAATGCATTAATATAAGTTATTCATTAACCTAATGAGTCCAAATGGCGATATATAGATTTTGTATTCGAATAATATTTTAATTTAATTCCATATTAAGAATTACAAGAATTATCTATATTATCGTTAGTATCTTTGATTTAAAAAAAATATAGTAATGAATTCTAGAGCATCCATTTAAAAATACCTATTTTGATTTGTATCGTTGTGTTTGCAATATTGTAGTATTTTCGAAAATTCTATATTTAGTTATCGATACTAGCGATACGAGGCGTCACACCCTTATTGGTTATCGGGTCACGTGACATACAGCTATACGTTCCCCGTTGTGGTCAAAGTTTATCTATAACTGTTTCAAAGCAATCGTCATACTCATTTTTGTATATCATCACTAAGCTGATAAGAAAAATGAAAAACATATTTATCTATATTGAAATTTAACGATACAGAGATCAGCAGACCTATTCTGTAAGAACTCACTTCGTATCTTAATCGTGAAATATTCAAAACCGATTTACAGTTACGCAATTTTGATTCATGTATTCTCTAACTGACATTTCGCGATCGTGATCTGCAGTTGTTTTCATGTTTGTTCTTACGGAATAGCTCTTCTATATAGATTATTTTACATTAGTGTCATGTTTTATTATATTTTGTTTTGTTACCTCATTATAGATCAATTGGATTCGGATGACAATGCCGAACAAGCACTATCTCAACATTGACGTTTCGAAGTTCCCTGCGAATGTGACCAAGGGTGATCCTCATCACTACATATACCAGCCCATCGACAAGCCGGCGGGTCTCATCTACGCGCAACTTCGTAGACGTCCTAAAAGCCACTTGTGACCTTGAGCGCCCTAGACTATCGAAGTGACAGTCTGTTCCACCTAGGTCCTAAGATATAAATAGAGAGATGTCATGCAACATAATAATTCCATGTTGCGGCATGAAATTCTTAATCAGTTTACTATATTTTGTATTTCTGTTTAATATTGTTGATGTTGCGAATGATTTCCTCGAGTAAGAAATATGGCATTCCCTTATAGTAAGGGTAACCAAATGTAAAATAAATAAGTGTTGTATCTTAGTGTTCTTATAATAGTCGCTCTGATATAAGGATTTTTAAACTATATTCTAAACCCACAACAAAGCACAGGATATAGAAAAAATATCTAGTCAAGATGAAATCTGAGCGATGTGCTTTTAAGGAGTAGATAGAAAGAAATGTTTGTCAAAAAACTTTCGAAAATGCCAAATCATGTTTTAGTACAATTACGATGTTACTATATTAATAAAGCAAATAAGTATTATAGATGTGTTTATTAATTTACCTTATATATAATTTAAGATAACAATCTCATACAGTGGAAAAAGGAGTTGGTCAACTTCTGGGTCTATAACTTTTACACGGGTCAATTGTCGCCGTCGCTTACCAAAGCCGCACAATTATTTAATTTCATAGAAGACTAAATTATTAAGCAGATATATATTGGTTGGACGTTTTGAAGTTTTATTGAACATGAATACGGGGTCGAAATATGTAGTCAATCAATATTTAAGTAGGAACACACCTTCATACGGACGATACTCAGCGACTGATCATAAATCAAATCAATCGTAAAAATGAATTTGATCAAACGTCACATTAGGCCGGTCGCATGGCATAAGTTGATGTCTACTTTTACTTTGGCATTTGTGATTTTAGACTACTGTGACCTAGTCGATTTACGGTTGATTTCTGTAGTGCGGGTTAGCCGCGTATTGAAAATTGTATCGAGTGAATCCCGTGTTAGAGCTTATACATCAATTACCTATTATTTTTTATCAGAAGAATAAAACGTTAAGTCATATCTTTCAATGCAAAATTTGTAAATATGTCACACTTAACCATAAACTGATGATTAAAAATTCGGTCAATAATAGTTTGACAAAGAAACCTTGAATGATAAATTAAAAACAGGCGATAATTATAACAGTTTTATTAGGAAATATAAACTGGTTTTAACAGCACTATCAAAATGACTTTCTACTTAAAAATATTGACATATACTTTTAAAACAATGCGAATTCAACAAAAAACACGTAAATTAATAACATTACGTAATAACTTTTCACTTAAAATATACCATTTTATAGACGTTTTGTTCCAATTATTTTATCAGCTAAAGCGTATAGCTCCTCCACTGTCTGCAAGAAAAATAAAGAAAAACTTAATTTGAAGTTTTATAATGTTCGAGTAGATACGGTATTTCATATTTTAGTTAAAGTTTAAATGTGTGATCATGAGGTTGTATTTAAGATTTTTTTTTATTTTATTGAATGTAGATCGAAAAACTAGGTCAATAAATGAAACATTATAATAACAACTCTAATGACAATTTAATATAAAACGTAAAAATATTATTGTGTCATTAACACACTTCATATAATATAAATTATATGAATTCTTATTTTTAAAACGGCTCTACAACTAATGGCCTTTATTAAGTAATACTAAGCGAAGCACAGATAATATAATTGTTACATAAGATTGCATGATCAAAGAATACAATCGTTTTTTTTTAATAATAAAATTGGCTCTCTGATTTTTGATATTATTATAATATCAAATAAACAAGTTCTGGACTTGCAAAAATAAAATATTTTATCGTACGAGATCTTTAAAGAATCCACTGAACAGCAGTGTTTCTACACTTGAGTATGAGGTCAAGAATATCTTATATTATACAAGTTCTTGAAAAGTGTTCCTTCAGCATCTAACGCAAAAAAAAAATATTTCACTTTTTCTATATGAAAAACAATTGCAACGAGTGTTATAACACATTATTTTAACAAAAAAAAAACGTTATTATTTTAATGATTTGTGATAATAATTATTAAAATTTGTCATGATAGCGGTTAAAGAAGTGTATATTTTAAATGACATATTTTTTTTGGTTTTTTTTTGTAGGCATAATTTATATGTACTCTTTGTTCATCAGCTCTGTTTCTGCAACAGATAACTTGTAAATGAGTTACATACATACACAGAGAATATACGTACTTATTAATGATAATAATAACAACAAAAGCGGGGAATAATAATTATTTTACCGATTATGATATGTTTATGGATCACGTGAACGTAGTTATATTTTAAATAGTTACTGTTGAGACAAATTACTCTTATAATTTTTATATAAAAATAGTATTTAGTTCTGGACTTTCTACATAGAGTATATGTAGATCTATTTACTAATGAAGGCGCGCTCTCAACGACATTTGGTTTTAATATTCCAATAGGCATACGTGACTAACAGGTTTGTTTCATAGAAAAGTCAAATGTCACATAATGATAAGATCAGGGTTTTCGTATCAATAAAGTAGATTAGGATAATTACGATTCGAGTAATAACTGGTTGTAATGTAAACAAAATGATAGATTATTCTAAATTGTTGTTTAAACGATTACTCTTTATGTTAAAATTTGTAAGTAGAATAAGTAAATAATTTAACTCTATTGCTTAACATATCTCAAGCCTTTGGAGAGACTTGTATTATTATCACAATTAGTCTATACACTACGCTTATAAATCGTTCTGACGTAGGTATTGACAAATAATAGATACTATCTAATGAAGACATTAAAATGAATCCCATAGACAATTACTATTTTTTATTTAGTGAGACATGTTTATAATAAAACTGATAACCAATGTTAAAGAAAAGCCAACGAATGGAAACCACAGTTCGGAAAAAGGATGCCCCGAACCAGTTGAAGCTGAAATCGCGAATGTTTTGAAAAACATTCTTCAATTAATTATGATACAACATTTCGTTGTCATCGTATTCTAATATCTATGAATACCGAGGAATTAATTAATAAAATAAAACAATCTCAAAAATAATTATAGCGCGTAAATATTTAAATATAGTAGCTATTTTTTTAATTTAAATTATTATAGTTTCTAAATTAAAAAATATATATACTCTTCTTTGGTTATTTGTCAACATAAGGCAAAGCTGTAAATTGAGGTATTTATTAGCTTTGTACATCAGGGAGATCGTCATCGGGTAATTTCGAAAGTACGAATATACGAATTAAATACTTTAAAGTTTAAATATATATGATACTTGGACTGTGATGTGCAGAAATATACAAACTAAATTTTTAGTATTTCGTGAAATACCTACTTCTTATGATTATTCAGTTATTTACATTTGTAATTTTTACCCGTTTTAAAGATTAACTTGGACAAACTAATGTCTGTTAGTTTCCCTGGTTAATCTATACAAACATTTTATTGTCTGCCTAGACAGTAAAATGGTTGTTATAGCTATGTAATTAAAAAGAAAAAAATATTTTTAAATATCAGTCACACTCAAATTTTAATTATTTGTATATAGTTACTTATTAGTATTTATGTCGGCTAGAACATTTCTGCATAAAATTATAAAAATCAAGTTTAAATATATTTTTTATAATATTGAAATTGTTAGTTATATAGTGGTAGTTACAATGTACACTTATAATTATATAAAACGCGTTAAACAATATAAAGTAAATAAGGCAATAAAAAAAAATCATATCTATGTGACTTTTAGTTAATTAAGTAAATTATTATTTAATGTTACGTACGGAATGAACTTCGATGAACCCATGCTTTTTTTTAAGCCACGAAACTTGATTGGTTATAATTAATATGGTAGTTAAAAGAAAAAGATAACATTCATTTAACTTTGGATAAGTAAGTATGGTATATTTTTTTTCAAAATAAATATTTATAAAATGCATTACATATTTTAATGTAGTATTTTTTTTAATAAAGTGGGTTCCCAGTAATTTCCGCCCTTGGGTGAATTAATTAAATTCATAAAAAAGTTATATAAAACAATACCTGAATTAAAATATAATATTTTCATTGTTTTTCACATTATTTAATAACACTAGATCACGTATGACTTGAACGTAAAGTTAAATGTATATAGTTCGTATAGTTACACACGGGTGTAATTCTATGGATGATCATAGAATGTTTAAAGTTTATCTAAATAACTTGAGATTCAGAGTCCAAAGGGTCAGCCTAAGCTGGTGTTCATCTGGTTCGCACCGGTTTGACACGAGCCTATGTTACATGTTTTCATTTGAATAAAATTATCTGTACTTATTATCAGTTAAATAAATTGGAATAAATTAGAACGGTGCATACTAAATAAACTTTTGTATTTAGTCTGATCATCGTACAAGTCACCTAACCATACATTTTAATGATTTTTTTATTTCAATATTTTTGTTTCGTAATAAGCTTGAACGTTGTCTCGTCTCAAAAAAAAAGTTAAATAATAAAAATAAATATTTTTTATGGTATTTGTGTGGTATAAAGACCCCATTTTCATAATATTTAGCTTAAAGTGAATAAATTACAAAATTAATAAAGAAATATCAACAAGCTTTAAAATTATCGAATCCTAATAAATTGAGGTTCTCACCGTAAGACTTTTTAGTGTTTTGACATCATTGGTTTCATATTTGAGAACAGCAAATTGCTCGTCTGTGAAACGAACGCCCTTATCAATGTCCGCTCGTTTGAGTTCATCTAACTCTTCAGCACACTTCCGAAGCAATTGTTCTGGTGTTAGCTGCTCACTTTCTTCACTTGCAACTTCGGCTTCGGCTTCTTCATCGACCGTCTACCGTATTAATGGTAAATAATTAAAAGTGAATTTAACCAATTATTTGGCTTGTAGAACGGATTACGTATAAATAATTCTTGAGCGAAATGCAAAGAAAAAAAAAATGATATTTATGATTAGTTTAGTTTTCCAAAACTTACATTGCTTAAACCGAAACCACCGGTTTCGCATGAAATGTTTTTTTTTTATATATTTATGTTATTGTAAAGTATGAAGGTGAATTTCCTACCTGATCAATTTTTTGCGATGCTTTTAATTTTCTATAGTAAGCATCAGCACGTTTCTTTGCGGCTCTTGCAACTTCTTTATTCACCATTCGCCAAAATACGAACACAGGATGATGGAAGAGCTCGGGTGGACATTCTTTTAGTGGTGTCTTACCAACGAGGATTAGACGTTTCAATCTTTCCATTTCGTCAAGCTAAAAAATTCATACATAAAAGCAATTATAATTTATTCTTTCTTCTGTTAATAATACATTGTAATTAAATGTAACATTGATTCGAGAGTTTCTAGACTTGACTTCTCTCTAGGTTAAAGAAGATCACAATTTATCTTTCAAATAGTAAACACTTTACATGTGTAAATCGGATTAGAACACGTGACAATGTATTTACAAAGATATAATAAAGTTGCACTATTTTCAATCTTTGATTTAAGCACTAGTGTTTTATTATTAATAAAAAATATAAATTTGTTTTTTTTGAATTTTCGATAGCTACTTTTTATGCTTATTTTACAAATTGGAAAACATAATTTACAACAAATACATATACAATTGGTAATAAACGTACACATTTCTTCAGATTTTATCTTGGGAGACTAGATTAAATGTGAATACCATTCACACTTAGTGTAAGTAATCAATGTACTTACGACTCTGGAGGAGATCCTCTTGTTGAGGTTTTCCTCGTTAACGGCTCGAATTCTCTCTTCCAACTCAGTCATGTAGGTTTTGTCGGTGAGCCGAACGAGATTCGAGCCCATATGCTTCTCGAGGCGGGCCCGGACATGTGGATGAGTAAAACTGAAAAGAACAACAATCTCAATTAAGATACACGTAAATAGTTTTTGATTTTACCTGCAAATTCTCAAATAAAATAATTCAGTATGTTGAACTAGTTGACAATTTTTTGACTCAAATATATCTCGTTACTTAAATTATTCAATTTATTCATTAAATTACATAATAAACTCGACAGTGAAGTATTTTTTTAAAAAAAATTACTACACTCCTGTCGCTTTACTCACCATGCAGATTGTAAATTTTTAGGACTCGTTTTGAACGAAAATGTTTCTATTTTTTCTTAAAGAGCGAATCCACTGGTAAAACGTCCCTGACGTAAAGTATTAGTAGTTTTGACGCTGGGCGCCCGTGTCATAGTTGAGACCTTTATCACGGCAAGCGGGAAGGCTGGCACGGTATGGCACGGCTCCCACCGATACCACATGTATACATTTTCATGTAACGTGGTGTTTATACTTGACTGTCGATAGTTTTGATTGGGCAGCTCTAATTAGATTTTAGTATGGTTGAAATACAGACCATTAGGTTCTAAGAACTGCTTTAAACCTCAGCAAAGTTGTCAGTATTAACATTTAGACCAAACAAGTATGTACGTTGTAAATAAGATAATTAGATATTGCAGTAGCTCTGAATATATTGATAACTACAAAATACAAATAATATTGAATTAATATAATAAATAGTTATAGTTTAGTAATCATAATTTTGATTGTTTTCGTCTTCGAAGGCAAGTTTACAATTAAAGGATGTCCTCTATTATTCATATTTTTTTAAGTATTTAAGAAATATATCTTTTTCAAGTCTATCTACTTCTTTAGGTTTCGTGACAAAAAGTTTTTGAGATTTGTCATACATGGCTTTGGAATTACTGTTTGAGTATTTGGCAGCGACTACTATTCTAAATTGAGTATATCATCGCTTTGGGATCTCGATTGAATATAAAAAAAAATCTCGAATTATAAATACGTCAAATATATTGTTAAAAAACATAACATTTTATCGATTCAGCATTTTAAAACTTAAAGTAATCTACGAATACATATCGACTTTTATTGATAAATTATAATGCTGTTTGGACTAACTCAATAATACTTCTTAATATTCTTCTAGTTTCAATGACATGATTTTTATATGTTTTCTACATTACCTACATATACATATTGTAAAACAAAGTTATCATTTTAATAATATTTTGATAACCTGTTAATATATTTACGTAAGTTCAGCCCCCCTGCTAAAATGTTTAGCTTTAAAATCGGGACCAACTATGTCATTATCTGTTTTAATGACCGATAAAGATACCGTGCCGAAATAGTGCCACATAAAAACTGTCTACACGCAACGATATTTGCCGGTTAGGTTACTATTATTGGTGCTTAAAAGGGTTCACTTGTAATTGTGTGTACTGAGCCTTTATCGCCACGAGGCGGGTAGGTAAATTTAGGGCGTAGGCGGTGTCATCGATAACATGTAGAACTTTGAACGTAATTCATATCACTTAAAAATTATAATATTATTCATTTCATAACAATAGCGACCCGAACGGCGTCGCACGGGAGCAATTTATTAATAAAGAAAACCAGAAGTGTCCTTAGCAAGAAGATATAAAATTAGTCTTAATATTTAGTCTTAAAATTAGTCGTAATTACATCTTGTTTATTAGTATTTTGGCGGACATTGCGGTTATTTTAAGATTACAAACAGACTCTCCAATTTTATTATATGTATAGATAACGTAACTTTTTTGTTATGCATTATACGTTTGACAAATTAATGAACCAGTTTTAGAGCAGCCTACTTATATACTTATAATCTGTGATGTATAAGTATATAAATAAATCGGTATGACCTCGATAGAAGCCTCAGTAAACGGACGTGTTGCATATGTTTATTTATTATAGGACAAACATTCAACCAAACACACTTTTATATAACTAGATTTTTTTTAGTGTCGGAACACATATCCCCTGTCGTCGAAATGTTTCACTTTGAAATCTAAATCTGATATTTCACTTCCGATTTGACCATTTTCTATCGATAGTGTCCAAACAAATTTAAATTTAAAATAGTTGCTATAATGTCAGGTGTAATTATTCTTGTCTCTTCACGGTAACTATGCTACGGTATCGCGTTGTTTGTTGGGTAAAGTTATAATTTGCTTTTGTTAAAGTTTTTATTTTAATAAAACTTTGAAGCGTAGGTACTTTAAGGCAATGTTCGTGAAAGTTCTGAAACTAATGATCGCTCCATTTTCAATTCTATTAAGAACATTTAGTGAATACTAGTTATTTTCTTTATTTAAGGATTGAAACAATGTTTTATATCTTAAGTTTAGTAAGATATTATACTTATCAAGTCAATAAAGAACCAAAAGTTAAAAGGACTTTAACATGCTAGATGCCTACTTACAGCGGCATATATCAATTCAAATTTTTTTTTATAAAAAAGTACATTAAGGTTTTTATTGATGCCGAATTTTCAGATTATCCTACTAATTATTTAATTTACTCAATTATGTCAACTTGGTCGGAGAGAACATATTTTCGCCGAACTCTTCGAGTAAAAGTCGAAAACAAAACAAAACACACCTGCAAAAAAATAACACCCTCAGATGATTTGGGGATCGCCAAAATGTATTTATGACTATATTTAAAAATAAAACCTAACATAACAATATTCATTTTTTAAATAAAATAACAACAGAAAACATAACACTCAAATTGGACAAAATAATCACTATTTTGGACCCCGCCGTACAGAACGAATTATTTGAGTTTTAAACATAATACGTAAAATCATTTACTCATACAATTTTCGACTAGGTAGAGTAGTTTCCATACCAAAATAGTATCCACCCCGTATAATTTAAAATTTTATAGTAATGACCATTCGCATACGAGGATACCCCAAGCTCATCTACGAAGCTGTAACAGCTCTAACGCGCTTAATGGAGAAGTCCTTTATTAGAGGATCCCAAGCACGATATCTCCGAGTAATCTTGAAGCGTTAAAGTGCCGGAAGTCACACAGCACACAAACGTCACCTAAAGCTAAGAATTAAGCGATTAACGCCGATTTACTCAAGGTTGTTTTTACGATACCTGTTCAAAGCAATAACGATGTGCCACCACGTGAGCGTAAAATCATTACACGTAATACGTAAAATGATACCGATACGTACTTATATCCACGTCGACCATAGAGCTGAGCTACCTACGGCTGTTTGTATGACATTTTGCAAACTGACAAAGAGGCATATAACCCGCAAAACTTAAATATCGTGTTATCTATAACAACAGCTAAATTAATATGAAAGCTTTATTAAAATTATCGCAAAGTAAATATTTCACCAGTAATTAAGGGAAATACGATACAATACTGACACGTTACGGCAATATTATGATTAATTGTGTGTGTGTGGAAAAGTGGAATATGCTCCAAACCTTCTCCTCAAAGGGAGAGGAGGCCTTTAGCCCAGCAGTGGGAAAATTTACAGGCTGCTAATGCTAATGCTAATCTGAAATTAGACAAGCGGACTTTAGTAATAAGTAAACACGTTGTTTTTTTTTTATTTTGACGTCACGAATAATGATGTAAATGAATAATAAATTACATTAATTTCTTTTGATTACTTCATTCAATTGTTTGACCTTGTTGCAAATTTCTGTAAAGACATATCACTGTATTGTTTGTAAACGTATATATATTGTTATGAATAAATATTGTGTGTACTCCGACATTGGGTTATCAGTTAAATTAATATATGTATGTTATTGCAAATTTTGTTGGTATTTCATTTGAGTGGTATATCATAAGCATGGCGCAATTTCTAGGCTGAAGAATTGATTCTAGCTAAAAGTCATACTTCGGATGAAATTATTATGGGCAGTTATGTATAGCTAGAAACAAAGTTTTATAAAATTGACAACGAAGTTCGAAGATATTTCGAAAGGCATTTAAATATTCAAGTCAGCAAGGAGCACTCAAAAAACTTTTTCTCGCATTTCCGTACTGAATTTCATACGGTTTTCACCAATGGACCGAGTAACAGTGACCGTTGAAGTTGTCGGAAAAAATCATGCCACCTTGGAGCTTTACTGACATCTGCTACGTCTGATCTCTTATTATTATTAAGACGAGAAGGATATATATGATAGATATGGTATAGTAGAATCATGGAAATTGTAAAAATAATTGCGAGAATACTTTTCCTTATAATATAGATATTTATAATAAACATCAAGCAAGTGACGCAAGTGTAGAGTCCCGAACTGTTTACATATTGTATCCAAAATTACACATTACGTCACGTTTTTCTACACGTCATTAATTTGACGCCAGAGTTTACAACGCTGTCATATAAATACGACCCGATTATGCGAGACTCGAAGAATGCTCCTTCGAAATTTCAACTATGAAATCTCGTCTGAATCACGAGCAATAAATAGCGCGCATTTTTATGGGTCGTTACTTTTATGCAGAAGTGTTTTCATGAATTACAGCTGGAAAAGACAGGAAGTGGAAGCCAACGATAATTTTAAGTAATTCTATATTTAAAAGAATAAAACATAATAAGAAAATACCTTATAATATCAGTTTTATATTCATAATACTCATATTTCTTTTTATAAAATGTTTGATAAAGCCTATATAAGAATTAAAAACTATATATTTTTAACAAATTGAGACCTACAATTTAAAAAAATATAACGTTAACGTTAAATATTGTCTATACACATAGACATAATTCGATAAATGCATAACAAGAAATTCACTCGAGCTCGCGACCTTATGAATAATTTACAAAATAGTCAAATTTACAAGAAATACTAATGAATGAAACTATTGAAATATACGTAAAATTGTATACTTCCTTGCTTAACGTATATCAATATACATTGCACGTATAAATAAAATAAGCAATACGATAACAAATTTAAATGATTCGGCTGAATAAGTATCTTCGACCGAATGTGAGTCACATCAATCAATATGCTAGTAGAGTGAATCATTTATTTAATTGTAAATGTATACAAAAAGTTTTTAAAAGAAACATCAATTTCTATCCCCGTTTTAAAACGTATATATCAAATATATCACTATCAATAGAAACATTTAGAAAATCAGTAGCCAGTTAAACTGTCGGTAGTAAAACTGAAAAGCTGTGATATTTTTAAAGTCATAAAACGCACGTCTCAGACTTTAAAGCTTCTTAAATACTCCGGTCTATTTACTGCGTTAGCATCACTTTCGGGGAAGTTTACACATAGTTATATTTGTACCGTCTTCATTGTGGTGATTTGATTTGAAGATATATATAAAAAGGTACATTCTCATCGGTTCCATTAAGCTTTTTAAAATATCCGAATCGACGGAACTATCGTATCGATTGGATTTGTTGATGACTAATCGATTTGGATGTCTATCGACTTATTGATGATGATTAAAGTATCAATATGAATGATTTTTTTTATTAGGATAACGTCTTACTTACTACCTTATAAGGTACTTAAATGAGAAATTATTTAATATATATTTTAAATATAGCCCAATTTATAAATCTCATAAAAATAATACGTATCTTACAGTTATCATCTCAGTCGGCGAGGCCAATCATTTCGCGAAATATTTGTTACAAAATGTAGGTATACATTAAATTGTGAATGACGCAAAACGTTACGTTCATAGTTATTATCTCGGAAGTACGTTATACCAGAACAATACACGTCTTTATAGAGTAAAGTTTTCAGATCTAAGAAATTTCATAACGAATTTACATCTGTTTTGGACCTGAAGCGTTTAGCAGCGCTTAAACTTATACTACAGGTATTACTTCAAATTTTATGAACAATAGAAGTCGAGCCATACTTAAAAAAAACACTGTTGTTTACATGTGCTCTTAACTGTATGTATGATTATCTCAATTGTACAACGCAATAATTAAAACTCAATAAAATAAGAAGTGCGTTACATTGTGAGTTTAAAGTACGTTAAATGCAAAGGACTGTTATGTGCTTTTTGCTTTACTAAATCAATTGGAAGGCACCTGAACGCTGATTTTGTTCTTGGCGATTCGATGTGTGATATAGAATCATCACAGTCGCCTGTTGATCTGCGACGGCCGCGATCTGCTAGTAGTTCGATGGTGGTCCAGAATGAACCTTCCGAAGCGTTCGACGACGACCGCTGCATGATTGGTAATGCTGTGCTACTGCATGTTGCTTCCCTCGCGATCTAAGGTGCAATGACTGTGGCACCATTACGGTCGCCAAGAGCCAACCACCTCAACACCCCCTTGCACCCCACGTGTCACACGCGAACATTAATCTCACGCCCCGAAACCTATCATATTCTCCCCGCTTTCATTCATCGACAGAATATTTAAATAGGGGTTTCTTTCCATTAACTTTGGAAATATCGGATTTTTTACGAATCTTTTTATTTATGTTGTTGTTTGTAATTGTAATTGAAATAATATTTGAAAATATTGCGATAGTGTTATCATAAAAAGTAATAAATGAATAAGCAGTAAATGAAATAACGGTTATGTAACATGTAATAGTTATGAAAGAAATAAAAAAAATGTTTGTCCAGCAATGTAACGTAACAGCACGGGACTCTGCCCAGTGCGTCAGTTTTTTTAGTTCAAAGGCTCGACCGAGGAGTGACCCAGATGGCGCCAACGTCGCCAGCCCCGACCGGGTCAGCTGATACTAAGGCCTTGTATCACGAAAATAATCCAAACAAACTTTTAATTTATTACTCGCTGCCACGTATTTATGACTACTCATTACCAGGATTATTGATTTCAAACGGACATGTATAATGGACATCTAAATTTTTATAAACTCGTCGAGGAAAAATGTCATAGGTTTTTGTGCATTACAATTTTTAACAATAAGCTTCGTAAAATGTGAACAAGTTAATTATTTATTTAGAAAAATCACTTTATGGGGCCGAATACTCAGGATTTTCTCCTTCCTAAAATGTAGTCATAAAGAAAATATTCCATTTGAATTTCTGAAAAAATGAACTAAATATGCTATGAATGCTAGAACATAAAGCCTAAACTTGTTTCCTTAATGTGTATGTTCTCTACAACTAAGGGTTTAAAAATATATTTTTTATACCACACTGCTTCAGTGTAATTAAACAGAGCAAAGCTTAGAACTTATTCCGACAAATGAATAATCTTGAGGACATGTTTTTTTCTACTAA
Organism: Vanessa atalanta; assembly: GCF_905147765.1. Taxonomy (NCBI): domain Eukaryota; kingdom Metazoa; phylum Arthropoda; class Insecta; order Lepidoptera; family Nymphalidae; genus Vanessa; species Vanessa atalanta. Next base: position 9,785,009 of record NC_061873.1, read on the forward strand.
TATTCCTATTTACCCCAATAGGCCATATACAACATAGACAATAGCCCAAGGGGTCAGGATCGATCCTGCGACTTTTTACATTGCTAGAAGGCCCCTAAACTATTGCGCTATTGCCGCTTAAATGTTAACAAAATTAAATGTTAAATGTTAAATCATTGTTATTATTAATAATTATTATTTTAGCAGTCAAGCACATTAAATATTTTAAAGTTAATTTTGGCACACGAAAGTTCTGAATCTACGATTTAATGGCCTTAATTAGTTAAAATTGAATGGCCTATTCATCTCATTGTTTGGCTATATGAACTAAAAGAGGAAAAAAAAACAAGAGAAACATCTGTTAATGTTATTATTTGCTATCAGCAATAGCAACTTAGTAGTCAATTTATATCACGTAGCTAAAAATATTTTTGTAGAATACATGTGTCTAGTGATAGGCAGTCACGTTTTTATTACGATATTTTTATCTAGAATGGTCAAGTTATAAAAAATGCGAGGTCAACACATCAGTGTTTTTATTCTTTTTCACTATTTTAATTTTTCAATTATTAAAATCAAAGTTGTTTATTTTAATTTATTTTACCAAATAGCTAACTATTGTTTATTAAAATCTATAAAGTTATATAATATAACTATATATGTTTTGCAAAAGTTGAAATTTCTTCAACCTTTTTCTAATGTTACCAGTTAATTTTCTTTTAAAAATAGTATTTATGTTTTCTTTTTATAACCTTATATATTATCATAGTATATTTATTTGTTCTTTCAAACTAGTAAACGAGGGTCCTACAATAGTTGAGAAGATCGCAAAAACATGAGCTGCAGAGGTTTTATAATATATTTTAAATAAACTATTCTACCTAATATTTTTATTATGTATAGTGTACATATATATTTTGATAACTTACGCATATTGTATGATTTTTGCCTGCCACCATCTTGGTAAATTAGGTAACTGAAATCTTTTCATTTTTTTTCTTCCAGTTTCTCCCTCGCCGACCTCATATTCTCCTTCTACCTATTAATCAAAGAAGTTGTCATTTATCAACATAATACCAACATATTTAATGTCTCCTAGCTAATTTTTACTAGGTTTTACACAAACAGCCGGACATTGAATAATACATAAATATTGAGGAGGAGTCAGTGTCAGTTTCAAGCTTTTTAATCGGGGTTATAACATAATTTTCAACATTATGTGGATGTACTGATGACATGATGCAGTTCTGGTTAATCGAAATTTTGGAAAATATTTTTTTTTTGTGTGTTTATTGATGATCTCTAAATTTTAAGTCTAGTGGCCTTAAAAATATTTTTTTTGTCGTGTACTCGTGTTGTTAGTGAATGACTTAGTGCTTAAAATGTAGTTTTGTTATAGTTTCATGTACTTCAATTTATTTTTAAGTACTAGTGACTCATTACCTGTATTTTAACTCTCTTGTCTTTATCGTCACCCTGAGGGTTATCGGGTTTTTTTGTGTCACCCATTTTAACTATTTAGAATTTAAATAGACGGAGAATTTTGTTTAATAAAATAAAATATTAAATTTAATTTACATAATGTGTTTTTTTATTTACACGAAAATTTTGAATCAAAACATTAAAATGAAAAATATAAGATTGATCATTGTATTTTGGAAACGTCATTTTTTTTTTCAATTTTTTATAATGGAAAGGTACCAAACAGCCAGTATCAAAAAAAAATTAAAAATATAGAATTAGTAATCTTTAATTATTATTAATTACTATTGAATTATTCGTTAGACACGAGTATTTATATATAACTATGTAAATTAAAGATTTAAAATGTATGTTATAATTGTATAATTATATATAAATTAATAATATAATTATATATATATATATATATTCAAAACTTTATTTACCCTTATCCGCTTTTTATTTGTTTAAATCTTTAATTAACCACATTTATATAAATGCTTTCTGAGAAGAGCTTCCTTTTTCGTATGTGTCAAGACTTGCTCTCGACGAGCGTTTTATTTCTTGGAAAAAAGTGTACTAACAATTTGTTGGAAAATTCAAGTCCTAGTTAGTAAAATAGGGATATCTTTAGCAAACAGGACGTTAGTACGACTAATTACTTTACGCTTATGCCACGAAATGATTAATGAAAATATTTACTAATTCAAGTGACGTTTTCCTAAGAAAATTACGAATGTAACCTTTCCAAAGATAAGATAATTATTACTGAATCATTGTTATTAATTATTGCGTCTTTGTTATGCATACTTGCTCGTATTATTGTAGAAAAGGGTTAATTGACTTCTGACTTTTTAATAATCAAATCTACGTTACTCATCCTTCTTCCAAGTATAAGTACTTAATAATGGGATCCACCGGTTCGTCCGTGAGTAATATTATAGAATATATAAACTCACGCTACGACGCATGAGAGCGCATCAATAACGTTTAACGCAAGTGAAATCGCACCAAGCAGTTAGTTTTGTATTTAACACTAGTTCTCGTCCGCGACTCCGCTCGCGTTTTAGGGGCTGGTCGTCATGTATTATTCACACAATACCTTTCTAAATGATATGCCTATGTATTATTCTGACGTATACACTATATTTTTGTAAAGTTTCATTAAAATCCATTCAGTAGTTTATGCGAAAAATAATCAAAACATTCATACATACAAACATTCGCCATTTATAATATTAAGTGAGGATCTATTTTTTATACACATACAATTTATGAAGTATATGTTATGTATGTAATTAGTCACACGCGCATTACAAGTTAGTTAGTACTGTAAAGGAACATTAATTACAAAAACTTCTTACATCATTACATAGTATAAAACAAAGTCGCTTACCACTGTCTGTCCCTGTGTATGCTTAGATCTTTAAAATTATACAACGGATTTTGATGCGGTTTTTTTAAATAGATAGATTGATTCAAGAGAAAGATTTATATGTAAAACTTGCACGATATATTAGAGAAACACTGATAATTTTAGAGGTTTCTAAAGTGATGTAAATAAACACATTTATTTGCACATACAGTGGAAACGCTGGCTGAACCCCTCGAGATAGATCAAAATACTATACTACAGTATTGTACACCTTATAAAGGTCTTCAAAAAAGTCCGTGATGGTATGTCTATCTCTTAGGGATAACCCACAATAATAATTTTTTATCCTTAACTTTTTACGAGAAATTGGCTTATTTTTGAAGCGATTTTAATTATTTAAAATTGAATGGCATTAATCTTTATCGAATTAAGTACCTTAAATACATTTTGCATTAGAGTATAGATCGATACGGTCGGAAATTTTATATATAAGGAACATGGTGGTTTGTATTGTCTAATGACAAAAAAGCTGTGAACGTTGTAAGAAATTCTGTAGTATATGTATTTAGTATCAGCATTGCAACCGTGCGAAGAAGGGGCGGGTCGCTAGTACATAATAAAACTAGATTAATTTGTCATCAATGTATTTAAAACTTGCAAAAATACATCTATTAACAAATGTTTTATATCATATGTTGTTTCTAGATAGTTTTATAGATGTCTTGGATGTGATGTGCTCACCATGGAAACATTTCCATCGTTCTCGTATCTCAGGTTCAACGGGACCCCAATCACTACTCGCTTTACAGCTTTCATGTAATCTCTGAAAAGTTGAATTATTTTAATAAATTTTAAAATATTCAAAAGATCATTCAAACGTAATTATTTAAATGTAGAAGAGCTTATGTCGATTACTATGTTTTAACAGTGTATTATACAAGGGCAAAATTTTCTTTACGATTGAATCTTTAAATTTATTGTGTGCAAATTGTGTCTTATTGAAAAAAAAAGACAAATGTCACGTGACATGTCTCAGACAAAGAAAGTATCTACTAGCTCTTTCTATTTAGAAAGTGGTCTTGATTGATTATCGTTAGGATAATTTATCGATAGTATATATAAAAACGCCTGGATTTGTTAGGAATACCTGCTTAAAAGATCCTTTTGTCATACAGAGTGTTTTAGCCGCATGTATCGGCACGCAGATAACCGATACAAGTGCTACGACCCAACCCGCCCAGCCTGAAGCATCCCGTAAAGAGTACGTTGTTATTATCTGTAAGTAAATTCTTTTTTATTAGTTTGTTAATAAAAGAAAGTGAAAAGGGAAATGTAGAAAGGTTTATTGCTGAAGTGGTCTCTTCCAGAAAACCTAAGGATATACGGGACGAAACTGTAATGAAATTGAAATAATTATTAAAAACTTTAAGATATTTATTTTTAATTATTAACGATGTTCACGACGATTTATAATTTATTTTATTGGTACACACAACCCCTAACTATCCACTATTAAAAAAAAAAAAACAAAAAAAGCTAAAGCTTAATAATACACGAGAGTCTAAAGGAATAAAACATATTTAAAATTAAATTGGAATTTGATTTTATATAAGATAAATAGTTTTTATAAATGAGCCCCTATCTGTAGAGATTCTGTAAGAAAAAAGTCAAATGTCAGAAATGTGATAAGCGTCATTGACTGTAATAACTATAAAATAATACCCGTATCAATATGATTATCACCGTAAATTAGTTGTAAAAATTTCCCGACTGAGATACGAAATGAATCATAACAATTTCAAACTGCTTATAGGACAAAACTTAATTTTTTTCTTGTATATTATTATACATTCTTACCAGAAGTAACACAGGTATTATGTATCTCCATAAAATTATCCACATCGGCCATAAAGGTCTGCCTGTCGTAAACAGAACATCGATGGCTAACTTTTTGGGTCCATAGGTGTAAACGGCACCTATAAGCTCTAGGCCGCATACAACGGGTACACATGCTATCGCTACATGAGCGTCTAGAAGTCCAATAATGTGTAAGCCGCCCTGCAATTGAGAACAAAAACTTATCAGCTTTTTTTGAGATAATATTTGCTCCATTTTTAGTAATATATGCGCAATTTAAATTGTAATGAAGATAACATTTGCGATTTATGTTTTAAATTGCGATCACTTGATGGGACTTTGTGTTAGTCCGCCTGGGTAGGTAGTATCATCAGATATTCTACCGCCAAAAAGCAATACGTATTTTTGTGTTCCTGGTGAGCAAGCAAGCGTAACAACAGATACAAGTTACATTACATCTTAATACCCAAAATTGATTGAGCATTCGCGATGTAAGGAATAATTAATATTTCTTATATCTAATCTTCTTGCCAATATCTAGTGGTAGTGGTTGCAGTTACCATCAAACCCATTCGCCCCTCTGCCTACCTATATCATAAATAAAACAGATGTAAACAAAAACCTGTCAATTATAAATCCAGACTTAGCGTTTAAATAACAATATAAATTATTTTTTGTGTCTACGTTTATAACGTCACCTATTTATAAATAGAGTGTCGAGTTGAGGTACTCTTAAGATTTTGGAAATGATTTATGAAAAGAGTTTTTACTCCAAGTAGCACCATAAAATATACACAAAAGTGAAAATTGATCGTTTTAAATCGTTTCCAATTTAAAACGATGGAATCGAATTGGTATAGGCTGATTGATCGCATGCACGTGAATTGACAGTTCGTCGATGATTTTATTCCACCTATAAATGGAAACCCGACTATCCGTATCGGCAATATTGATTCACTAATTCCTTCGATTCGTCAAAGTGAGAAAAAACTTTGATGTAAAAAAAGCCGTGATAATTGATGAGCTGACTAGAACTGAGAGATGCGTTACTTTGTGTCAATGATGGAAAAACGTGAGTAAAAATGCTGTACTATTTTAATTTATTAAGAAGTTGTATTCATTTTTAATTAATTGTTTTGAATATCAGTTAAACAATCGTTTTATTTATCAAACTAATTGTACCTTGTTAATCTCAAAAGTTAGGAGTACCTAATTATTTTTCATTTCTTAATTCATAGTAAAGAAATCTTTGAATAATTTTAAATTATGTATCCAATTATTTACAAAAGCATGCAAATATGCATCTATAGTCGTTACTACAAACAGTTCCACCCCATAGCGTGAATAAGGCCATTCACCCTTACCGGAAACAAAAACAGAAACTTTACGATCCCAATAAAACAGCGAATTGTAAATTTGAATTGCTTACCGATTAAATCATTCATAGTGAGTGTTATAATAACCTAATAAAGTTTGATGTTTAAATTTAAGTTAAATGATTACAGGGATTGAATAAAATACGAAAATTTATTTATAAATGTGAGTAACATTTCTGGTTAACATAATATAATGCAATAATATAAACCATTATAATGTTGGAAAGTTTCTGTACGCGCAAATATTGGAAAGTCCGATTTACGCCAGATAGCCCTTTTATGATACGTTTTATAACTACAAAAACTAGTTTGAAAAACTGTACTGGTACTATTTCGATTATGGGTGTATTTATCGCATGTATGGAATAGGCAGTAACTACTCGTATAACCTTTTTTTACAGCTAGATGGACTTAAAATTGAAGACGGAGAAAGACTTATTCTGCAGTCTACACCTACCCATAGACAATGGCGCTCTTATTGTAAGAAATATTAAACATTCCTTATATCGCCAATGCGCATCCTGCCCTGTGGATTAAGAGGTTACGTCTCTTGAGTCTGCTATTAAAACCAATCTTAAGCAGTTTATTTGGTTGAATTTTTTTTGTATACTTATCGATAAATATTCCTATTTATAAATCTGACTCAATTTCGACGAACCTCAGTATTACAGATGATTGAAAGACTAAACAGGATCAAACATGTCAGGAATGTGACAAGCTTTTTACGCTTACGCATTTGCGTAAACTCGTCCAAGAGGCCGGCGATGATTGCTTCAATTGTTACAAACTGTAAACAGCGTTTAGATTAACATACAGAAAATAGGTTCCTATTTCGAATTAGGTAACCAAAAAGCTACTAATGTGAATGTGATAAAGTTGCTTTTGCATTGCACTAATTAACATTGTACTAACTATAGACTTACCATGGTGTCAACACCGAGAAAGAACAACATAACAAAGAATGTAATGGCCCAGAAGTTTGGTGCAGGCATCATGGACACGGCAGTGGGGTAAGTGATGAAAGCTAATCCGGGACCAGCAGAGGCTACTTGCCCAACTGGAACTCCCGCACGCTCTGCAGCAAATCCAAGGACAGAAAATACGACGAATCCCGCCCAGATGCTTGTCCCGCTATTCACAAGGGGAATTATTATCGAAGATCTAGAAAATAAGCAATTTCATTTCATTTTTAATTGAATGAATATTTATTAAATTTTTATGTCGTTATTTTATAGTATAAAATATTATAATATTATCTCTAGATTTGGAATGCAAATATGAGCGCGTGTATAGCGCTAGACTAATACGTCTAAAGGTTTTTAAGACAAATATATAGATTATTTAATTCTCTAGCTCTCCAAAACGAAGACATTTTCCAAATTCCCAGAAATATATAAATGAAAACAAACCGTAAATTATCATAGTGAAATCTGTTAAAACTTGCCATGCTGACAAGTCCACCCCAGCCGGGACCGAGAGAGTAGAATATCTGAGTAGCTGCATCGGCCCAAACCTAAGTGTATATACAATGTAATAATTATTAAATATACATTTTAAGAAATATACACATTTAATAAAACTCCGATCACTCATTTGCTTCTAGCATAATTATTTTATTATTAGAACAAAATTAGTTTTTACTTTGAACTTTCCTGTTCTTATAGGTATATCGTATAAAAAATCAATATTTTTTTAAACCTTAACGTTTTAATTAAGGCATGGAAATGGCGAATTATATAAGACTATAATGACGTATATGACTTATTTTAGCTGATATATTTTGTTCCAGAAATGAAGGACACTTAAAACTACAAACTATAAAATTTTACGACGTTGTTAGTTAAGAGTACTACAAAAAAGGATTTTTTATAATTAGATAGATGTGAGATATCACACATTTAAAAGTGATTTAGTATTATGTTCTCTATAATTTATTTTAAGATTAAGTCAGTGATTGATGTTTTGAAATACCTTCGGTTTCGTTAATTGGTTCCAATCCGGAAGAACAAAGTAGAGTATACCCTGCCAAGCGCCTGGCAACGTTATACCACGAATGAATAAGGCACAAAGTACTACATAAGGAAATATAACTGTGAAGTACACGATCTGTGGACATAAATAGGATTACGAGAAGTCCACTTTTAGGAAAAGACTGTCGTTGGCAATATTCCAATAAAATTTATTTCCAGATTTCTTGCAATTTTACCTTTCCAACGCTTTTAACTCCATTACAAATGCAGAGATATACAATGACCCAACAGATCACATTGCACCAGAATAAAGGCCATACTATACCTCCGATATGGGTAATACCCGATGACATGTTCAACAAGCGTATACTGTAAAAAAAAAATATTGTTAATAATGTCACAACCACAAAATTAATCATACCTTACATCGTTCTCTTCGTTTTTTCAATCTTGGGAAAAATAATACGAAGAGTTGCTGTTTAGTCGTAGAAAATATAACGAGTGGGTGTTACCTACCAAGACTCGCTTTCACAATGCCCTACCACCAAGTAATTTTCTTATGATTGATTCTGTAGGACTATACGTATTATTAGCTTGTTTTTTTTTCTTCTTAACTGTAGATGAGGAAATCTTTTTAAGGAGCATCTAGGCCATTGTATCCTTTTAAAGAGATTTCACCCGTGCCTATCCCATGCTATTTATTTATGCATTTTATTTCTGCTACTATAAATAAAGTTTTATATTAAGTGTAACAATATAGATAATAGGTCATATAAAAGATAATATTTCATTTAGTTATCTATTGAAAAAAAACATTAAAATAAAACTAGCATATTTTAAATTTTCTAAGAATAAAAAATAATTTATAAATAATTATTGTCCAAATATCTTACTGGAAGAATTCATCTTCTGGCGTAGTAACTGATCTGTTCGCTATTAAACTATAGTTTCCAGTTATCTGTAAATATATAAGGAATATAATAACATAGCAACTATAAACATATTCTGTAAACATTATATCCTAAATATACCTCTAGACACTTTTCAGTATTCCAAGAATTACCACAACTTTGCCAAGGCAACGGCGAACTGAAGGAATGATATATGTATAGTATTGGATAGGACATTATTGACGCGAAGTAGATTATAGCTATTACGTTTAAAATTATTGCAGCGTAGCCTGCTCCTGTAAATATTTAAATGATAAAATTATATTAGGAAATTTATGCGAAAATTATTTACATTTATAAAGTACAAAGTTCGTTTTCGTTCTATTGATTTCTTAGTCTAGTGGCTAGCTTATAAAGCCGCAGATTCCAAGATTCTGTTTAAATAATTGAGGATGATTTACGCCCAGTAACGCCCTGAGTCTGATTTTGGTAATGTTTTCGATGCCTCGGAAAGTATGTAAATCCGTTGATTCTGCGCCTAATATCCTTCGATCGAATCGGATTTTTGTCCTATCAGATTATCATAATAATTAAATAAAAATAAAATCAGATTATCTATCAAGTTATGATACTGATGGAATAAAGAGGGCACTTGTGTTTGCGCTAACAGCTGTGTACTGAAATGTGTCCTGCGCAGCTGTTACCAAAGTCGGTCAGTTTATCTTGAGAATGTCCTCCCTGCCGAAATAGCTCAGGAGGATATCATCATCATCATTGGAATCATTGAATATAACAATCAATGAAAATTTGTTGTGGAAGATGTTTGTTGATAACTTTGTTTTTATATAATATCTTTAGGCAAAACAGTATATAATAGTAGTTAGTACCTTTTTCATCTGTGTGTTTCAAGCGATATATATATTTTTGTTGTTGTATTTACGACCTTTAGTGTATATCAATATAATATATTGGAAATGAAAGATTAAGAGTAAAATAAAAATGTTCGAAACATACAAATTCATAGTTGTTGTCTTTGTATTTTCAATATTGTTGACACGGTCCAATTTCAAGCATACAGAGAGCGCTAATATTAAAAAATAAAAAATTACCTTTGAATAAGGGATTTATGTTGAATACTGAAATGCATCCTGCACTCGCAAATTGCCCCAGAAAAGTCTCTAAATAAACAAGTGGAATACCACATGTTACAAGAGTCAATAAGTATGGGATGAGGAAGGCGCCTGAAATATTTTAATCGTAAATAATTTTAAATAAGTAAATGCAGTTATAAGATTTTAAATTAACATGGTTATTTTTATTACTAACAGTATTTAAAACGAGATACTTACCATGTTTTTTATTTTTATTTGGTGGAGCTCGATATTTCGACATTATCTACGAATGTCTTGTTCACGAGAAATATCCCGTTTTAAATACTGTTAGTAGTAAATGCAGTTACTTTACTGTGGGTTTTATAAACAAATATACCTATACAATATTTTGATTTTATTTCATTATTATATTATATTAATATGTTGCGATTTATTGGAGTTTAATTCATATTGGCTATGGCTTAGTATAAACCATTTCATAATCAGTTAAAGATTTTCGCTATATGGAATTTAGTATACTATCCTCAGTAAGAATGGGATGTACTGAAGACTATTGGTAGTATTTTCTTTTTCTTTTGCTAAACATAAATTAATTCATAAACTGTGCATAGGTATTTTAAATTTCTTACTATTTTATAATTGGGCTTTTAAACAACTTACCTCCTCCATTTCTATAACACAAGTATGGAAACCTCCACAAGTTTCCTATGCCGACAGCATACCCCAGACATGATAACAAGTATTCAAGCTGGCTACCCCAGCGTTCGTGCGCTGCTCCCGCCATTCAAAACAAACTAAACTATATATGGCCCTAACAAGATCAGGGCGATTGTTCGAATTGAGGATATGTCCATTTATCTATTTAAAATATCAATTCTGACTATAAATTTGAACTTAGAGCTGTAGATTGCCAAACCGCTACGAACTCAGAACCTAAAAAGATGCTCCTCTGCAGCCTAAGGGTTTGTCCGTACTACTTTAGTATTTAGTAGAGTTAATGCGTTAAAAACTTTCAATCACCAATTATTACAGCGAATACTTTTTTATGCCCAAAAAACCATTACTTTACTCAATTACTTGTTTTATTGTCTAAGTATTAAAACAGTGAGAACGAGTCTCTTTACGCAATAAACTCAAAAACTGCCTAACGGATTTTTATACGGTTTCACTAAATGTGATCCATGAAAAAGGTTTAGCTTTAATTCATTACGATTTTGTATTGATTGGCTGAAATATGATGATGATTGCTAAAGTTTTCAGAAGTAATATACAGACCAATAGAAACATATAATATTAAATAAACGTTTTATCAAGCCTTATTGTATCCGTGCGAAGCCGGGACTGGAATCATAATATATCATATATAAATATAATTTTGAGTCAAATTAAGAAATTAATTCCAAAAATATTTAAAATTTTATTACGATTTACAAAAAGTTTCAAGCCATTTTATTATATTCGTAAAGTTTCTATTCCAAACCCAAAGTGGCAGGTTAGGTTTTCTGGTGGAAACTGTTTGGTTGAACTAGGGTCTGAATCAGGTTTTCCTTTTGGCGTCTTCACAGCTGCTAGAGTATACTGTAATACCTGTTTAACAATTAATAAAATATATTGCTTTGGTAATATATAGTATTGCTCGTGATAGTTAAAAAAAAGTAGAAACTACTCTATAAAATACAGAATAAAAGAAAATAACTATATTTTTAATTAAATGCAATGGGTATAAAGTTAATATAAGACAATAATGAAAACAGGAATAACAAATAAATCCCTACAATAATCAAATAAAAAAAAGATTTAAAATAAATTTGTCGTTATTATTGTTTTGGAATATTTAAAAAAAGCTTTCACGTACATACATATCTAAGCAAATAGGCAAAAACTAAATAGTTCTTCAGTGGCTTCTTTCATCATTGTTTTCAGACCATTTCACGATTCTTTATTTTACTGACGAGCTATATTGAAGAGCTCTAGTGTTACCAATAAATTTCATTTGGAAGTAACAGTAGAATGTTCGAAACATGAAAATTCGTATGTTTACCTCAATTACGGTCGAATATATAATTACTGCATGTACATTAGTGCACTGAAACATTTAAAACTATTACAGAAAGGTCACCATCTCCCCAATGGATAGCTTCGTCTGTGATCAGCGTGTCGTCCCAGTGGAAGTGCTGCGAGGGTTGGCTCCAGTCCGGCCGTTTGAGTACGCACTTGATGGAGGCCAATGTAACTCGTTGTTCGCCTGGAGTTCTTAGAGATAGTGCGCTTTTCTTATCTGGTTTACTTTGTTTACCCACAACTGTCTGTTGAAAGGAAATTTATATATATATATATATATTACTGCTAGTCACCGACTTCGTTTCTGTCTAGTTTTCTAAAAAGTCAGATTATGCCATTTTCCGGTCCATAAACTCAATGCAAAAAAATAAGTTTAGCCTTTGCTTCGTTCCTAAGTGGACGAGGGACGAACCACCGAACCAACTAAAATACATTTACATGAAAAAATTGGTAGAGACGAAACAACAACTGGTTAAATAATGTTTTAATGCTTTTTATCTAATATATTGTATCAAACTACGAGCAGAAACTTTTTATTTTCTGTCCAACAGAGACTACGCATTAATGTATCTCATGTTTAATATTTTATTATAACAGACTTTTAGGGGAGGGTCATTTTGATGTATTGGTAAATATTTTATATAAAACTCTGCCTCATCGATGTTTATTACTACAGTTATTAGAGACACACAACAATAAAGAGGATGAAGATGTAAAGTAAATAAGTATGCAACCAATGTCAAAATACCGCAATCTCATCTCAATTAAATTCGATTCTTTACTTTTGGTGGGAATAAAGACTCACCACTGTGTACACGAGTCGTACGGTAATAACCGTGCGGAATGTATCTCTCAAAGCGAAAAGGTTTGGACAAAATATTTTAACTGTTGGCTCTTGGAAATTCATTATCTTGTTCCACTGAACACGATTACTCTCGAATACTGTGAAATGGCAGATTTCACGGGAGTTCTTTGCCACCAAATGATTGTAGATGTCCTGTTCATAACATGAAGTAGAAGCTCGTAATTTTGATGTTTCTAAAATAATAAAGGAAATAATATTTATGTAAGAGATACATTGTGCCTTCGATTATGGCAATCTTATTTATATTTATATTGATAAGAAACATTCAGAGACCACGGCTGCAATCATGGTAGAGTTACGTTAGTAATTATTAAATCCTCAAATTTGTTAAGCAAAAAGGGTAATATATCTTAAAGTCGAAGACATGTAAACATGAAATACTTCGCCTAAAAGTTCTAATATCTAATGTACCGAGAAGTAAGAAAAGGCTTTACAAGTCTTTTTTGTGAAACGGTCCTAACAAGATCAAGCACTCGGTAATTTTGAAGCTTAACTAATAACTTTTTCTGTCTCTCTATTACTTTTGCACACCCATACCACCATACTTTCATAAAAGTATGGAGCAAGCTACTTTTTTGCCTAACAACTGACGACCAACTCCTAAATGCGAGCGAAGTCACAGGCGATAACTAGTTCTCTATATTATTGTATTCAGCATAGATCTCACTAATTTATAGCCTTCTGGTGTACTGTCAAATAACATAAATGCTCACTAATCGACAAGATTTTCTTACAAAAAATTTACTATTATTTACTTTTTTTGACATACTCCTATTATAAATATATTCAAATAAATTTTTACAACTAGGAAAATGTGTTGCACTGAAGAAGTACCTACTAACCTGTATATGTTTTAAATTACTATTTGCGTAGAGACTGTTATATATGTACCTATATATAATTGTTATAATATTAGTATTAAGTAATTCAATTTAAAACTCACCTACAGCAATTTTACTTTCTGCAAATGAGGGCGTCGGTGCCGCGGATGGCCATTCGTCGTCCTCTGGCGGTGGTAACATTTCAACTAGCGACTCGTTATTACGGAACATTAAAAATTTTCGTCGCAATGAATCCAATAGAGGCAGTTCCAATTCAACGTGAAAAGCTGTCACAGCACCCTATAAAGATTTAAAAAAAGTATTGCTTGCACTATCAACTAATAAAAGCTAAAAAAATCGACAAACTCGATAGATACGGCGATACTCTTAACTATCGTTGAGAGTATAGCGTCATAACCTTGGGTTGCTTTATAATATGTATTACTAAATTAAGTAAAAATGTTATTTAAAGAAATAGTAAAACATATCTCTTGTATAAATATTATTGGCCATTGAAAGACATGTGATGATAGTTGAAGCTTGAGAATAGCGCTATTCAAGACAATATAGTCTACAGGCATTGCAGACACAGAATAATATTTACATGCTACATTAAAATATTTAAAAAAAAATATGCAAATAAATGTGGTACATATACTTGCATACATAAACAACTAAGTGGATATATATTCCCAATTTGATTAATAATAACAATATATTCATAATTAATTCAGACCTTGTATTCTTTGGCGTGCTATTATGCAAAATTTTAGACAAATTATTTTGTACGGATTATGTCACTCCTTACCTTATCAGGTTTAGGCGGTTGAGGTACAGACATAACCCGAAAGATAGTGAAATTAAAGTAAGCAGAGCGTAAATCATCAGGATGAGGTTCAAACGGCTCTAACGGTCTATCCGTGGGTAGAATTTCTCGAGCGTCCAGCCATTGTAGTCTCGGCAGTCGCATTAATGTTACACGGGCATATGCTGCACACACCTAAATCTCCGTAAGATTAAAAATTGCTAATAAAAAACAAGTAGTAATTTGGTAGTACATTTAAGAAATATAATAGGCTTGATACATAGTTAGTGATAATTGTAAATTGGATGAGTTTTGTACTACACCTAGAAATCATTAAAAAAATATATATATTTATAATTCAAAATCAAATAAAATGCGAATTATGGTAACAGATGAGATTCTATCAATTTCATTTAAACTGGGTGAGTCGTAAAGTAATTAAGTAGTCAAATGAATTTTAAATAGGTCCATCTTTTCATAAAATATAGACCTGCCCATAAAGTATCTAACTATTAAACCAAGGAGCATAAGATAAGGTTGGTTATAAAACTCCTTATTTACATCTTCAAAAGTACCATAGCCCAACTAGAAAAGGTTTTTGTTTATGAAACCAAGCAGCAGTTTATACCTTATAGGCGAAGTTAGGCAGTTAAGGTAATGGCTTTTTTGTTACCAAGGAATTATAATGCTGGTTATATTTAAAAACAAGAGCCATTGTTTTAGCTATGCTTCGATTGGGTTCCCACAATTTTCTTATTCTGGTTTTTACCATTGAAGAAAAACTGTGACCTAAGTCATATTTTATTAAAGATATATGGAGTGGAATTTGAAACTAAAGCCATTTTTGTGCAAGTATAACACATAAAAGAATATACATAGACAAGGAATAGCTAGGATACAATACATTTTACATAAAATGTTTCTGGATTAATTAACTTCTTTTAAGAAGCATGACCTAACAGTTATTATTTCATACAATTTTAATACCCCAAAAATCCTCTATGATAAGAAATCGATTTGTTGAGGCATCTAATTTATCAAACTAAACTTTTTTATGTATTGTAATTTCTCCACGCACGTGTTTCTGGATTTCTCAGCCGCTCTGGCTAGATTTGGCTTGTTTGTCAATAATGAGATCATCTCTATTATGAATCGTCATTTTGAGATTGTAATCCAGAATCTCCTAGTGCTTGTCATTTGTTTCTCGCATCTCCCCACTGTATGTCTCCACTGTTGTCGGTGTAAAATACGAAATTTTTCGGATGACGCGATATTGCAACCACTGGGATACGCCATAATGCAATTGCAGTTTTTAGAAACTAAACTTATTATCTGTTCACTTACGAAGGCGCGCCCCTTCATGTCACTGTGGGCATGTATTCATAAATATAATCTTATTTTATTTGTTGCAATTGTTCATACATCATCTTACGCACACTAATACCTCTTATAAGCAAGAGCGTCACTCATACTAATACACGCCAATAATTAATTTTGCGTGGAGAGGCGCGCCTTCCTGGCTGAATAGATCTGATCATAAATACATTATATTATATAATGTTGATGTTGTTCATTGAGTATATTATTATGTTGTATTATTAAGTAAAAATTAGCTCATAGCGCCATCTGTATTAAATTATATACACTTGAAATTGTGTACCGCGCAAGGGTTTCCAGCGAGTTGTAGAGCTATCAGACCGGGCAAGACTGCTAGTGCATTTAGTACCACTTCTATATCACAGATGTCGTTATCTGACAAATCTAACACCGTTATATTGTGTGGTAGCCTTGATAGTCCACTTACACCATCTAAAATTAAAAAAAATAATAAATATAATAAAATGAAAGAAAAAAAAATAGGAATTACTATGTAATTTTAACAAGTTAGGTCTAGTTAGAGCTAGTAACTATTTTTTCTTATTACGTTCATAGTGCCTAAAAGAATCGAGTTATTCATTACATCAAATATGACATAAATGATTGCATTAACTCATAAATTCAAAAATAAACAAGTAATTTTGAGCAGATTCATTCAGACAACTGATATAAAAGTATATAAATTATATATAATAACTATAAAATTTTCAGCAAGACCGAAACGTGTAGGTACTACAGTACTAGAGAAAACTTTATCAATTTTGGTCATTTTTCCAATATTTTATAGTAGATATTGTATGTTGAGATTCTACGAAATGTAGAGACATTAATCACCAGTGATAGAGCTTCAGGCTTGACAGGGCTACTCACTCATTAGTTGTTCTACAACTAAACATCAATAAAATGTTTTATGTTATTGCAATTTGAAGGGCACGTTGGAATTATCGTTGCATTTAGGATGGCGAATATTTAATTAGGTATTTAAATTTTCTTCGGTAGAGGCATTAACTTCACACCGAAAGTCATCGTAGATTATATATATATTCCGAACTTTTAGTACCATAATACATCATATAATGTAATCTTCGGAAATGACGATTAAACCACCTATAGCCTACTTAAATAAATTATACTTTGATTTTGATCGTTTACCCCTATCTAATAAATAATTAAAGACGCTAAGTCGAACTGCTGATTACTTAAGTTTATTGACTGAAATTATGAATCGTTATTTCTCAATTTACTTTTAATTTTACGACTAATCTAATTCAAATGGCATATGTATAGGTTCTTTACACTGAATATTTTATTTATACTGTTATAAATTATTTTTACGTCTATTCAATATTAATTGATGTTGGCTCAAATATAACTTTTCTTTTAAATTACATCATATACTAATTTTTACGCTTTCACAGCCACTCCGAATTTGTTGAAAATTGTATGAATCACGCTGGAACCCATGTTACTTTTTTATACCTTGTTAGCTATTCTGAGGACCGCCACTCATAACACGCGAGCGAAACCGCGTGCGCCAACTATTACGATATAAAATGACGTTGATATTGTAAAATTCAAGAGAAGACAGTTGTTTACAAACCATTGCTGAGTATGTTCCTTGAGAGGCCCAAATAAAGCAAATTAGGCGGCAAATGTTCAACAAATATCTTCACGTTGTTAATGCGGTTGTTCTGTAATTCTAGTATTCGTAATCCTCGTGGAAGGAAATTCGTGTCAACATTAGCTATATAATTGGCGCACAAATTTAAAGTTGATAATTTTGTAAATTTTTTCAAAGATTCATCAAAATCTGTCATCTATAAAAGAGCATTTCATATAGTTATTAAATTAAAATAACTTTAATTTAAAACCTAAAAGGAAGTCTAATCTGTCAACCTCTTCTAAATATTGATATTGAATGATTCGATGCTTTCTTTATACTAAAAGTTACAAGCACTTTCAGGTTTTCATCAAAATGATTCGAAATAGATCATGTTGACTGTCAAAGACTTGAATTAAATTATCATAGCAAATGTAGAAATGATAACTTATTTGTATTAAAATTTAGTACTAAACTGAGTAATTAATCAAACCGAGTCAATCAATCAATGGGTATGAATCGAATAGACATTCCAAACGAGAAAAACATATAATGGTTTCGTTTGTTTACGATCGTAATCAATTAAACTCAGAATATAATAAATCATACTTCCTCAACGTACCTCACAATCGTTCACTCTAAGTACATTGACCATTTTCAAATTCGTTTTAAGTATTTCTCGGTCATCACGACGAACGGCGGTCCTTATCAACTCAATCATATTATCAGTCAATGAATTGTTATTATTAAAACATTCTTTTCCTTCGTCGTTAGAAAATTTTTCGTTATCCCATATAGCCATCGAAAGTAATATTTCCCATTGTTCATTAAGAGTGAAATTAGAATCTTCATCGAGAAATCCATTGAGGATACTCTTTTTTATTTTATTTTGTAATGCTTTTGAAAATGTAACCATTGGAATATTTTTTACATTACATTTTTGTCTATGGTATCGCGCCGCTTTTTCTGCTATTGTCCAAGATATACCAGTGTTTATTCGTTCATCAAAACCTATTTCCAAATACTACTCATTAATAACTTTCTACTGTGTAATTTTTAATCGAAACGTAAGTTTTTTATGTGAATAATTTCTTATATGTTAAGACAATACCATAAGACTCTGAAGCATAAATTAATATACCTACCAAACTTTCTTAAACAATTATTATATATTAACCATTCCTATATATTCTTAAAAGCGAAATAAAATACGTATGTCATTTTACATAATTATATTATCCTTTTATAATATTATTATTATATGCTTTATACTAAGTATACAATGTGTTGGAATTACTCTAACGTAAAGTACGCGGAAAAGTTACAGTTACTAGGAACTCATCACTGATTAAACATACAATTTTCACATACCTTCTATAACATCATCTGGAATATAGTTTAGGCTAGAATTACTGATACTAGGTCGTAAGACTTGGAGAAGTGGCTTTTTTATTGCAGTATCTTTGGATTTAGGTGACATAGTTCTTTAATGTAGATATATTAATAATAACTATACTTTAGCGATTTCAGTATAATGTTGAAGGTAATAAGGTAAATACATAAATATTTTGAAATTTTTGACGTTTATTTGACGGTAAAGAAAATATTGTTTTAATGTAACTTTTTAATAATAAAAGCCAGAGAAAAAAAGAAACTTTTTAATGCAAGAGTTTTTTTTAATGTCGTGACATTTTAATGTGCCCTCTCTCACTAGACAACAACAAGTAACAGGACAGGAGTAATACCTTTTAAGTCCAAACTGTTTTTCTCAAACGTTGCATTCAAAATAACCTTGAGATTGTACTTATAGTTTTTATCTCCTCTGAAGATGTTATACTTGACAAAAAAAGATGTATAAATTCCAGAAACATGAAATTATATAACACATTATTTATAAAAATATATTATATTTGGAAAATAAAAACATTAATATTTTAATAATGAAGTAGCTAGGTATAAAAATAGTAAAGCGCTAATGAGTTTCGATCGGAATCGTTTTAGTAGTTTGGCGCTATTTTCACGTCATTGATGTCGTTAAAGCAGTATCGTCATTCGGGTTGTTCAGTTTGCCGGTAGACGTCGCTACGGTTGCTCGAAAATTTCCTATCGCTGTGTATACTGTATTCGCGTGCCAATGTGTGTGTTGCATTTTAAAATAGTGTACCTAAATAATTTTATCGTGTGTGCGACTGACGTATGCTGTTAATTCATTTATTTAAACATAACTCGTGTGGTCGCATGTTGATACCGACGTGCATACTTTCATCCAATTGTGCTATTGCTATGAAAATTGCGTGTGCTTTTTTTCCGAGAGTCACGATATGAATGGTGCGTGTGGTAAACTGACAATGACATTAGTAATCTGTGATGTAAGCGCGCGGGAAATTTGAGTTACTTTCCGAAGAATGTTGACATTCAGATATATTTTTTGCATAGAGTGCAATAGATTCTTACGAGTTGTGATGTTCAGTGAAAGTTGTCGGAACTAGTGGACTTGTTGACATTGTCGTACCGTGCATACGTTGCCGCCCTTGTATCATTGGCAATACACCATATATGCGAAGAATTTATATACTTCTTCCGTAATAGGCTTATTTAATGAAATAAATAAATTATTTTACAGGTAAATATTATCATATTTTTTTTTATTAAAAATCAAAAGTAGAAGGTATGTAGACCGGTTATACGACTGAATAAATAAATATACATTTAAATAAGGTCGATAAACGCGTTTAGTGTAGGTCGTGTTGATTGACATTAAAACGCCCGACGTAATAAATATTACTAAGATTTTTTTAAAAAAAAAAACCACTCTCTAGTTTATTTTTAATTAACAATAAATATATGTTATGTAAATATAAATTATTAGGGTTTTTAGTTAAAGAGTAATGGAAACAACGTCTTAAGGATATATTATAAATAATAATTGATCCGTGTTATTAAAGTTTATTATTTTCAATCCGAAACTTCATATTGAATTCCGGCACGATACCATCTCAAATATATATATTTTTTATTTTTAAATTAAAATAGATAAAAAATAGCTCCGGTTATGTATTGTTTCATATTTTTCTTTGTCGCGAGATTTTTATTGTTTTTTTTAATATATATTTTATATAAATACATTGTTTAAAGCAAAAGTACGTTTGATCGAAATTCGGGTAAGGGCATTTCATTCTATAATTAAAATAATGTAGTTTATATTAAAAAAGTTATTTGTTTTTTTTTTTCTGATTTGTAAAACAATAACCATTTCAAATATTATGAATTACACCCATTTTTACCGTTGGAAGTATTTTATTTTAAGACGATTAATAAATAGTATATCTAAATATAATATAGTAAATCTAAATATATAAAAGCTAAATATTACTAATCACGAAATCTCAGAATATCTACAAACTTGAAATTTGGCAGGTAGGTTTCTTATGTAGACATTCACTAAGAGTGGATTTTATTAAACTTCATCCCTAATGGGGTAAAACGGGGCTTGGAAGTTTGTTTTATAAATTTCGCGTGGGTAAAGCCAGGTACAGCTAGTGTAATATAAATAATAAAAAGCTTAAAAGTTACTAATACATTTTATGCTAAAACTCCATATAGATTAAATATATTAAAATTGAAAGCGATCACGAACGCTTAAAAAAAGGACATTTAGTATCATTCTCCGTTATCCTCGGGTGTGGGACCTGGGTGGTTTCTCTTTGGACTGTTGGAAGTATAGCGTGCATGTCGGTCTTATTATTATAATGATTTTTTTCCTTTTTGCAATCTTGGTCCAGAAAAGTACCTCGTACCTAGAAGCATAAAAAATAGCGTTTTCAATTATAAATTAGCAAAATATCGAAAATTTTAACATAATATTGCTTTTAATAATCTTAATATTCATTTAATATTTAGTAGTTCTGCTTGAAATTCTAATGACGCACTTGTCTTCTTAGATCTTCCATTTATACATTGAGGCATTGAAGAGATTGTTTGTGTTTTGTTTCAACGCACTAATCTCTGGAACTATTGAATAATAATTTTGCGAAATTTTCCATTTGATGGTAAATTTTTGAGGCAGTCTTTATAATATCAGAGAAGCAGATCAGGACGTTTAATGTGGGCGAAAAGGATTGGATAATATTTTTATATCTTATATCTATAACACCACTTGCCCGTTCATCTACGTATATCATATAAAAAAGTATAATTTGATTTCTAGAAACTAGTAGATTGACTGCTTACTACTATGAGGTTTAAATAAAGTCCATCAATTGGTTTCTTTTTAAAAAATGTTGCCAGCTGATTATTAAAATAATAAAGAGAATTAGTAATTTTAAAATGTCGTTCGTGATGCTGCCATGGCTTAACGTCAATCTTCTTATATGTCTGGATAACACACATTTATATAAAAAGGTAATTAAAACCATAGAAAACGAACTAAAAATTACAACAAAGGCATGGAAACAATGTGGAGATTATTTTAAGAAAAAAACTAAAATATGTTTAAGGATGGATTTATTGCGAATGAAACTGTCCTTGTACTTCGACCCCCAATCTTGAGATTTTATCATAAAATCAAAGTTGTTGGATATTGTCAGAATTTGACTGAGATAAATCTCAGTGTAATATTTAGTTTATAATTTTTGTTTGAATAACTTTTTGATTTCTTTACAACTAGGGTGTCAGCGTCAAATCGAAACCACTTAAACTAAACAGCTATCTGAAAGATGGAACTCATTAATGATGTGGGTAACCATCGATTTTAGTGTATTTTTTAAAATATCTACACCTTAAGTTAAATATGATGAGATATAAGATGAAAGTTTGTATGGCAATTTATATATATATATTAGAAAAGCCATAAAATCTTGAAACATGTCGGAGACTCTTGTTAGGCACATTTTTGTTTAAATTATTAAAACTATTGTTTGCCATGTGAAGTATTTATTTAGTTAAACGAGGCGATGAAACACAGATAGGATGTAACCTTGACTTGAAGGTAATGGTTTTCAATGGAAATAAAGAATTATTAAAGTTTTTTAATTATTTCAGTTTCGTATTTCAAGTTAATTAAAAAAAATATTTGGTTATGACTCTACCACCCTTGTAATTCAATCATAATAATAATTCTTGTAATTCAATCTTAATAATAGTGAATTTCAAATGTGAAAGTACATAGAGAACGTAACAATTAAAAGTACTGTTTACGTAGTCCGAAATAATTTTGTAAATATAACCTAAAATGACTGCTGCGAGAAAACATGGAGATTGAGAGAATAGTGGACATTAAATCATACGTTTATATACATTTGAGTGTTTACTTTTATATAATTTACTAAACTAATTGCCCATTAAGTGCGAAGTTAACTCAGTAAATAATTGTCCAAATAGGTGTTAATTGAAAAATATTAAGTGTTTCGCCTCAGTTTCAGTTTTATTTCTAACCAAAATCTATTTTCTTATTTATTATGAACTTATTTTTTTATTAACGATTGTTTATTTTTACAATTTTTTAGTACATCTTAATTTTTTTCCTGTACATATACGCTTAATCTTAAAAGTGCGCCATAACGCAACGGAATTTCTTATGTTCTTATTTATTTCTATATCCTATTCAAATATGTTTTGGCACTTTCGTTGCAATTTTTTCCTGTAGATACAGTAGTATCATGATAATCTAACTTATTTTTACGGACACGTTCTATAATCACTAGAAACATTTTGAAAACCGACTTATGTAAATATTGTGTATTGGTTTCTGTACTTTTTATGCGTTATATTTATCATAATTGATGACGCATGTCACTTTCTGACATTTAACAATAGTCTTCTATGGTAAGTTTCAAGTTTATGTCTCGGAATAGCTCTGTTGGTATCTTTTGTGATTAAATTTGAGATTATGACAAAAAGAGATAAATTACATACGTAGAGCGTATTGTTTTAAAGTGCTTTAAAAGTACTTCCGCACTAAATATTGTTTTACATCTAGTACTTAAGCTAGTACTGTTAAGTTTTTTATAATGCCTTTTAAGACTTTCAAATAGGTTATGTTGTTATGTACTCCAGTATCAATATGGATTGGGAGGCTGTTTAAAATGTAACTTTTCTTTGTATTTATTCTAGTTTTATTTTTTATATACTGACCGTGTTTTTTATGAAATGCCCTTGACATAATCGATAAAAAAATCCAAATATTTTATTAAATTTTAATTTTTTATTTCACCAGATTAACAAGATGTCGTTCACAATGAAAGAAGGGGGTTTTGGGGTGGGTGACTATGTCGCGTTCGGTGTGCTGTGCGCGTCATCTTGTGCCGGTGGGGTGTGGTATAGTGCTATAGGTTCCAGAAGCAAAGCTGTGGTAGATATTAAGGATTACCTACTTGGAGGAAAGGCGATGTCGACTTTTCCTGTTGCTATGTCATTAATTGCCAGGTAAATATTACTTTGTTTTATTTATCTGTAGTACACGTTGAAACTATGTAAGTTTTCTATTTCATTTTTTTCTAAATTTTGTATAATGTTTGTCTTGACTATTGTATTTTTATTATTCGCGAAAATCTTAGACAGCTAAGACAGCTAAAAAGGTTTTATTTCAAAATAAATTGGGGCAATTTTAATTTAAAATCGTACGACAAGTATGAATTTAAAAGGACAATAAAAACTCGTATAATTATAATTAATCACTACGTGTGATTATCTATGGGTATTGTCTGCATTACAAAAATTGTAATTGAAATATATTTATTTTATTTTATATTAATATGAAAAGTTATTTTTATCTATAGTTGCCTAGTCTTTCCCTTATCGATTTTTTATGCACTAAATGTGTACTGAAACTCTATTCTTTCTGAATATATTCAAAATATTAAAAGCCATAACTATAGAAGTTAGCTTATGTCAATTTATCATAGGGTATATTTCATTATAAAACTATGTTAAATCTTTTTCAAGCAGTCAACAGACGACGAACAACGTTACGGTTTAAATTATGACTAAAATATTTGTATCAATAGGTAATTATAATATCGATGTTTGAACATAATCGATACAATAAAGATCCTGTTAATTTTATTAGTTAGTTTAATATTATATTTCTATGTTACATTAATTTCTACAATTACTGACAATTTTACGTTGGGTATTAATAAAAATATACAATATTTTCCAGTATGACTAATAAATAATATATCATAATAATGTTTCTTAGTATGTTATGTTAATTATGTCTACTGCAAAAAAATCTACTAAATTTTCCCACGGCACGGACTGTCTTCACAAACACATTTACATGTGTGTTAAAATAGAGAATTAAATAAATCGCCTACTTCTCATAAAATTTAAAATATAATAGAATAAGCAATACGACCGTTATGCAAACTTTTGTTACAATTGTATAAAATGCGAAGTAAGCTTCTCTTGTATAGGGATATTCAGCTGAATAAAAAATTGATACTGGAAATTAAATCGCCGTTCGAAACATATACGGCCATTCGTCTGGGTAGGTATCACCTACTTCTCACATATTCTACCGCCAAACAACAACACTCAGTATTGTTGTGTTCCTGTGTCAAGGGTTAGTGAGCCAGTGTACTACAAACACAAGAGTCATATCATCTTAGTTCCCAAAGTTGGTAGCGTATTTGTGTTGTAAGGAATGGTTAATATTTCTTGCGGCAGCAATGTCTGCGGTGATGGTTACCAGTAACCATCAGAATTAATAAGAAGTCCACTACCGCCAGTTCTTGTAAAGTTTTATCAAAATCAAAATAAGTGATGTATAACATACTGATGTCACACGTTTTTTTTTGGGTTGATGTTCGACTACATTTTCTCAAAGATATTGTATGTTTCCATACAATTTTGCTGTTCATATTTCATACATTGTATATGTATAAGAAGCTATATTTCCTATGCAATAAAGCACCTCTAATTAACTAATATTATTATTTATAAAAGATAAAGTAGATAATTCGATTTTATTCAATTATTATAGGAGGTAATTAGTGATTAATTCCTTCAGTGTATTAAATAGTGAATTTCACTCTTAAGATTAAATAAAATATGGCTAAATGAAGGATTTTAAATCATTGATAGCTGTTATACTGATATTAATTCAAATACTAATGTAGTATAATAAATATAAAATGAAACGTAAGAACATATAGGTATGTATGTATTTAGTCTTCGAGTAAGACAAACATTTATTGAGAAACTAATTAAGTCTTAACAGATTACGCAGACGAGACAAAAATAAAACATATTATAGGAGACAGACGCAGTAATAAAAGGCATTAATAGATAAAAAATATGCAAGATTAAAACTTATATACTATATAGTACTTACTTCGGAATTAATGTGCGTCTTCAATAATATAATGTTTTTTTCTAATCATTATAACAAGCTGGTAAGAGCATGGACATTATATAGGATGAGGTCTGGTTCATATATACATGTATACGATGTTAGCCGATAAATAGTATTTATCCTGAAGTACTGTATATATACAATCCTAACATTAATTTATATTTGAATTACTATAACTAAATTAAATAAATCATTGTTATCATAGCTATGTCTCCGGCGTCACAATCCTCGGTACGCCGGCAGAAGTCTACAACTACGGTACACAATACTGGCTGGTGATCGTGGGGGTCACCCTTAGCTGTGTCGTGGTGGCGACCGTGTATTT
Organism: Vanessa atalanta; assembly: GCF_905147765.1. Classification (NCBI taxonomy): domain Eukaryota; kingdom Metazoa; phylum Arthropoda; class Insecta; order Lepidoptera; family Nymphalidae; genus Vanessa; species Vanessa atalanta. The sequence continues at coordinate 9,811,239 of NC_061873.1, forward strand.
ACCTGTGTTTTGCACGCTCAGACTATCGTCTTCATATGAAGTAAGTTCATGTTTAAATATATGTATGACATCCAATAATTGTACCATTGTTACACACACATACTTACTCTATTGTTATTAAATATAATTTTAAAGAAATCAGTCATACTTCAGCATTGCGATTCTGTTAGAAATCACTTCGTATCTCACTCGTGAAATATTGACAATTAATTATAGTTTTACGCCATTTTGGTACATGTATTCTATAAATTTTATAATTAATATAGTCAATGTCGTATATTACATTCCGACATTACAAGCACGTACTCTGCGGTGAGTTTCGAGTTTCTTGTTACAGAATATCCTAACTGCACTGAAAAAATATGAATATGAAATAGGCATTTTTCAGTTTATTTCATATCTTTTCTAAGCATTTAGATTTTTGCCGTAGATGTACTTTTGTGTGATTTTAAGTAAATAGTAGTAGTAATGACCCCGAAAAATTGTAAAAATGTTTAACAATAGGGCTAATAACGTGATATTGCTATTTAAAATAACCTGACTTACGTTCATACACTTTGACTACCTTCGAGTTTTATAATTATTGTTTTAGTCAATGTCGTATAAAATTTTCTGACATTTCACGATTGTGCTTGTGCTGAGTTTATATTTTGTTCATACAAAATAGCTATTCAATCAAAAATAATAGGCAAATACTCAAAGAAATATACTTTCACATTTGTAATATTTTTAAGATTTATCACTTATTGTACTATTATATACTTTAAGAATAGGATTGTTTTATGTGATAATATCACACTTTAATCTTTTTTATTGAATAAAGTATTTGTTTGTCGAAATTTATCAAATGAAATAAATAATAATAACTTTGATCTCTCTGATGTCTCTCAATTGGATTATTTATCGTTATTCGATTTAGTTAGATCTTATCTGTATTAGGTAATCTATCACAAACGGGGGCTTGACGTGCACCGACGTATTGAGTGGACTTTGTACGATGGAAATAAAACCGTGTTCAAATTACGTCATCGATAACTTGTATAAAAAATACGCTGTTTAAGAGTAGCATTGAGCTAAAACGTAATCTTTACCGTTCAATTCTCTTAAATATTAAATACAAGTTATTAAAACATTTAATCCTATTCTACTGAATGTGTGTTAAATACAGCCGATACTAAAATGGCAGAGCATATGCTATCTGAAAAATTTCAATCAAGTTACATAAGTCAAAAGGTGTTAAACGAGAATATTCGATCATAAGCCCCTTGCATTTCTTGTGGTTGACCTTACCGTTGTTTGGATTCACGTTTTTTGAGTCGTCTGCAATCTTCGAAGAGGCCGAATAACGAAATCTAATTATGAAATTAATATCAGAAATCATAGTCATCATAAACATCATAGAATATATTACTTAGCCATTTAAAAATTTGTAAACCTCGAACAGTAGACGAAGAGTTCTATTAGTGCCAGAAAAAAAAAATGATAATTCACTTTTAGATTTTCTGTTAACTTTTTATTGCAATTACATAGAAAGTAAATAAATTTCACGAAAAAAATTCAATGAATATTCTGATAAATTTAAAATTTCTAATTAGATAATTCTCAAACAAAAGTTAAATGAAAAAATTTCGCACGCTAGTTGACGCTGTATATGTGCATGACACCGTTGTAAAACTCGTCGAAAGTTTTTGTATTATTTTCGGGTTTTATCTCTGTGGAACTATATTTAATGCCACTTGACAGCTACAACGTTCAAAAATAATTAAATAAAAATAACGCTCAAAGTAATAGATATTATTTCCTCGACTGGTTAAAATGCAACCGTAATCTTATTGAAAATATAAGTATATTTATATGAATTTGCATGTTGTAAACATTTTTTATCTACACTATTATTATTTTTTATTAATTGTCTGTATATACAGACTTAGCTACATAGCAAAAGTTAGGTACTGGCAGAAAATTAAGTTAAACTTTAAATTCTGTTTTAATTTTTAACACTTTAATAAATTGCGCAATTGTTTCAGTATTTAGAACTACGGTTCAATCGCCATGTTCGAGCGGTAGCATCAATTCTCTTTCTCTTGGACGAGGTAAGTTGCTATCACGAATGTTCGTACTAATGTTTTATCAGTTTCATACATATAACAAATGATGATAACTATATGTGTGCACTAGCTCAAATCTGCCTTTACTGCAGATGCTTAATAATATTTATTCTATCCATATAAACGAGTTATAAATATTTTTTATATATATTTTTTTTCTGTGAAAACCACTTTAGTGATACCGTCCTCTTAGGTTTTGGGTGTGATAAATTGTCTGAACTACTATAATCCTAAAGTAGTTGCATCACTTATCTAGTTAAGAAAAGGGGAAAACGTACTTCAGAATCTCTGCTATAAACTTTGTCAATAATAACAAATTATAGTTTATTCTATACGAATTATAGTTTACCAACTTCTCTCGACATAAATTATATTTTAAATATTATGTTTCATAAATCATTAAACAAAGTACGCTTTATAGTATAACACGATATTATCGACTTCTTTGCCAATATGTGCGTGAGTGTGTGTTTTATTACAGAGATCATTACTTTAGCAGTTCGTAACAGACATAAAAACACACAAACTTAAATGATGAAAATTAGGCCAGAATTAATTGAAGTTTAATTGTTATATAAAATATCCTTTAAAGTGATGTAATATTATTAATACAGGATACCGATCTATGTACATATTTACGTATACATATAAAGTTTGATTTAATCAGCGATAAAATAGATACAGCTATTAAAAGGTATTACGATAACTGGGTTATGAATCGACAATAATTACTGCGACTATATGCAATGTTATTATTTAATCTGTGTGACATAACAAGTATTCTATTGTAGCTGCACTAACAGTATATTAAAATAAGTCAGATAAATTTATACGACGTCGACATTGACGACGTCCGGTATTTATTCTATTAAAGGCATTTTTTGAAATAATAATCAATCATGATTTATGTGTGAATTATACGGTAATTATTATTGGGAAAATCTAAAATTCGAACCATTAGAGGATATAATTATTCAATTCGTAAATGACTATGATAAAATAATACGAGCCTACTTGCACAAAGTACATATATTCTAATTTATATATAAGGTAAAAAATAATATTTAACATCGAATTAAAATAAAAATAGAAAAATAGCATTTATTTTCAAACTCTCGGCCAATGTCAAGCTTGAAAATAAAATCTATGATTTTCATTATGGATTATCGAAAAAAAATCGGAACGTGGAATAGCTGTTTTAATTTACCTTTGTATTAGGTACCTATAAAATAATAATAGTCATCAAATTTACTTCTTACTTATCTACTCGCTAGCATTTTATTCTACTTGAATGTGCAGTTTTTAATACAGCTTTCGATATTATTTTATGAATTGTAAAGATCTTAGAAGAATGATTATTGCAAATGTTATAGAGAATGAAAATTTTACCGTAAGTGGTGAAAATACGTAATATAAACTATAAATAACAATTTTATTTTTAGAGAAGATCTAGGTTGCAGAAAATTTTCTCGGGATAATACGAACATAAGGCGCGCCCCTCAACGTTGAATTATTATTATCGGTTTGCATTAGTGTAAATCAGTGACGCTTGTGCTTGGTTTAGGTGTGATTGAGAGGATTAAAAACAGTAAAAAAATATAAATTAGATTATGTTTGTTAAGTTAATTTTATCTTATTGAAAATATTTAATTTAGCGCGGAGAGACTTTTTGTGTGATTAGATCTATAATTGTATGTTATACAAAGTGACAAAATGCATAATGTCAAATGTCAATACTATTTTTAACCACAATAAACTAAGTATTATGCAATATGCACCAACATATATTTAACATAAATGAAAATGTAACTATTTTATACCGATATCCTATTCAGCAACAGGTATTTAAATAACAATTGTCCAACTTACGAGTTGTTAGATAACATTTTCAACGGAAAATGTAAGAAATAAAAAAATACGTTGTTCAACAGTTTCAAAAACTGAGTAATGAAACATCATATAGGATAAATAAGTTCAAGTTTTGCAATAAGAAAATAAGTCTTATTTATTGCTGAGGAGATAATGATTTAGATAAAATATGTCTATTTAAGACTTTTAATGCTGCTAGCATTCTTGCCACCATTCCACGCGGTCAAGATTTATACAGTAACTATTTTTAATTCAAATTTGTATATTAGTATAGTATTTCTAGCACTAAATGTATAAAAAATACATACATCTGCCAAGCGTAATTAAAAATCTTTTTCGATTATAAATTACGATTTATTCAATGTCTTCGTTAAGAGTACAGTGATAGAAATTTGTAACTATTTAATTTGTAATTTGTATCTATATTGTCTTACGGATATTATTATTAAAATATGCATTATTAAATATATTTTTAGACTAATTTTGAAATTTACATGCGATTCATTCCTACTATTGAATATGTCTTAATTAGGATTTATTTAAATATATGGAATACTTATGTACCCGTAGACCCAATTTCTTTTTACTTCCAACGGTGACCAGTTTTGAGTTTCCTTACATTTGTAGATAACTTACTCTATTTAATTTTTATTTCTCAATTACAAAGCGAAAATAATGTTATAGGAAGTAAATATTTAACGAAAAAAAAAGAACAGACTTGTTATATTTAATGCTATTGTATCAATTAATTTATAGCCGCTAATTGCTGGCCAAGGATGTTCATGAATCTGGACTTTACTCGCGTTGCGATTCAACGTGCTGCGGACAATGGTCAATTGACCATTTTACGAGTAAGTGTGTACTAATTTACACACGTCTTGTGGACGAATTGTTGTTTTGGATCGTCTTACATTGATGGACAGGCGAATTGAATAAACGTCCACTACTGTCCACATTTAATAAAATGTTTTTTCTATACAAATTCTTTATTTTTTAATTGATAGTATTAATAGCTGTATTTACTTTAAATCCAGTAATTTAAATGTCTACTTTATTTTGGTTCCAGATATTATTTACTTCAATGTCGAATTTCATTACGATCGATTCAGAAACAATAGTTAAAAAATAGATGGATTTTCATTCGTGATATTATTCTGTTAACCATTTACTAAACTAATTACAATTTAAAAAAAAAAGATATTATTGTTGAAGAAACATCGAATTGTAATAATTCGATGTTTTTTCAACAATTTCGAAGTTGGTATTTTAGGACACTAAGCTTCTAAACTTATAATACAATAAGTGCTTGGAACAAAACATTTGGTCCGGTTTTCCTATATTAAAATAAACATTAAACTTTACAAGGTACTTAGTAAATTATATATTTTCTAATGATAACGTCCAATTTTGAAGAGTCTTTTTTTGATAAAACTCTATAGAATTATACAACAACGTACATACAACGTATAGTATTGATACCAATATGTTTTGTTTTTAAATTTGAATATAATTATGTATTAATAGACGTCATTAAATTAATTTAAATAAATTGATTTCAGACGCCAGTAAACAAAAACAGTCCGTTTCCATTTCAATGTAATGTAACAAGCAGATGTTTAATTAATTACTCTTTCTGTAAAAACTAACAATCACGACGGTGTTCATGGCATAGAGAATATATTATGCTAATGGATATGTAAATCGTTACACTTTTTCTTTTCAGGTATTGTTCCTGCCTATGGTCGTTTATGTTCCTGCACTAGCATTTAATCAATGTGAGTAAATAAACTACTAATTAGAATGTGTCATTTCACACTCTCGCTAATCAATAACATAATTTTATTGTCTATGACGATTGATATTCATTGCTGGTTAGAAGTAGCCTGACAGATAAAATTATTACTTATTTTATGGCTAAATGAATTAGTTATCTTAATCTTTGAGTATTGTTTGATTGTTGTCATCACTGGTGACAGGAGATCTGGTTAATTTTTGGCCCAGAGAATCGGAATCGCGATACAACGTAGTAATGCCGGTAGCATTCTTGCCACCATTCCACGTGGTCGTAATTTGTTCAGTAGCTATTTTTAATTATGTTTTGTATGTACTTGTTCAAGTCATCAATGTTAATAATTCTTATGTAAATATAAAATGTTAAATATACAAAGTTATCTTAACCTTTTTTTATTTGTCTTCGTCGAAATGCGTCAGAACATAATATTTAAAATGAATTTTAAAACTTTCGAAGTATATATTACAATACTATACTATTAATAGCCTGCCAAATTCCCACTCTTGGGCTAAGCTTATTCCACAACGCTGCTCCAATGCGGTTTGGTGGATTCACAAGTGGTAGAATTTCGATGCAATTAGACACATGCAGGTTTTCTGATGATGTTTTTCTTCACCGCCGAGCTCAAGATAAATTATATACACATATTAAGCACATGAAAATTTAGTGGTGCTTGCCTGGACTTGGACCCAATCATCGGCAATCATCGGTTAAGATGTACGAGCTCTCGCCACTGGGCCATCTCGGCTCAGCCATGCGAAGTGTTGGCTGAAAAAAATTTTAGCAAACGATTTTACTAACTAAAATCTAGTAAAAAATAACTGAGATTTTGATTGTGGCAATAATATTTTTTTCAAATTTGTAATATTTTTTCATATAATTTTATACATTAAATATTTCATATAAGTAAGAGATATATGTATACATATCTGAAAAAGAAATGACTTAGCATTGTGTAAGAATACATTTTATTAACAACAGCAACATTATATCTTCTAGGAGTATAGATTGGTACTATGATGGCAAATTCTCAAATTGCATTGCGTTCATTGGTCAAATCTTCTTCTTCACTTCCGTTCCTTTTCACGAAATTACTCCAACGGCTTGCGGAGCTAGAGGGAGTAGGTACACGACAAAACCAAAATAATAAAAAAAAAACAATAACATAACATTGAATTATTATGTAGGTTCGTTGAGAATACCATAATATCTTAAATATTAAGGTTTTTATATCATAGTGTTGGGGTATATTTGACTTCAATTATTTTTCTGATGTACGACTCTTTTAAATCTATTGTTTATCTTGGTTGTACATAGAATAATACACATTTTAGTTTTGTGTACTCAAAGCTATTTCAAGGTTCAATGACACTTGTAATGTACACGTCAATATTCAATTGTACAGTGTACTCAAATGATTTGACTATTTGATAGTAACGGTTTTCTAATTTCAATATTAGCGTACTCTCGGCTCGGGTGTAGAAATCTAATGATCTACAGCATCTTAGCCATTAGTACAAGTGTGTTTCGCTTTTTTCATTTTTTGTTTTTCTTTCCAGTAACGGGTTTTAATGTTTTTGCCGTCGGTGGTGCGATGGTTGTAATATGCGGCCTTTATACAGTATTAGTGAGTAATTTTGTTGATTTTATTTAGATATAAATTATCTGTGGGTAGTTTTAACTTATTTTTAATTTTAGCAGACAAGTCCAAGGATTAAGAAATATTTTATCCTATAGCTGGCGGTACACGTTGAATGTGTTAGAAATAGCTGATATTTTTCACAATGATAATGGACCATGGCGGTATTTTTATGATTTGTCTTTGAGTATTAAATCAACGGGAGACGCCATGAAATGCCGTACAAAAATGATTGTTTGTGTAGGGGAAGCTGAAATAGCATACATTATAAATATGTTACCTTCTACTAATGCAATTCCTAAACTCGTCTTTACGCACGCGCTTAGATATAGCGTATTCATTATTAACGCTATCGTTGTGTGTCACTAAAGTAAAGACTAGTACGACTGCTATGTCGATATATGAATATCGATTATGTGACAAAGATTTATTCACATAGCTTTAAATAAATTAGAAAATAATATAACATGAAAGATTTTTATATTTGTATATACATACATAATGCCTATCATTGCAGGTAGAATCGTATTAAACAAATGCATATATTATTTGAGTACATGTTTCATGGTGGTAGGACTTCGTGCAAACCCGTCTAGGTAGGTACCAACCACACATCAGACATTCTGTCGCCAAGTAGTATACTTGGTATTGTTGTGTTCCGGTTTGTTAACAGCACCAATGTTTATAGGCCACCACTTAATATCAGGTGGCCCATTTGCCGGTCCGCCTACCTAAAATAAATTGTAAAAAATGTAGGTACATTTTTTTTAATATAATATCAGGTGGCCCATTTGCCGGTCCGCCTACCTAAAATAAATTGTAAAAAATGTAGGTACATTTTTTTTTAACTGTTGTAGCTGATGATATGTACCACCTACACGGTAGGACTGATTTCGGTGAAATTTTTATAAGCCTGTTTTTAACCGGATAGCTAGTGTTATTATATTAATTTTCACGTTATTATTGAATATTTAGTACAACGCTCAAACAAGAAAACCTTTATTTAATAGACTAGACTCTTATGTGGATTTAAGTCGTATCGATCTGGTATTTTACCGATTTTTATAAGGCATTGAACGCGGTCCATCTAGTTTTATATAACGTCATTGACACGTTAAACTTTATCAAAATAAATATTTTATCCAATACGTAAGAGGCAGTAATGATAAATGGCAGGTGTGTTGTACTGAAGTTTTTTTTTACTTGGTATTGTTAGGTTAGGTAGGTACCACTCAGTCATCACATCCCTATTATACCGCCAAAAAGCAATATTATTATATTATATATTGTTGTGTGCTGATACAGATAAAATTGTTAGTATTGATGACAACTTACCATTAGGTAACCTAGTCTATTTGCAATAAATAAATGATACATCATATATATGCACCTAGGGTGGTCTGCGAGCGGTTGTATGGACAGACTCCGTGCAGACGGGCGTGATGTTCATCGGCGTGGTTCTGGTGGCGGCGGCCGGCACCCTCGCTGTCGGTGGCTTCGGTGACGTGCTCAGTATAGCTAAAGAATCTGGAAGACTTGATTTATCAAAGTAAGTAAGAATATTTTACTTGTTCAATCTTTACTGAAATAAATTTTATATGTATTTTAAATAAAATTTTACATTCATGTTTCAGTCAGTTAATAATAATAAATACATTTGTTATTGACACTTTTGCTTCATTTAATTGAGTAATTAAAATATTGTTGTATTTTTGAACAATTTAATTAATTAAATCTACTCACTTGAGTGAAAATACTCAACTTAACTAATAATAGGCAATCGGTTATTTAAAAAATAATAAAATAACTAATGAATACGAAATAATATTTATGGTATTTATCGAGGAGACCTTTATTAGTTGCGACGCGATTCCCTAGCGTCCCCAGTCAGTCAGTCTTCCAGAGTCATGTCGAGCATTCCTTAATACATGACGGAAGGAAATCCGAATTAGTTAATTAGATAAAGATAACCTTATTTAATTATCCAAAATTAATATATTACGTAACATGTGGACTTAGTATTTTTTGCCTCTGAGATGAATCAAGATGATTGCTTGCTGTATGTAGTTAGACATTTTATCAAAACTTAAAAACAATGTTTAACATATGAGAATCGTTCATAACAACAAATTTTGAAATCTGATACATGGTATTAATTTAAAATGAACTCTGCGAAAACATTTGATCTCAATGAAGTCATACGAATTTTTAAATGTTAATAAACTTAAACAAAGAAGACACTACGTATCATATCAATTTATCTAATAAAAATAGTGCTAAAATATTTTTCAAATATAATTAATTATAAAGCATGCAGTATGAATGTAGATTATTAATGTCAATTAACAATGACCAGATTTGTTCTTGCACAGATGATTGATCTTACTATATTTATATAAGAACTAAAACAAATGAGCAAACTTTAAGTTATTGGTGTATTATTTCACGATTACTTTACTATTTAGATGCGTTGTCGAAGATTGATAGTTTACCTCGACAATCAAATATTATAAATGTGAATGTTTAGATGGGTGAGTCTATTAATCAATCTCGCCAGAACGACTAAATGAATCTGAGTAATGTTTGCCGCAAAGGTCTCGAGATTATAGTCTCGAATAGCACCATTTAACCCGAAAAAAGTAAAAATGTACAATTCCCGTGGGCTAGGCTTGTTTTTGTTTTTCCCAGAGAAAGCTAACTAATCGACATGGTATTTATGCATAGTGGTAGTAAAGGAATACAGGCATCAACATTAGCTTCTTTTTCCGGAACAATGCGCGGTTCCTAAGGAATAGCAAAGAAGAAAGATTTGTTTACTTATAATATCGATAAAGTGTGAAATTGATGAACCGATTTTGATAATTAGAGTATCTAGTGAAGCTAATTTATTGGGGATGAACTAAATAGGCTAAATAGTACTCTTAATTCATATTAAGATTTAAGTAGTGAAGTATTAGTATTTGTGAAACAAGTCAGGAGATATATTTTAAAGGTTCCACGGACTTTGTTTAAGATTTACTAAAGATCTTAATATTTTGTAATTTATAGTATTTACATAAAACGGACCATTCTACCGCCAAAAGCAATAATTCGATTGTTGTGCCGGTTTGAAGGGTGAATGAGGCAGCGTGACTATAGGGACATAACATCTTAGTGCCCAAGGTTGGGTGTATTGGGGATGTAAATAATTGTTAATATTTCATACTTAATGTTGAATATTAACGCCAATGTCCAAAGGCATGTCCACTTATTAACAAGTGGTTCATTAGCCCGTTCGCTTAACTTTGCTATAGAAGAATAAAAGGTTAATTTAGGTGTTTTGATTTTTAGCTGGAGTTTTTCTCCATACGAGCGTCAAACAGGATGGGGTGCAGTAGTTGGTGGTTTTCTATATTGGACTTGCTTCAATTCCGTCAACCAGACTATGGTGCAGCGATATATAGCTCTTCCGAGCAAACGGAAAGCCATAACGTGAGAGATGTTCATTAATATTCAATAACTATAACAACAGTTAACTACAATCTCACTTCGCAGATTCTAATAAACCAAATCATGTAATTCATTAAGAACTGTTTGTTGTAATATTTTTTTTATCGATATTGTAAAAATAGAAAAAGGAGAAAATTGACAATTTTTCCGTAGCTCGCCTCGTATTTATCATCCAATAACTCTTATTCTGGTTTGGGCGGTAGTGACCACATACCATTACTATTAATTATAAAGCATTACTATTCGTTGAAATAAGATTTATCCTTTGGTGTTCCTTCAGCGCACTGGCTATATTCTGCTTGGGCGCGATCCTGGCGATAACGCTGTGCGTGTGGTGCGGGCTGGCGGCGTGGGGCGCGTGGGTGCGCGGCGGCTGCGCGGCGGCGGGCGCACCGCTCGTGGACGACCGCCTGCTGCCCGCCTTCGTCACGTACGTGGCCGACGTGCAGCACCTGCCCGGACTCTCGGGCGTCTTCCTCGCCGGCGTCTTCGGGGCTGGCCTGAGGTAAGCCTCGACACAATGAAATATGATGATACTGTTGTGTCACTTACCACACCGCTCACCACGCTTATCACCTAACCGTTTGTATGACATTTTTTATTTTGAAACGAGGTTAATTTTTAATTCACGATGAGTAAAGATAACATTAAAATATTTCAATCCCGTATTGGCCGTGCTGAGAACCAACGTTTGGTGGGTCCCACCAGCTCCCTGTCGGCGGTGCTGAACGCGTGCGCGCTGGTGGCGGTGGAGGACATCCTGCACGGCTGGCTGCGCCTGCGCCTGCGGCCGCTGGCGGAGGGCATCCTCGCGCGCTCCGTCACCGCCGCGCTCGCCGCGCTCTCCATAGTCATGCTCGTCGTTATAGAGAAGCTTGGCGGGGTACTCGGTGAGTGATCTCGATCTTGTATTATTATTTCGTGAGATTTTCTGCTTCTGATCTTTCTTTTTTGTTATTAATTTTGACCTTGATTACTTATAACCGTTTATTTATTTGAGTGCTTGGTCTAACTTTTGATCCTTTAATAAAGTATTGAGTAATTCAAATAAAAATGTCCATTGAGATTTATTATGCGAAATTCGTACACATATGTTATTTGATAACATTTAATATGATAACACAGAACTAAAGAGTGCTTTTTTAAAATATTATATTAAAGTCGTTAGTTAATTGATTCAATCTGTGATGTCTTTATTCTGCGTGTGCTGGACACAGAATTGGCTATACATAAATGTATTTTGAATATCACAAATTTCAAAACATTACATATAAAAATGATTAGTATTCTCATGTACAAGACATGAAAATTTACTGCATTTCTACTATTATTTCTCTCTACTTTAGTCGTAATTGATTACGTCACGGTTTTGTATATTTGGCAAAGATCCCGACGTGTTCTTCATAAAAATAATTATTTTCTTGCGATGCGTATAAAGTTGACGTCATTTTTATATAACGATTTAAAACGTCATAGCACGTCGGTGGTCGTCTCCGATTGAAGTTGCAAGTTTTAAGCAAAATTTTGTGGCCAAAGATTAAGATTGGTAGTCAATCGCGAAAATGGCCATTGTTAGACTAATTTAAAGTTATGTTTGGTATTTTTTTAAGTAATTTTTTTTTAATGTGCTATGAGGTTTTAAGTTTATTGTCCAATAGAATCATCAATATTGATAAGTCAGGTTAGTAGTCCGTTTCTCTCTTGTCGTAGAAACATTATTTATAATTCAAAGAAATTCAATGATAGGTTATGAGAATAAAAAAGTAACAGCTTGTTAATATCCCACTGCTACGTTAAGGTCTCCTCTACCTTTTGAGGAGAGGGTTTTGGAGTTTATTCCACCGTGCTGCTTCAATGCGGGTCGGTGGATATACATGTGGCAGAATTTCACCGAAATTAGACAAATGCAAGTTTCCTCACGACATGTATCCTCACTGCCGAGCATGATATGAATTATAAACACGAATCAAGCCTGGGTTCGAACCCACAACCATGCACAAATGCACAAAGATGCACGCGTTCGAACCACCGGGTCGTCTCCGCTTATGAGAGTAGTCAAGAAGTGTGCGTTATATGTGTCGGCGTGCGCAGGCGTGGCGACGGCGCTGTCGGCGATCGCGGCGAGCGCGACGTGCGGCATGTTCACGCTGGGCATGTCGTGCTGGTGGGTGGGCCCGCGCGGCGCCGTGTGGGGCGCGGGCGCGGGCGCGGCGCTGGCGGGCGCCGTGTCGCTGGGCACGCAGGCCGCCGCCGCCGCCGGCCTGCGCGCGCCCCCGCTCGCCGTCTCCGCCGCCTGCGCGCTCAACGCCACCTTCGCGTCGCAGCACGACGAGCTGGTGAGTGACCACCTCATCCTCCCGGCTGACGACGATGTCTGCCTGACTCTGTCAACGGCGGAGAATCCTTTATCAGACTGATATAGGTTCAGTGTCAATTAGGAACGTTGGTAAAAGATTACACTATCATTAATTAAAAGAGACGGTGTTGTGTTCTATATTACTGTTGTTATGTATATTGACGATACATGGTGTATTGTTGATGATAAAGTGTAGAAATATCAATATATTTATAAAGTTGGAATTTATTCCACTAACCTTCCGTATTACATGATTTATTCACCGAATGCAAAGTTAATTACAGTAAAAATGATTTATCTACCTTGTCATTACACAACGCCATCACTCTGTGACAACTAAAATTCATACCGAGCGTCAAAGGTTTTCATTTTAAATATTTACTAAATCATTATGTTATATATTTATGTAGGTACAACATATATTCAGTCTGAATAACAATACCACATTATCTGGTCGCTTTAACCAATTTATACGTCCATTTTTACTTAGTAATAGTATTTTAACTTTCAGGATCCAGAAACAATATTCCCTCTGTTCCGTTTGTCGTATCACTGGATCGCGCCACTCGGCCTCATCGCGACCCTCACCGTGGGTTCCATTGTCGGCTGGTTCTTCGACAAACGGGACGATTCTAAGATGGACGCGGAACTTTTCACACCTATCGTCTGGAGATTCTTACCGAGAGAAGCACACGAGAATTCAGGATTAACGAGACGAGCTCTGAATACGAAGAATGTGGATTCACCGACACCGTCCGTCCCTCTTATTCTCGGCCAGGTTTCAGATAAAGTACGTGAATAAATTATTAGGTTACGCGTAATTACTAAGCTTTGTGTTTGCTTTTGATAATATCTGTTGGTGAAGTAAGAGTCGGATTTAGATAGTTTTGGTTAAGTCAATCAAGTTAAACGTCTGCAAAATCCTTTTTTTGTGAACTTAAAACGGCAAGATGTCACCACATTAAATGGAATTATGGCAAATTAATAGTATGTTATACTTTTTTTTCATTTCAGATCGAAATGAACGGAGAGACCAGTAGATGATGAGCCGATTTAGAATTACAATTTTTTCACGATCGATTATTTTATGAGTGTATTAAAGTTCGCTTAGAATTTTTAATATTTCACAAAAAAAACATAATAGTTTTTATGTCAAAGGTAAGTCGGTAAGGTATGTTAATGTATACACAATCAGTATCACTATATGTACTTAATATATTAGAAGTAAATACTATATACAAACTGTAGAATACTTACTTATAGTATGATATATATTTATTTAATATAGGTTTAAGTAGTAGAACGACTAAGTAGAATCATTCCTGTAAGAATGTTTTGTGGAAAAATTATGAAGGGGTGATGGGGTTATATAACATAAATAGGTTCATGTTGAACATACTTGCATATCGTCAGAATAGAGGAAGAAACGCTAAAGAATTAAAGTAGCACCTTTAGCTCTTTAACCATATTGTAACAAAATTGTAAGCCATCCCGGTTGTGACATCATCCGCTTAATGGCTCAGTGGTTAGAAAGTACATCTTTACCGAATGACGCGGGTTCAAATGTGGATACAACGGGATCTCGGGAAATGAAAAGATCGCAAACGGATGAAAATACATCGACCTACATGATACAGTGTGGTTGAATTAGTTCTCAACTTTATCAAATAGAGTGGCAAAGCTGTCGGATATTTACAGGGTGTTACATTTATTACATCTTATTAAAATGATGTTGCAATTGTATTCATAGATTCATTAGATTCAATTTGATTCACAATTTACAACAGAATAACACGTTTTTATGTATTATATTAATTTGTATCTTTATAAAATTCAATGGTTTGGTTCTAAAGGCCAATATCCAAGCCTTTAAGCCTTTTTGCGTATAATTTTGTTGCTGTTAGTTATGGTAATCTGATGTCGTACAATTAAATATATTTGTGTATTTTTTAATGTGTTGACATATACATATATACATATGTTACTGTAAAAGCTCAAACTACGGTAAATCTTAAGATTTTCCAATATAACCTAAGATTTACCGATTATGAATGGTAAATGTCCATAAAACTTTGGGATTCGAACTTTTACCATCATTCACTTGGTAAATCTTAGGATTTACATGTTAGGTTAGGTAAGGTTGGAATGGTAAAAGTCCGAAAAAGTCGTCTCTTTATAATAAATACTTACCAACTTTTTACCAACTCATGTCGGTAATTCTTAGGTTTTACTGGAAAATCTTAAGATTTACCTTAGTTCGAGCTTTTACAGTAATACAAAATTTACATTCATCTTAATGATGTACACACAAGCAACATAATAACGTATTGACTTGAAGATTGAAATTGTTAATATGTTAAGACTTTGTGTAAATTGCATTACTGTCGAATATTTGTATTATAATAATTGTAGAAGTAGATTTAAATATCAATCTGTTATAACTCCACTTGTTAAGATATTAAAGTATATTTTATAAGTTATTTTTATAGAAACAAAAAATATTTTCAACGAATATTTTAATCGAATATATTAATGTATTATAAAAATTATTAAAAAATTGTTGATGTTTATAGCGGACCAATTATAGTGCTATAATTGTTGAGTCAAATGTAAGGACATGTATACAAGATTGCAGTTCCATTTTTCGAAATATACTACGGGACTAAATTTGACTATATTTGAAGTAAGACAATACGCAAAGATAATGTCATAGACATAAGATTAGGTTTAGAGAAATAGATAAAGTTGCGAAGCAATTGATGCCCATGGAAGGCCAAAAACAAGTCGAACCAATGGAAATCAAAATTCAAATCAGTGTATAACCTGACATTTAAAGTTATTGTTTGCAAAATAAACGATGACGTCGACGTCGTCGGTCGCGCACAACAAATGCTAGAACACACACACACACAAGACACAATAAATATGTAAATTAAACTGTATTTCTAAGAAATCTGCCCGCAAAAACGATTTTTGGCGCTGCGTTGATTGCCCAAAACTTGATTACTATTCGCAACCGCTGTATCTTGGATTAAGACGATTTGATAACGAAAATAAATTATCTAACAGTTTGAATTAAAAAAGGGTACTTCTCTAAATTAATAAATTTTACTTATCAATGAATATATATGGTGTATTAAACGAATTAGATTTGAATAATATCATTTTTTGTCATTTAAGAACTGGTATTATTTTATATTGGTAATATTGTAATTTAACACTAATGGTTATCTTGATGACTCGAAGTCAGTTCGACTAACATTCGACAGATACTAATACTACCGGAACACAATAATACTAAGTATTGCTCTTTGGTGGTAGAATATCTTGTATACGGTAGAATATATTGTATTTAAGTAATAAAAAGACATAATTCTGGGAACAGATCGAGGAGCTTTGTGGTATAAGCTCCAAAACTTACATAGTTTGCTGCTGTGGACCTTTACGAATTGTTCCTTTACTATATATCGCAACAGTTTAAACTAGACCACAATAAAGATAATGGTTTCGTTTAAAGTTATAAGGGAAAAGTATTTCTTAAATCTTCAATTTGTCTGTATAATGTTTTTAAATTTGAAAATATGTCTATTCTCATATGTTAATAAAAATCAGTATTTAAACTCGAATTGTTAATTTATGCCTACAAGTAAAGTTAACTATTTATACAGTATAACTTACAACAGTTATTTGGTGCCGAATTTTGCGTATACCATCTTTAAGCTAATTTGACAGTTATAAATATTGCTATCTCATACACACGCTTAAAGTACAAATGAGTAAGATATAGCGTGGATATTGCTCGTGGTTCGTTGTGCTAATAGTTACCACAGCCGATAATTCTGAAGAGAATTTACCGCATATCTTACTATTGTTTGATATTAAAAACAGCTCTGTATTATGTGACTACACAAGGGTCTGTCAAGTATTGCTCTGTTAGTATGCTCACGGCTTCCTCTCGCTTGTGGTCTACACTTGCTTGTTTATAGTTAAATTACTTATATGGAATCCTGACGTTTGTTAATCAAGTACCTGATTTCACGGTTGATATGAAAATGAAATCTTATAAAGACTATATTTTGTCTAAATTATACATTTCGCTGTTCAATGTTGTTTATTAAAGTAGTATTTTATTGAAATAATATGTTAAATAAAGTTCATGCGATATATTTTTTTGAATTTTTTATTTATTCCTAATTATTATTTAATGAGTGTTGTTTTTTTTATTTAAGGAAGGCAAATGAGTCATCTGCAAGAAATAACAATCATTTCTTGCCTTGCGCCACCAACTTTGAGAACTGAGATGATGTGTCCCTTGTGACTGTAGTTACACTAGCTCACCCACCCTTCAAACAATACTAAGTATTGCTGTTTTATGGTACAATATGTTATGAGTGGGTGGGTTACACAGACAGGCTTGCACTAAGCCCAACCACCAAGTAGTTGTTTAGTGTAAGGTAACAATATATAGATGATATGGCAAGACAGTACAGAAGTAACTTTTACCGTTGTAAATTAAAAAAAAAAAATTACGACAATATATACTTTTTGTAATAGAGAATAGAGATTAGTAACCATAGCGAAAAAACATTTATAGATTAAATTAATCTTATACACTTCAATAGCCATATACACAATACATTTTTCATTAATAATTTTACTTTCTGTAATCAAACATAAATTATAGGTCCTACATTTTTTTTAAAACATTAGTTAACATAATGAAACAAAATAATAACATTTATCATGGTTGGAAACCATAAAAGACATTCTTGTACATAATATTCAGTACACGTGCGACAATTTCGTCGCTTTTGACTTTCGTAAGTTATAAAATGGTGAAGGCGTGTAGAATAACGTAAATACAGGCGTTAGAGTTGTCAAGTCGGCGCGTGCTCGTGATTTACATTTGCTTGCTCGGCTATTAAAAGTCCCACAATGCGTTTAACGACTTGTCTTAAGATCTCCGACGTACCGAATGTTAAATTAGTTGCCTTTATTCGGATGAAAGATTTTGTTGGTCTATTAATTGATGTAATTTAAAAAGCTGTAAATTATAAGAGTACTATTTACTTTTATATGACATAAACATTGATTAATGAGACGTCACACTAAAATTTGAGTACAAATTATTTATTTATGATCCAGTGTTCCGAAATCATTATTTGTATAGTAAAACGATTTTTCACTTTTTTTTTACTGGTAACATTATATAGCTACTTTCGTCTATATAGATACAAAAAAAAAATACGGTTGACAGAGGAGGAAAAGGGTACTGAACTGTTGTCTTTGCCTATTCATATGTAGAATATTAATTAAGCTTATTTTAAAATATTAGGAATACATTTTTTTTTCTTTTTCAAGGAATTTTATGAAAATGTATTTCTTAGAGAATGTCTCTTTCACCTCACATTACTAAAAAACAAATATGTATGATGTCGATTTCAAAACTTTCTTCAACGCGTAATGCAACACAGAAAACATTATTATGTTTCATTATAGTCGTATTAAGAGTTAAATACAAAATTAATCCCGCAAGAAGAAAATGACTTGCCTCTAAGCGTCAAATAAGTAGTTGTAAAGTATGGACTGAATAAATAACAAATTTCTTCCTTGTTATTACAATAATGCATGCTTATATAACATACATAATTTCGTACATTACTATTAATTTAAACGATCTTACGTAAACGAGACTAAATAAGTTTATTATAAGGCAGTTAAATTGAGAATCTCTAACATAAGCAATCGTAAAACCAATTGCGACGTCGAAAAACCGCTCGAAGGAGGCTCGATCGTAAACTCAGTTGGTCTAAGGATTGTTTAATTGTTTTCAGGCGAAATAAAAGTAAGCCTTCCTGCAGTTGCGCGTAAAATTACCTAAGTCGAAGGAGTTTTAAGGCTTTTGGAGGACTTGAAGTGGCGAAATAAATAAGACTTTACTAACATTAATATTATTATATTATTAGGCCTCAATAGCTCAACAGCAGAGCACGGAGCCGAAAGATTTTAAAGTTCCATGTTCGGTAAGGACAATTTGGGCTTTTTTCCTTATTCTTAACACAAGTTTAGTAAAGAAACATTAGAATTTTCAAGAAAACATACGACGCTAATATTTTTTTTTGTTAACACAAACAATAAAACAGTAATGTAATAACGTCTTATTTAAATAATAAAAAAGTCTAATACAAATATAAGAATTTACTTATTGTTTGATTCAATCAGTAGCATAATAGTCCGTAAATAAGTTTGTATCAAGATATTAATTCGATTAATCTAAGTATGTACTATTTTGTTTAATTTAAATATATTATATTTCATAGTACAATGATATTATAAAATTAATGACACAACAACAGATTACAAAGTGTAATGTAAGATAGTGTATTTATTACTCAATATTATAACATTACCAAAGTGAATCTTACTTCTGTAAACCGGACACGCGCGTCATATTAAGTCTCCAAAAAGTCATAATGTTTTAATAGCATCATTATACAGACCAAGAAATGTAGTGATGATGCAATGGCCTTTACAAATATAAAGACGCCACCCGTGGCGACTGTTATGCGAGTCACTTTATTGTCCTCATAAAAAGCACGCGGCCCTCCGCGGTAGACGCCCAATTAATTAATGAGCCAACTTGAAAATTAATTACACCATTGAGACTCGGAGGTGTTTCAAATAACGACACTTAAACGTTTCTTACCGATGGGAAATTTTGCGTTTTATGTCCTGGGTTTATACGTCAAGTTCGTTCCTAACTGAGAGATTGTCGATTCCCTAATAATAAAAGTAGGATGTAAATTTTCAAAACAATTTGCTATAATTAAAATTACTTATTTTCAATCGTCATTATTTAATAAAAGCGAATGTATAATATGAATATACAACTTTTTTCAAATGTAATTGCTTTCATAATATAACATAACAAATACTTAGTTCATTAAACAAATTGTAAAACTCTTACATTTTTAATTAATATCAGATTAGACGAATATTGCATTGCGTGAATAATAATAGCAACGAAAACACATAGTTTGCGTAAATTTTCGTTTATTTTGTAGCAACTTTAAGTAAAATTCGTCATTCGTCCTGTAGTAAATTCGTCGTTAAGATTAAACATTATACAATAGGCTGACGCTACTACGACGTACGAAACGTATAATAGCAATAAAATTAGTAATACGTATTGTTAGTATGGATTAGGCCGCTCGATCTGATTTCTCAAGTCGTTATCACCGTATCAGCCCTCCCTCCAAGACGGTCATTGGTCAGAGCGCGTTTACGCCCCTTGGAAAAATTGTGACCGAAACGACAAGCTTAATGTCTTACGTTATATCTAAAAGTTCTTTTAATAGGAAAAAAAAATCTTTAAAACATATTTAGTGAGTATAAACGCAATATATATTTTTTTAAATTAATTAACGTGAATTCTTATTGAACTTTAATGCCGTTTGTGAATAATATTGCGATTGAAATGTTAATTTTAGAAAAGTAAGAGTCATTTAAAGAAGAAAAAAAGAAACTATAAACACATAATATACACATATATGGATTAAAACTGTTCGTACAACGACTATAAATAGTATGTTATATTACGTAGCGTAATTAAATCACGTACTTCGTGACAAATAGGAAACTATTTTGCGCCATAAACTTTTTACACACATATAACCCAAATCGTTCGTTAAATCGTTGCATCTTCAAATGTTATCGCTATTTTACTCAAGAAACATTTCAAAAAATCGTTTATATTTAAATTTATAATTCTATATATATTTAAAAAATTAAGATACTATACACTTGGTGGTGAGGCTTTATGCAAGGCCGTCTGGGTACTACCCACTCATTAGATATTCTACCGCCACACATGAATACTTAGTATAATTGAGTTTTGGTCGAAATGGTAAGCCAGTGTATCTATAGGCACAATGAACATTCTATCTTAGTTCCCAAGGTTGGTAGCGTATTGGCGGTTTAAGGAATGGTTAAAATTTCTTATAGCTTTAGTCTATGAGCGATAGTGACCACTAACTACCAGACAGCCCATCATGATATCATAAAGTAAAGTAAATAAATAAAAAGTAGATGAATATTCTACACGTTAAATATTTTTCTTTCAAACGTGCACTTAAAACAACAAAGGCTCATTTACCGAAAACATTAGCTCGCCTAATCGACTCGTGATGCGACGCGGCCGCCTCGAATGAGGTGTTTTAATAGAGTTCTCTTGCACTGTGTGACTTTGTGCGAGTGTCGCCTTCAAACGAATACGGAAATGCAATCGAGAGAAGGGAAGTAATGGAGGAGATAATAATTTAACATTAAATGTGTTAAACGTTTTAATGAAGCGATAAAATCAAAATCAAATGTATTTTATTTAAGTAAATTTTACAATAAAGCATTTATGAATCGTTAATATTTCAAATATTAACTACCACTCTACCACGATTTCAGAAAGCAGAAGAAACGGCAAGAAACTTGCATAGTTGCCCTTAAAAATAACCAGATAATATTTATTACCACTCCAATCTTAACCATAGTTTGAGATGTGGTTTTAATCCAGACAAAAACTCGGTTTAAATTGCTTTGAAGTCTTTATACATCACGTGATCGCATCATCGAAACTCTATATGAAACAAAATAAATTCAAATTGTGATACATATATACCACTTAGTGAACTAAGTAATGTCCATGGGCGGTGGAAATCACTTTCCATCAGATGTACCTCCTGCTAGTTTGCCCCCTATAACATAAAAAAATATACTAATTTTCTTACTTACTCTTTAACAGGAGAGTAGGCCTTTAGCAAGAAGTGATCTTGAAATAAAACTGCCCGTGACCACGAACACTGCAAAGTGCTCGAAACGTCGGGATGTTAAAAATAATTAATATACGCGATTAAATCCGTTAAAAAACTAGTTTTATTTCAATGTGTAATAATCGCGAAAATCTAAGACAACATTAAGAAGTGATCTGTTACTTTTGTCTTTAGCACATTTATTATCACTTTAAAACACTGCGTCTATGTTTTACGTTTTACATATGAATTTTAGTGCTATTTAATAATTCTACAATAATTCTGATTTTCTTTAATGTTTGTATGGGTTTATTCAATGTAGGCATTAGTTTAATCTGTTCGTATTGTGTGGCGGCGAAGGAAGTGTTTAAATTATCATCCTAGCGCTCTGCAACTTTGAATCAAGATAAATGTATACTAGAATAATATAATTTCGTAAACTGTATGTAAAATGAAATAAATTGTAAAAATAGTTGTTTTCTGGATTTCATTTTTATCGATAATACTTTTGGTGAAAATATTATTTAATATTTTATATTAAATATTATTTAATATTTATTATTTAATTTTTTAAAATATTTTATATTAATATTTAATACAATAAAATTATAACATGAATTTGATTTGAAAATATTTTTTAAGAATCTTTATAAAAAATACATATCACAATTTTTCTTAGAGCTCCGTGATCGAAGCACCGTGTCGCCTCATTTAATCGGCACATTACATGCAAAGTGCATCTCTCACATGTAAAACAGTCCCGGCGGGTATTTAAATTTTCGCCTTTCCCCGTAATTCGAGTGCAGACAAAGGCTTCCCGAGGAAACACCGTTAATGTGCTAACCGGTGTATATCAACCGATACACGTGTCTACATTCTTTGCATGTTAATGTTCCGCGAACCAGTGTTATTTTAAGAGAATTTAAATTAAAAAACGCAGCTTGTCCAAATTACAATTGTAACTTTCTGATGAAATATTTTACTATCTTTCAAAAATGCGTTTTCAATCTGAAATTTTAATACATCCATTGTAATCTAATGATATTTTTTAATTCATGTGTATGCAATTGAAAGTTTTAATAAAAGAGATATCCACGAATTCATTTTTATGTTTTTACGAAAATGGATTCCAACAAATTAATCCTTTTGCGACAAAGTCGAATGGTAAAAGCGAAAAAAAATCGATGAAGAGACAACAAACGAATTTCCGACATGTCAAAGTAAATCTCTGGCCGACAATACGAATGGCAATAAAATCCACCGCCGGGATTTAACTGGCGATTGCTAAGCTCTAACCCCTACTAAGAGACATTATTTACATTTCGATCGAGACTTTTAAACGCTCGACTATTCAGTTTCAAAGTATATTTATTATAACTAGGAATTTAATGTAATATATACATTATAAATGAATATTCGTTTTATTTATGTATATATAAAATATATTAGATATTGCGAGAGATAAAATTTATAAATTTATATTGAACACTTTATACAGTTATCAAATCAGATTTGCTTACATTTGTGTAGTTATAGACTAAATTTATACTTATTTTAATTTTACTTTATCTGAAGCGCCAAAAATTTGATTTCCTTTTACTTTAACTTTAACCTCTATCAAATCTGTTTGAATACTTTTTTACTCATCACGTCTTTAATTCTACTTAACATTTATAAAATCAATAAAAAAAATATCTTTAGTAGGAGTAACGGAATAGCCATGTGGAAAGGTTTTGCCATTCGCAATTTTTGAGAGGATCTAGTAAAACGGTGTAATTTGCGATAAGCAGCGGTTGGCCGACACTTAACTAGACGAGATAGAGATCTGCCAATATGGGGTCGAGCGCTGTTTTGTGGACTAGGAAAAACTCACTTTTGTAAAAGGTTACGAGGAATTAGTTGGATTTGAGGATGCGTTACAGGGGTGAATAAAATAACGATAATATGATATCTGATGAAACGTGTGTGACGTCATTCTTTATAATTTGACGCCAATATAATTTTATAGTATTATTGTTAATTTATATACATTTGGGGGAAAGAATACTAAATAATTTGTACTTAGGAACAGTAACTTTCAGTACATTTAGAGATATCTTAGGAACTCCAGTGTAACAGTGCCGCTTCCGGCAGACGCCTCGCGGGCATTAATTGAAGTCCGTCGTAGCCACTTCATTTTCAATAGTCCAGAGACCAGTGCCTCGGCCTCAGTGCACTCTCCCACTCGCCAGGTGGACGCTTTGTACGTTCTGTTTGCTAAAGACCTCGTATTTATTTTAGATTCCATTGTGTTCCGCTCCGACGCTTTGTCGGAAAATAGCTCACTCGCGTACCACCATCGCTTTGTTAATTTTATTAATACGTGAAACATTTATAAAACGCGACCGCACGAGCGAATTAATGAGTTTTATTGTTATACGGAGTGTGTTCTCAAAATGAAGCGTTCGCCGGCTTAGAAGTCTAAATTCATAAAGGGTGAACGCTTGGATTTCCACGTTTAAATTTATGCACTTTATTTTATAATTGCCTTCACTTGAGCAATTATACACGGTGTAAACGGTGCGCAGCTTAGAGCACCTGCGCTATACAACTTCTCGTATAAAATTGTTCAAATACCTCTTTGAATGTTACTCGTGCGTACCCCGTGTTTATTGTAAGAAAATCCGAGCATTTCAGACTTTGTAAATATATATTTTTATACGTCCAAGACGTTACAAAAGATGGACATGTTTGGGATTTCAGTATTCGGACCTTACGTAAATAGCTGAAAATTCCGTTGAACCGGACCAACAAAAGAATTTAATAATACGGCAATGGCTGGGCGGAGACGCGGGGCGGCGCCCTCCGCCGGTAAGCTTATTATCGCGCCCGGTCGGGGTCGTGCTACCAAGAACATATTTGCTTTGTACGCGAATGTCAACCGGCCGTTGCCGCGGCCCGAACAGAGTCAATAGCGAAAGTTTGTGCGCCCGCTTAAACATTAAAGAGCTCGCAATGTTTAGCGACGGCGCAAATTAAAATAGGCTTTATGCGAAATCTAATTTGCGAAGTAGGGAACCGAGTGTTTCCTTTGAACGGGGTACCTGTCCTGAAGGTGGTTGTTTGTATTAGTAATGGAATTAATTCGGCTCCTGATTTTCTATGAAAGCAACAAAAATAATTTGTATTAAATTTTAAAACGGTCTCTTTAATGGGAAACAAAAATTTTATTTTGCTTTTCTTTTTAATTTAAGTATTTCTAAGCCTTTAAAAGTATGTGATAAAAGGAAAATTGAAAAACAAATTCGGTTGAGGCAAACAAGCGTACATTAATTACGAGGTCGGTATATAATTTGTAAGTAAGACTAGGGATCAAACATACCTTCAAATTTACTTTACAACGGATAGCTTTCAAAATAAACGTGGGCCATTCGCAAAGTTTGCAACTAGCCGGCTTTAAACGAAACTATATTAAAGATTCAGAGAGGGTTCGTTAAGTTACACCTAACCGCAGGTGGAGTGCCGCGAAGCCTTTGCAAGGGTTCTTGAATAAGTCAACAGAACGACGAATTTATTTTCTAGAAGTGACCATATAAAACAATTAAATATTTTTTAAGTTTACGAAATAACTTAATAAGAAGACTTAAATACACTATACAAAAGTTACCATTTTATATATATATATGTATATATTTTTTTTTTAACGTTTAACTGTAGGTATAATAACGGTATTAATGACTACTTCTAGTATATTCATAAAAATCTAATTTGAATCTACTTAATATGACGAGATAAATTCTGGACTTTTGCAAGTCTTTATAAATTTTAAATTTAACACGTGCTTGAAGTTTTTATGAGATGCGGTAAGACCCTTGCGTTTAAAAAATGTCTTAACTGTGTGCTCACCAAGTCGCAGTCGAACAGGAAATGTAACATTATATTTTTTTTTTAACACGTTTTTACTTTTTATCGTAACTAAACAAAAAAATTTACTTCGATTGCGAAGTCACTGGCCCTTAATATACGGGGTTTCCTAGTTAAGGAGTAGATATAATATATAACGTATTGTAAACTAATAAAAACATTATTATTATGATAATTATAAATAAAATGTTTACATTCAATCAAATAAAAAATGGTAAATCGTCAGAAATTGGCCCTAGGGATGTTACTTATTATATAACAAACAATTTTTCTTTACTTAAAACAAGTAAAAACTAAATCTTTGTACATATTTAATTTGACACTTCTAGAGTTTTAATTCTACAGGAACATAGGCTCTTACTGTTGCATTCGTCATGTAAAGGAAGAGGAAGGTTTGAGTGATTACCATTTTTATTTGAAACACTATTTTAACTGCTGCACTCTCCCAGCATATAAAAATGCTTATTTTTATATGCTGGGATGTACATAGTCATAGCTATTTCATTTGCTACATTAAAATTTTTATATATGTATGTTATTTTGCTAATTCAGTAAAAATATTTTTAGGTGGTTTTATTAACGTTACCAAATTGACCTAATATTAAAGTAAGCTTTTTTTTTGTATTCTGTAATTAAAATAAAAAATACTTTATATAGTAAGCTTCAAATCAAATCAGTAAATACGTGTTTGATTCATAATTTCGAGGGCTTATATTAAATGAAAAGAAATGTAGATTCTATCAAGAACCGGCAACAATCTCAATAGTTACTCATACGTAAGCTCAGTAAACGGAACTCAGTAGTAAAAATAAGTTCATAATGTAATCAGTAATAAGATAATTCAATGCAGTTGTATGCAATTGTTTTTAATCACAATACAATTCACAATAAAATTAATTGAAAAAACGTTATGTGACTTCATAGATTGAATATTTCATTAATAATTATGAAATAAAGCTTATTATTACATGTTGATTTAATAAGTATTAGCTGCATTTTCCTTCAATTTTCCTTTACTTAAACTCCAAGATTTGATAGAAAGGGATGTTCAGGGCTTATATTATAGAAAAATATCTTCTCTTATTATTAAACTTGCCTTATTTTTTAAATTAATCTAATACAAAATGAAATATTCGTTTTACCTACAAGTTGATGTGCTAAAATATGCCTTTTTACGATTACATTATCGTCGATAATGATATGTTCCAAAATTAAGACAGTGTAATTTACTCGTTTACGTTTTTACAAACAATATTAATTAAATTGGAGTCAAATAAGAATGATTATTATTATTAAACGTGAGAATGAAATTCAAATAAAGTTCAGTTTTGATAATAGTTAATATTTCTTTCAGTCGACACAAGTTTCGAAGGGAAGTCTCCAAGTAAAGCGGCTAATCGGTTTATCTGACCGCAGACCGCGGACGGCTCAAAGGGCCTTCGCAAAAAGCCACCCTTTGACTGCGTCTTCAAATATTTGCGTCGAACGCCACAAGCGCGCATTATTTTCAGTATAAACATAATAATCCTCTATGAAACCGTGCGGGCTGAGGTCAACATTGAATTCCTTTTTACTGAATACTTACGAGCTTAAATTCGGTGTAAAATTAAACTACATTTTCTGTTTATTACTTAGTTAAGTATTCGCAGTTACCTTAAATTAGTAAAGCGCTCACTAGAAGCGAGCAAATATCGCATCTCGTGAGTCGTTAATTAAATCAGTCATGATCAAACCTCTACGTTTGCCTTCGAGTGTATCTCAGATGTTTATCTGTCGGCAGATTTAATATTGATAGCGCAGGCTACGGCGGTCCCGCGGCGAACGTGAAGCAACAGTGTCAACGTTCATGTGCAGACATGCCACATACGGAGATATTAAAAGAATCGATCAGAATTTAGAAACGTATAAGATCAGGTGCCCTACTTTAGAATTTCATTCGCAGTATACGAAATTCTCCAGAACATAAAAGAAAGTAATAAGTCGAATAGCCCGTCCAGGGGATTCTAAAAATCCACCGCGTACCTTTCACTCAAACGGATGCCTCGACATGCCAACTTTCATAAATATCAAAGCAGGCTTACCGAAAACAATTTCTTGTGAATCCACGGGCGGTGTTCACACGTCGCTTCGCTGGCGGTGGCTAACACAATTTTATTCGAGCATAAAAAACGAGCTCATCATGCAAACGCCAAAGCCGTGGGACGTGGCCTGCTCCCGCAGTACCGCGGTAAAACAATTTATCTGCATCGACGGAATTACGAGCGGTGCGCCGTGAATAAAATATGTCGCCGGCTGTCAGTCGAAGGAAGATGTCTGTCTGTCTGAGCAGTCAGGGTTGAAACATCGCTCTATTACACCGACTTTTGTATACCGGCTCATTGTTCAATGGTCTGTTATACGAAGATCATTTGTTTGTCAATTTACGTTCGAATGAATTATCGTGTACTCAATTTTGAATTGTCATATATTTTTAAACCATTTAACTATCGAAATAATAATATTTAATATTCAGACAACTGGATTTATTTTGATCGAAACATATTTTAATTTAAAATATAGACCTCGATTTTGCAAACTAATTTGAAAATTAATTGTTTTATATTTTAATAAAGACTTATCGACGAATTACAATTATTTAATGATAATGATATGTCTAACTAAAATAAAAACTTCTGTATACAATACAATTCATTAAAATAAAAATAAAAGGACTTCTTACTTATTCTTGTTGTAACCCTACCACCAAATTTGACTGGCAGAGCGACGTGAGATCTCAAAAATTAGGTCCCGACAAATATACTTGGCGTATTTTTACCAATTTTGCCAACTTATCCGACAATGATGGTCGGACGTGGACTTGTGACGTGACGTCTCCTCGGGAACCGGTAATCCTCGGGGATGAATGAATTAGGGTTACGGCATGTCTTAAATTGTTTATGCAGTATCTAAAAAAATATCGATATAAAATATTTGTATAAAATTGGATGCATGTTTAATTTATATAACATATAATATGTTTTACCATAGTATTATTAGTTTTGCCATATTTCTATTTTGATGATATTATATATGTATGTATATTTATAAATATCTATAAATATTTGTAGTATATTTAGCACTGTTTTTACCTAATTACTTGTAATAATAAAACAATTTTCTTTTAGATGTTACTATAAAGATAAAATATAACTTGAGAAATTATAATAAACCTTTTTGATCGTTTAATGTGAAAAGATTTATAATCCAATGTAAAATTACATCGGATTTTAGTGTTATGAATATTTTGGAAAAAACGCATATTTTTTAATTGCATGTAAAATAAAAATTCCAACTTCACATTTAAAAACGAATGCTGTAACGGTGCGAAAATCATATAACGAAAACGCTCCCTTTAAAAAAAGTTCGCAATTTGTTATGAAAAACGTATTTTCCGGTCGATTAGTCCGCCGTCGGAATATCAATTGATTCGCTAAACATTCGCATTAAATATGCTGTGCGATGACAAAAAAAAAATTCAGAGGGTTCGTATGAAATGTTAATCATTTCAAATATACTATTCAATAAAAAATATTCTAATGCCAAGAGTTACATCGTAAATTGGTTTTATATATTTTTGTCTAATTAGAAACAATTTTTGAATTAAAAAAAATTATCAAAGTCTTAGCCTTAGTGAGAAATTTAAAGGCTGTACTTTTAACTTGTTTACTTTTTACTTGCATGTCTCCACATACATGCTGTTTCCTTTAGTATTACATACACTTTTTTAAGTTTTTACTTCACCAAAACCTAGTCTACGAGTATAGTTACAATAGTTACTATATATATAGCAGATTCGTTGACAATTATGGGATTTAAATTTATATCCTACTCTGGGGTAATGCAGCTGACATTAATACTATTTTTGTACTACAGAAGAGGGCTATTCGTGCAATTTATAACCTGGGCCCAAAAGATTCGTTAAGAGGTAAATTTAAAGAAATTAAAATAATGACTGTCGCTTCTCAATTTGTTTTTGATAATGTTATGTATGTACGCAAAAACATAAATGATTTTCCCAGAAATTGTGACGTACATTCTGTTAACACTAGGAACAAGTATAAACTTGTTACTCCAAGTACCCGATTACACAGGGTTAGTAACTCTTTTTTGGGGCAATGTATACGTTTTTACAACAGGATCCCAGAAAACGTTCAAAATTATTCTATTATAAAATTTAAAAGAATCGTTAAAGAGCGTTTGTGTGCTAAAGGATATTACAACACTAATGACTTTTTAGTTGACTGCACACCTTGGGAATGAAATGATCGCCTCCAGGCTGTTTCAAATAACTAAAATATAATTTTCATACACACACACGGAAAATGGTTAAAAAAAAAATAAAAAAATATATCCCGCTGAGTTTCTTTCGCCTGTTCTTCTCAGGTCTGAGGTGCTAAATTCCGAACCGGTGGTAGATTTTTGACAATCAATAAGCAAGTGTATACACTTCTATATTGAATAAAGATTTTTGACTTTGACTTTGACTTTGACTTTGATATATTTCTTAGATTTTATGTTCTAAAGGACACAACTAACAAAGATACTTACTTGGTGGTAGGGCTTAGTGCAAGCTCGTCTGGGTAGGTACCACCCAGTCATCAGATATTCTACCGCCAAATAGCAGTATTGTTGTGCTCCGGTTGGAAGGGTGAGAAGGCTAGTGTAACTACAGGCACAAGGGACATAACGTCTTAGTTTCCAAGGTTGGTGGCACATTGGCGATGTAAGGAATCGTTAATATTTCATACAGCGCCATTGTCCATGGGCGATGACCACTTACTATCAGGTGGGCCACCTGATAGTAAGTGCATTTGCTCGACCGCCTACCTATATCATTGAATAAAAAAAAATAAAAAAAGTAGTATCATGTTTACATTTTCCGCTCTGCTGTTTCCATGGTAACTAATGTCTTTAATACATGGTCATGATTAGAGTCTAATTTATGAATAAAAAATACAGTTACATAACTTTATGCAGTTTTTTATAGGAAATTAAGTTTTTTTCGTTATAAATAAATAAAATTCATACAAATTAATGACCTGTATTCTATCTATAATTTAATGAGTAAATGAAAATATTCGTGTTCCTTTTGTTTAAATTATTTTGTAATTGTGTTGTAATTTATACAAAAAATGGCAAATGGCGAACCACCCGATGGGAAGTGGTCAACATCGCTCATAAATAAATGTACTGTCAAAAATGTAAACAAATAATTCTGATCCGAGATAATATGTCAACATCACAATATTTGACAGTAGAAAAATGTCATTAATACTGAAAAGACATAAAACATCATTTTAGTTAAATATAACGCTAACCGCGCACTTTATACATATCAAAATGTGTGTGTACACGCACACATACACGTTAAAATTACAGACAATTAATTACATAGGTAAACATTTTTTCCTCTAAAATTCTCTTCACCCTCGGTAACATTACGTCCCGGCCGATTAGTCTGCAACTGGAATATCAATTGAGTATTAAATTGCGCGTTGAGACGTGAGCCAGTAGAATACTCGGTGCATTTAGTTATATAATTGTAATAATTGCTTAATTAACATCACTAGAGTAGCCAATAATTTTATTTTACAAGGACACATGTATTTTCATTATTTTTATAATTATTGCTTTATTATTATTTTAATGTTCGAGGAACGACTTAGTGAAATTACGGTGTTTAACGTGTATTTAGTGTTACTTATTTAAGTAAGGCAAACGTACCTATATAATAAGAATCCACAGCTAATTAATTTTTACTTGACATATCAATAAATTTAAACACAATAAAAACATTGATAAATAAGACACATTACTTAATACAAGATTATATTCGTGATAAAAAAGCGTGGACTAAGTATTTGTTGATTTTAAGACAGGATATATTATTATATATAAATAAATATAAATTTAATTGTACTTTATTGACATACTCTGTAGTGAACTCGGTGGAAAAGGGAAATTACTGATTCTCGTGGCGGTTCTTCTCAGTATAATCTATTTTCCGAATACTGTTATAAGTTTTTATTAGCGTACTTGAGTAAACATTTTGTTTTGATTTTAAGCAAGCGGATCTTCTTATGGCATAGGTGATTGGTGAAATCATAGAATAAGTATTGCTAAAAGTACATAAAGCCACTACGTCATAACGGCGTTAACGATGCGATCTATGATTACATATTTCTTTAACTACGGTGGCTGACACTTGAACGCAGCAACACTATTGAAGATTTATTTACGTCTTGTAGACGTATACACCGATTAATGGCACGTCAAATGTATTGAGTGCAACAATAACATCTAAAAACAACTTAATGAATTTAATTATTTCCAATTATCTAGTGGGAATGGTAACCATGTAAAAGTGTTATAGAAATGATGTTATCAAGTTCTTAGTTCAATTGTATTCACGTGAAATAATCGTTCTTTATTAGCATATTTCAATGCTATAATAAAATTGTCATGATTTATTTCTAGATAATAATAATCGTTACTAGAAAGTTATTACGAGTATACAGACCGTACATTTAGGTTCATCTTAAAGATAGCAATATTTACTGTGACTTTGATTTAATTTTGTTAGTGTATTTTAGTAATATTTAAGCTACCGAGAACAATGTATCGTTTTACAATATAACAGCAAAACATAATAAATTATTTTAACTTAAAAAAATATATAATATACACCCATTTCTGATTTTATTTATAACATTATATGATAACTGAGATGAAGATCAATAGTTTTATTAAAATAATTCCATCGAGTTATATCCGAGATTCTCCACCGTCGCCTTACTTATCCTTTAAGATGAAGCAAACAGTCGCAAAGCGGTTGAATATTGGTAAAATAAATATTGAATCACGTGACCGTGCGACGATTGTCTACGACGCTACGGTGTTTGCGCCCCGATAAGTCATCGAAGTTACGTTCACAAGTCGAAAGGAAATGTCGAGGTATTTTCTATTTTAATAGAGACTAAAAGTTTTAGTTTATTTTTCGGTTGTTAAATCAATTTAAATACGTAATATTAATGTCACATTACTGCGTAACTAGGGAGTTATGTGTCTGTAATTACACTGGCACACTCACCCTTCAAACCGGATTACGAGACTTTTAAGTTTTTTTGCGCCTGTATGTATTCTTACATATAACAAACTATTTTATCAATTAAGGAAATATTCTCTAAAATTTTGTTTTAACCAAATCACTGTAAACATATGTCGATACCCGATAAGTGATTTCAACAAAATTTTTTGTATTCATATACATACACTTATATACATAATTATATTGGTTTTGTAAAAATAAGCACGCAATAGATGGAATTGATGTCCAGTGTGACTATGTAAGAATTCATTTCGTATCTCATTCGTGATATTTTAACCACCAACCTACAATGATACGCCATTTTGATACGTGTATCTTATAAATTTTATAATAATTGTAGTCAATGTCGCATATTACATTCGGACATTTGACGCTGGTGTTCTGCGGTGAATTTCGAGTTTTTTCTTACGGAATGCCTCGACTGCCATCAAAATGTGATTTGGTGGTTGTTTGTACGTAAACTCTAAGATACCTTAACTTATTTTGATAAGATTAAGGAAACTGCTGTAAAAATATTTGAAGTTATATTTAATCACTTTACCTCAAAGCAAAAAAAGTTTAAAATCAAAATTGACATCATTTTTTTAATCTATTCTCCATTCGTCATGTAAATATTTGTAAAAAAAATAACTTTAATGTAGATATTATTTCTACAACCGGTCTCTCAACTTCAAATTATAAAATAACTATTGAACACAAAGTAAAAGGTCTCTAAGTTAGTCAAAGTATAAACTACATAAACGACTGTTAGTTTTATTCTTAAAATACAATTTTTAAGCTATCAACGCTGAAATCAGAGATATTGATAAGATTCCAAAATGGGTATAACATCTGTCTTTTTGTTACCTCATAACGATTAAATTATTAAACGCAAATAAATAAACATCAATAAATCAATACGTAGGTAGACTGATTTACCTTAGTTATTTACTTTCGAATATATATTTAAATAAATGTTGTAGATACAGTGCACAATAACTAAACTCAAATGATATTACTGAAATACTTGTCACTAGTTTTTAGTTAAATTTATAAATTAAAAACAAAGAACTGGCACAAAAGTACCATGAAATGACCATGATAGGTCACCAATGAATGATATTATTACTATAAGTGAACTTTACGAATGTTCATATTAAGTAATAAGTAAATTGAAATAAAAGAAAAGAAAAATTTTAATTGTTGTTACTTTCAGTAACATCGCAATCCTAATTCTCTGTGTGAGAAAATAACCAGCCCTCCTGGCACCAAGAGAGGAAATAAGAGTGTACGAATATATATGAAAGGAATTTTGAAAATTGGTACTAACTTTTCTTCTAAAGTGATAATCATAAACGTAATTCAATTGTCACGTGTCACGCATTTTTCGTGAGACTTGAACCAGATGTATACAGACACCTACACATATATATGCATTGTTTCAAGTTATCGAATATATTTCTTTACATAAGAATTATTCACATTAAGACCTTCATTATACACTTTTACACAAAATTTAAAACTATTTTAAATGTACTGTAAAAATCATGATCGCGTGGAATGGCGGCACGATAGCAGCATTTCCCCGTTGAATCGCAAATTTTAGGTTTTAAGGCATAAGTTATTGCCATTTAATATATTTTTTTTTTGTATAACAGTATTCTAGTGAGCATACACAACAAAAGTTAAAACAGGGGCTGTTGGAAAGTTCATTTTTATTTTTATTTTATTTAGTCACTTTTTAATTTATAATTTTAGACAAAAGTCAAATTTTTAACGTATTTCTGGCATAATAAAAACTCGCTCCATACTATGATACAAATTAATTATAATTTTTTACCTGCAAAAACAGTTACAAAATAGTAACATAGACATAAAATGTGCAGATACGCTCCATTTTGTTTTATCTAAGCCGTTTTTTAAAAAATTATTAGTAATTTACTACTAGCGACACATAATTTTATAATAGACCTGAAAACTCAAAAGGTCATAATAGCCAACACTATAAATAAGTCAATCAAGCGAAACTTAATATCACAGAACAGTAAAACACGATAAGCTATGACTCACAATCCAATGACTTCCAGGGTCCCTTCACGGATCACAGCTCGCTTGTTCAGAACCACCGAATATCCGTTTGCTTTACTGGTCAGGAAGGATTCCGTCTGAATAAATAGACTGCTTCAAATACATTCAATGTCAGAACAAACGCTTGTCGGAAGAATTCGGACGGAAAACGGATTGATTTGCTGCAAAACGTCCTTCTGTAGCTTTATTTTATATATATCGACTTATTTGTTATAGTTATTTATTTATGTATTTTTATACATGGCAGGTTAAATAGGTTGGAATGCTTAAAATAGATTTAAATTATTGGACCCACGATGGCTCAGTGGATGTACTCAGATCGTAAAAGTGTCTAATAATGTCTCTAACTCAAAATCCGAAAATTATAGGCAGGAGCGCTTTCGCGACCCTAACATACTTGAAGAACTTAAGCTAAGGGATGGGTGATATTTGTGCAATAGGACTTATTAGAGGCATAATGCTATGCAACACCAGTCGACTTTAACAACTTATTTGTCCAAATAGTAAACACAATAGTTAAACAATAACCACGAATCAAATGTGATCATATGTTGATACGACATATCGAAATGTTTAAAACAAAATAACGTTACAATGTATGTAATAAACCGATATTACAATTATAAGTAATTAATGATCAATCAAAAAGCATTAAATTTTAACAGTTCATGAGGCTTTTGTGTTGTGAGTGGTTTATTCGAGTGGTTTGACAAATTAAAAATATATAAATTGGATCTGTAATTTATAATATCGTACTATTGTATTTTCGAGTTATGGGCTCGCTGAGTAAATTATATTTCTAGCACAATATAAGTATAAACTTGATTACTTACTCTTAAGCGTAAGCAAGTAAACAAACTAGCTCTGCCCTGGTATAAAAGTTTAATCCAATGTGTCAATTTCTAATTGAATACAAGTCACTGGATAACCGGATTGCAAGTTTTCTACTCCCACCCTTAGAAATTAGCATCGTAGGAAATATTCTTTATCTATATAAATATGATAGTAAGTCTGTCGGTCTATCGTTTAATCGTTCACGGTCAAATCATTGAAAAGAATTTGATTAAATTTGTTATGAAGCAAGTTTAAACTCCAACAAAGGAAATAGCCTACTTTTTTTAATTTGACGACCATTCTCTAAAAGCGAGCGAAGCCGCGGTCGACAAATAGTTATTAATCATCGTCAAGCGCGACCTATCATAGAAACTAACATGATGTGCCCTTTTATAATTTCACTTGCTCACTTTAAATAAATTGGTAAGAACCGGCTTGATGAGGAACCCGGAGAACATTATAAGAGATCTATTAACAAAGATTGATTAGGGTCAGCTGATAGTATTCATGGTGATGGCAGAATAACTCATGAGTACGGGCACAATGTTTAATAGAAACTTAACTTATTGTTTGAGTACAACAAAATTGGTAACATTATCAAAAATCTTTTTATTCTGTGGTCTTGTTTGGAGGTTAAGAAGGCCGCATTAAATCCGAATAATTTAATGGACCCTGACGCATTGACCATATAATAGTTTATATTCGTATTTTTTGTAGTACCTATGTTTATGTGCGTTTGACTATTTATTATCAGATTATTTAAATTTCAAACATCGTGGCGAGATGAGATCCGTTTATAGTGTTTTTGATGATGATCATGAAATTCCTTGTTTTAATATGTATTAAGGCTGTGTATAAATATACAAATACTGGCAAATAACACGTTTGCTCTAATTACACAAATATTATATACATATTTTTAAGCCTCAATTTGAATGTGGAAATAAGCAAAGAAAAGATAAAACAGCTGCACGGTCTTTTTTATATTTTTAGAATTATAAAATATCAAATTATTTAACATAATATTATTATTTAAATAAAATAGGGTTCAATATGTTATGTATATAGGTACATTTTGTTTTTTTCAAAAGTTGTCTTTTGTGATTCGAAATAATGTGTCATACTAAAACGCAGTTATTTATATATTCTGTCTTATTGTCGTTTTTTTTGTTCTTATCCTTTTTATTTCAGAAATATGAGAAAGGAATTATGCAATAAATCCAACTTTCTAAGCTTGGGTTTTGTGCAAGTCGGTCAGGGTAGGTCCATTTATTCTGCTGCTAAATAATACTAAGTACTTACCTAATATTGTTGAGTATCGGTTTGAAGGGTGAGCCAGTGTATTTATTTCTTATACTTAACATAATGATTAGAAAAAGAACATTATATACAAAAACAAGGCTCCAATGACTAAATTTCTATTGACAAAATTACCAGTAAAATGTTTTCGACTTAATGTATATTTTTAGTTAGACATTATGAACCAATAACAGTTATTAAAGGAGGGTGTTTTTATATTATTTAAATTTATTATATAGAATTCTAAGCACTATTGGACGTGTACGGTTCTGTGACGTCATAATAAAAACATGGTATAATTATGATATAAATAGGCGGACGAACAAATGGGCCGCTAGATGATCCTTGATTCCTTACTGTGGTCATCACAGTAAGGAATAAACCACTTCTTACATCGCCGTACTCCACCAACCTTGGGAACTAAGATGTTATGTCCCCTGCGCCTGTGGTTACACTGGCTCACTCAATCTTCAAACCGGAACACAACAATACTGTGTACTGCTGTTTGGCGATAGAATATTGGATGAGCGTGTGGTATCTACCCGCCTGGCTTGCACAAAGTCCCACAACCAAGTAATGCGTACCACCAAGTGTGTTCCCTCCTTAAAATTTGTATGAATTTACGAAACAATATAAACAAGTATATTTAAAGCTAATAAGTAAATTTGAAATATTATTTATTGAATTATTTGAAACTTGTAAAAAAGGAAACAGTTTAATAATAAGAAAATGTATCTCCGTGGTTGTAGGCGTTATAACGAAAGTGTATTTTAGTGACATTTTTTAATATTTATTCGAATAATAACTATAAAATATATAAATTGACATAGAGTACTTAAAAATAAGATCAGTGGTATTCTTAGTTATCCGAAATTTATAATTTTATTTTAAAATAAGTCACTCGAAATCCAAACTTAGAAGTAGACCTAGCTTAGAAGATATGTAAATAATAGGTAAGAAGGTACCTATTTATAGTAGACACCAGTAGGTAGGTACTTATGTATGTATTTAAGAGAGCTACGTAGTATTTATATATGTATGTTTTTGTAAATATGTTGTATTGAATAATAGGTACTATCAAATAAATAACCGATACAATTAAATCAAACTATAATTTAATTGTATTTGACCAACTCATCTCTTAGACCAATAATGACACAACTGAGTTTCATGTGGGTTTCACTAATCGTACATGCAGCGGTCAATTTCGTCGTGAATGAGTCGCCGGCGGAGGCTTTTGTGTCTTCGCCTCGATTCTAATTGAAACTATTTTGGACACAGGACAATGCAGCATTGTCCGCGTGTCCGGCGGTGTTTGCCGCCTTTATTAATTCAGGTGGGCGTGTCTCGCAGTGGGCGGAGCGAGGTGGTGCGTGGTTTTCGAACCCGCCCACCGGCGCGGCGCACTTCGCGGCGGGAAGCGACGTCGCGTCGCCGCTCAGTCGGTCTGCTGACGCGACGTCCGCTGCTCATCTTCGTGCGGACTTCGAAATAACTTTCCACCAACTCATCGAACTGTTTCGTAAAGTTGATAAGACTGTAGTTAACTGTTGGATTGTTGTTGCGTGCCGGTGAGGCGCTGTACAATACCTGTCGCACGACCTCACATACACGCCAAGTAAGTTTAGAATTATACTTTGCGAACTTATTTCAAATTATTACAAGTTTTCGACGATTGAAAGTTTTTGGATTTCTCTAACTTTTTATTTAATGGATATTTGGATATGAAAATTTATAATTCGTACATTTGAAATAGGTCTCTCAACTTAAGTAGACTTCATTTAAGTAGGTACCAATAATTCTCACATTCAATTTATGAAAAAAAAAATCAAAATAATATTGTATTAGAATAGTTATTATTTATAGGAAAAAGTTTAATTGATTAAAAAAAATTATATTAATAAGTAAATTATTTTTAATGAAGAAGAAACAAACACTAATTAACACCGGTCGGATATTAATTAAATATATTTAATAAAATAATAAAATATAGTAAATTAGAAGAGAAATGAATTTGTAACAAATGTTTCTTAAATATTATTGAAACAATATATTAAGAGCAATCTTGCACTATTTACGACCAATTCAGTTCAATAATATACCTCAAGCAATTTAAACAAATCAATCGTCATCTATTCGTTTCCGAACGCTTTTTCTAGTAAAAAACGCCCGCCCAAACCATGTTACCCCTCCACTCCCTCGCCCCCGCGCAGCCCCCGCTCAAATCATCGCTGACAATGCCGATTCGTTTTATTGGCTCTACGATCTTTTTATGGCAATTCGCGGATCGCTGTCACATTTCGTTTGGGGTCCTTTGTCGTTGCTGATCTTTTCAACGATTTTTCCTTACCAATTTTTATTAGGTTTGATTTTTTGCGGTTATTCTTGTTAAGACGTCATTGCTCTCTAAATACTTTTTTATTATTATTCGTATGTATGTATATATCTATCGAAGGGATAAAATAAAAATAGCGAGTATGTACTAAATTTATTTTAGTTTCTCGATATAATTTTATCGAGAAAATAAATTGTTGTTTTCCTTCTAACACATTAAAATAATTTTTTATTTGAAATCATAGTGACCTGCAGACGGAAATTCAATAAAAAAAAATTAATTGAAGCAATTGAAAAAAGTTTAACTAGCGCCTATCTAATATCATCCTTATTAATGCAAATCCTTTTATCCTTTTTCAAACAATGCATTCTAAGCAAGAATGCGCTTAGAAAAACTAACGACCAAGAATAATAGGCGTTAAGCGTGATGATATCGTATAATGAGGTCGCGCCGATAACGATGCCGCTCGTTACTGGCGATTAGAAGTCACTGTGACGTACAGACGACGATAATAACTATGCACTTTTATAAATCCATAAATCTACATTCTAAATAAAATATAAAATATATTTAATTTCAATTAAGACAATACAAACTATTTTGAGACGTAATCCAAATGTTAATTGAATTATCTAAAAAAATCTATATAAAAATAATTTTTATTAGGCTCCATCAGATAAAATTATTATTTATGGAGAAAAATTTAATAAAATTAAATCGAAATGTCTTAAATACTATTAAATTTATATTTATTTATATTTATTGTTAAAATAAATCATTTAGTGCAGTAATATTTAAAAAGTAAATCAATGAAATGATTTCCAAAAAAAAAAATTGTTTACGCTACTTTATTAAAAGTACGTACGTACCTAAGGATATGTAATACCTATTATATTCTTTCAGTATCTAATAAAGGTATACGGGGAAGTACGGTATGTAAATTAGTTACCGATGATGTAAGATAAAAATCAATTTGCCTAGATTCAATGGTAATAATATTGTCTCGACTGTACGATTGTATCACTTGAGAAACTTCTTAGTCCATAGATTTTTAATTTTTATGTTTCAAGACAAAAGAAAACGCACAAATCAGTACAGTATATTTTCTTAAAGACAATTGAGAATGACTAATGTCTTACTATTATTAAGAAATCAGTACGTAAGGTTTACAAGTTGACTAGGTTTATTCAAAACGAATTCAGTTGTTTTTTAATTTTGGTAAAAGAATAAATAAAATAAATTTTATTTAAGAACCGAGATGGCCCAGTGAATGGCCCAAGTTGGTATTAGCAGAAGTAGCGGGTACAAATTCAAGCAAGCTTTGAGTTAACATGTTTAATTTGTGTTTATAATTGACTCATCTCATGCTCGACGATGAAGGAAAATATCTCAAGAAACTACATATATAAATGTATAAAGCTTAAATATTATAGATCAAATTCCAACACATAACATCCACCAATACCATTTGAAGCAGCGTTTGCCTTTGAGAGGATCTTTTTTTTGTATAGGTAGGTAGGTAGGCGGTCTTGCAAATGGGTTATTTGATTGTAAGTGGTCATCACCAGTGATAGACAATAGCGCTGTAAGAAATATTAAGTATTCCTTACATCGCCAAGACGCCAGTTGTGTCCGGTATTTGCCTGTACTGTTTCATTTACCTTTCAAACCAGAACACAATAATACTAAATATTGCTATTTGGTGGTACAATATCTGATAAGTGGGTGGTACCTAGACTAGACTTGCACAAAGGCCTACCACCTAAAATAGGCTTTGCCTTACATTGAGGAATTGATGAATTGTTATATCGTATGACATATCATTTCTTTCAAAATATTTTTTTTTATATTACTACATTACCAGTAGATTTGAAACATGTAACATTTATGTATGTTTAATCTTAAATCTTTATACATATATCAAAGTCAAAGTTAAAGTCAAAAATCTTTATTCAATATAGAAGTGTTTACACTTGTTTATTGATTGTCAAAAATCTACCACCGGTTCGGAATTTAACACCTCGGACCTGAGAAGAACCGGCGAAAGAAACTCAGTGGGATATTTTTTTTTTTGTTTTTTTTTTTTCCATTTTGCATGTACAATAATAATTATATTTTAGTTATTTGAAACAGCATAACTAAATATGTTACTATTGACACCGTCAATCTGCCGCCAACTGGATCTAAAATATTAGATTCATATATACCTTGAGCCTTTAAATACATCATCGTATAATAAGTTATAAATGGTAAGCCATTAAACAGGAACGCATCAATACGAATTAGGTTGTGTATTGCTGAAGGAGATAGAATTCACTGGTGATTCGAGGTACCCACGCAGACGGGCCTGTACAGTCTTACCACAAGGAAATAAGTTTAAAACAAATTACTTAGTTATGTAACGGAACACTTTATCTTAAAGCCTATTATCCATAATGTTATAAATGAGAAAGTAACTCTGTCTGTCTGCCCGTCCGTCTGTTATGCTTTCACTGCTAAGCCACTTAAGCGATTTTTACGGTTTTTGGTACGTAGCAAGCTTAAACACTTCAAAAGGGTTTTGGGAGTTAAATTTTATGAAAGTTACTCAATTTTGAACATGAAAATATACAAAAGTATGGTATATAGTTGTAAGTAAGTTGTGATATCGAGGTTGTCTAGAATTCGGCCCTAATGGGGTTTAAATAGGGAGGGGATAAAACTCAATAAATTAAGTGATCTTATTTTTTGAATTTAGTAAATTGTAAACTCTTTTAAATAGGAATTTAACTAAGTATATATTTAAACATAACGTTATTTTAACGTTCTTGTCTAGTTCAAATGTTTTAATTATATTAAAATTAATACACGTACACATGGGGGTTTCTCCACTTTAAAATAAAAAAAAAAAAATTACTACTTTTAATTTTTAATTTTTTTATTCTAACAAATTTTAACAATAAAAAAAAATGAATGTTGGACACGGGTTCAGTGCTGGTTAAAAGACATTAGAAGCGGAAAGTCAAAGGTGTATCCGTGGAATCGAATTTTCGTGTTGTAGATCATTCCGCACTAGATTAACGCTGATTTCTTATGATTTATATTTCTAATAGCTGCCCGTCCCAAATTTTTAGGTGTGAAATAAGTTTATTTAATTCCCGATTGCAGAATCCACTCAAATACACACAAACGTCATTGAAATCGATCCAATTGCTTAGGAGGAATTTGGTTAACATACACACGTACATAATTTATACGAATAAGTATATTTATAATTTAAATATGCATTATTATTATATTAAATAACCAAAACGCAAAATTTAACGATAGTAATGGATTCATTTCATCAAGCGGAATTTCACGTGGTTGAAGCCGCGGGTTAAGGAGAAATATACAAAGTAAAAAACATATAAACTAAATGATACACAAAAGTTGACATAGAGTAAAAAATGAATATAAGTTAATTCAAAATAACTGCGGTATATTTGAAAGTAAGTACTAATTGACATTATACTAGATTGAAATAGAAAAAGCGCACAGCGACCATAGAAAGAGAAAATATTAGAATTTCCCGGAATAAAATTGATGAATATGATATGGTTTCAACGAATCACATCTGCAGTCATATGCACACACACATCGGACGCATACACACCGAACTTGCCAAAAATGCCATCGACTGGTTCAAAGTAAAGGACTTCTATCGACCGTTAAAATTATTGTTTGCACTTTTTCCATCATGCTGTTCCTGTGCTGATTGCCACGCGGCATAATGTCATCAATGCAAGTTTGCACACGATTTTTTCATTCGCCGCGGAACACAAGACATAAATTAAACAAAACTTCTCCTATTCACATCGACGTTTTACTCAAAATACTGAAAAATGATAAAGAAAAAACGATTAATGAAAAATTTTTAGTAAATTAAGTTTTTCATTAAACAAACATATTAGCATAATTTTATCTATATAAAAAAACTTCGTTAATTATTGCCTCCACTTGTTGGAAGGCCGGTGCATTTTTGGACCAGAGAATCGGAATTGCGATTCAAAAGAAAAATGCTGCTAATACCTACTCTTCCTACAATTCCACGCGGTCATACATACATTTATATTAGCAGCCTGTAAATTTCCCACTGCTGGGCTAAGGCGTCCTTTCCCTTTGAGGAGAAGGTTTAAAGCATATTCCACGACGCTGATCGAATGCGGGTTTGGTGAAATACACATGTGGCAAATTTCGTTGAAATTAGACACATGCAAATTTCCTCACGATGTTTTCCTTCACCCCCGAGCACGAGATGAAATAACACCATTTAAGCACATGAAAATTCAGTGGTGCCTGCCTGGGTTTGAACCCGAAATCATCGGTTAAGATGCACGCGATCAGACCACTGGGCCATCTTGGCTCCACGCGGTCATGATTTGTAAAATAGCCATTTTAAATTGAAAGATTTATAAAGTTATAAGAGAATGTAAATAACTATTATGTTGATAAT
Organism: Vanessa atalanta; assembly: GCF_905147765.1. Classification (NCBI taxonomy): domain Eukaryota; kingdom Metazoa; phylum Arthropoda; class Insecta; order Lepidoptera; family Nymphalidae; genus Vanessa; species Vanessa atalanta. The sequence continues at coordinate 9,855,352 of NC_061873.1, forward strand.
TAAACTGTTAAGAGCCAATATATAATAAAATGTTATTTGACTCAATTTCAAGTAATAACATTGTGCTGTTGTGTTTGATAGGTGAGTTGGCCAGTGTAATTTCAGGCACAAGGACCATAACATCCCAGTTCCCAAGTTTGGTGGTGCATTGGTGAAGTGAGGAATGATTAATATTTTTTACAGTGTCAATGTGAGTGCACACAATATAGTGGGCGGTGATGACTACTTACCATCAGGTGGCACATTTGCAAAAGCGCCAATCAATGCTAAACAAATCGGTATTTAAAGTGGTTTATTGTTTAAAAACATGAAGTATTACTTCGGTTCCGACGTTACTTGTGACTTTACGCTTTAGCCCTTTGAAAGATAAATAATGACAATAAAATTGATATTTAAATGATTAAAAATAATTAATATAATCATAATATCATATTTTATATAAAAATAAAATTATATATAAAATTCGACTAAGTGCGCGTCGGACTCGCACACCTAGAGTTCCGTACAAACTTTTGTTATGTAATTAGTTCGTCGCCCTTTATTCAAGTAGGGTTTTTCAAGCACTTTTGAATAGTCTTTACAGAATTGTGATGAATGTAATACTACTGATTTGGAATGTAGATGTTACTGAGAAAAGCCTGCAAGAAACTCAGTAATTACACTTTTCAAATACATCTAATACAATTAAATTTATACATTATATCCGGCCTGAAGGTCAATAAGTACCTCATCCAAACAATCTTATGTTGAGTAATATTTTTTATTTATCTATTTACATTTTTTACAAACGATTTAAATTTATTAATAGGTAAAAAATACTTACGGAATTTTATTATAGAATAGAGAACCTCCCCGTCTCCTCATGAGTACCTGATTTATTGACTTTGCGGAATCGGAAACTTGGCGTTACAAGCTTATCCTTACATCTCGTGTTTACAATGTCAAAATATGCGGCATAAACTTCAGAGTTATAGCAATAGACTATAAGCGATCGCAGACTTTAAGTCTTTGATATTAATTTAAATTTCATAGCTTATACGGGTTTCTGAGAAATAGAGTCTTCACAGACAGACCGATGACCAACGAAGTGATTCTATAAGTGTTACGTTTTTCTTTATGAGTTATGGAACCCTAAAAATGAATATCACATATGTATGTGCTGTCGTTATAATATGTGATTTTATTTCTATGATTTTTGTTTTTGAGTAGAATATTGTAAAATTTCATTTTTTTTGTGTTTTATTTTTCTATTGGATTGTCTCGTAATATTAAAAAAACGGAATATTAACAAAAATGTATTCATACTTTTAAAATAAGCAATAAATGTATATGTTATCGAGTTTAGGACTGGCTGGCTAATGAACCAATCAATTAGGTAAATTAATAATACCGTAGGTAACTATTTATGATAAAATTTTGTAAATACAATTTTATTGATTTAAAAATGAAATCAATAAAATTGCTCTTCTATATAATTACCACGGATTTAATATTTGAAGAACAAAAAAAAAACCATACTTTAAAATCACGTTTAATTTAAAGGAAAGGTTTTCATTTTATAGCAAAGGAACTTCAGCAATAATGCAAAATATACCACCTAAAGTAAGAAATTTTACTTAAAACATAGATTTTACTTAGAATGTTACAATCAAATGATTTGGAGTTACGAGTATTTAATTGTCGTTTATATTAAAGACGAAGATCGAACGACACAACGAATATATTTTAAAATTCGAGTAGTTTTATTCCAAACTATTTTTAAAATAATTAATCGAAGCTCGACTTAGCTTATTAATTGCCTAATTTATATTATGACGCAAGCAAGTTTAAGATGAAAAATTACTAAATAACAAGATAAATAATAATTGCAACGAAATAATTAATATAAAACAACAAAATTATACGTGGTAGTAAAATATAATTTATAAATTCGATGAATTGTTTTAAATCGAGACATAAGTTTTATATTCGAATCACAACCCGACGCGGAACGTATTCGTGGCGTGTGTGTGACAGTAATGGGCGAGTTACTAATATATGGCTCAAAATTATGTGCACACACTTGTATATTAATCTGTCCAATAAAATTAGTTCATCTGACAGAACGCTGTGTGTGATTAAAGTGCTCTTCAAATGACGTTGTCAGACCGTATGTTGGTTTGCTGCTTATGCTTACGGCGGTTAATAAAACTGGTGGGTCTCCCGCGAAACTTTGCGTTTATTCAAAATATTTTTTAGGAATTTCGAAACCTATGATATGTTTTGATTTGTAAACTTCAAGTCACTCATCTACATTTGGAGTGAAAGAAAAATGTAAAATAAAATACCTAAATTAATTTTATCTAAATTAAAATTCAACTAGGTATTTCGTGCTCGGTTTAATCCACATTCGGTCCATCTCTATTAATAATAATAGTAGAGGAAGAACCTTGTAAGCTACTAACTTAAAATCTAGAGGTTCAACGTGATTCAGATTCCGATACAATCAATTATCACCGTATCATCAGAATCCGTCGATTGGTTTTTGCGTATTGCGTAAAAGGCAAACTGGCGGACCGACAGATAGACAGCTATTTTTAAATTGTATGTTTGGACTCTTTACCGACAAAAGCTCTATTAGCTTAAGGTATTCCAAATATATTCAAAATATAGACGCGACTAAGTTACAATTTTATTATAATACTAGTTGTACCTGCGGCTTTACCCGAGCGAAATTTATAAAACTTTACCTATAGTACACAAATCACAAAATTAAAAAAAATACGACTATATCCTTCTCCTGAACTTAAACTATATCCATACCTATGTAACTTCATCTTAATCGGTTTAGCGGTTTGAGCTTGAAGAGGTATCAGACAGAGTTACGTTCAATTTAAAAAAAATAGTATAGAAGTATAATTTTTTGAATTGAGCATTGTTAGATTAAAGTTTATTTAATATATTTGCTAATGGTTTATATTTCTTAAAGACACTGTTTATAGGCAGAGTTATTCATTAAACAACAATGGCCATATTTTGGATCAAAATAATATTATCTTGGTTAGTAAGTGGAGAGAATTATAATGAAAATAATAATGCTGGTTAAGCAACATCGACGTCACACCACAACAAAATCGACGATTAATTTCACGGTCGACCGTTTATTGACACATTGAGTAGATATATTTTGGTGCTTTAAATAAATCGTCCCACTGTGTATAACAATATAATATAGATAGATATATTAATAATCTATAACCTTATCTAGACAGAGTGTCGCATAATAAAAGGAACAAAACAAACGAGCCAAATTTATTATGTTTGTGTGCGTGACAGCTACGCTTGATATTCGTCAAACGTCATACTTTGCTAGTGTGCGTATACTTAGTGACCAACAGATGAATAATCAAAGAGTATAACACTGAACACATATTTAACCGACCGATGCGTGATTAAATCTGATTTTATTTTCAAATTGTTATTGAATGAAAAATGAAAAGCATGTTTCATGTAAGAATCAATGTTGCCTCTAAGTACGTCCAACAAAAACTCTAGTCTATATAGTATGTTAAACCCAGTTCACACGTTTGACAATGTTTCTATAATTTTATTCTTAAACATAAATAATGTTGGCCAAATAGTCCATTGGCTTAACCTAATAACATTTAGGATCTTTCTTTTCATAAAGAGAATAAAGATTAATAATTCAGGCTTCAGATTAATTACATATAAATGACTTGGTAACAGCGATAAAACCGTTAATAAATTAAAATAAAACGAGTTACATTTCGCGAAATTTACTATAAACGGTGGCACACCTGAAATCAGTGAACGCTTTGCTTCGTAACAAGCGAACGCGAAAGGATTCAGTGAGCGCATTAAAACCAGATGAGGGATAAAAGTTCCCGCAAATGATGGTAAATGATCGTTTCAAACGGGCGGTGGTGCCGCGCGGACTAACGACTCTTTATGAATGAATAACAGATCGGTTACAGACGGGATGGGATGTGTCGTGCGGACGCCTCGTTAGCGCTTAGCGGTCGGGCGGCGTAGAGTTGCGTTGCCAACGCATCTCACCACCGAAACTTTACTACACTACGATATAAATTTTCTATTATTCTAAGATTTAAATGTGTACGTTACACATTGAGATCAAAACAAAATATTTATATTCAAAAACACTGAAGTTATATTAATTAAAAATCTTATATTAATATTATACATTTATTAATTTAATTTTAGTACGACATTTCTTTTCTTTTTTTATTAATAAACAAACCTTCTAATACATTAATATATAAATTGTTATGTTTAAATACACATTTAAAGTTCTGCTTCATATTTAAACAGTCATTGACAACTGTCTGTCCAATCGTAACAAAAATTCAATTAATTAAACAAAAAGGTAAAACTATAAATATCTGTTATAGAAAACATATCGTAAGAACCTTTTTTTTACTTTACACAATAATAACGTCAACGATTTTATGCTATAATAACATCAAGGAGTAAATTATTCTGCCATCATTTTTAATATTTCTTAAATGTTAAAAAATACAACTTTAAAGTACAAATTTTAATTTGCAAGTTTTATCGGCGTTCCGGCCGCTCGTTTGCCGATGCAGCACGGCCGATTGGTTTAGTTAGCAGTGAGCGTCGCGCCTCATTTGCTTGCCGCGACACCAACGTGCGACTTTGTTAGTACTCTTTTCACCCCGCACCAGATTCTAACTATCTCTCTGATAAATCGGTGTCATATAAACGTTTACGGGATGCATTTTGATCTGCGTGCGGTGCGCCTTTAATGATGTCTAGAGCGAGTGTAGTTATGATATTGTGGAATCCACGTGACATTTTTTTCTATACTTTTTTTTTATAGTATGGAACAATTTATGCAGACTTTGTAATTAGGTTTCAATCTAATTAGATACGAATGGTATTTATTAATTCAATAAAACAAGATTTATGGTTACTTGAAAATATACTGCCTTCATATTTAAGCAATAGACATTTTTTTTTAATAATAGGTAAAATGTGTTAATTAAATCAATATAAAACTATGTAGAATTACAAACTCTTGGCAATATTTGCATTCGTATTTAACCATGTTGTTTGACAATTTAATTTAAATATTATTTCGACAAATATAATTAATGTAGCAATAAAAATCTATACTAATATTATAAAGGAAATATCTTTGTTTGTATGTAGGGAAATAGTTTCCGAAATTAATGATCTAATTCTAAAAGAAAAACACAGATAGATAGCAATATGATTGCTGAGTGTTTTAAATTATACTTATATCATCTTTCTTTATTAATAAATTGCAACCGTGCGAAGTTGGGGCGGGCCGCTTGTGACTTATATTTGTATTAGGTAATGTCTAGGTAAAAAAATTTAGTTGTTTTGAATAAATAATTTCAATGACGAGTATAAAGTGATTGCAGTTAGGTACCTTAGACACGTACATTATTAGTTTCATTAAATAACTTTTTTTTCATAGGACATGTTTAAACATGGAAAACAGAAACACAGACGTCACTAATTTAAATATCGTGTGTAAGATTTCTTTGTACTTTTTCGTGTCCCCATGCCTCAGGATGGCTCGGCGTGTGCGAGCCATTAAAACCGCTTGCCGATGTCAGGTGACGTGTGTGAAAAATAGTGGATCGGGGGCAGGGGGGGACGTCAAGAGCTGTCGTTAGCGTTAATGATTTCTTAATGATTGTGCCTCTGGCCTGCTACGCTTCAGCTTTGGTTTACCTTGCCGACGTTTTATTCAATAGACACCGAACCTATATCTACACTTGGTTAAACTGTGCATACATATTCGCAAAAGAAATGATTTAAGCAAAAATATCGGCGATATGAAGGTGTTAATGAATGCTTGCATTATTTTAATTGCAAAGTGCGTATTTATGTTTAATGATCCGTTAATGGTTGCGTCTGTGGCCTACTTTTTATAGCGGATATTACAACGTATCTTTTGTAGTGGCGTACTGTGCTGTACAAGATATAAGATAATTTTAAAATATTCTAAATTAATTAATTAATCGGCTAAGTCTATTCAGAGGTAGAACGTAACTTATTATCTCAATCTAAAAGTTTCACAATATTAGAATTAACGGTGTTCGCTTAATAAATAAAGTGAAAGTTGATATCGATGACAGTAATGAAGGATAAGACAAGTTATCGTGGCAAGCGGATCAAGAGGCGTGCGGCGCGCCGCTGGCGACCCATTAAAAATAATCGATGCTCGCAAAATATCGAGGGCTCCCACTAATGACATCGCGAAAACAAAGCAGCGGAGCCGCACTAGGAACCGGTAGTGGGGCGTTAGAGATTGATTCTGGGCAAACGGTTCGGGAGCCGCTGCCAAAACAACTGGTGTCAGTTTTGTATTGTCTTTTTCGTATTTTTTTTTCAATACAGTTCGACTGTTCTGTTATATACATTAAAAATATTTGTAATATTTTTTAATCAAATATTTTTTCTATAATCTAAAAACAGACTAGGTATAAAGCACAAGAGCTTAGTTCTGAACAAAAATCCTACGCTTGCTTAAACACTATAAATTGTTAGTTGTTGGGAATAAGTACAACACTATTTAAGCATAACAATACCCGTGCGAGAAGGTATCGCTCTTTCTAATTTTCATTATGGTAACTTTATATATATATAAACTTTGCCGAAATAATAATTGTCTATAAATACCTTTATGGATTTGTACAAGGATCTCTGGCAGTAAGTGTGTTCTTGCTATTTTTGTGTGTACGAAATTTAAAATGAAGGAAAATTTTATTTGATCAAGAAGCCTACTAAATAATCGTAGCATAAAATAAGTACTTCACACTGTTTTATTATATTGGAAATATAAAGGGATTTTACGAGGCCTGTAAGTGAAATTTATTTCCTAAATTCGGTTCATAATAGGCTAATTCATGTGGAAGATGTTTGCGGAACGCCGCCGCGCGTTCTCGTCCTCTTGTTTTTCTTACTAAATGAAATTATTGCGCGAATAAAATATTTTACAGTCTGTCAATTTGGCGGGTTCACTTCGTCGAAATGTTCCGTTGGATATTAAGCAGAGGTTAACATTTTATTTGCACGGAGTTATTGCCTGAATGCCGGCGTCTCGGCGTGATGTTGTTAAATTCTCTTCGGTACATCGGGCGCGTTGGTGGGCCATTATTGCTTGCAAGACAATGCTTTCGAATAAAACCAAAAATGTTTATTTGTTTCGTGGTGTTTGGACTTTTAATTGTGTGCTTGATAATTGTCAATTTAAATAATTATCTAAATGTTAATATTTTAGTACAAATAAATGTTGCCATGATTAAGTTATTGTAAAGGAATTATACTTACATTAGATGCTAAGAAATTTAAAAAAATAGAGATACTTCGTTGTAGTAACTGAAATACATTTTACTGGAGGTAATTAATTGAAATTTACAAATATGAATGTTTTTTTATAAAATGAAATGTTTATATCTTTAAAATAACAAAGTGAATCATTTTTGCGCTAGCAATATGAATATTCATTTTGAAAAATAAAAGGAATAATATGTAGATTGAATTGAAGCACGGCTCGAAACAGCGAGATGGTTAGAGGCGCGTCAGATTGAATGAACCTGTGATAGGAATGGAGTTGTATGCAACAAAGCTGATGTAATTGGTGCATTGTAGGCGGCCGCGGGCGGGCATCGTTAGCCTTTCTTTCGTAGACGCGGTTTTGTCCGGGCTTGTTAATTAACTATGAAATTAATTGATGCAGCAAAGTTTCCGAGTGAAACTTGAATTAATTGGCACGTCCGACTTCAGTCTAATTAGGAGCCCGAGGCTTTTCAGTTTTCAGTATCGCGCTCGTTGAAGCCGTGAAAAACACACACAAAAGTGTTGTGAGTGAACGGTTTGCGCACGGGAATTTTCGTATCAAAGTACGACTGAACCGCTAATTGCGACTCGCTGCCGACTCCCAAGATAGCGAGCACTTAAAGTCGAAATAGTCACTCGTAAGAATACAATAAGATAATGAATACAGTTAGGTGTGGTTACAGTTCGCGACTCGCATTGAGCACTTTCAATTTGTACTCTGTCTATTCAAACGGATAACTTTATTCGAAAACCGTTTCTTATCAAAGTACTCTTTAACAACGAATAAACAGAATTAACAAAAGTGAAATAATTGTTTTGTTGTTTCACGTTATTTTTTCACTCGTAAGACTACATTTCACACATGCAAAGCGGTGTATTATTATTTAACTCATGAATCGTATCTCGTATAATATTTTAAGGCTTATTCGATAAGGGCCATCGGGAACGAGGTTTTTTCTTGAGGCTATAGCGCTCAATAATTAGCATACATTATGAATTATCGGAAATGACCCTCCGACACCCCTAATTACACGTTGTACGTTATCTCCCTGTAATAAATAAGTAATTCTTTATTATACGTTTCCGATTAGACAGATATATTTGCCGTGGTGAATCATATTTTATTACTGTTACGTGTTAATTGAGTTTATGGCGGCGATGTTTTTGCGCTTCGTTATTTCTATTTATGTATTTGTGTGTGTAAATATTTCTCAGTTGTATGGTTTCGATGAAGATATTTTAAAATTAGATGTATTTTTGTATATTTAATTTTTTTCTCATATTGTTTAAATTATGAAGAAGGAATATACTATGTTTAAATGTTTATATGTAGCAAAATAAATTGTGTACGTATTTGTGTAAATCTATACCTACAATTATTTCTTCGCGTATTGTTAAAATTACATTCGATTTATACATTTCGGCCCCTTATAAAATAGCTGTAAATATTTTCTGTCGAAATATCGGGCCAAGCGGGAGCTTAGGGTGAAAATGGTAAAATACATCCAATCATTCAGTTTGTGCGACCGTGCCGGTGCGTCTCAACAGGCTTACAGCCGGTATCGCTCCATAGGTTTTAGAATAAATACCACGTAAATACTTACTTTAAGAATACACGGTTGAATAATTTCACGAAGAACGTTAGCATTTATCTTTGTTACTTTAAGCTCTCGATACAGGTTTTTGTAAACAGTTTTTATATATTCCATTACCGTATATTCCAATTAAAGTATAAAAATGACGATCACATTTATATTGGAATATACTTTCATAAATCATTTTTTATAATCTTTACTTTGATTTTTAATTGGTCGATATCAGCTGACCAATAGGCGTTCAGTGTTCGAAAAGCGTTTCAGAAACTAAATGGAAGGCTATTATTCTAAAAGAACAAAATATATACTTACATCATTAATATAATCTTGTAGTTCTCGAAAAAAAAAAAGTAATAAAAATATTTTGTTCCAAAATATGTTTGATTTGAAAACTGTAAATTGTTTTTACGATTACTAGAACCTTATGACATAAAAGAATTCGTTATTTTTAGCTTGAGGTGGAGGAGGATGGGGCCTTGCAGGTGTTAGAAATAAGTAGTATGTACTATTCCCGACTTAAATCTGTCTCTATGAATTTCATTCAAATCCATTCAGTCGTTCTATCACCACTGAGTAACAAACATCCATCCAAACCAAACATTTATAATATTAGTAAGGTTAATTTCAGTCGTTAGGCATTGAACAGAATCGACAATAGCTAAATTACATAAATATACTTTTATATGAATACAAAATGTTATATAGAAGACATTCAATCTTGAGCATTTTGGTCTTATTTCGTAATTTTACTTTTAGGTATAACGCCTGGTGTTAATATAAAATTATTTTATACAATGAAGACGTACTTATCAACATAAGAATGCTTAGGTCGTTAGCCAGACGAAATCAAATGTAAAATCTAAAGTCACACATGGATACAAATAAAAGTAATATTTTTATAATATTTCAAGTGTACAGTACTTGGTGGAGTGACCGTTAATGACCTGTCCGGTAATGCGAAATCACCTCGTTAGCGGGAAGAGGGACCATTGTCACGGTAAAGAGTTCTCGATTCTTACTCAGATAATGCTGTCTTATTCAAAAGGTCTTGGCCTTGATAGTGATTAAATTATAGGAGATTTGTCTTGTTTCGGTAATAAGGATTTATTGTATGTCGACATTTAAAAGTTTCACTACTTAACCGATACTTAAAACTATACGGTTCATATTCTACATAAATATATCTATTGTTATTCTTTCATCTAGTAGGTTCCTATAAGGGTGTTAATAATTTTAAATAAAATAATTTTAAAGTATCAAGATTGGTTACCTGTCTATAATATTAAAACCGTTATAACTTAAGAACGAGACCGAGTTATTTTCTGGAAATTTATTTCGATAGTTTAAAAGTTGAAAACTGTATTCGTATTAATTAACTAAATTTGTCGAGATTACTGCTAATTGAAATTACTTAATTTAAAATGAATTAAAATCGAGTAGATATATCGAGATGTTAAGTTAGAAACTGTTGGCGGAAATTAAAAATGTTTTACCTAAGGGCTGATATATCTAAGATATACTTAACGCAATAGTAATTATTTTGATACGCAACTTAAAATAATTACCATTTAGTGCATTTATAATATTCGTTGAAAAATAATTGAATACATTATCTTTGTTTGATTAAAACCTAAAAGATAGGTACGAGTATAAGTTCCCATCCCGAGTGTGGACTAACAAACTGCGCTAATGTATGCGAATGTATTTACGTATGCGTTCCCATCATAATATTCAATACCTAACTGAGAACACGACGAGTTCACGCAAACATTCAGGATGCTGGATTCTCTCTAGTACAAGTTCAAATATATTCATGGTTAACAGTTGTTTTGAAGTACCAATGCTAACTTATAAATATATTAGGCTATAAAATGTTGTATATTCAATTAAATTATCATAATTAAATTTATTTATTAATTGTAATTCATTTTGCACGCACACATGACAAACACGCGTATGCTTGTTGTATAATTCTTAATCTATATCTATGTTCATTCTATTTCTTTGCGAATATTATATAAGTTAATTCGAAACTGTACTATATTATCTGTAACGCTTGATAATAAAAAAAAACATAAATCATTAACCCGTTCGACTGCCGGTTTAAATTATGACATACCTATATAATTTTTTATATGATATATTAGTCATTTATTTTAGGATGGCAGACCACTTGATAGTTAGTGGTCATTTTCGCTCATAGAAAATGAAAAAAAAAACAAAACACACTGTTCATGTGTTAACCATAGAGCATCTAAAATGTCAACTCTTGTGCATTTCATAAAATCAGTGTCGCCCTGTGGTCGAAATAATACCATAACCATTGTTAAAAAATTGACTTAAACATAGCCCTCTACTATTCTCAATCATCGTCGTCTCCTTTACTGCTATTTTTTTTATTAATGGCACTAAAACTTGACATGAGCAAAGAAATGAGCATTGAAAAAGAACAATCGACAGGCAAATTCGTTGCCTATTGAAAATAATATTAAAAAAATTTCGCACGTGAAATTAGCGAAATAATCTGTGCCTTCTTGACACAAAACAAAAAATAAATTACAAATATTTTAACAAATTATAGAATTACAGGCCACTGATTTATACTTAAAATTTACATTGGTGTGAAGTTTTTCTATACGTTGAATCTTTAAGTAAAAAATTAATAGAAATCATAATTATTATTGTACCACGTAGGTTATTTAGGCGAAAATGATTTACGTATTCGTTTTTTGAAACTACACGCCATATTGAACTAAATACCTTTAGTAGTAAAAAAAAGTAAACGATAATTTGTAGTTTAATAAATGCTATATTTTTAACAACGATTTTCTATTTATTTCCTTTTCCATTGTTATAATTCAATTATTTTTTTTAATTTATATATTTTGATAGTATACTTATTACTATTATCGTGAACAAGACATTCGTAGATAATGTCAAAATATCGAGCTCCAACAAATAAAAATAAAAAACATGGTAAATATCCCGTTTTAAATACTGTTAGTAATAAAAATAACCATGTTAATTTAAAATCTAGTATTCTTATTGTTTTATTATATTCGTTTACATACATAACATTAGCAGCCTGTAAAGTTCTCACTGCTGGGCTAAGGCCTCCTCTCCTTTTGAGGAGAAGGTTTGGAACATATTCCACCACGCTGTTCCAATGCGTGTTGGTGGAATACACATGTGGCAGAATTTCGTTGAAATTAGACACATGCAGGTTTCGTCACGATGTTTTCCTTTAAAGCACGAGATGAATTACAAAAACACAAATTAAGCACATGAAAATTCAGTGGTGTCTGCCTGGGCTTGAACCCGAAATCATCGGTTAAGATGCACGCATTCTAACCACTAGGCCATCTCGGCTCTATTCGTTTAAGTCTACATAATACAGTTAATTATTCCCTAGCGAAACCAGCGCAAGTCTATATCATTACGTCACTCAAGCTTTTTTTAATAGATGTATCTATAACATTCTTGAAAAATTATAACCCCTAGCTAATATATATTTTTGGTTTAGTGCGATCAACGTTTTAGTACTTGATTTAAATATGAATATTGTGCGAATGTGCTAATATCATAAAGTTGCCAAAGTGTCACATTCAACAGTAACGAAACTGCATTAGCGACACTTGGCACGACCTTAACCTTAACACGAATCGGCACTTAAATTTTTAACGACAACACGACATGCCAACAACAATAACATAAACAACAATAAGCTATTAGACAACTTGGAAATTTTCCGGTTATTTTCGATTCACACCGATTGTTACTGTCGACTCGGCCATTTCAAGGGCTATAACTCCGTTCGAGAGCTGCGTCGAGTGAGGTCTATGGCCTATGTCGCTATGGTATCGTATATCCGCGGTAAGTATATTTACGGGCTCTATAATACCCGAGATTTATCGAGAACGGCGTAATTAGCGGGCGCGCCTATTTATATCCGATTCACTAGTCGAAGCGAGTCGCAGCAACTTTATTAATACAGATTTATCGGCGCTAATGAGGCATTTGAACTTTCCGCGCTCGATATTTAATTTATTGAATTTAATTTTTATTTTATATATGGAGGTAACGAAGTTTATCGTATTTATTATATCTCGAAGCAGTTACACTAAGTAAAATCGATGTTTATCTGTCATAAATTAGTATAAATATGTTGGTGCGGGCGAGTGCGCCGGCGCCGAGGGCGAGCGTAAATCACGCACAACCGCTTATTAAGTTGTTACGGCCGCCATGTTTGTTGCCCACGCGTGCCCGCTCTCTGCAATATGTCCACGCCCTTATATTTGTGCTTACAATCTTGTAGTCTCGCTATATTTACAGTTTTTTTTTTTTTGCTTTATCATACAACATTAAGTACATTTCACATTTCAAAAATAAATCCTACAACAAGGATTATAGCTCCGTCCTTTCATCACTGAATATATTGTAGCACATGCATGCAGTAGATGTTTACATCACGATGTACGTTACATTAAACATAAAGCAAATTTCATGTAATAAATAGTTTTACAAAAAACCACCGATAGTGATGGAACTTTTTATGTGTTTTAAAACGCCTCCAGGGACGCTAGTGATTCATTGAATGACATTCAGCTTTTTGCCATGGTAAATATATTATGGGTAAGCTTCGAAGGTATTGTGCATGGCAATAGACGAGAAAGTTGTGCTTCTTTGTAAACGCAGACAACAATGAGCCATTACGAATTAGCTATCGATTTATCTGCCAATGGTTTTCACGGCCTCATTCCGGATCCACGCCTCCAGTCGTAGGCGGGCGTAGATGAATAATATCTTCAACATTTGCATTTGCGATAATCTGATGTAGTCAACCTTTTCTTAATTTGCAACTTTATTGAACTGTTTTATTCGAGGAAACACTTTATATTGCTTATATATTTACCATTTGGTGTTTTTATATTATTAGTTGTCGCTCGCGGCTTTGCTCGCGTTTTAGGGGTTGATGGTCAGGGGTTAGGTATAAAAAAGTTATTTAACGAAATTGAAGTTCACTTTCACATGAAAACATTGGTTTGGCAGACATACAGACAGGCGGACTGAGTTACTTTCGCGTTTTTAGTATTAGCATAGATGACATGTTATCTCGGTTATAATGACACCCTCGAATAGACTATTCAGATATTTGCAAAAAAAAACGTCTTTTATAAATGTTTTAGTGTCTAATAATAGATATGGTATTTTCGGAACACTAATGATATTTAGAGCTCACGAAAAAATGACTAAATGTGTACTAATTTAGCGTTAAGTCATTGTTATTATCATCTTTGTAAGGTCGTCTTGAGATAGATGATTATGAGTTTCGTTTTATCGTCACTTAGAAGCATTAAGTATACTCTTTATAAATCTACCTTACACTAACAACCTTTTAAATATGAAATATTTTTGATATAATTACAAAATTAAAGATCTGAATCTTATCTTGATTAATTTATCTTTAAGATTAGGTAAGATTTTTATGTTTGTTTAATTATATAAAACATATCTTGTTATTACAGAATCTTATATTTAAAAAGACTATTCGAGAAAATTTTGTGTTCTTTTTTGACTGAACTCGAAGTAACGATTATGAGTTTCTTTTTTATATTTGTAATAATGTTTTAAAAATTTAAATGATTTGGGAGCCACGAGACAAAGTCCTTTTTTTACCACAAAAGTTTTGAATATCAACATTAACTTATACAAAAAACAACTTAAATATGCGAGTCCCAGTAAAATATATTGTGATTGTAGTACTACAGTAAAATGATAACGTGCTCCAAGTGTCCTACACTGATAGCTAATTTTAATTAAACGCAAAAAAAGAAAAATTAGACCCTACAGTTGTATCTCACGGGGTGAGTATCTTTTGCTAAACTTGTACTCAATATATTTATTTATTTATACTAAGCATTAATACTTTTTATTGTTTGACACATATTCTGCGTTCTATTTTTGAATATAAATGTCAGTTTTGATTATAGTGCTCGGTTTTTTATTTTAATATCAAAGGCATGTTAAGTATGAAATAACGGTGGGTACGTGACGATATGTCCGTGAGAAGCGCACCTCGCCGTCCCGTCAGAGCTCTGAGCAATGAGGAAAAAAAACGTAATCTTATTTGTTATTATCTCGTAAGGCATCGATTATTGGCGATTGAGGTTGGCCGTGGTTTGTTAATGCGAATGCTTTTTATGTTTGACCCGTACGATCCCTGTAGAAATGAGTTTTATTTTTATTCGATTCGATGCGTAAATCGATTTTTTAGTTTAGCTTACGATGATCATTGATTAAATATGTAAATATTTTATGTATTTTTTTTGTGTGTGCATTAAATGGTTTATTAGGCGTCATATATTGTTTACAGTTTTTTGTTAGTTTCTTATGAGATTTGTGTTAAAATAAAAATTATATAATTAAATTTAAAAAAAAAATACAGTTTTGGTCATGGCTATCATCATCATATTCTTATCAGATTATCTTTCGTCACTGGTACGAAATTTCAAATTTCGAATGAGCACGTTTAATTCTATCCAGCATTGGATTTTATGTTTTTAGAAATATGTATAATGTATATACATCATGTAAAAATAGGTATGTGCAAACACTTTTCCTTTTTTTTTTTTTTTTAAAAGTTTTTGCACGTACTTATTTTTTTAAAGTTTCATCGTGATTTCATATGATCTACTCTCAACAGCGACTTGTTAACTACCCAAACATTATGGATTATAGTGCACAAATATGTGAGTAAGCCCAGGTGCGTTCTCTTTTACCTAATAGCCGGATGGAACGGCAAATCGGAACGATCGTAAAGATCATATGTATGACCAACGACTTTACGTGAAAAGCACGGGAATCTTAGCACTGCCGACTTTTAAACTCCAGGCAATTGCTGTGACTTTTTTTCGTAATTTGATTTTGAAATTAAGAGTATACAGTCGTTAAGTGAATGATCTACATCTAGGTAAATTCTTGGAGATTATATTATTTAGCTGCCCATTGGTTCCAGAAATATACATTAGAATTTTATAGTTTTTTTTAAATTAACAGAATTTAGTAGGAATTTACAAATGTTGTGCCACAATGAGGTAATTAAGGTAAACGAACGTGAGAGAGTACGCACCTTGTTCCTTACAAGTCTCTTCACTCACGCAGTCATTGGTTAAAAGACTCGTGCTATTTGAGTACCTATCACTTTAATAAGCCTCGTTACATGTACATGTAATGCTCGCGGAGATGTGACGTCATTACTCTGGTTTTTTTCGCAATTTGTCGGGAAACATTAATTAAAACACTCCCTCGGTATTTGAGACAGTGAAGCGACTTACGCAAGGCCAGTGGCACAATTCGAGCGAGAGTGCAAAAAAATAATTAAGTCATTAATTCAATTTTAATATTTTTTTACAATATTTTACTTGATATTAATATGTATTCCTTGTTTTAATTCAGATATTCCTTTACTTCTTTTGTATGGAATGATACCCCTGTAAGAATAAACTCGACCTATTCTCGACTCGAAATATTTACTACATTATTTATAAATTTAAAAAAATACGCGCAAAAATTTGACAAGTGAGATACAAAGTTAGCTCTTACAAATTATATTTATGACTAAAGGTAAATAATTATTTGAATTTAATATTATTTTGTCAATGTACATATAATTACCATACATATATGTAAAGTATTTCAATATTCTATTACGATTCGATCGAGTAAAATTTAAACGTCATAAACTCAAACTTCACAAATTTTTAATTTTCTTTATTGCCTCTTTGACCTCTTAGTCCACATGGCCCAGTATTTAGGACGCGTGCACCCTAACCGATAACTGCGGCATCAAATTCAGGCAAGCACCATTGATTTTACCGATCGTGGTTTAATTTCAATGAAATTCCGCAACACGTGTATTAACCCACAATAGCAGCCTGGATTTAGGAAGTCGGCAGTGTTACATTACCGTACCTCGGCAAAGCATACAAAGCCATTGCCTGCCTTGTCCTGTTCTTTTCAGGTCGTTTTGTACAACAATACCATCGAATTATGAAGGTCGAGGTATAAATAGTATTTCTGTACTTGGGTACGCATTTCTAAACTACAATACCTCCTGTAGTTGTCAAGTCCTTGAGCTTGGTCGTTCATAAACGGTATCAGGCGACTGAAATTCGTTAGAAGGATTTCATTAAAAAAAATGTCGTTGACAATCCAAGGGTCGTTTACGGGCTACTACTTGTTTTATATAGTTGAGTATACTATATTGATTTTGGGTCTATAATAGCTAATCTCAAGCCGCGGACCGGTCCGCGAGCCGAGTGTACCCCGGGCATAACACGTCGTCATTTCCTCGAAAGTAATTCAAATGGAATCGTGTGCGCCGTTATTAAATATTTCATAACTTACCTCCCCCCGCCGCCCGCGCCCTCGCCCTCTGTCTCACGGCCGCCTCCCCCCCAACCGCATATTAAAGTCATAAAAAAGGGTTGTTTGATCTATCCCCTAAAACAATTTACATATCTCCGCTCAGGCCGTCGCTAAATTATTTAATTAAGAGAGGCATAAGTTTTTATTATTTTAATATGGCTGACATAAAATTGTGTTAATGGAACGATGCCGCAGTGCCCTTAATTCCAACCCGAAAACCGCGTGATTATAAACACCGTGAGGATAAGCGCAGCACTCAAAATAACCTATAGATCCTTTAATAAATTATGATATGTATTAAGTAAGAGAATACTAAGAGGATTTAATGAAATCTCGACGTCTTTGATATAATCTTTTGAGAGCTTTTATCGTACTCTCAGAGATATTAAAGCGTAAAGTTTCATATTTAATAAAATAAATTTTGGTTTAAATCTTTAAACTTAATACCGATGTGGGTTATCAAAAAAACACTTTAATTATTGCTCTTGATAGTTGTTGATACGTTTCACCAAACAAACACTAACAAAACGGTTACGGTCGCGGTCGTTACGGTTCTATCAATAATAAAAACCGTATCACTTTAATTTTGTAAGACCGAAGTAAGACTTGTTTTATGTAGTCAAAATTGTGTTGACGTTGATGGTACGGTTTAAGTTAATATAATGTTATATTACGTGTGTCTCGGAACTCGTCCGTTTTATTGCTCTACGTAAAAGTAGAAACATTTTATTAAAAACATTTGAAACCGCGGTGAGCAGGACATTAAACACAATAAAAACTGTCCCAGGAATGCCTGTGCTATTGTCTCTCGGTATTTTAAGCAGTTTGTAATGAAAACGCGGATACGCGATTACTAGCGTCCGATCTTTGTACGGCGCTCTGTAAATGCAACCCATACGCTAAATATTAATGCGACTAAATAAAAACAGTATCTCAAATAAAAGTCATAGCTGTATATACTTGAAGTTATAATTAATTATTTTTTTATTCAGAAAATTAAGGTCAGAAACAAGAATTTAATTTTATATGTTTTTGCACGTCTGAATATTTCGTTCTTTATTTAATGTTAACAAATTTTCTATTTGTAATAATAATTAATAGTATGTATCCAATTTTAAAATAGAACATTTTTATGTTAAACATATCTAGAAGTAAAAGTCGCACTGTATTTCGTGGAATGCGTAACATTTAGCGAGCGAACATTCGAGTGGGTGGATTTTCTGACCACCCCAGGTTAATGAGAACATTTTTATGTGTTTTCGCAATGAGGAATGTAAATTCGGCGGTTACCAGCGCGTTACACTCGCCATTGTTTTAATTTCTTCTCTTTAAGCTAGGACTATACGGTTAAATTCATTAACCCTCCACTGCATTACGTGGGTACTTTAGGACTTAGTTGTTTTTGTTTTTTATTGTTCTCCCAAATGTGTACGTTATATACGAGTTTTGGAAGGGGATTAAGGGTAGACTTACACTGTTTATTATGCATATATTATACCTTGACTTTCTTTTGTTTTATTTTCATAAATTAAGCGGTACTGTACTTTGTGTTAGAACTGTATCAGTAATTCTAATGAAGTAAAAATGAAATATGCTGTAATTGTTCGTTTTAACTGTTATCAATTAAAAACGATTTTGTCAATTAATTTTGAATAGAAAATTAATAAAAAAATTGATTGAACTGTAGTTAACAAGAATAACTGACGTTACAAAGTTAGCGCTCTCACCCAAATTATTTTATTGTAATCAATCAGTGGATTGCGCGCAACGAGCCCAATACCCGCCAAATTGCGAGGCGACCGAGTCAACCATGTTTTCATTCAATTTTTTTTCGATAACGAATATTTTAAATGGAAACGTGCAATTTATTTCATTCACTCGCAGGTGATTACTTATGATGTGCTTGTTAACTGCATTTCACGGGTTACACTCAACTCTGATTTTTTCACGCGAGTGTCCTTGATTGGGACGATTTTGTACAAACTGCAGTCACGAGTTGTTATTGTAGAACAAAAATATTAATAATGTGGTTTTAATATAAATTACTATTAATACAATTATTTATTAATGTTGTTTGTTTAATTGTCGTAATTCGACAACAATCGTTATTGAGTAAAAACTTAACAGGTTTTAATTTTTACTTTTATATTCGTCAATAGCTGCCAAAATAACCGTTTGGCAGATAAAATAAAGTTTCATATTTGTTTTGCTCTCATAGATAGATATTAGATATTATGTATAGATAGATATTGGAAAAAAATAGTTTTTATATAGCTATAGCTTTTAATTATTATTCATATTTTTCTTAGTATAATTGCTTGAATTTTACAAAACCATCCATTGGATGAACCTACCATGGACATATGCACTAGGTGATCGATTCGTGAAAAGTTCCAGAATTTGTCAGAGTCGGGAACTGCCTGGAGGCTGGTTCAATTACGCGAACGCGTCGTTCAGCCAATAATTGGCACCGGAGTCCGCGACAAAGCGCCCACAATAGGCTCTGATTAATTTCCGAACTACACCCGAATTCTAACTAGCAAACACGCGACGCTCGAAACGGCCCGGGAAAATTACTTCTCTGTTTAGTCTGAACGACTCTGTACCTCGCATTGTCTTCGTGCGTACCTAGTTTTTGTTAGTAAAATATGGGCTTTGTAACATATTTTTATGGCTGTTTTAAATAGTAGCGAGTATGTTTTTCAATTGAGCATTTTTTGAAATGTTTACAATATAATTAATTATTCAAATCTTATTATAAGAGTAAATATAGGCACAGGGGTCACAAAATCTTGGTTACCAAGGTTGGTGGCGCATTGGCGATTGTTGAAATTTCTTACATTGTCCACGTGTATGGTGTATGACTACTTACCATCAGATAGCCTATTTGCCAGTATTTATATCTATATTTAATAAATGAAAAAGTGAATGTAAGATACATTATCAAAATCTAGTTAGTAAATTCAATCATTGAACTATCCGTCCGCAACCTAAACATATTTCATAGCTAATTCACACTCATTAGCGCCGATTCATTAGAATATTATTATCAAACGTTAATTGTATTTACTTGTGTGCAGACATAATATAATAATTTTCGCGTACATTATACCCGAGTTAATGTTGTTTGTTCAAATAAGGAAAACTAATGGAGTGTTGGAGTTGTTTTCAAGTTAACAAGATGGTGTACTTCAAAATTTAGTTATTACCTTAAAAAATAACACACATGTTTTTAATTTTAATTATTTTGACATCGCTCTTTTAAAACGAATAAAATGTATCATTGTAATTATGTTAATAATTTAAAATTAGAACACTATTTAATTAACTTTGACATTTGAAATTAAGATGTGTGTAAAAATGAATTTGCCTCAAAACGGTTCGAATATAGGCACTATTACAGCCGTGCGAAGTGTTAATTGAATCTCCCAGTATCAGATATGCCAGTGGGCCAGTGCGCCCACTACGAAGGAAATTAAACGTCATTCGGTCACTTTCTTCCCGGCACAATGCAGATTAATCTTCAGACAAGCCTCATTATTAAGACTGCGACGTAAATAGGATTCTTGGTCATTGTAACGAATAAAATAGTTTTTAATTAAATAATGTTTTAACTTCGTATTGAAACGATCGAGTAATGCCTTAACGGGTAATGCTTAAGCCAAACGAAAACAAAATGGTCACTTTTGATTTGTCAATGTACGTTGATGACTCAACTAACTTTTATTAAGTTGTGAACAAAAAATATTTACTGGTAAAATGGTTACTAATGGTAAATAAACATCAGAAAAATGCGATTGAAGACACGTAGTCTTTAGATTGAACGTAGGAAATACATAGAATACCTAAGTAAATGTTATGTAATATTATCTCCCGTGTTCACGTTATACTGTTTTTTTACATATGCTGTTGACACTCAGGTTAATTTTTCCGACATTGTGTCATCAACGGTCAAAAGGCGACGCGGTGTAATATCCGATAGTTGTTAACAAAAAATTTAAACTGACATTGCAACGATGCCGGGTCCTTATTCAATAAAACGAAATTACCAATATTTATTGATCGATTAAATAATAATAAAAGTATAAAAGTTAGAGCCTGTATACGTCCCACTGTAGGAGTAAGGCCTGATCGATGCTTAATTCTCATCACCTTCTCAGATGTGGAACCTATCTCACCACGATTTTCTCAAGATGCTTCCCTTTATCACCGAGTACGAGATTAATTATAAGCTAAAATAAAATGATTTCATAGTGGTGTTTTCCCACCTAATCTAACCACTGCGCCACCTCGGTTCATAAATATATTAAGTCATAATTAACAAAGTATCTTAACAAAGAATACATGATAAAATAATGAATTTATTGTTAATAGATTCAATGGGCGCGTACTTAGTTTGTGTACGTCATTAGTTTCAGAGAGCAGCTATGAATCGTTGCAGCAGGAAATTAAACGCCGTCGACCGGCTACTGCAGACCTGTCTACTGCCGCGTAATTACACTTGCCTGCTCCTCAACGCACATATTATCATGTGAACAACTTAAGCCTCCTTAGGCTCAGAATTTATCGATGACAGCGACGATAAAACGACAGAAATGTATAATTGAGACCGTAACTGGACGCGGGTTTGATTAAAGAACGTTCATTATTTATCTAGTTATTTCATGTGTAAAATAATTTAAATGATTTTACGTTAATGATCATACGAATCAGGTTTTAATGATAGGCTTGAATTCAATTATATTTGATTTAAAGTGAAACAAACTAGAGGGTATACAAATGATTTTAAATTATAAAATTACTGTACATTTAGTAAAGAAATTGTATAGCTACGTTTGATATGAAATATTTTACATGTATTTTAATTCATTGAGAGTTAATTGTTATATAAATATAATTAAGGCTTTAAGGCTAAATTGATATTCAATGTATCGAACAATGTAATAACATTTACAGAATATATGCTAATATATATAGATTATATAATTATATATACATACATATATAATCTACTATCAAGGAATAATTTAAACAAAACTTGACTTGGTTCTCCCATTGATTCTCCCATTGTCCCGTTCTCCCATTCTCCCATTGTTATCTTTCCAATAAAAAGTTGATACATAAGATATGTATTCTGTTCAGAGTCTTAAAATAAATATATTTACGATAACAACGATTTAAAACAAAAACTACCTAACACTTTGTAGGATAAAAAAGAATAAAATTATTTTTCGTATGATTCAATTTAATAATCCAACCCCATTTTTTATAATTCATCTCGTGCTCGTCAGTGTAACGAAAAAATTCGCGTAAACACCCTCATGTTTCAAAATCTGTCACGTACGTATCCACCCACACACTTTAAAGCAGCGTAGTGGAATAAGCTCCAAACCTTGAAGATTTTAGTAAGCTCTACACCACCAGTGGGATAAAAAGGCTCAGGTATTGTGTAGAGTAAGAATTATAAAAATATCTTGTCATGTGATTCAATTTAATTATTCTAAATTAAAAGTTAAAATATATGCAATTAAGCTCTACAATAAAATCAAATGTCACCCTGAACGAGTACATAATGCATATAATTGAAACGGCACAGCACTCAAAATCCATTAGCTAATAGTCGCGGTGACGTGACGGGCTTCGTCGCGGGACTGTCCGGGCGGTTTAATTTCCTGGTGACGGCGACTACTGATTGTAGCGGCTAGTCACTGTCGAGAAGAACATGCTACTATATCAAAATCTAAACATTACGATATCATTTCTTATTGATTTCTAGTTATCATTTATATATATTTACAAAAGGTCTTGAGCATGACCGTGGATGGATATAGAAGAAGGGGACGACCAATGAAAGGATGGATGGATTGTGTGAAAGATGATATGGCTGGAAAAAGTGTTACTTGTGAGATGACGTCATATAGAGAAGTATGGAAGAAGAAGACATGCTGCGCCGACCCCAAGTAAATTGGGATAAGGGCAGGAGGATGATGATGATGATGATTTATATTTATTGTTTACCAAATTTATAGGTGTATAGAGCTTTGTCTGGAAATAAAATTATCAATTACAATCGACACGGGGAAAAATATGTTTTACTTATTTGGGACAGCGGTCATAGAAATTGGTTACTCAGATTTATTTATTAATAATAATATTTGAAAAGCCTTTCCATCAATGCTTCATACGAATCTTCTGTTTGGTTTACATCCTCGGTGAGAAAATTCATAGACTAGTCAGACACATTCTTTTCCCTCTCGTGATAGGAAAAATCATGTAAGTGCTCCTTCTCTTTCGTATGATGAAAAAAAGCACCAGCTAAACTAGCTGAAGGTGGTGAGAGTAAGAACATCCTACGTCCGGGTTACTGCTGAGAAGAGAATTTCAATAACTTTGTCCGATTCCTGTCGAAATCCTGAACGGAAGTCTGGCGTCAAGGAGGCAGTTTTCATTGGCTTTAACTATTTAGTCAATGTATAATATAGGGCACATTTTTCTTTAAAGTAAAATGTTTCCACATCAGTACGAATAAATTTTACCCGTTTATTAAAATGTTCAACATTTACACGAACCAGTAATTAGTCATAACTTGCTTGCATTTAATTGCAGTCGGTGCTCTATGAAAAATGAATTTATCAGACATTACACTCGCATGTCTGACGTTAACACTCCTTGGGAATACTTTTGTTGTTGAATTGATTCTCTGGCGCTACACATGTCGACGAGGCGGTTACGTTTTCGAATTAAGGATGCGTTAAACAAAAATCCTATAAGTAAATTCTTTCGATAATCGCAGGAAGTTTAATTGTATCGAAATAATGTCATTGAATATAAATTAAGGGAAGTACTATTTTATAAGTAAAAATGTTATACTCGATAAATCATGAAAGCGATCTATCGTGTTTCTTATCAGAATCGCTCGTAGAACGTGCGCCTACGTCGCCAATTAGAGGCGTGCTTGGCAAATGGCTCATTAACACTCGTTTTCAGGCGTGGTCATCGGGATCATCATTATTATTTTCTAGTCCTCTGATATATAATTAAAAAAACTTTATTAAAAAAAATTTAAACATTTCTCACGCATTTCATTTCAAACCCCAATCGCAAAAGGATTAAATATGTGCTTAAGAGATATCCCTTATTGGCTTTCGGATATTTCACTACACTAAATAGTTAGACGGACTGGCAAAAAGGCCACCTGATGGTAAGTGGTTTTTGTTTAAAATATTTGTAAATGAAGAATAATAATTCATGATTACTCGTTTGTGTATTTCGACTACAATATGATTGAGTTGTGCAATTTTGTATTTTACAAATATTTTATTTAGTATTTTGCCGTTTAATATTTCTTTTATACGTATATCCGTAAGCTAGCGTGCCTGGTATCACAATCGTTTTAGAGCGTGCGCCCGCGCCGCCAATTAGACGAGCGCTCGGCAAATGGCCCATTAACACTCGCTTACACCACGGTCATCGCGTTCATCTATTCTCTACTATCTAAAGCTTCTTTTAGATTAGCGTGAATATATCTAATTGGAGTTAATGTTCATTAACATTTGCAGTGTAATCTTTTTAGAATTACCCATAGCGAGCTGCAATGCGGCCATTTATATTTCGATACTGGATCGGGCCCCGAAAAAGTTATTACGTTTTTCTGACAATTAAAAAAAAAAGACTCGCCACCGTTTGGTTCTGCGTATAATATCTACATGGAGTTGTTGTAATAAGTACTTAGTTTTAATAAGTTACGTTTGTAATTAATAATAAAATATTTATTTGATTGCTTAAATTTTATTGAAACTAAATTAAATAGATATGAGATTTGTCTAAACATATACTAAATTTTGACTTGGCCTATTAATAAATTATATCCCACGGTCTCGCACTTAGTATAATTCATATTCTGAAACGGGGGCTTACGTTTAATTTAATACATTAACATGACGACTCAAATGTACTTATAAGAGCCAGATTGAATGAATATTAAATTAAACAATAATATTCTTATGATTGTACTTAAACGGAACTAAGTATACACGGTGTTCTGTTTTAATAACGTGTCAGAGAATTTGAGCGTCTGACCGTGAGGGTTAATTGAGTGCCGTCACTCTCTACACTGCAGCTAATGTGAGATCGATTCTATTATCTATGTGAATGGTGATTGTACGTCACAATTTCAGCTTTCATTCGCAAATGATCTAGCAATTTAATTTTTACTTTATTTATTGCGTTATTATTATTTATGGTTTGCAAATATTTATAATAAAAAAAAACTTATCATATTTCATAGAACTTGTTCATATTAACATACTTTTATTTCAGTTCAGTATTAACAATGTCAGCAACATGTATTTTCGCCAATCACATTCGAGTAGCGCGTTGGAATATACTCCATGGTTTGGATATTTATTATTTTCAATAGGAGGGGCCACATGTGAGATAATTATAAGCTGTTACTTTCCTTTTACCTTAAATAGTGTTATTTATAATGCTCTAAAAACGTAACAAAGTGCAATACTGTACCATCGAACGACATGATCCGACCGTATAACTCAGATCACGATATGCATATGACTGAACAGTTACATCACCCGATTCGAGGAAACCTTTCAAATTAAATCGCGAACGGCAACTCAGGAGTTAGTCTAGGTCTTTAATAGCACGCGATCGGGTGAACGTTTCGCGTTAATTAATTGGGTGTTTTCACACGTCAGCGAGTAGATCTCGCCAAATAGATCGGCGCACGCGGCCCTTAATTAGCTATATCTTCGGGCCCGATCGCATGCGCCGCGTATTCCGCCACGCCAATTTGGTGCTGCTCTTCGCTACGGCATACTAGACAGATAAGGACTAGAATGCTAGGCAATAACCTCATTATGAAATAACCAGGCTTCTGCCGTTTGTTCGATTGTTGGATAAGATTCATTTCGTTTGTAATGACTGTTGCGTCGTGGGTTGTTTATCATTTCGCGTTACGTAAATTAAAACGCTTTAACGTATCACGTTTTTTTTTCTGTTATCGTAGCTGTCGGCATTTTTTTTAAGAAAGATGTTATTTTGTACAGCAAGATCATATTTTTAAAATTGGTATCATCAATTACATATAGCTTACCGCAGCGAAATAGCATTCAATTTATTTAATGAAGCTGTTATTCACAAGTCATTTGTAATATCGTAACAAAAATAGCCGCGTCAGTTACACGATTAGACCGACAAGCGATCGAGTCTCGCACGTGGAGCGTCCCGTCCGACATCCATTGAGCGAGAGCCAGATTGATAGCCGTCGGGAAACAATTACCTTTTTGTCGGCAAAGCGATAAACCACTAATTACAATAAGTGATCATTGACTTTTTTAATTACGCCGCCCATTGAGGCGTCCATCATCGCGAGTAATAGTTGCCAGTCAGTTTATTTAATAAAACCCGCAGCGACTTCGGAATGTTCATAGTTCGCTCGCGGAATTTTCTGCTATAAACTCCCAATGTTTTGCGACTGAGAATTTTTCAATATTAAAGCGGAGATGTAGTGTCAGAAATCACGTTATAGCTGTCGATTACGAAAATATGAAATATTTAAAAGAATATTTATACTTAGACAGCGCGATAAAAAGTCGTAGTATTAAAGCGTGTGTATTTTAATGTCAGCATGTAAGACGGGCGAGTGTAACCTGTTTTCGTGTACGTACGATCGCTGCATTCCTTTCGTAAACACGAGAGATGAGCAAGCGGCCGCGGGACGGTACCGCACCGGGCGCGCGGGCCGCGCTCGCCGGGGCATCGTCCGCGTCGTGAGAAACGAATGTTCCCGGCCTCTAATTACGTTTTATGCGATATCGCCATTTAATTAGCAACATGTTTCCCATTCCGAAACATTAATTAATATTTTCATCAGAGTTCTCTGCATTTAACTGTGCTTTTATTACTCGCTCGAGATTTAATAAAGATTCCCGACCACCCTCGTCGGGGTATTATTGTTTTTAATTTCTTATTGAATTTGTTTTACTTTATCCGATTGTTTTACTTTATTAATAATTTATTTTTATAATCCCGATCGGAGTTAAAGTGAAATGAACGCTAACAATGAGCAGTACTAATCGGCCTTCAATACTCTGCTTTATGGTAAACAGATAAAAATTATAACGCGCTTTTTATTGATTACAATACAAAGAAGAGCGAAAGAGTGATAATGCTGACACGAATGATGAATTCGCCAAATAAAGGAAACGATCAATTTGACGGTGGCTCAGTACTTAATTGTATCGAGGGATTAATAGCCGATCCACGTACTTGCAGACAAATTGCGACGGCTGACCGCGAGTAATGACATTACTGCTATGACATCTCTCTTACGTGCGCCTCGTTATTGGAAACTCGTTAATAGCCGATTGTTTACGTTTGGACAATTTTCTCGACGTCATTTACTTGTAAAGCGACGAGTGGACAAGGAGGATATTGTAACAAAGAAGCTAATGTCGACCGAAAACAAATGATTGATTTAAATGGGTTTGAATATTTATATAATTATAAATCTCATATACATATTTCATCACGGTCAGCGATGATTAGACCGACGGTTCCGTTGGAACTTATACAACCATTGATTCGTACCTTATTTCTATTTTAGTCTTGTTTGCATAATTCGAATCGATGAAACTCCTGTTATTCTGCGTATTTAAGGTCCAAGAGCGTGAGAACAGCCCTCCAAGGAAACTAATTACAGTGAATGCGGCTGGGTCTTCAGTTAATTAGAGACAGAGTGGTTCAACCCTCTTAATTAATAGGCACTCGAGTTGGAGGCCCTTATGCTTACCTCTGCTGTTTTGTTTCAATTGTTCAATTTCTGATAAAACATAAGAAGGTATTGTATTATGATTATAATTACCTGGAAAGACTACTCGTTTAGTTTGAATTAAGTTTCGTTATTTTTTTTAACTTCGTATATCTGTGTCCAATAAACGCGTTATTATTTCTGCATTTTTATTGACAAACATTTGAATTTTTATTTCGTTCAAGTATAAAGCTGTTATAAATTTAAATAATTTAGCCCTTGGAATAAAATTGTATGTGTATCAATGATGAAATATACTTTACAACTATAAAGAACCTACCTGCCAAATTTCAAGTTTGTAGGTGTTATAATTACTGAGATTTCGTGATTAATCAGTGACTGGAATTTCGCTCTTATATATATATTTTATATATTTATGATTATTAAAATAAATCAGTACGTTATTGTTTCTTATGTATTACATATTTTAATTTAAAATATATGTTAAGGGACAAAAATAATCGAAAATAGTCCGAGTAAAATTAGTTTATGTCATATTAATATAATCAGTATTAAAAAAATCACATCAAAACATAAAACTAAAAACACACATTCGCATATAATCTATAAGAGATACCGTTTTCCTATTACGTAACAGAATATACCTACAAATCAATTCGTTCGCAAATAAAATTCTGATAGCATCACTAATCTTTACGATGTGTCAATGCTGAGTCGTAAACGTGAAAATAACCCGTGGCAATGGTGCATTTAATGTACCCATGTACCGTAATACCTAAAACTATATTTCGAGTCGAAACATGAATCTTCGATTAACATAAAATTGAAAGGACTGTGCGTGGGCGCAGCTTCAGATACTAGTGTTATCGAGTGTTGCCTTAGAAAAAAACAGATGTTTTAGTATCACAAACAATTACTTAGTGTCAAGTATGTTCGATTTATAAATACTCCTTAGTCATTAATTCATCCACTTCGAATTGTGTAAGGAGTATATAAGTATTCGATGCTTTTCTTTACTTATCTTAAATTATTCCTTTTAATTTTATTAGGTTTAGAACTAAAAACAAGAAATAAAAAATGTAACTATATAAAAAATGTAAGAATTTATAAAAACGATAATGAGATGAACTTTTTTTTTGTTCGTGCTGATGTTACCAACATGGAATGAGTTCAATGAATGAAACCTGACACGAAACCCGTTTAAAAACTGATCTTTCTTTTAAGGATGAAGATATACAATAAGTTAATTTAAGTAAAACTATTAACGAACAATAAAATTCATTGTAATAACACTTAAACTTTTTTTTTGTATTCGAAAAGTATATCACAGTAAATATAACATTAAACCGCACATTTTCAAAAATATGCGATTAAACATAATATCATTCAAAATGGTCCACGAACTCGAAACCGCATGAGTTCGTTATCTCCTGTCGCAATGAGGGCCGAAAAATAATTAGCAGTTACTCGACCTCAACTCGAGAACAAACCGCGAGTCTCGACATTGACCCGAGAGTACGTCTTCATCTATGGCGCAACTGCGGTTACACTCATAGAGAGACAAGCTATTACCAAAAAATAAGCCTGATTGTATCTGTATGGAATATTCTAACGCCAAAAGAGATGCCAATAATGTTATATGATAGACTTTCTTTATAATGTAGGTAGGCGGACAGACGCCTGATTGTATGTGGTTACTGCCGATCATAAACATTGGCGCTGTAAGAAATATTAACCATTCCTTATATCATCAATTCGCCATCAACCTTGAGAACTAATATGTTGTCTCATGTACCTGTAGTGTCAATGGCTCACGCACCCTTCTAAACGGAACAGAACAGTACTAAGTAGAGCTGTTTGACAGTAAAATATCTGAAATTACCAGACGGGCTTGCACGAAGTCGTACCATCAAGCAATGTGAGCAAAATGACTTCTTCACTGACTAGATATGGCCCAATAACCGACGTTTGATTTTTAATATTTATCTTATAGTTAAGTACAAACACGTCGAGTTAAGATTAAAATAAAATTCTAACTAACTATTCTCTCAAAATTTTCGATTATAATCCGCAATTATAATTAAACCGCGTATAAACCTTAACTCCAAACTTTATCCTTAAGACAGTAGGAGTACACAGGCTTTTGTGGAACAGTAGGACAGCTATTACTTTACTTTTTAATTTTATGCGATTTTTGTTAAACTTTTAAATCTTCGGTTCTCTAAAATTTTCATTAAAAATTGCTTGTTAAAATATCTCCCGAGACTTCTGAATCAATGCGTGCATACGACATACTAATCATTGTCCTCAACCAATCATCCTTATAAAATGACATAATTGGAAAATCCCTACACTATCGGCATCGTATCTACATTAGAATTAAACCTCTAAGCGACAGCTATAAGGAGCTATTATTTCGATGCAAATAAATATATTTCTGTTGCATTGTATCGATGCCCCAGTGGATAAACTTCATAGATGTAGATATCTGTTTATAATCCACCACACAACCTAGTATTACAAGTGCTAAAGTGTTTACAAATCATCTCGTTTATCTCGGTGAAATGAAATTAAATGTATTTTGAGATTTGTACATTTTACCAATAACCTCCTAAAAGCCTTTGCAGCAGTGTTATTAAAGGTTGTTATTATAGATCAACGTTCCATTGGAATACTTTGTTATTTTTAAGTATAAATTCCAATAATCAAATGGTATCAAGCTTTTTAATACAAATTTGTATATTGTGATATAATAAAACATGATTCAAAATTATTTTTAAATTGTATGAATTTAAGTTTTTAAGTATGAAAGTAAAAAACAACAAGATTGCTAAAGTTCTTCCTCTGTACTTCTCTTGTATACGTTTTAATTTAGGATACGATCATGATATACGATAATAATATAAATAAAATAGAAACATTGCCGCTTTCATTATGACAAGCACAAGATATAATAGCGGCTCAAGTGTTAATCCATTGGATGGGCAACGGGTCTAGCTGTTGCACCTTTTATTTTCACTAATGGCTTGCACGCGAAACTTCGCATTTAATGAACAGATTCTTACAATTTTCGAAACCTATGACAGGTTTTTTTTTTATTTCATTTTATTGTAAACTGACGACGTGTGTTTGCACGTTTTACACTTGTTTTTTTTTATACGGCCATTGCGCTGGTCTCTATCCGGCCAGTAACTTTTTATTTGTTAAATCGTAAAGTAAATTGGAATCCAAGGATCCTCTTTAATTTTCTGCACATCTAGCCATAACCGATCTTTTATGTACAGCTATCAACCCATAATCACTGAGACAAAAATCGACTCACGCCATGAATACATAAGATATTTACAAATATAACTTAGGTGAAAAAGTTTATCACTCTCCAAGCACTAAATTACGATTTAGATAATTAAACGGTAAAGCTAAGTCGTGCTTAAATTGTTTTCTATTTCATTGCGCATGCCAAGAACGTATTAAAAACGAAACATTTTAATGTAACAAGGGAGTTTTTCTTGTAAATATCAAGCAATTGCTCGCTTTAAAATAATTTTCACGATTCGCGACCAACTCAGTAATACCAACTTACGGGATCAATAACTCATATCCAATTAGCTTATTACTAAGTACAGGATACGACTTGTCGTCGAGAATTACAGAATACAATGTTTTAGTACTGAAGATTAACGGTTTACAAATGTAGAAATGTAGTCTGACATGTCTGATGCGGAGTGCCGATGCAAAGCTCTGATAACATTCCGACTCAGGATTCGAACACGAAATTCTTGACGTGGTCAAATCTGAACCATACTTGAGGTACTACGTTTCTCTCCTGACATACGTATATGTATGGTTGAATGTGAGGAATTCACGATCTGTTGATTGAAGCGCGTCTTCCATTGCGCCCGAGCTGCCAATCTAGGACTCGGTTCGGGCAGCTTGCGGCGCAATGTCCTGCATTCCGCAGCTTGGCGACGTGGCATATCCGACGAGAGGTCATCACTAAGCGATAGGATCATGACAGAGAATTCGTCGGTCGGCTGCCGGTGGAATGCGAGCGGTAATTGATTTGTCCTGCGTAATCGACGGCCTGAACGGGATTGACGGGAATATCGAGACGTCATCCTCGCCTACGGAGTACCACGCTATGTAGCGTTTACCAACCTCCGCTTGCTTAGTGTGCAATTGACTAATAATGTTCTCTGAAACATTCTTAAAGTCTTCATATTTTTGGGTAATTAAAATGGACTTATGTTTGGAATAACAGTGTAATATATCTTTAATCCCACAACAACTTCGCGTGATATAATATTCAACGTAAAACATAAGATTAGAACAAAATATACAATAAATATGTCGACTTATTTGTATAGCGAGGTACATTTCTTAGGTTTATATCATATCGAGACTCCGCAATGAAATATGGAAAGTCAAATAGCTATTCCCCGCACGCGAACGTTCAACTGATCCGGTCCTAACGTGAAACTAACCGCGCGAAGCCAAATAAAATTAATATTCATAGCCGTTGTATTTATTGGCTTTCAATTAGTATAATCTTAATGGAGCATTAACATACGCGCGGGCGGCGCGTCCAAGTATGCCATAACCGTCCCAGTGTTGTCGACGCATCGCTTGTAATGTGCCTTAAGTCTCTTATTTAAGAACAGTTTATTATTTACATAATGCGTCTAGGAATGGTTTTATTTTATACTAATTATTAATTTAATTAAAATATTTTTTATAATATTTATGTGATTTAATTTTTAACGGGTAATAAAATGTTAATATTTGATATAGACACCGTATCAGTAAGCGCGCACGTTTCTAGCCATCTTGAAATGGAAATAAATTGTTCAAAAGTGTCCCAGTAAAACTCTAGTTAGAATAATTACATAAATGGGCAACCGAGTCAATTCTACGCTGGCAACTCTGGTCGCGGAAGGCTCGCAGCCGATGACCTCAACGGACCGGTTCCCGCGGTACCCCTCCCCCACTCTCCCCCCTCCTACCCTCCTGCCCCTCTCGCGCGAGTCGTTTCATTACGTTATTATTATATTAAATGCTATAATACACATTGTAGGCATTAGTCCGCTGAGTCGTCGTCCCAAGAAAGTGGAATGTATAAACGTACTTACTTCTCTTGCTCTTCCAAAGTTTCCTTTTAGATTAGCGCGGGAGATCTTTATTACTTTTATGAATGCCAAATTGTTGTCCCTACATCCTTCATAACGCGCTAGTTTCTGAGTTAAAGTATCCGGGTCTTATAAATTTCGTAACTTTGTTCCATTGTTCAAATATATACAAGTATCGCAAGCGTATAGTTACGTAGAATATTTACACATTTTATGTAAATTAACCTGGTTTGATTTATAACATAAGTGCACAATACGTAAATAAAATTTCTAAGGCTTCAACTTCGATTATATAGCTAACCTTTTTGTTAATTATACAGGTTTATTTGCCTGTTAATTGCTTAACAGCAATTAATTAAGCAAATAAGTAATGCATAAGTTAAAGAAAATTCTTGAAAAAACACGCGAGAAAGTAGCTCAGCGGGGCTCTATCGGTCAAGTAGAGTAACTAATTATTCTGCATTTTGTCATGAAGGGTCTGTTATGTCAGATTCCTGTTATTTAAAGTATTATTTAAAACGTTCTAAATCTGAATACATTCAAAAAAACAAGATATTGTCATTTATTATTATAGTATTAGTCTAACACATACTTACACATAAGTAATATCTATATATATATATATAATCGAACCCGCGATCATCAATGTGAAAGTCACCTATGTCTCTAATGCGTCATTCGCAAAAAATAATACATTTGTTTCGAATAACTGTTGATGTCAGTTTTTACATTCTAAATGCATATTGTTATACCTAAATAGATATTAAGTGCTTTGATGTTAAGTTATTGATGGCCACGGGTGCAGAGGTCAATGAACTATATTTTCTGCACAATTCTTCTAGGTTAATCCTGACTAGTACATACTCCTATTGTTATGACCGATTCTTTTATTTTTTAAATATCATTCGTTACGAGCTTACCGTGTTAAGCCGTCTTGATTACTATCACAAATATATGATAATGATCGCCAATACTTGGAAGAAAGATTATTCTATTCTATCAGTATCCAACGCTATTGGTTTGCCCATAAACGATGGTAATCATTGCATGTAAAACGGGTTACGTGTTGGAATCTGGAATTAGAACAGTCAGCTGTCATTAGAGTAATTCCTGGAAAGTTCTAGAATAAATGTATCATCATTATTATTAATATAAAAGTTTGGTAAGTAGATATAAATTTTAAGGGATAACAATGAAGTGTATTAATTTATTTTAAATTTGCAACATTAATAGTTCTCTATTTAGTATAAATAATTATAGTTAAGTTATATATATAAAAAAATATTCTAAAATCTAAGTTAGTTTCCTTTTACAAATACATACAATACTTCTTTGATTATTGAATGTGTTATAGGTTTTTATATCAATAAATATAAAGAAACTCTGTAATAGAAAACAGTCGTTGAGCGTAATACACATATTGTTTGTAGATCGTCCTATAAAAATATATAAATAATTCATTCTGCAAATACATTCACTTCGTGGTATAATTTTATTACTTATAATATAAATGTGAAAGTGTAATGTATTTATTTGTCCTGCTTTCGCGCATCATAATGAAAATTAAAACGTTAATTATACAATTACATTATTTGATCACACGTGAACTTAGAAATACACGACTGTATTTGAAATTAACAAACAATGATAACCTTAAAGTTACAAATGACAAACTCCGTTTGACGAAGTGTGTACACCGGTTTTCATGGGTTCGCCACTCCGAGGACCCATGTTCGATTCCCGGCCGAGGAGGTCGATGCAGAAAAAGTTAATTAGTTTTCTATGTTGCCTTGGGTCTGGGTGTTTGTGGTTGTTCCTTCTGATTTTCCATAACACAAGTGCTTTAGCTACTTACATTGGGATCAGAGTAATGTACATATGTGATGTTGGCAAATATCTATAATATTAAAATAAATTTAGTTTTGCTTAAAAAATATGATTTAAATTAGTTATTTAAAAAAAAAAATGTTTTTGACTTTGATTTGGGTGCGTAAAAACCTTTGTAGGCAATCCTGATTCAAAGCTAAATACTTTACATTGCTATGTTCCGGTTTGAAGGGTGATTGAGTCAGTGTAAACATAGGCGCATGAGACAACATCTTAGCTTAGATCCCATGTTTGTTGTAGTGTTGAATGCTTAAGAAATAGTTTCTACATATTATAAGGCCTACGGATCATTCGGTCATTTCCCTTAAATTTACAAATGCAAAAAATAAATAAAGAAAAAAGAAAAAAAATATAAATTGTTATCGTATAATTCGGATAAACTATAAACTTAAATTCTAGCTTATGTATCTACCAACAAATTAGAACAGCGTGATGGATTGAACCCCAAACCTTCTCCTTTTTAAATTCTACTTTCAGTGTCTCGTAGTTCCAAAATGTGTTATATAGTATGTAGAAGTACAGTGAAGTACATATTAGCTAAGCTGAGCTTTTTATCTCCAATCTATTGTATATTTAATCAAAATTAAGTAAAAGTGCCTTAATTTTGTAAATACTAAAAAATCTTAAGAAATACCCGCAAAGTGTGTGTCCAGAATTCTTTCTAATTATAGATCCGGCCGGACCGGACGGGTCGGGCGCGTTGCAGAATAAAGCACATTACAAAATATCGCATTACATCGTTCGGTGCACTTGATCATGCCGTTGTCCGAACTCTTTTATTTGTGAACCTTATGTTTCTTTTTATTTATACCGCTTTGAGCGACCGCGACGACCGCACCGCTTAACGCACGCCGCCGCAACGACCGAACCCGCAAATAGATCTTCTAACCAGTATTAATTTGTGTGAAATCGTCCTTAAAATCAATATTCATTTACAATAAACATCACTTGCGGTGAGGACTGCTCGTAACTTTAAGTAACGAGAAATGGAAACTGTTGCTTTCGAAATCGTGCATTTTATTTTTAACAGTGTTTGCTTTTTAAAATAATATTATCTCTTGAATTATTAAACTTTAAATGATAATATACAATCTTCACAATAATACTTATAATTATTATGGTTCAAATTAAATCTTTGGGATAATCTTAATATTTAGCACTAAGTAAAAATTCGCATAGCTTTGATTCGTTTCAACACAACATCCGTCTACGCAGTTTCAAAACCGCTACTAATTTCTTATAATTTATAAATTATCCTAATACATAAATTGGTTAGTTAATATTCAGTTAAATACAAAATAGTTGAAGGTTGGCTATTGAATAAGAACAGAATTGGCACGTCAGAATACGAGCGGCAATAGACCGGGAGGAGTGCGTGCAGAGGCCGTAGCTCGCCGACCAATTTATTCGCCGGGACGTCAGATTTCGAGGGCCTCGTTACGACTAAGCCTCCAATTAGACTTATCCCTAATTAAGAGATGCCAATAAATTACCCTCCATCACGGGCTAACGAAGACGCGCCGCACTAATAACGCTAATTGATTTTGAGTAATGAGCTCGAGTTTTGATGGAGCTGATTGCGAGACGCGAGGGGGCGCCATCGATCGCGTGATTGCCAATAAGAGGACTCCGGCCTAGTTCGTCGTGTTTGATATCGCGGCGCTTTAGAAAATGGTTGGTCTATAAATTTCCGATAATAGCTTATGTATATTCGGTAATAGTCATAATTTATTTATTAATACTTTTGCAAATACAATCGTGTGTTCTACCAATAAATATTTTACTGTTTCAACTACGTAGTAGTCTAGTGACCTTTTTTAAAGATACAGGTCCCGTTGTCCTAGGTTTGAGTCCAGAAAATTCTAATCCGAACGCCATGGAAAGCACGTAGGAGCCTGCCTGATCTACCTCCGGTCACGTCAGATTGCCGTCCCATTTATCTATTGAGATGCATTATAATATTATAAAGCGCCTCTTAATCAGCTTGCAGCAACAAAATAAATTACGAAAACATTATTAATTTACTGTTCTATTAATGACGGTTAATATTTTTATTCAATGAAAAAAACTTTAAAATAAACCTCTTTATATTAAATGTTTCATATGAAATTTAAGTTTATGCGAACGAAACTTATTGTGTATATTTTAAAAGTTATAATGAAGAACAATTATTTAATTAGGTATGAAATAATTAAGATCTTAATCTAAGCACTATAATATTATGTATAAAGCTTATTCAACGCCGAGCTGATTTTACCTTTTCAACGTAAAAAAATAATAATTTCAAGTTATTCTTACATTTTCATTGTATCTTTAACTAAAAAAAATAATTTAGGAAGATGCTTGTTTTTAAATAAAATAATTGTCTTAAAAACAGCGTAGCGTATATCTTTACGGTAGTAGTTTCAGTAACTGCATATTTAAATTTATAACATCAGCGGAAGAAACCAATCGTAAGTTAGTATCAACAAGAAACTGCGGGTAATTTTCCTTTAATTGAATTCCATTAACATACTAAAAGCTTGCTTTTAATTACTAAGACCAAACATTGGATTCGCTTGAAATATTCCGTGATAGTCGAATGTCATTTAATATGGAAATATCTTATTAGGAGTATACGTGACGTGCGTTTAAACAAGCACGAAATAAAGAATTAATTCTAAATAGTAGTATTTTCTTGTGTCCATTTACATTATAAACTAATACGTGTAAACAACACAATTTATTTACAATAAATAAAAGTAAATAATTTAAAGTAAAAGGCAACTGACGTATTTTCGCATCTTTTTTGTCATCATCTATGCTGAAAACTATGTTTATACTTATTTCATAAATTATATGCTAGCTGCATATTGTTATGACTTCAAGCTACTAAAACCATAGTTATTAATTTTTGAACAATCAGAAACAAGTATTGAACTTACATGCGACAGTAAGAAGAGCAAATCACAGACGGTTCATATACAAGTTGTTCATACATATAAATTTGTCGCAACGAAGGAAAGAATGCCTTTAATATAGGAAGAAGATAATTTGTAATTAGATAATGCAAATTATTTCAATACATTTCTGCACTAATATATTATACCAAATTTAATGAAATTACCTTTAAAACGCGAGCTAAGCCGCGGGCGACAAATAGACATAATCATATTAAATACAATATAATTAATTCTAATAACGTAAATGAGCAATAATTAACTGTTTTTACGCAAACTAATCCTCATTAATTGCTTACTCATTTGACTAATTTGGATTAAAATAACCGAAGAGAGACAGAGGCAAGTAAGTAAATGTAATTTTAAACCCACTACTTAAACTTACATTCAAAAAATGTCATCAATTATACCAAGAAATCACACTTTTACATATTAAAAATAAGTTTTGTGTTTGGCTACAAACATGAAGACATTGTTTACTGTAATTATTATTCTTATGTCAAGTACATTGTTATATTCTATTAATGAATGATAACATTAAGTGCTTAAATATATATACAAATATGAATTAAAAAATAGTTACTTTATAAATATTGACCGCGTGGAATGGTGGCAAGAATGCTAGCAGCATTTCCCCGTTGAACCGCAATTCCGATCCTCTGGGGTAAAAACGAACCAGCCCTCCTGTCACCAGTGGAGGCAATAAGGCGAGGTGTTATACTTTTGATGAAGCTTTTTGCACCACTACTCCAAGGTCCAAGTGTTTCGACAGCAAATGGAACAAAAAAAGTAATTTGACATAAGACACGAAATATAAATTAAATGTAAATAATTCTTAAATTAAAGTCAAAACATTCTGATAATTCACGCTCCTGTTCTGTGGTGAGTTTCTTGTTTTTTTTACAGAATACCTCTACGGTCTTCTCGTACATCCTCCATAACACGATTTTTCTTCGTCATACATTGCGAAATCACCGGGCTATTAATTTACTTAAAAACAAAAAAAAAACTATAATTACTACAACGTTTACATAATTTTATTCATGGCACATAATATAGATAGCGTACCCAAGAACCTGTGTACACGGTCAATACATTTTGACGTGTTTTTAATATTAGCATTGTTCTGGTCACGCGCAGTCGAACACGCTACTTGCATGCAAATCAAGTAGTTAACGACACAGTTTGTCGTCATTTTAATAAAAATATAATAATTTCATTAATATTTACTATCAATTCGGCATTCTATAAATTACGATTTTGCAATTTAAAGTGAGACTAATTAAGACTCATCATTAAGTTTTAAACCAAAAGATCGAATTAAAAATAAAATTCATATTAAATTTAGAGCCCTATAAATAAGTTAAGTATTAATCAATATCGAAATTAAATTCTTGTAGTCTATATTTTTAATTATATAATTAAATTAGAGAGATTTATTCCTCTCAGATTTAATGATAATTATTAATTAACCTTATTGTTATCCTTGTAAACTATAGTGAGTTAACGGTTAAATTATGACGTAATCAAGAGTTCAGTAAGTTAAAATCAATTTAACACAATCCCAAAATGGTGCTAAAGTAAAATGTTTATGGTTGCAATGCTATTTTTTCCTCCTTTTTAATTTAAATAGAATTTTATGTTGTTACCAATTTCAGCTCGCGACCTCACCCATATGTAGGAGGGGGGGGGGGGCAGACGTTGGGTAACCTGACGACGTGTATGCAAAATTTGATGGTGATCGGTTGAGTAGTTAAGACGAAAGCGTAACGAACCAATTATTCAATTCAATATATTATTACAAACATTAAATCTATTATATATTTTTAAATAGAAATACTATTCATTTATTAATTGAGAATTTAAATAAACCTTGCATATTATTTATGTACACCATATTTATTACTGATTCTTAAAAATAATATTAATAGTTATTTTTTGTTAATCCATAAATTTCTCTTCAGTTGGATCCATATTTTCTCTTAGATTCCGTAATTTATGTACCTGTGTTCTTATCTGGTTTAAGGAGTCAAGGTCACGTCTTTGTCAAATTTCAAAAAGATCAGTTTATTGGTTTAGTCGCGATGAGGACAAATAAAGAGATAGATTTACTTTCATTACCGATAGTGCAATTTTTATTGTCTTATGAATTACAAAATACAGTTACAGTCGGTAAATCATGTGCAACTGCGTAGCAAAGACCTTCTATGGTCACGAGGAGAAAGTTTAGATACTTTTTCAACACAGCAGAAGCGTTGTTTGGTGGATCAAACACGTGATGTTCAACTATTTTGACGAATGGAATGGTCGTATTTATTTATGTTAAATTTAGAAAAAAACTTTTACTATTTTCAACAAGAAAAACAATTGTGGAGTTTTTTTAATGGTGAAATTGCAGAAACAAAACACGTCATATTAAAAGTGACAAATGTGAAAAAGGACAGTTTGCATGTTGTTATTCATTTAAATAAATATATACTTTGCACGTCTCTCGGTAAATGAGTACTAAGTATGTAAACATAATTTTCACAGTCACGTTAATTTTCCCAACCAATAGTTAATGTCCACTTTGCTTAGAGGTGCATAGAGTAAATATTTCGGATTATATTAAATGTTTACGTACAACTCGAGCTTATTGAACGTTGTTAAGGTATTTACAGGGCTAGCTATGGTTATAGTTTTTCGCCGAAGAATAATAAATATATATTATACGCTTTATTTTAAACATTCTGATATATCTCGCTCGTGTTCGGCAGTGAGTTTCGAATTTCATTTACAGTGTATATCTAAAAATATAATTTTCTCTTATGATAATATGTTCTGTATAATACGATTTTCAAATAGTGCGATCACCGGTTTATAATTTAGTTAACAACAAAACTCAACTTGGTTAAATAGATATTAAATGTAAAAAAATGCCAATGCGAAAAAAAAATCTTGGGACAGCTGATGTGATTATTTTTTTTGGTGTATCAAATTTTAATATTGTATTGATACTTTTAAACTGATAATAAAAAAAAGGTTCTTAAAAACATCTTAAATTCCATTACCTTTTTCCGGGCACAAATTGAATACGTTTACTCTTAGCGTGAAATTTAAAAGCAATTCTAGTCACTTTCTAATAACAATGTCTAATCACTAAACAAAATCTCTTTTTAATCGTAGTGTAATTACTTAATAAACTTACTTTATTACTTAACAAAACCGAGAAATACACGCTTGTTACTTCGAGTCTTAATTTAAAGCGGACGGAACTGCGAAGTACACCTATATATATGTATATGTAGGAAATAGTATAACCTTCTTTGAAACGCAGAGTACTTTCTCGTTTTATATCGGTAGATTGATATAGTTTTTACAGTTAGACATTATAAAAAAATCCGTTTTTATCTATTCTAGTATGAATAGATTACTTACTTTATTAAAATTGAAGTAAAATCTAAATCAATAAGCTATCAACGACATAGACAACAGTCGATGCTGTAGAACTTCGTGAGTTTCGAATGAGATTTCTTTAGTGTTCTAGGTCGATGAAGCCATACCTTGCGTCCGCGCAGCGTGACTAGCGCGTAGATGCTATCGCGTTGACATCCGACCACTATCTCGGTCCGATCCGATTATAGGTGTCTATTCGGATTGAGGCGAGTAATTTCTTTTAATGTTTATAATCTGTTTATATCGGAATACATCGATATATATCGAATGCCGTACTTTATTGCTTTGTCACCTACAAACAACTTTATTACTTAACACTAACGTCATTCTGTATAAGCTTTAAAAATAAAAATAATTTCTGTGCGTTATACCTACATAATAATATATCTATCACGTAGGTATACTCACACAAACTCGTGTAAATGTGAGATTGTGTTTGATTCTGTGTTTTTACAAGAAGAATATGTGTACATATCTTATTTTAAAAAAAGATAATTATAGAAGACTTCTTAAAATTTGGTCTATGTTTAAATTGAGAGAAAACCTGATGAAATATAGTAACTTCCAAATGAGAATTTAATAATTGTATATTAATAAAATTTCACAAACATATGGATAGTTAAAAGTTATTATACTGAATTAAAATCGAGATATTAATTACTGTATTAGAATATGATATAGAACCGTAACAACTACGATAACGGTGAGGTGAAAAAGAAAACGTATAGGATATTGATTCTAAAAACTCATTTCGATAAGGACGATTTTTGAATACAACGATTAAAAGAACAAGTTTGTAGTGTAATTAAATTAAATAATGCTGATAGAGTTATTGCACACCTTTCACCTTATTGTAAATAGAATAAAGTAATAAAATGATAAATTAAACTTTAGGCACCATCAAATAAAACAATATTAATCGTAATAAAAAATA
Source organism: Vanessa atalanta (assembly GCF_905147765.1). Lineage (NCBI taxonomy): Eukaryota > Metazoa > Arthropoda > Insecta > Lepidoptera > Nymphalidae > Vanessa > Vanessa atalanta. The sequence continues at coordinate 9,897,834 of NC_061873.1, forward strand.
TAAATATAATATTAATCTGATATATAAAAAAATAATCGTTATTTTTTAAACGATTTAAAAAGAAAAGGTGCGTTGCACCCCTTAGTCGTCTTCTTTATCCGATAGAACCGTCCTACGAATCATTCTTTCAAGCAACACGAAACAAACAAATTTGTTAGTGGCGCGTAAAATACTTTGTATCTAGTAAAGATAAATATTAATCTTAGCTTTTATTTTTAAATAAAAATTGTTCAGATGTAACAACTTCTACTGAATTGATCAATTTATTATACTTGATTTTAAGATATTACCATTACAAGCTAACCCTGATCTGATAATGCAGCATCATCTGATATCAGCAGGATTTCCAACTGCTCACCAACTTACAGAGGAGGTTACATGTTTGAGCTCATTGGATATTTATCAAAAGGCTCTATAGCCTTTTGATAATGGATATACATATATGTATATACTTTAAGAGAGCCTACCCTTATGAGTTAAGGGCTTATTATTTTTTTATTTAATATAAATAAAATTAATCTTTAACTAAATTTCATGAAGACTTATTTGTTCACGACTTTAGAAGACCTTTAATCTGTAGCAACTAACTTTGTATCTTCAAAGTTAGTTGTTAAAGATGGAACAAACGAAAAATTTACCAATCAAAGCATAATATTTTCATAAGTTAATCACTGCTAATTTGAAAGTCTAACTATACATTGTATAGTGAAACCACAACAAGTATTTACAACTGGAATGCATAATCAGATCGTATCAGTAATTTCATAATCATGGCTTGAAATGGTATGAATGGTATGATGCTAAATCTAAATAAATAATAAATCTAAACCTCTTGATACGAACCTCTAAACGTCTAGGAGATACGCCAGTTCTATTTGTATATTGCGTAATGGAGTTCTGAGCTTGTCGCTTAGGGCCGTTAAACAACATCGCATTTTTCATACCGAATAACAAGGGTCTGATCAAATTGGCGCATCTTTTTACCATCAAAAATTTATCGGGATATAACGCTCCATTATTTTGATTCAATCTCAAAACTGTAAAAAACTTTGTTTATTAGCCTTGGCGAACTAGGTTCGGGGTACACATCCCGAGTCAGCCGAATAAAAAGTTATTGGGTTTTTCTCTAGCAAAAAAGTATCAATGGCAGTTCGGTACGTGAAATCTGTGAATGTCAATACAGATATATATTTCACGTGACCTACCTCGGAAAGCACGTAAATTTGTTGACCATGTTGTCTGAACTCTTTTCGATTTTGTCCGATATATAATACGTATTAATCTTATGAGTAAGTCTTAATTAAAACTTGTACACTATAAAATTTAGGACCGTTAATAAGGACATAATTATAAGTTGCAAATTGCATTTTATGCTGAATACGAAAGCCAAAGGAAACATTTAAAAAAGTCCGTTAATATTTCAAACAAATTACAAATGTTTTAAAGAGGCTTGCAATGCATTGTTAACATAATATAAATAGGGTGTTAATACAGAGCTAGAGGGCATAAAAACTAAGTACACATGGTTAGCAGCGCATATCCCAATATCTCATGCACTTGTCAAATGGTCAGGACTACCGCACACCAGCGATTTCCGATATAGTGTAGCATGTGTAATATCGTTCTGTTCATTTATTTTCTATAATAAAAAACTATCTTTGTTTTTATTATATACATTAAATAATGGTTAAATTTACCATTTAATTAATAATCATTTAAGTCACTGATACTTTGCCCGGTATCAGATACATACATGATTATTTTATCCTTAATTTTGAGTTTATTTTAAATCTGATGTTAAGTACATTTTCGGGATAAAAAAAATATGTGCTATTCTAGATTCTAATCTGTGTCTATAAGACATTTAATTCAGATCCGTTTAGTTGTTTTAGTGTGATTTAAGGTAAGTTATCCATCCATACTTCTATACAATATTAATGAGATTAAATAATGCCCTTGACTTAATCGAATTGTTATAAAGTTTTATATAATATTATTTAAATTTATAAGCGCCACCTACCGGGTCCAAACTAAACCGTCCAGATAGCCTCTCAAACACACACACAAAATTACATCAGAATTGGTTCAACCGCTTAAAACATATATATACTAGCCCGACCGTATTCGGCCACAGCGACTGGGATCTCACAATTGAGAACTTCTGCTGTGTATTCTCAAGTTACTGACATAGCCTATTTTTGCAACGCATGTACGACCACATTCAGTGCAGGTCAGCAACCCTCAAAATATATATAAAGATGTTACACATTATATTTATTTATTTATTAGACAACTAGTTAGTACAGTGATCTTTGCTAGACTATGCTCATGAGTTATGGTATGATGGCAGACAGATTTTTCATAAATTAAAAAGTATCGTAATATGTTCAACTCCAAGGCACATACTAACATCTCCAAACTAAGTTTCTTTCGAACCCGTTCAGCAGTATTGGCGTAATTCTTAGCATTGTATGCCAAATTTAGCGTATTATAGAACACACTGGAACGCAGACCTTATTCAAGTGAGCACTCAATCGAACGAGCAATAGATAAAAGATAAGTGATGTAAATAACCTCGGTGGTATCTATGATTTCTTAGCATCGACCATCTGATACTATTGAGTGGAATGCTTAACAAACGTATTTAACTCGTTATCTTGTTACTCTTGATACCTTTATTGTACGAGATGTAAATAGAATTGTATCTATTACTGTTTTCTTGTGAGTTATTGTAGATTAGTAACCGATCGCAATAAGATTAATTTACGCCACGAATATTTAGAAGCAAATTTCAATTAATCAAAGAAATTGTGAGCAGGCGATTGTATATTCCCGAGATCTGCTATCGACCACGCTTATACTTATTACATAACCACCTGTTTAACACAATTTCTCCTTCATCTGGACATTTGTCCCGTCACGTGACGGAGTCCCATTCCCTGTTCGTTGTCTTCGAGTTCACACTATCCAGGTCGTTTCCGTCAGTCAGCTGAAAACATAATATCTAAACGATCCATTCAATTTTCTGTTAATAAAATCAAATGTTCAAAACGAAATAGATTTTATTCAAGTAGACTTTTACAAGTACTTTTGAATCGTTTATTTTACAAAACTGTTCTGTGAAGCTACCACCGGTTCGGAACGTAAATTCTACCGAGAAGAACCGGCAAGAAACTCAATAGTTACTTGCCAACATTTAAAATACTAATATATATAATATATCCTTAAAAGTAAAGAAGAACAAAGAAGTCAAAAAACATATCTGCGAAATTTTATTATAGGAACCTTGCCCCAAGAAGGATTTATTGACTTTGTTAAACTTGGTTTGGTTTGATTATAAGCTTAACGTTCCGATTATATTAAAGTGATCAATGATACTGTGAATATACATAATATTATTGTAAATATATTGTGACAACTGAGTGTCTGCATGTTATTTTATATGGTGCCTAGATATACATACGTTGACTGTGTCGCTAGTCTAGTGTCTAGTAGCTAGATATAAGGCTGCAGATTCCGAGTACCTCTATCAAAAAATTCTCAGTAACAGACTGGAGTCTGGAAATTGGATGTGGGTACACTCCCGGGCCTCGGAAAGCACGTAAACCGTTGGTCGTAAAAAATGTTTCGGAAATGCCGTTCAATCGGACTGTGAGAGTGAGGGAATACAGAGTGCACCAATAATATATCCTGCGTAGTTGGCTAGGCGTCCTTGAGCTTAGCCGCCGTTACCGAAATCGGTAGGACAACATCAGATATCTACATACAATAAAATTGGAGTGCCTGTTTGTAATATTAAAATAACTGCGTTTTACTAAATGCATACGTATGTATACACGGTACATATATCAAAATAACATATTTTTAAATTTTTGTCTCTCTGTCTGTTTGTTCCGGCTAATCTCTGGGTACAGCTAATACAATAATATATACAAAGTTATCGGTAATATTTATATTCCCGGTTAAAATTAAATAAATATTATTAAGTAAATAGTAATATTCTCTTGAGCTTAAATGTGAATCTGTGAATTGACACTAATAGCTTAATTTAGTACTGAATGCTTATTGAAGTGAAAGTCGTACAAATAGCTGTTTGAGTACCACCTAGGCTAGTATCGTCGTTGTTGTCGACTGAGATGAAATTCTTGCATGAAACAAATTAAAAAGAAATATTGTCTAAATCAATATAAAAAAATAAACAGTCATCTTACAGTACTAAAATTTCATTTATATTTAATGCCATTTCAATTTACCTTTTGTTAATTAACAATAGTTTTTTTTTTTTTGTTGATTAATAAATAGTAGTCAACTAAAATCATACTTTGTGTAACTAAAACTATATGAACCGATTCATTACAGCTATTTCCCAAACCAATTTTAGAATATAGAAACTAAGATTAAAAATACATTTTTAATTCACAATTTTGACGATGGTGAAACAAAAATATAGTAATTACATATGTAAGCAATTTAAATATGTTTACTTCTTTGATCATATGTTCCCTTTTAACATTATAGTTACTTATCTTTTATCAGATTTTTTTTTAGCTTGCAATGTTTCCTTAATATCTTTATGATGTTTAAAAAAATCTGCTTAAAATATTTTCTCTGGTGACTTTTTGCACTCGATATGACAAAACTATTAAATGTTATCCTGAAAGTATTATTACATATATATATCATTATATATACTGAAAATATTTCAGTATTTATCAGGGTCGAACTTTCACTTGAACAGCTCTAGCAATGTTGAAAACAACAAGTTAATAATAAGCTCCATTATGTTTTACTCTGAGTACATTTCAATATTGAATAAGTAGATCTTAATCAGAGATCCGAGATCCGAGGAAGTACGAACGTGTCCATGTTTGTTAATGTACATTATTAATTATTATTACGTTAGACTTTATGGTGCATAATTGGTCCAACCTACAGAAACACAAACATTAAAGATTAAGATTTAAAGGTGAAAAGTATTTTTAAAGTAACTGTAAACCTGTACAATGTTATTATTATTATGCCTTAAAATATTTTTTTGGCGGTGATGGAATGCGATGAAAAATGTCTCATATTGGATGAATTCCCGATCCAAGTAGCATCGTATTAGAATCAGTTTAACTCTTCTCCTTAAGAGGAGAGTTTTTAGTTTAAACCTAGAATGTGTAAAGAATAATATCCTATCAATTAATAATGATTTAAACTAGTGATCTAGTAAAGATAATTTATCGTATAATGTATTTATAAAATATATTCATGATATTAACAAAAACACTGCATCGACCTTCGATGATATTGACGAATTCCTCATCAAGTTAAAATAGTATTTAACAAATGTTGAAGGTAAATAAACAAGAAATTCGTATATTATTAGGCAACGTTCGTTACAAGGCGAACCTGTTGTGATTAATTAGTGAGGTAGCTAATTAGCGAGCAAAAGTCAAGTCATTAGTAAACGTAATTGAAACAAGCAACCGACTTTCCAAGAAAAATCTCAGATTAATTTACCTACGCTGTACCTTCGCTTTCGTTACTGAGTAACTCTTTCAATTATTATTCTAAGCTTACTTGGTGAATTTAAATGATACGAGTGGTTTTATCTATTCAGTTCGAAATTGTAAGGTCGAAGGCTATTTCTTTATTTAACTGTCAGTGTCTTACAATTTTATTTACATTGAAGTAATATTTTCATAAGTGGAAAAACAAACGCGAACCCGTTGAAATTAAAAAAAAAACACTCCTTGTTACATTGACATTACATTAAATTGACACATTCCAAAATTGAATTTCTGTTATGCTGTGAATTTTTATAGCATATGTAGACTAGCTAGGTAGGACGGGCAAATGGGCTAACCGAGGAAAGTGGTCACAATGTATAGACATTACTTACTTCACCATTTCACCACCAAAGAAACTAAAATGTTATGTCACTGATATATGTAAACTGTCTCACTCAACCTTCAAACCGGAACATAACAATGTATTGCTACTAAGCCGTAGAATATATGATGAGTGGGTGGTACCTACAAAACCGCTTACCCAGCCCTACCATCAAGTAAAACCAAAAATGCAACAATAAAAACATCTGCTATAAAAGACATCGAATCTGAATATCTACACTAATGAACTTGAAGACGTTTTATTTGTAATTTCTAATTGAAAATATTTCTTAATCGATATGTGTAAATAAAACTTATATCAGAAAATGTGTATCAATGTATAATGCGACAAGAACGCATTTCATGTCCTTGCTGCAAAGAATAAAGTATACATAACAAATATCACATATTTAAATATTATCAGAAGAGAAGTTGTTTTGAGTTATTTATAAATAGAACGACAATATTTTTTAATATAGGTGAGACAAGGAGGAGGTGGTATGTTTCCGATTTTTTCAGAAACAACTAAACTGATTTAGATGATTTATTTTGTAATCTGTTGATGTAGAAGATTTTTCTGAAAATACACTTTTTTTAATTAAAAAAATAGTCTCGATATATGATTTTCACCGACTTCATTTACAAATTTATATTCTTAGTTATATTACCGCAATGCAGCTTATTCATTTATTAACGTTCACTCACCTTAAAATAACTTTTATTTATCATAAATATTCAATCTATACTCTATTCCAACCACAAGAGGAGAAAAGCCAAATAAACAACATTTGACAGCTAATTGACGCGATATCATTGGTCGAGAGCTTGATTAATCTATGATATTCAATATGGATTTGCTAAAAAAACGGCATTTTGAACGTCGACCAAACTGTTATCAGAAGTTTGGAAGTAAAATAAAAGTGGTTATAATATCACAGACAGACAGCGGTAAGCGACTTTGTTTTATATTATGTAATGAAGATATATTAATCATAAACTCTTAATAGTACACAATATAATCGAGTTTTTTTTTTTATGTCATCGGTTGACGGGCGAGCATATGGGCCACCTGATGGTAAGTGGTCACCACCGCCCATAGACAAAGGCGCTGTAAGAAATATTAACCAATCCTTACATCACCTATGCGCCACCAACCTCGGGAACTAAGATGTTATGTCCCTTGTGCCTGTGATTACACTGGCTCACTCACCCTTCTAGCCGGAACACAACAATACAGAGTACTGTTATTTGACGGTAGAATATCTGATGAGTGGGTGGTACCTACCCAGCCGGGCGTGCACAAAGCCCTACCACTAAGTAAAGTTATTAACAAAAAAATAAATATAAATCACATGAAATGCGTAAATCTAAGCTTTGTTTATCTTTATTCCTACTTTGATTGGAATAAAGTGTACATCAATGATCAGTAGTGGGCTAGACTTGGCCTTCTCTTATTATTTTCGATGATATTACAGATTTAAAAAGCAGGGACATAGCGGTTTGTATCGTCTAATGGCAAGAAAGCTGTGAACGTTTTAAGACAATCTGTAGTAGATTTTGTATTGCACCCGTGCGAAGCCGGGGTAGGTCGCTAGTATATTATAATTATTATTAAAGTAAAAGATTTCGACATATGTCACGATAGTCGACCTCAATTCAATCGAAAAATAAAGAATTTCATTTGTACTCAATTCTAATCATATGGTTTATCATAATAATTATTATTTATTAATAATAGTTTACAAAATGTATTGTATTTCTTATTTTTAATTATTATGCTTATGTTTAATTCATAATTTTTAAAAATTACATTGTGTAATATGGTAATGCATGGTGAGACTAGCTGTAAGTAGTAGAACTTTTGCCTTGATAATTTTGAAATGTAATTTTTTATTTTGGATGTGATATTGTATCTTCTGTTGGTTGTCCTAATGAAAATAAAATAAATAAAATAATATATCTCCTTGTTTATGTACCTAATTTATCTTATTGCAGTCCCGAACTGTATTCTTCTTATGCTTTTTATTAAAATATTTTACATCATGTATCGTTTCTTATAATCCGATATTAATTAATGAAGTTGTATTGCTAAGTGAAACATAGTTGTACATTTTTGGGCTTGACACCGACATCAGACAACTTTGTACATATGAAATATTTTTATTAACAAAACAATGAAGTTATTTTACTACAAAAACAGAAGGTTATCATTTCGATTCCATGTTTTTACTTTATTTTATTTTTTTCGTTACCTCAGAAATCGGTCGTTTATAAACCTTGATATACTAGGATATTCTGTTTGATTCTATTTAAATATAAAAAAACAATCTGGGTCGTTATTTTTTTGTTCAAATTTAATATCATGGTATTTTTGAAGTCAGATTTATTAGTATTTCTTTTAAGGTTTTTAGTGTTGGATACTTTTTCAACTAATTTTATTAGCAGACAATATAAAAAAGTCTACAATAGCAATTATAACTAGGAAATGATTTGGATTTATTTTCAAATATATTGTCTTACTATTTGTGTGTGTGTGCAGCACTAAGTTCCAAAATGTCATTCATAACATAATGTTATTTAGAGTATTTTTTTCCCAGTGATTATGGGAAGAGAGCTGCACATAAAAATCGGTTATGGTCTCATTTTAAAGAGTGGAGGTCGTAGATGTTAAAGGATTCTTGATTGCAATTTATTAAATTGTGACGATTTAACATAGAATTAATTTAGAGAGCGGAAAAACATTACTAGCCGGTTAGAGAGCGATAATAAAGCTGTATAAGAAAAAAATGAAAACCGTAAAAAAAATTAAAGTAAATTGTTTTCAACATACTCCAATTCTAACTGAACTAATATCTACTATTTGATATTAAAAATTTAAAAGAAGTTTCATCATTTTGGCGCCAAATGTAGATGACTGACTTGCAGTTTACAATGATATGAAATCAAAACAAAACCTTCAAATGAACGCGAAGTTTCGCGGGAGACCAACAGTAATCATTTATTTGTTTATGGGCGCACAAATTAAAACAAAAAAAAAGATACTTTGAATATAAACATTTTGGAGAACAATCGTTGTACCATACATACCTTTTTATACTATTTAAGGACTTAAATCGCACAAAGTTTTGTCTTTTAGAAAATACATATATATTAAAATAAAAAAGGTCTAATTATTGACAAACAACACTTATCTACTTTTTTAACGAAGTCTACTAACTGGTCATAAACCTTGTTAAAGGACAACTTAATTAGATGTTCACGATGTTATTACGCATCGCATATAAAGCATAGCTTGGAGTCAATATCATAAATTGTTCTAAGATATGTGAATCGAACACGAACATTATATATACGTACAGACAAAAACTCAACAGGCATTCTTCTCATGGAATTAAACTATGCGAAGTGAAAATTTGAATGTTTAAAATTTTTGGGATATGAAAAATCAAACTTATTACAAAATCTTCAAATAGGAAGCGAAAAATAAAAATCTATAAAGGAAAACGTTTAAATTTCACGTGTGTCCGATACTCCATCGATTTAGTTGATTAGAGTAACATCGATTCTGAAGTTTTATTTAATTTAAAAATGGAACGAGTATCGAATCGTAGCGCAATAGGGCAAAAGCATAAAGCGAAAGATTGCATACCTGTGGCACTCCGCATCGAATGTTCAAGGGTTGGCAATCACTTAGATTTTATCGATGTTTTTAATTAATTTATTTTTTATACCTTTTTTAATTTTATGACCACAGCTTACTGTAGTAAAATATAATTAATTTGAATACAAGTTAATTAAATTTCTTCTCCCAATACCTTTACATCATCTTCATATAAAACAAACTCGAAATAATTAAAATACACCTAACAGTCGTATGAAAAATGAAAAACAAGGAAAAAGCTCATTAATGTGTCTGACTCTCGCGAAACAGCCTCCGTTAAATAAGACTTAATTAGTGATATCCGAATTGAGTAGGGTATCACTCTAATTAATTTTAATTATATCAATTATCACTTTGCGTAAAAGTGCCAATTTAAAAGTACACGATAAAAAATTTAATGAATTTCGTCGTGACAAGTCGACAAACGTTTATACAATCATAAAAATCCATAACATGTTAAATTTTTAAAGAGTTCACTTTTGCGGGCGGTACTTAATTGGTTACAACTGAACGGCGTGAATAATCGAGTTCGGACACAATAATGGACAAGTTAAATTAATACAGCTAAACAACGTCCGAAATCGAAATGGTTCTGAATCAATTTAGCGTGGCGTTTGCCCACTTACCGAGCTTTGTTGAACTGAGACTCGCTTTGTGACGAGTCCCATCCCTACTGAGTCCAGCGGGGGGTGTTCGATGATTGATGGCTAGCCGGCTGCACGCCGTGCGGGAGCGAGAGAGCACTACAACCGGCCCTCGGATCTCTCGCCCGCACGCGCAGCGGGCTGGCCTCGTAATTGAATGGCAATTACCTGGGCTGTAAATATGACACAAGCGCGTAATTGTAGGAGTGGAGCGCGTGAGGCCCGAGACCGCAGTGTGAACGCGGCCTTTGATATGAATTATTGAAATCACGTGTACGTGAGTCTCAAACGTAAGATAATGTTGAGTGCATTATACAGTATCAGAAGAAATATTATGACCACAATGTTGATTGAGATAGGAATAAAAACTGAAAACATTATGTTCGATAACCATATTTATATAATTTAATATGCGCTTATCGATTGTATCTTACTTTTGAAAAACATAAAGTTTGTTGTATTTTAAATTTGTTGTTGAGGAATAACTTGCCATACGGCCTTTATCGAGATATATTTTTTGTTAAATATGATGTTTGTACAAAAAGCCGACAAACTGATAAGCCGTCCTATCCATGCTACGAGGTCTTTTCTACCTGTATGTACATATTTAATGATACTAAACCAGAAACAAGAGATCAACTCCATAGATTGCTAAATGTACTACGATTTAAAAAGTTAGAAAACGGCCGGCCGGCCTTTTGTACGCTATGGGTGGTAGTTACCCAACCAGCCTACATAGGACGAAGTGTCTCTACTATAATCTAGATAAAAATAGAATTATAAAGCGTAATAATATAATTAAATATTAAAAAGAAAAAAAAATAGCGAACAATATAATGGAGCAAATGAATAATAATTTTATTTAAAAAAAAAATTGGTTATTAATGAACAATTACATGCTGTATTTTTTTATTTGCAAACACATGTCGGCAATATGCACGACTGCTAGGCCGTTGCGCCGCGGGCACCCTCGCCACCTGTCCTCTGTCCAGAGGGTACCATAATGACCGACTTACTCTAAAGTCGGAACCCATTCCTCATTTTATGAAAGTAAAGGTAAATCTTTAGATTCAAATTATAATAATATTTACTGGTATTCTAATTTGCGGTTGCGGATCAAATAAATATTTCCATTTTAGATCATATTTGAGCGATTTAGCCATCATATACACCGTACACCTAGCAATTCATAATAAAGAAAAAAATACATGTGAATTGAAAACTAACAGCTTGTAAATGCGACTGATGCTGACATTCGCATATTCACTTGTTCACTGACAATTTAACATTGAACTTTTTTCATGTTTTTTAAATAGATAAGCGGATATTCATTTGGGCCACCTGATGAAAAGTGGTCACAACAGCTCGTAGATATCGGCACTGTAAGAATTATTAACCATTCCTTACATCACCAAAACGCTACCAACCTTGGATGCTTCGATGATGGCCCTGATGATATCCTGTAGTTTTACTGACTCACTCACCCTCAAATCAGAACACAATAAAACTAGCAATGGGTGTATTGGTAATGTGGATGGTACCTACCCAGACGGGATTGCATACAGCCCTCCCACAAGATTTAACTCAGGGTTAAGCGATTTGGGGCTATGTTCATCTTCCTCACTGAGCACGATATTCTCGATTTATATTTGTACAATCTATTTACTACGAATAAAGAGCCCATATATATGTAGTTAGTTTTGGTTACAGCCCGTAAAGTACGAATTATTATTATTAGCAACAGCCTGTAAATAACCCATTGCTGGATAGTAAAAAACGGTTTAAGATAAAGGCAACACTTTTGGCGTATTAACAAACACTCTTCGTTAGCTGAAGGGACAGGGAATTTGTATTCGCTTTTATTGCTTCACTATAATGTTCCGCGCGCTCAACCTGCCCTTTGTTTTATAATCTGAGCAAATTACTATAACATCTACGTGACGTTATTTTTTGTCGAGCCTTCGCGAAGATCGTAACGATCAACAACGTAGTTAATTGGTTTCCTGTTATTACGTTTTATGCTTATTATACAGTTTAATGTTATGTTTTAAAACGGTAGCACAACTAGACAGGCTATTTAGTATGCAAGGACTATTCAAACATGACTCAGCACCCTTTTTTATTATTATTAGTATTTGTGTGTAATGATTATAAATTTATAATCGTTGATTAATAATTTGTTTGGTTCTTAAAGTGTGGTTTATTTAAGTGCAGTGTTATTCTTTGAGAAAAAAGTCGAAACTGACCACAGATTACGATCGCAATTATCATAAGTTTATATGTTACAATTATTATAGTAATAATTAATTAAATTAGGATAAATTAAAATTATCATACAATACACGAGTCGTTTTATCAGAATCATAATGTATAGTAGAAAATAGCATAAGTGTATTATTAAGAATAATTAAATAATCAAAAAAAAAAAAAACATAATATAATTTAATAGGAAATTAACATTTTGTGAGCTCCTACAGAATCCAGTGCAGAGGACTAATACTACAAACTTATAACGGTAATGATATCCCGAATCTATTCCGATAAAACTTTGACTATTCCTCACAAAAATTAAACTCACCTTAATCATAACTGATGACTAATCTACTTATTTACATCATTTACGATACTATTTCTATTATATTCCGATCGAACTTTGACTGAACCGCAATTGGATCGTTGCGTTGCGAAAGCAGCTGAACGACAACGATTATGATTCGATTCGATTGCGATATACTGACAGTTTCTAAGTACAATTTGTTTATATTCGTTTTAATTAAAATATTTATTTAATTTAAATTATTTATTTACTTACCTTACTTTTTCTATACTTTCCTAATAAAATAATTTTGATTATCACGAACTTAATGCATAACTGCCGTCTTTTGTCTTTTTCTCCTTTCTCATAGTCCGATGACATTGCAAAGGTATTTGATCGGAGAAAGATCAGGTGTAGGTGTAGCTGAAAAAAAAACTCAAACAGTAAACTAACTTAACGTAACTTTAACGGGACACCAAGCAGAAAATAACATTGAAATTAACGTTAATTTTACAAAATTTCTGACAGAATGTATAATTAAACAAAAAAAAAACAATAAATAAGTCTGGGGTAAAATAATTACAGAGTTTCGTTAATACAATAAATATATCTTTGCTGCGTGGGCAGTACATATACTTGAACGTGTAACGTATTAACAACATATTATAGGCGCAACGTTCACACAAAGGAGACCGGCGGCGGAGGGGCATGACGAAATAAGAGAGCCTAATGCCGTTTGCCGTCACGACATACGAACCAGTCTTATCCTAAAAGCGCACCAATTGAGGTTTCACAAAAAAAAAACAAATGAATTTTACAAGACGTCAAAATATACAACATTAGCCAATTATAAATACCTAAAGATTTATCTTCCAATAGTCAAAGCATATTATATAATATAAACAAATGTTGCTTATCGCTAAATACAAATTTAAAAAGATCACTAACATAATTAACATAAGTATGCTAAATTTCTTTTATGTTACATATACTTATACGTATGGCTATACGGGAGCTGATCATATTGTTTAAAAAATAGTTGTGGTCTACGATTATTATCAATATAGCATAATAAAAAAGACTGCAGAAGAAAAAACGGTAACTTAGTATGGTGATAGGATAAAATCTGAATATGGCAACCGATTCACTGATTATGTCTGAACTTCTTAACTTGACTATGTTAAAACGCTAACAGTCAACCTTTAATTGGCGAGGTGTCGATTTGAATCGAAGTGGGGAGACGTTACCCGATCTCCCAACTGAGTTTTTCTCTCACCCCCATAAAACAACAGGTGGTTCGATGAACCAAATATCCAGTAGAGAGGATAACAAAAATAGTGAATTCATAACTCACACGCGCTTTAATACGAGTACGTTTAACTCTGCCTTCAGGAAATAACATGTGAATGCTGCAGGAAAAGAACGCACAAGGTAATCCTGTACGTGCTTATACGCCCATATTCATTACTTTAATCGCCGTGTATTATAAGTTATTATGTCTGTTCAAACAAGGAATAAGAAACTTAATTGCATTAATCCGTCTAAAGTTTTCCAAAGGTTAAATCAGGACGAGGTATAAAAGGAATTGTTTTCTGTTTACAAACCTTCCTTAATTTGGAAAGTTTGCAGCGCGCTAATCAAAGCTACTTTAATATCAATCCTTCATTAAACCGAGCCCTATACAATCATTCATTTGGAGCGTTCTCACGCCTCATTAAAGTCTTTTTCGTTATTCGGCGACCGCGTCTACCGTTTCCCCGAACACAATGAGCGGGTGATTCGGCGGCGAATAACGAGGGCATTTTGTCGGCCGCCTCTCACGTCCGACGCCTTCCGACGCTCAATGAAAGTTTACCTGCAGCCGTAACGAGCGATTTGTCCCCTGGCCCCGGTCCCCGCGCCCCTGGGCCCAAATCAAAGCCCATTCACATCTGCATGCCGACACAATGCTGGCAATTAGGCCGCGCTTGGCCCTACAATCGAACGTAATGCGCGCTCGTTCGATGACGTCGCTAAGCCGGTTGGTCCTGTCTCTCGCCAATTTCATCATTCTTCCAACGCTCTTTAAACTTGCTCTAATCCGAATTCATAAAAAGGTTCTGGTTACCTGCGCTCAATTTCGTTTAACTTGAGAATCCTTAGAAACTGCAATAATGCATTAGAATCGTTGAAATTGTTAAGACTTATACAACCCTCACCTTTAAAAGTACCGACTTTGTAATTATTTATCTATTGTTTATTTTAATAATGGTAACTAAGTACGTAGTCGTAGGCAACTGCAAAGGAGAAAGATTAAAGCTTTAGCGTTCACGCTATTTTAATGCACGATGCAATGACAAGTATTTTAATTTACGTGTTTCTTCTCAAAAACTCATAGTTCCTTCGTATTCATACTTAACATAAAGTATTACAACATGTTGAAATTAATCTGGAAAGAATCGTACAAAATTCAAATATTTAAAGTATTAAATATAATATAAATACTTAGTAATTCAGTGTATTTAATTAACGTAATTAGTATACATATGTACTATACTTTGTCTCTTTAATTGTGTGAAAAGAATAACTTCTGGGTTTTTCCAGTATCAGTTCAGTTCAGTGCAAGTTACTTCAAAAGTGTAACTTAAATCCTTCTTGAATAAAGTCTATTTTGATTTGATTTGTTTAGGTGTACGTATTTAAAAGAGCAAAGTGAAGAATAGTTAATCATTAAATAATTTCTGTATGAAATCAGAGTAAAGCTTGACGATTATAGATACAGCTGTTGATACTCGGTCACAGGGTCAGGCGTGGAGCGCGTCGGGTCAGGTCACGTCATCACTTCCTTTGTACCTCAATTTGTAGCCAGGGGTCAAATGTACACCATAAATCTTTCTTGTCTCCTTTATCCACAACAAATTGGAGACGCACCAATTTGACTTTAAAGTGTGTTCCTTATTGAAATTAATGTTTTAATTTAAGATTATAATAAATTTTGATATATTATTTGAAGCGTGATGTATATTTTTTATTTAATCTGCGAAATATTTTTTTTTGTTTTCGTTTATTCATTTGCAGAAAACCAATCTTTTTTTATTTGTCTTGAAATATATATTATTATTGTTAATTTTTTTAAGGAACTATGAATCATAAATCAAAGTTTTAGTCCTTGTAAAAGGAATGCAAAGTATTAAGTTTATCTATTAGGTTCAATTTTAAACAACGTAACAATTAAATAATGGCTTAATGTGGACAATTTTATTGGTTAATAATTGATACACAAGTAAACTTTGGAAATAAGATGTAATGTGTAATGTCCCTCGTGCCTATTAAATTATGTTCATCACTAGTTTCCTAGAATTCACTTGTATAAGGGTTTAGGTGTTAGGTAATTATTTTCCGGGACAAAAGGTAACATATGTGCTATTACGGACTACAACTTTAACAAATATCTTTCAGACGTAAGCCCTTCTGCGTGTGATTGAGTAACAAACATCCATATTTTCCATTTGTAATATTAGTAGATTACACTAATTTACAAGGGCAATGCCTAAAATTACCGAAGGTACTCCAGTAAAGTAAAAAAATAATATCCGATCTCGGATAAGTAAATTCTGTTAAAGATAAATGTTGTATTTTACTCCACTTGTTTGTTTTCAACAAACAAAAACAAAATTTTGATATAATGTATTAGTTATAGTTTTGACTACGTTAGCGAGTAAACCGCAGAATCGAGGATTTTAACAATAATTAGCGATGCGGTGACTTTATTAAAGTTACATCTCAAAAACACACAAAATATAAACCTACTTTATAATCTCAACCTTAAAGATGTTGTACCTTAACATAATATGAAAATAATTTACAATAATTATCATGTGATATATTTTAACCTGGTTATGTCCTACGGTTTGCCAAATAGTTCCATATCTTATTCCCCATGCAACAATACCGTAGATACTAATCCGCAATACCGCTTGTTTTGCGGATTAGTATCTACCACATCTGCGGCAGAAACTGATCAGATACTAAACACTACATATACACGAAAAAGGTGTGTCTTTATTTGGTTCTGTTCCAATCATTCATCAATCAATAATTAGGAAAAAATTGATGAAAAACCAAAATTTACATATTCCATGCGATTAGCTACAGACAGTTCTAATACAACACTATTCCATTTCACTACTTATGTCTACTTTAATTTCACTTCGAAAGTGCCGACAACAACTTCGTCGATATTCAAAACGCATTTTTTCGCAAATCCATAATGAATATAATAGATTTTTTAATATATCGACAGTTCGATGTTAAAGTTATTAATCTTCCGTTAATCCTCTTGTAGTTGGGATATACTAAAGATGGATGTAAACATGCCATATACTGTTAAGAAGATATGTTCTACTCACTGCGCTCTAGAGTTCTTACTTTACAATATTAAAAATGATCTGATGATGATGATTTCAATATAAATTTGTATTAAAGAATAAATTATTTTTACTTATTCAATGTAAGATTTGCTTTTATATTAAAATTTGGTGAAAAAAGCACACAGTTATATGATTAAAAATTAGAATATACAGCATTAGGTTTCTAACGTTAAAATATTAGGTCTTAAAGATATGATATTTGAGCTCGTGGATTCAACATTCACTGCACTCGTAATCGTCACAATTTCTCCCTAGATGTTTTACGAGTTATAGCAAACCGACATTACACTTAGACAAGATAGTTCTCTTGATCGTCTAGAATATCTTTATTTTAAATAAGCGTTCTAATAAAACAATTGAAAAGTTTGCATGAGTATAGATTTTTTGGATGAGTATTTAGTATCGTAACATATTCCTGGTATTTAAAGAACACTTTTTTTGTATTAATCAAATCAAAATACTCTTCATTGTACGCACATTGGACGCAGGGTAGGCTCTGAGATATACCATAGTTAAAATTTATATAGAAAAGCACAGAAAACCAATTCAATTAACTCAATTAGTGTTTTTTTTTTTCGCAAGTTACAGTTTTAACAAGTTTCACGCTTGATGAACTCTTTTGATGTTTTTTTTATTTTTTTAAAAGTTCAGATTGATCTCCATTGAGTTATGTTTACAACGGTATTTTTATAAACAATCTAAATTCCGTGAACTAATAAGAGCAAAATAATAAAAAATAGTTGTTTTTATTCGATAGTAGAGCACGGATACTTCGCATCATGAGTCGTGCAATAAAATTCTATATTTAAAAATGCAACGCTGTTTCTATAGTTACTAATGAGCAAAGTAACATATAAAGGATTTATTTAAAAAAAAAAAAAATAGTGTTGTACGAAATTTCGCTGTTTTAAATTGGAACTTATAGTTACATAATAATGACCTCACACACTAGCTGTGGGTAACGATATATTTATTATAGTGGAAAATGATCGAGTCCCCATTTCCTGAGAATTCATTACGAAACTCTTTATTCAAAGGTTCACGTGATAAAAACGCGTTCTAGCTCAACTGGTTTTGAATACGAAGCTTATAGCTAATATGGTTAGCGGAAATATACTGATAAAGATTATTCTGAGAGGATTGAGTAACGGTTATATTATTAAGATTTAATTCTCTGTTATCTCTTATATATACGACTGCAGCATTATTTATTGCTTACAAAAAAACAGTATAATCGCTAAGAAAATTTAATGTGTAACTGCAGTTTCGCATACAAGCGTTCGGCACACATTGTCACCATATTGAATGCGAGCAAACAGCAATAGCAACAAAACCAGCGAATCTTGTATCCTTATTTTACTTCAAGCTTCGACAAAACGGTACAATAATGCCAAATTAACAAGTTAACAATTGCGCAAATGTAGTGTGGGTGATGTCTAGCACACGGGCGTCTGGTGCATCATTAAGGAGCATTCACAGAGTCCGACAATATTCTTCATTTGCGTACCGGGCGGTCGTCATTTGGCACATTGTGTCGGACGAGCTGGATACCCGCCCTTACAGAGTGCAGTGTGCTGCCGACTTAATTGTACTCTTGTTTCAACTAAACCATAATTCTTAATAATCGACTACTATACTAACATTTTCATAGCGATTTGAGTTATGTTATGTTATATTTACGAATGGTAAATAAATACCATCGATGAAAGAGTTAAAACTGTTATTTATTAAAACGTTTAATTTTGTTACAATTACTAAACGCACCTTTCTATTTTTATGAGATACAAAAAAAAAGTGTAACAAAAGTCATTATTCATAGCGGCGGGCGCTGTCCAAAACAAATCTAATAATATCAGCTGTGCCCACTTACACCCATTAAAATTTCCTAACCGCCTCCAATAACTTATCATCCACGTATCCAATTAAAATGTATAATATTAATAATACTAGCATTCACCTGTCACTCTAATCTATCCGCTCATTTACGTTGATACGATTTAGAACTTTATACTAGTAGTTATAGAGTCCAATACCGGATATAATTTGTTATAATGTAATGTAAATGAAGAAAAGTGATCGTTGTATAATTGTGTCCATACACGGCTATCAAACATGAATTAGATAAAGATAAAAAGATCTTCTGTTTTTCTAGCACTCTTGCGCACTGATATTAATACAATCTACCCGTAATGGAGAGATCCATCAGCAGGTATTGGTTGACATAGTATGTCTATTTATGTAAGTTATTGAAGTTATTATGAAGATTAAAGATAACTCTTAATATGTACCACAGGACATTTATCTCATGGGATATATATATATATATATATATTTATTTTGTACTTCTAATAAATAGTAAATATGACCAATGAGCAACCGTTCTCTATTTATGGTAAGGTATTCAAGCTCTCGTTGATTAATCTATGATATTAATTATGGATTTGCGAAAAAATGACGTCTTGAACGTTATCGGAATTTTCGAATAAAAATTAAAATGGATATAAGTAGTAAAGTCTTAATAGTGCGCAATATAGCTGAGCTATTAGCAAATCGCATGAAATATGTAAATCTAAAGTTTGATTATCTTTATTCCTACTTCGATTGGAATAGGCTATAAGTTGTATACGTCAAAATTAACCACACTGTTTTTATTTGTCAGCAAAGATGCCCGTAATTAATAGGCCTCATAACAATGAAATGGAGACCGCCTCGGTCTTTGAAACAGATATTGCTCCATACTATGAAACTGTTTGAGTAATACATATTATTATATTAATTAGTTTGAAATTTTAGTATATTTTCGGCCGATCGAATGTTATTTTCAAGTAATATGTGTATGTTACGATTATATATCTTGAGTTATATGTATAATTCATTATAAAGAGCCGATAAATAAAATTCTTCATTGTATAAAAAATTAAAAAGTAATTACCAATAAAGGTTAATTAGTTACAGTTGAACATTATTTAATCTTTATTAATATTACTTTATATAAACTTAAATGTTTCAATTTATAAAATAAATGAATATCCACTTTTATTTTAATACATATTTGTAATTATTTTATTCTAAAATATTTTAAAAGTGTGTATTAAGTCTATTAATGAATAATTAATTTGATAATAGTATTCATCAAATTTGATGTCTTGGTGGCACAAACATGAAAAAAACACAAAAAAACCCACCTGCGCTCGCGTCTGTGCCGTCTGATCGATCGACCTCAACCCATAATAATAGCGACCACGAAATTATCAAATTAATCCCCATATATTAATCTTAAAAAATCCTTGACTATGTTTCATATAAATAAATATTGGACAAAATAAATAAAAATACTTTCGTATAGGTTTTGGATAAAAGAGACAGAAAATGAGATATATACGCTGTCATAAAATAAATGTATCGAGACTATTTTGAAGACAATAATAGTCCCGTAATAAATTTTACAATGAGTAATATTTTAGATTTTTATCATGATTTTATAAATGTAATAACGTTTGCGGAATTTCAATATGGATAGGAATGCGAGATTGAATCTAAAGATTATTTTATCAGAAGTAAAATTAGGTTGTACCTTTATGAACCCTTTATATGTAAAAAATATATGTTACAATATCCATTTATTTAAATTTTAGTTTTAATCTCAGTAAAGCCAGAGGAGCCTTGCCTGATGATTAGTGATAATCTTTGCACATAAATATTGGCACTAAAAGTTTTAAATAACTGCCTCATAGGTATAATAAGTAGTTAGTTTTTAATACTGCATTGATTTGATTGATGCCTGATTTTGAATCCCGGATCAGGTCAATAAAAGCAATTGGACATTTTCCATTAAAAAAATCTCAGTAGTAGTTTGGAGTTAGAAGTTTTACACTCTCGTACTCATCGTTATTTATTCGTGTCGGATAGTTGCCGGGTGCACATGCATAATATGCACACACATTTGTGCAATGTTATAATCTCTTGCGCAGATGTCTTGTCTCTGAAATCATACGCAGTGGGCGAAACTCGGTCAGAGTCTCGACTTTATTAATTAAAGTTACCAATTTCATATACACTAATTAATATACAAATTTCGGCCGATTACAATTTAAATTATAAATTTTATCACAACGCCAAATTTGGTAACAGCGTTTTATAACGATTACTTTCATCAAGTTTCTTAAGTGAACTGTATAATTAGTGTGTGTATAAAAACAAGATATTTACCTTGAATTGGGTATATGAGTAACAGTAATTCTCTGAAAGTAATACTTAGTAAAAGTACAAGTGCTTTATAAGCATTAATATTAGAATTTCTTACACGTGTACGTACGTTTGTGTGCTCACCTTATTAGCTCGCCGTTTGCCGGCATTCGACTTCATCAAAATAACTCACTCTGACTTTATTTTACTTCAGTATGCAAATGCACTCCAATTAGCGGGACTAACGTTCCTTGGTAGGTATTACTCATTATTTCAAGCAAGGATTTTTTGCGAGCGTACTGCGACGCCGTAATTAACTATGAACGGGACGAGTCCTTCAGCGTTTGCTTATTAACGTCTAATCTTTGTTGGCGACGGTCGATCTTAATTTATTCAATTAAATAATTAAACAGTAGGTGAAGGTTGCGGCCCTCTCACTGAAATTTAAAAACTTAACGTTCATTGTCGTAATGACGACTCGACGAGTATACAAGGGGAGGCGAATTAATCAAATAATACCGCGGAGGTGCGGGGCCGTTGCCCCTCGCCCGCTCCCCTCCGTGGCCCCGCGCGCGACCGCGTGCTTCAGTCGCGACCGAAACGCTGCATGGGGAAGTGTCGTCGATCCCCTCTGACGTATCTACTTTTTTCGAAGTTCTCTATACAGTTTTTGTTCTAAAGTTTTACGAGAAGGTTTTTGTGCTTCAAGTCTTTTGTCCTGTCGAACTTGAAGGATACGAGACTGCATTCGGCGGTGTAGTTAATCGAGTTAATACGTTTAGTGTTTTTTTTTTTTTTTTCTGTTATTGTTGAGTTTTTTGTTTGGTGCATCGTGCCGGTTCGGAGTTCGACGATTCTATTAAGGCACCAAGGCTGGTCGCGTGAGACCTACGGGAACAAGCCTTAAGGTAATTATCAATAAGATTTGTTTGTGTTGCTACAAAAATGTAAGGTAGCGTGCGCACATGCCAAATCTAGTACGGGAACAATGTGGTTTGTTTGTAAACAAAACTGCGTACTTATTATATGTGAAGAAACTAAAATGACATGTCTATTGGCACTACACTACAACTCTCTGTATAAGAAAGTGCCACATGTTATATAGTATAAAGAACTATTTGACAACTTATTGTCTGACTTCGGAGAACGACGGCCTTTAAGAATATCGTTAAACAAATACCACGAGCAGCTGCAGAGTATTCAAGCTACCTTTTACTTAGAAATACAACAATGCATTGTAAAATACTCGAGAAAGTGCAAGACTTAGTCCTTTGCAGAAACTGTGTACTCCTAAAAGTAATAAAATAAATATGTTAACAAAACAAGATAATTTATTTCGTTAAATTGAAATATTATTAAAACATGCTGAATTTTTACTTGATAAATGTGTTCATACATTATCTATGCGTTCCAAATAGGCACTATCTTTGAATCAGTAATTAGAAAGATTCGGTGAGCAGAGTATTCATTATTTTACTGTCAGGTGAAACTTAATTACTAAAAGATAATTAAACCATTAAAGATTTATTTACTTTGAACATCAATTATGTTTAAAATAGACATCCTTTTAATTAAAGCTTTAACGGAAAGTAAATAGAGAGAAAGAGAGAGAGGGGTGCCGAGACTCACAACCCTTCATCATCTTGTGCCAGAAATTAAAGTTTCAAATTGCCTAAAACAAATCAGAAGAAAAAAGATTGTTTCGACTTACGTCATTTTGTAGTTGAAATCATTGCTAAAGAGCTGGATTGAAAATTAATTTTTAAAATATGTCTAAGCAATATTACACGGACCACTTCATTTCATCGCCGGTTTAATTAAAAACGAGTGCCCGCACCCCTCCCTCCTTTTCGGGTTGAAGTACACCCTGCCCCCGCATGGGCGTCTCGCTCCGCTTATATTTAGATAATTGTACAATCATCTAAATTAATGAGTCTCTCGTCCGGTCCCGGCCTCTATTGTTTTATATTTACGTTACCCAGAGATATATGGGGACAATTTATTTTGTTAATAATGGATTTTCATACCCATGTTGCCAACCTGACGTAGCTCCCAACTCCCGAATAAATCTTGAAGAAATAAGGTGACTATAATAATAAAAATATATCATTTATACTAAAAAGAGTCGAAGAATATAAGCAGTCGGGTGTTCATAACTCGCAGTGTTGACGACAGTGATAGAGCTCAATGCAATTAAAAGTTTCACTACGTGCGTGGACGAGGCGCCCGCGCGCGAATATCTACCTTAATTTATGCCAACGATAAGCTTGAGTTATGAGAGCCAATTAATAACTTATTTTAGGTAAGATTTTATCGAGTCAACTATTAAGAGATGCTATGAAATTTAACGAGAACGATTTTTCGAAAACTGATGAATCACTACTGTTAAAAAATGATTTTTACTTTAAATACAATACAGCAAGCAAGGTCTATATTGAAAAGCTAATATCGTAGAGAATGGAGCTATGAATCCTGTTCTGTAAACATCTCAATGTTTGTAAGGAAATTTGTTAGACTTTAGTCTACGGAATCGGGAATGTAACCGACGAATCGAATTTAGTCTATCATACATTGCTCTCGCTAAATTAAATGCATCAAGCAATAGAAGGACGGATGGAGTGGGCAGCTCTCCCCGGAAGGCCCCAGGCGATCTGCCTAATGAACCCGCACCACCCCCGCAGCCTGATTTATTAACGAATTAAATGCATTCTGCTGCACCCTCATGCAAATACATGATATATCTACCTAAATCATACGTTAAGATTATTATGCTCTTAATTAACTTAATTATTGTTTCCAAACTCATTTCTTTAATTAATTGTTACTTCATGTCTGCTGGTATGTGTCATGTTTTCTTTTAATAGCTTTTGTTCGTACAGGCACATTTATATAATTAGCAAAAATGTTATCTTCCTGCGTTTTTAAATTATGTAACATCAATTGATTTTGAAAATCAATATCGCTATGATATTTAAATGGCAACACTCACTGTCGCTCAGGTAGGCTTCCTACAAAAAAGTTGATTATGCTAATACACAAAGCACTTTTGCATGGTGTATACTAAAAGAAAAGAACTGGCTCATTGAAGTGTAAAGTCTGAAGATTTGAAGCAATACTAAATGTTAATTTTAAAGATGAATATACTGGTACATATCAATTTTATCGGAATAACGTAATCCTTAACTTAAAAGTGATTATGCATAAAAATATATCTCTTAAAACTCTGATGTAAGTTTTTTTAAAAGATATCCTATCTTTCGTTTCAATAACTCACTTATTAATACAAACCAAACTTATTAGAAATAACTAAATAAAAAAAAAAAACACATAATCAAAATTAACAAGCATCTTCAAAATCGTAACGCCCGCAAATATTAAACGCTAGGCAAATATTACTCCTTTCCTGTTCCCTCCATAATTATATGAAAAGGCTCTCACGAGTAAGGTTTGGAGCTTATACCGCGATGTTCCCGCAATGCGGGTTGGTGGTATATGTTTAGCAGATCTTCATCCAACATATTCCAGATTCCCCTTTGCATTATATACTCTATACTGTGTAACAGAAATTATAAAAATTCTGTGGTGCTTGTCTAGGCTGGACCACGCAATCGACGGTTTAAATTCACGAATTCTGACTTCTGGGCCATTTTGGCCCTTCTGAAGGCGAATCTCATTCCATCACGCTCCGATGTAGATTTGGTGACGATTTCTGTAATCTAAGGCGTAATCATTTTTCATACAACACCTGCAGATTTCCTTTAGTTTTTATAGTGGTGTAAACACAAATTAACCACATACACCATGAGGCTTTTCCAACCATGTCGATCCTAAGCATACAAGTAAAAACAATTCGAGCTTCTACATTTTTAATTGAATTTGCCTCTCGGTTCAAACTTAATCAATCTTGATGTAGTCATCAGTGTAATAGTTAGTAGTATACATTAAAGTATTGAATGTAGACGGTCTACTCATATTATTGTTGCATCCATTATTCAGCACCCGGCCGGTAAGGGACCGCGCGCCGGCGCTGCTAAATTATTAAACACGCGTTATAAACACGCCACCCCAACTTGTTCTTGGAATATCTGTACTTGGCGGGAGTAGATCTCACAATCATTGCTTCTAAGCATAAGTTTTCATAATCCTCTTACTTTTTGTTGTTTTATAAGTCGATTATCGCTTATTTATTGACGGATCTGGCAACAACTACGGTCATTTTGAATACGGTTTACACGTGTACATTTTAACTTCAAGTCGATAAAGGATTATAAGTTTTTAAATCAGTGACGTCATCATTTTGGTGTTTTTTTTTTTTTAATTTTGATTCTTAATTTAAAAGTAATTATAAAGATTCTAGTATTTCTTAGTAACACTATTTGAGTCCGAATAGGAATTCTCATTGAGTCAGTAGGCTCACACACCTGCTTTGATATCGCGCATGCCCTCTCCACTCCGTAAGTCCACATTGAACAAACCGGTTTCGATTACAGGTTATACCAACTACAAAGCTACATATCCTTTTGGCGGAAACGAACATCTCGCCATAGATTTAATATTCATTTTGATTCTTCCGAAATTCTTACCGATTTAGAATATCTAATCAAATGCCAATATCATAAATTAATATTACGTAATTACATTTAATAATACTTACTTTTATCGATTTGTTCTTTAAAAATCCTCGAATATTTCCTTACTTAATATATTTATTTATGTATTAGAAACGTATCTTTAGAGTATTTTCATTTCAGTATTGTTATTTGGAAATCGACGATACACTTGTTTACTGGACGATTACCGCTCTTGTCCACTATTCTAGGAATAACCAATTTAACCTCAGAGAAAAATAAACAAAGTCACACAAAGTTTATTTATTCTGTGGCGTAGATCGTCTCCATCTAAGGCAGTCAACGATATTGTAAAAACCAGAGACAATAAAGCTATTATTTAGGTACTCGTTATTTATTAATATGACTTAAATGTAAAATTAAATTCAATGCTATTTTCTGATTTAAAACGGTAAAAACGATGATAAAAATAAAACTAACTGTTGCAATTATACGAGCTTGCATAACTTAGAACTGCTAATGGAAATATTTTTTTCTTATTTCATATTATGTACTTGCGTAATTAGCATGAATTATTTATGTAAAATAATCGCATCACGAAATTAACTTATCTCCCTAGAGGCACATATGTAACAATTTTGTTGTATTAAATATTACAACGCATAAAAACGAATCGAACATTGGACGCTAAAATACGGTATTAAAACGAGAAATATTTAATGTTAGAGACGGAGCGAGATGCAAGATCCGGTTATCCTTAATTTCCCTCCGCGTGCGGCCACTCGACTTGTGCCAGTCATCCTATTTGATTATAGAGGAAATTTAGTATTGTAATTGGTACTAATTATTGTTTTCTGAAACGGACCCAGTGTGGTCGTTTGAAAATCATTAGACGAATGCTTTTGAATTTCTGTTATCATCGACTATAAGCTATATTCATTTTATATTTTATATAATTGGTACTTTAACGATTACCTATCATGGCGACTTTGCATGCGTGTTATTAAGATTTGTTTTTTTATTACAGTGTTATGGAACAGATAAAATATTACGCTAAACGAGCTGACCATTCGTGTTCGTTCGTAGAAAGCCCACCCAGTGTCAATACATCTTCAAACATTTTTCTCGTTCGTTCAATCGTACATCTTAATAATTATAATATCCTAAAATTTTCTTTCTAAAGTATAACGACGATTAAAAAAGTTTTATCCTATTTTATAATACAAATAACGACTATTACGTAGGTATACCATAAATATTGCCGTTGAATTTAATGAGGAATAATATCTTAACTGCCACCATGCCAATTTTTGTTGGGTTTTCTTTTTAGTGTTACCCACATGCACCAGGAGAAACGATAATTTCTCTGAATACGTTAACATAATAACTAAAAAGGCTTATGTACAAAAATTAAATACCGACTTAGCAATTTTTCAATTAAAACCCCATTTTTTTAATTTCAATTTATCAATCATTTAAATTAATAAATTTTCCTCTAATAGATTATTATAAAGTATCCATTCTTTTTTTCGTTTCCATGTTATAAATAAACACAATAATCCAAAGTTAGTATTACCCAGGTATTGCTATTAAATATTGTGTAAGAAGGTCTAATAAATGGCTATCGTTAGCTAATAACCGCTATAAACGAAGCAAGACAGAGCCCATATTTCACCCGTCGCCATAGCAACGGGCGAAACAAACACGCGCCACGCCGCGAGATTATAAGTATGGAAGTTGTGAGAGTGCAGTAAAAGCGGTGTGTCCACTATCTGGCCCATAGCTCGATTTAGCCGCAAAAACTTGAATCGCTGCGTTAATTCATATTCGCATTCCAATGCATTAGCGACGAACTAATTCATTGTTTTTACAATTTAAAAGAAACGCGAGTATTGTCGAACCGGCTATTCATTACGCGATTTCGACGTCGTTTCGTCTTTCTTATTTTAATGTCTCTCTCATACGTGACGTATTGTTAGTCTTGACCCTTAAACCTTATCCGTAAGTCGAGTTTAGAACAATATGTTGCTTCATTATCGGGGCGTCCGTATCGCTAACAGCAACTAAGTAGATTACAATCAGCTGGAAAGCTTGTTCGAGACACGAAATTAATTAAAACAAGTTTGTTCGCGGATCCTATGCAACGAACAAAGCCGTGCTGAGTCACTAGGTAATTACACTATAATAGACGTCTGTGAGGCGCCTTAAATCTAACATTATCTTTGGGCTCATTACTGTAAGCAAATGATAACTTGATGAGCGATTACGGCAGCTATTGGTAACAAACAATACGAGTATAACATCTACAATTTTTACTTTGCAATAATTCAACTGAATAGACACGAGATACACTTAACAGTCATAGATTTTAGATTTCGTTTCTTTTGACGCTTTTTAATATAATTTATCATTTTAGTGTTTCTAGTCTAAGATCACCAACATGACATACAAGTAAGTAAAACGAAATAAACAATTTTAAATAACAATCAAAATGTAACAGTTGCCGCATTTAACTCAAACAATGGGAAGGAAACGCGTAAAATACAAATACATTTTTCTTTATTGAATTTCGTTAGCCGCGTTTAATTGTCGTATTTAAAAATAGTTTCCGTGTTATTATTTAACATACTATAAGTAGGTACTTACCGATGTTTCTATAACTTTGCATAGAATACAAATGTTGACGTAAATCAATTAAAGTGACCTTGGTTCTCATAGTAATAACATTTAATATAATCACTGACTACATTTCGTTAATGATGCAAAAAACACAATATACGATATATTGTCTAGCTACCGCCAAATCTTAAAACGTATATTTAATATGCACCTATTTTAGATAAACATATAATCTCCAGAGATTTAATGATAACGAAAACATGAGGAAAATGAATGAATGATTAATATCATAATTTAATTCTAAACAGATTGTACAGCCGAACGGCTTCAAGTAACGCAGCCAACCCTTTAAGAATGTTCTAAACGCCAATTTTCTATCCTTATATTGTGGTGATCGCGCCATGTCATCGGGAATTTTAATTATATTCCATGATTAATTATGTGTAACGAGGGAAGATGCCTGATTGATGAGCCGACTTGTTCTTCGTTGGTATTGTCTCGCATTAATTGCGACTTTTAACATCGTACTTTGTCTCATTGTTTCCAATATAGTGGGCGATCTAATTAAATTTATTTTAAAGGCTGACTCATTGCTTTTATTAATTTTATAATAGCTGTGATAATGTCTATTTAAGTTATTAGGGTGATTCACTCACAATATCCTTCTTAAAATTTAAGATTGTATATATATGTAGCGGCAAATTAGTTATTAATTATTAATAACAACGGAAGTAGAATAAATATAGCAAACTAATTGACTTCGGGATTTGGTCCGCCAATTTAGTTGTTCCTTGATATATTAATTCGCTACATACGTTGATTTTTATTTAATTTAATTTGGTTGTTTTTTTTTTAATCAACTTCACAGTGATTATGATGAATGTTGTTTCGTAATAATTTTTAAAATTAAAAAAGGTAATAACATAATCCTACATAAATAAAAAAATATTTATACATTACTACATACGTACTACTTTTTTTTCGTGGGTAGGAGTGAAATAAGTTACACATCGTTTTTGTTTTTGCTCCCTTTTATAATTAAAAATATATTATATTTAATATAATATTATTAATGAACATGCTTTAAAGGTTTTATACCTGCCAGTTCTACTTTCCTGAATAAAATTCCTCAGCAAATTGTGCACATTTCAAGGTTTATAATATCAACATCATCACATTTGACACATTTTATTACTATGGACTCAATACAAAACAGCATCGCCGAATTGAGTGAACACTTTAACGCTAGGATGGCAGAGTTCCAGCGTAATCTGCAGAATTCTATCCCAGCTACCAGCCCGACATCCAATATTACTGCACAATTCAATTCTTTTAGGAGTTTTGTTTTGACTGCTCTTGATGGTCTTCAACAGCAGGTCGATATCCTCACACGAAAGTATGAAGAAATTGAGATGAGGAGTCGCAGAAAAATCCTGTTGTTACATGGTATTCCAGAGACTAAAAATGAAAAAGTCTGTTCGGTAGCGATAAAGACACTCAATGATCACCTAAAGTTGTCTGATATTAGTGTAGACACTGTGAAGCGTTGCCATCGTTTAGGCCAATTTAATGCTGATAAACCCAGGGCTATTCTGATTAAATTCACTGATTTAGCGTTAAGAAAAAAAATTTGGTTCGCTAAAACTGCACTTAAGAATTCTGGTGTGACTATGTCGGAGTTCTTAACCAAGGAGAGGCATAACATCTTCCTGGCTGCCAGACAACGATTTGGAGTCACCAAGTGTTGGACGAAGGATGGCCAAATTGTTGTTCTTGGATCGGACGGATCACATCACCGTATCTTCAAAATGGCTGATCTCAACGCTGTTTCCTCTTCATCTGGAGTTGCTGCTGCGAGTACCTCAGGTGCAAGTTTTCCATCGACGAGTCAAAGCCAGAAAGATGGTAAAGTTATCAACCAAACTCGTTCAAAGAGGGTTATCAAAAAATAATTTAACTAATTTTATTATTATTTTTTCTTTTTTACTTTCACTAAAATTTTATATTGTCTTAATTTACTTTGCCAGTAAGATAGATTATGCTCTAAATTTAACACCCTCGTATTAATTCAATGTTATTTCAATGTTGTTTACATCGAGTCAACATTGAGTTATTTGACATTTAACGTCAAATGTATTTGACGATTTATATGGCTCTGGACGCAAGTCCTTTTACAATATTTGATTTTAAAGTGTCATAGATATAGATATCATAGACAACTAAATTGACTGAAGGTTGAATTAGATATCTTGTTTTAACAGAATTTTATTTAAAATTCTTTATATATATTTTTATTGTTGTTATTGTGATTCTTGTTTTTGTTGTAAAATATTTTTTTTTTTTATTTTTTATTTTTTTTTAACTTTTAAGTTTGTTATTAGTTTTCTGAGGTTAATTTAAACCTTAAGCAATCTCTCTCGTGCAACTGGTGGGTGAAGACCGGTCGTTCATTATAAATAATATTAAATAAATTATATATATATATTTTTTTTACGTATTTGTTTATTGTTATTTTTATTCAGCGCTTAGTTATTTATCTATTATTATTATTTTTATAAACGTATTATTATTACCTCTATGAGTTTAAACGAAAGTAATGTTAATTCTGATTCTGATTGCGATAACAACTTTCATTCCTTCTCCTCATCATCTGATAATAGTTTTCATAGTGCTTCTATGCCTCTTTCTTCTCTCCTTGATTCTGCCTTTTCTCCTTACCCTAGAAACTTCAATGTTGTTCACATTAATGCTCAAAGCATTCCCTCACACTATGCAGACTTTGTTTCCTCTTTTAACAACGATAATATACATGCTATTTTGGTGTCTGAAACGTTTCTTAAACCTAATTTACCTTCATCCTATTATTCTTTACCTAATTTTCACCTCATTCGAAATGATCGCGTGGGAAAAGGTGGCGGCGGTGTTGCAATTTACCTGCGCAACAATATTCCTTTTACGATTATCGACAAATCACCAGCACAATATTCGACCTTCTCCGAGCATATCTTTCTGGAACTAATATTTGGCTCCAAAAAGATACTGCTCGGCGTTTTCTACAGCCCTTCATTACTTATAGACTATTTTCAACATTTGGAAAATCTACTAGAACTATATAGTCCTACTGTCGACCACTCTATCATCTTGGGTGACTTTAACACGTGCGTCCTTAAAAATGATTCACGTGCCAAGCGTCTTAAAAACTTAATAAGCAGCCTCAATTTTACATTACTTTCGACTGATGCAACACACTTTTTTCCCAATTGCACACCCTCGACACTTGACTTAAAGATCGTCTCATCTGCCGAGTTTGTGGATACGCATGGCCAGTGCCCTGCCGAAGCATTCTCGTACCACGACCTCATTTACGTGTCTTACAGGATTCGTCCCCCAAAAACCAGGCCAACCATTGTCATGCGTCGAAACTTTAAACATTTCGACAACACAAGCTTTTTGTCTGACCTTAATGACATCGACTGGGATATGGTTTTTAGTGCTCCTTCTATTAATGATAAACTTGACATTTTTAATTCCTTACTAACCCAACTCTATGATAAACATGCTCCACTCCGTCCAATCAAACTCAAACATCTTCCAGCACCGTGGTTAACCCCGGATATTAAAAGGCTGATGTCAAAACGTAATGCGGCTAAATCAAAATATAAACTAACACCTTCTGATGCTAATTACGAGCATTATAAGAAGCTACGTAACCGATGCAGCAAAACCTGCAGAGACGCACAAAGAAAATTTATCCACGACTCTATTGAAAATAAAAGTCAGGCCAGTGTTTGGAAATTCTTGTGCTCCCTAGGTATCGGCCGACAACGTAGCAATTTGCCGCTAAGCATTGACATTGATGCATTAAACAAGTATTTTGCCACTGCTACAGCATTATTAGACAGTCATGCCAAAGTAATCACCCTAAATAATATTAATTCCCTGCCTCCTGACGTTATCCTTCCTTTTAAATTCGAGCCTGTCACTCCAGACGAAGTAAAAAAACATATTTTAGCTATTAAATCGGATGCGACTGGTAGTGATGGTATCAGTCGAAAACGAATCCTATTAATCCTTGATTTTATTACGCCTATTATTTCTCATATATTTAATTTTTCTTTATCCTCAAACGAATTCCCTATTGCATGGCAAACTGCACATGTCATTCCTCTCCCTAAGACCAATAACCCTACGTTATTTTCACATTTCCGTCCTATTAGCATACTTCCTTTCCTGTCTAAAGTATTAGAACGTATAGTCTTTTCTCAACTCAACCTTTTTCTTTCTAAAAACCATACTCTCAGTCGGTATCAATCTGGCTTCAGATCTGGGCATAGCACAGTTACAGCGCTTGTCAAAGTTTGTGACGATATTCGTCTCAATATGGACAATAAGTTACTGACTGTCTTGGTACTATTGGACTTTAGCAATGCTTTCAACACCGTTGATCATGATGTGCTACTTGCCATACTAAGATCAATCGGTGTCTCCGATAGTGCTCTTGCCTGGTTCTGCAGTTTTCTCGGTAATCGCCGGCAATGTGTAGTTGCTAATAATAAATATTCTACCCTAGTTCCACTTTCTTGTGGAGTCCCACAAGGAAGTGTCCTCTCACCACTTCTCTTTGCTATATTTATTAATTCTCTTCCTAAACTTCTTTCCTCTTATCATCTATATGCGGACGACTTGCAACTGTACATTGCTGCGCCTTCACTTGACATTACGGACGCTATTCACAGGATAAACTGCGATCTGGATAAAATCTGTACTTGGAGTAAGTCGTATGGACTGCACATAAATGCGGCTAAATCACAGATTACCATCATAGGAAGCCCAAAACAACTTGCGAAGGTGGATATAAACGCCTTACCTCCTATTCTATTTGACTCCTTTGCTTTAAACATCACTCCATCTGTTAAAAACTTAGGAATTGTAATAGATAATTCCCTTTCTTGGACTCCACAAATTGCAGAGGTAAGTCGTAAATTGTTTGCTGCAATAGGGCGGTTACGAAAATGGAAAAACCTTCTGTCCATAAATATTAAGAAATCCTTAGCCAATGCTCTTCTCTTGCCAATACTTGATTATGCAGATCAATGCTACTTGGATTTAACCGAAACTCAATTTGACAAACTAGAGCGATTGCAAAACATGTGCATAAGATTTATTTTCGGTTTACGAAAATATGATCATGTCTCTTCCTTCCGTCTACAACTTAAGTGGCTTCCTATAAGACTCCGTCGTAACTTTCACATTCTCCTTCTTCTTTACACTATCCTTTACAATCCTCTTTCTCCTTCCTATTTAAAAGAGTCTTTCTGTTTTCTCGGCTCAGGCCAAACACATAGCCTTGGTCTCCGTTCATGGAATGACAATCGCCTTAAGTTACCGACCTGTCATTCCAATTATTTTAGCAATTCCTTCACAGCTAAATCTGCCAAGCTTTGGAACTCTCTCCCCTCAGATATTCGCCAGTCAGAATCTATAAACTCCTTTAAAAATCGTTTATTCAATTATTATTTACTTAAAGTTGATGATCTTTAAATTTACAGTGCATTATATGTATGTCTTAAATTCATTTTGTATATATTATAAGTATATTTATATGTATTTAGTATATTTGTATGTATTTATGCGTATATGTATGTATGTATGTATGTATGTATATATATATGTATGTATGTATGTAGTTAAGTTTTTATAATTGTTTGGATTACCTTCGCTTCTCTTATTATTATTTGCACTACCCATATATTTTGACTTTGCTTCTTTACTACTACGGGTTGTCTGGTAGAGATTGCTTATAGCAATAAGACCGCCCTTGTACACCACTTTCTTTTACCTATATTTGTTATTACTGTTTTTTTTTTTTTCCTGTTTATGTCTGTGTGCAATAAAGTTTTTATCTATCTATCTATCTATCTATCTATCTATCTACGTACATTTACATAGTTTACTACAAGAATCAAATAGCATAGCTTTCTGGTGGATTGTTAGTCGTCATAACTCATAATATAATGTAAATATTGGAATTTTGTAAAAAAATATATGTACTTACATCATTTATAAATTAAGTTACACGTTTCGTACTTTCACTGTTGATGATTAATTTTTAAATACGCACAAAATCGGTTTGATGTTTTTGCTTTCATATCTTTTCATATCAAATACTACTAAACCCTCGCTTTGTTAAAACGTCATTGGTTGTTACTCAAATAAATGTTTACTTAAAATTGTTAAAATGTGGCTTATCTGTAGTCCTAATACAATGAGCCATCTGTTATTTTTGTAAAGATTGACGATATCCGTGACCTATTGACAGAAATGTATTCAAGCAGTCTCAAGGATGTATTTGAGGACAATGCTAGTTACGTATTAATTTAAAATACGCTAACAATTTTTTTTTTCATATAAAATGATTGATTAATAACGAACTTACAAAAACTTCCATGGAGTAATTATTTGAATAACAAAAGAATCATTAATTATCGAAACATGGACATTCTTAAATGAACCTCTAAGACCAAAGATTACAAAATGACATCACTATAATTTTAATTGCATTTAACCTTGGAAGAATAATAACAGCCATTTTTTTAACTGTCGAAATGACATGCAGACGTACAAAAAATATTAACATAAATTGTACAGTGTTTATTGTGTAATAATGAATTTTATACTGGACTTAAACATGAATATGAACTTTATTTATAATTATTTTGTTTAAAATATTACGTATTTGAAGTCGGAATTAAAGTAGAATTCGGAAGTTCTTGATTCAAAGTTGATGCACGATAAAAATAAAAACTAAATTGTTTATTATGTGTTCCATTCTATGTAAAGGAAATCATGTGTTAAAACATTATTCAACATGAAATCTAAAATATAAAACACTAAATAACATTCTTTAAATATTTTTATTAATGAATAAACTGGTTATACTTACATTACTCAGAAAAATGTTTTGACATTTTCGTCTAAAACACATCGCCGCCATCTTAGATTAAATGTTGATAAAAGAGTAGATTTATATTATATTTGTAAAAAAGCAATTAACATTGAGTTGTACAATCATAGAAGAGTTATTTGTAGTTATTTATGTACCATATTCTCAACAATTATATAATAATAATAATAAGAATATAATTGCATAATTCGTTCGATAATATATATTTCAAATATATCATAAATATTATCAACTAGTTAAGAAATTTTCGTTATTTAACGATTTAAATGTTTGTACCAGACTTGGATATTTCTCACACACTTTGAAATCGTCTTTTGTAATCTAATCTTCGCAGGGCGGGATATTTGCACGGTGATAATAATATGGCAAATGACCCATTATACGCCGCGATTTACAACGTTTCTTTGCTTTTCAATCTAAGTATTTTTCCATACCCACCTAATGAGTACATTACTGTTCGACTGATAAATTCAATTCTTAATTTAAAATATTCAAATGAAAAACACTTATCAAAATATAACTCCAAATTAAATACAATTTTTTTAAAAATGAGTAAATAAAACAAAATTCGACATAAACAGTTCACTCACCCCAGAGTCGGCTAGAGGGTGGCCTAAATTGGCAGCGGTTCAAAAGGGTCCTTCCCATACGTTAAATACGCAATTTGGTGCTCAGTACAATCAGCCAAATGAGCTCGCGTCGATTCAATCAATTACGCATCTTTTTAAAGGCAACTTGGGGATGATGAGATCAGTAGGTCATGGTTACACGATTTAAGTATATACATACATAGATCTTTGAGAACAAACATAAATATGTTAAAACTTGTCAATGCTATTAGATTTAATTTTATAGGTTAGATTGTGATATTATAAAATGATTAGGAAATATTTTTACACTTAAACTATTATGGATAACACAATCTTCCATTAGGAAAGAAACGAGTGACCTGCGTCTGCGCAACATAAAATATTTTACAGAATATTTTGAAAATACGACTAGCCTTGAAATTAAGTCTTTCATTTATAAAAAGAACCGTCTAATAAAAATAATAACAACGGCGTCTGGGTGTCTGTAGGGGAAGTAGGGGCTAAAGATTCCCGCTGCGTCGCTCGTTAGCTACACAAAAATAGATAAATTATTTTTATCTGCCAATTTACCCCAATCTATATCATTGTTAATACTCGATGACAGCTATCATTTAGTAAGAAAAATTAACTGCAATTTTGCGACGATAAACTTTATCAGTAGCATTGTAATATCATGTTAATGATTGATATTTGTAATAAAAAAAATCTTCTCGCGATCCGATAATTGCGCTTCTGATTTATAACGAATGATAGTCGATGGTATCATGACTGACTTGTAATTTTGGATTTATCCACGAAAACTTTACATTTTTAATATGCGGTTATTTATTAACGTTACCACCGCAAACTATTTTACTTGGAATAATATTAAATTTGAAATAGCTTTAAAGAATTTTATAAAAGTAAAACAAATTATCTCTTAGGCGGTTATAGTATGTGGGATGTATGAAGAACTTGTCGTAATTAGTTTTTAAATTTTTATTTATATATTATTTATAATTTTAAGAGCATAAATTATAATTTAATAAGCAATATTTTTTAACAACAATTTTAAGCATACATTGAAATTTAAATCATAAAAGTTTTTTTTTTTTTATGGCGATGACGAGTCCTCCGAGCCCCACCTCACAGTCACCTAAAACTAATTGTACAATGCTTATTATAGAACATTTTTAATTACTTTAAAATTAAATCAAGTAATCGTAGTAGCATACTGTTCGTTCCGGATGGGACATCGAATAAAAATCATTTGTTTTGTGTAAAAAAATGTTTCGGTTCCATCGTTTCGTGCGACGAGCAAACGAATGCAGGCTACGAGCCGTATCTCCGGCCGCAACAATACCTTATCTTATCATTACCGCCCCATCCCGATGAATTACCATAACGCTCATTTGCATGTACCGACGCGCGTTATTTACGAATGGGAGATGACGGATTTTCTTCCGCTGTGGTTCGGTTACCGAAATGAATTGTCATTTGTGCTTTGTTTATTTGTTTGCGTTCTACAATGAATTCACTTAATATTTAATCATTTAAATTGTGATATTTAATATTAAAAAATCTAAATACGTTTACGTTAAGATGACAAGTGCAACAGATAAAGATAAAATCAATGAAATTGTTAATTAATCTTGATTAAAATTAAATTTAAAAATCATAAATATATTTCTGTAATTTCACTTTGAAAGGTAACGGACTTATCATTATATTATAAAGATATAATAAAATAAGCTACGTTAACAACTTAATAAGAAATGTCATTGAATATATTTTGGAGAAATTTTAATCGTTACTCAGGGAGATAATGCCCCTCCCCAGTACATAAAAAAACCCAGGCACTCCGAAAAAAATTGTTCATCAGCCATTTGAACGCAAGTAATATTCGCTTGTAATGTTTTAATGCGCACTCAAAATTAGGGAGCACTGATAAAATGGGAAGCAAGTCTTAAATTACTCACTTACAGAGTAGTTATCCGAAAGAGCTTTTAAATCATTCACAAAACACTAATGGACGTGGGGGGATGGTGCGGGGCGGGGGGAGAGCAGATGTAGTCCCAAGCGAGCAATGAAATGAAATGGAGATATAACAATATAAAGGTGTGTGTCTGAATTACCGTGAATTGCAATTCGACAGTGCGGGACGGATAGAAGGGGAAGACATTTGATAAGTTTTAGAATATTTACGATACGACTTTTTCGATCTAAACAACCATCTTCAAAAAAGACTCCTATAAAACGAATATAATTCTCTCAAAAATATAATAAGTAATGCACACAATTGTTGTTAAAGTGTATCGTTTAAAAATGTTGAGTAGTAGATCAGTAGCGGATCTTAGATTTATAATTCATTTCATTTACATGTTGAATAAACTAAAGCACAGTGTTCCGGGGAACTGTTGCAGGAATAATAAATGTCGAGGGGTCTGCGAGGGGAGCCCAAGTGCCATTATTATCGGCGGCAATTTAATTAGATCCCCTGCGTTATTACCACTGATTCGTTTTATAATGCCGCACTAATACCCGTCCGACGACTGCATATACTCTTGTTTGTTATAGAAAATTTAATACGACAATTCAAATTACAGTTATTGGGAACCAATTATAGTTGCATGTGCTTGCCGACACCGATAGTCACGATATAAATTACTGCTTGCGTCCGATGCTATTCTAATAATAATATTGTTCTAACCTATAATAGCCAGCGCATAAACCTGTACAGACGTGAGATACGATCTCGATTATAATCTGTTGAAACACGACCTTTACGCATTTATTTGCGTCTTAGAGCACTTAAAAAACATTAAAACAGCCTTTAACTTGTAAGTATCCGTTTGTCGATGTCGTAAACAGGAAGATTGCGATAGAAAATCACAGCGCTTATTACGCCCGATAGAACTGAATTTCACCTAAAAACCATAAAATTGCTTTCTGTACGTCGGAATTTGACCACTTGATGCAATCACCCGCGGAATAGGCTTCCGGTTCATCGATATTCGTAACGAATCGTTGAAATTCAATAATTATCCCGGACACGACATCATTCATGAAAAAACGTCAAAAAAAAGTGTGAATGAAAAGAGAAAATTCGTTAGAGTCAACGCGAACACTTTTTGTAGGTCGTACAACCCGATCCGACGGCGGTTGTCGATTCTTAACCGTTTCGTTCCGTAGCACACATAGTAGATAAGATTCAAAGTGAACAGGCGGTAATCAGTGCGCGACCAAACGGGTTGAATGGAAGTCCGATCGGCGTCCATTCATTGAAGCCTGGATGCCTTCACGCGAGGGATGCCTACAACGCTAGCAGCCACGTGTACCACACGAATCGCGATAATACACTTCAGTATATCATTAGTGTATTCTCTCATCGTAGAGTATTGCACAATGGCTAATTTTTATTTAAAGGTCGCGTTTGTTCACATATCATATAAACACCACAACGTAAATAATCTACGATCGACCTAGCTTATGTTATGATGTTAAATTTAATGAAATTTATTTTCTCCCGCTTTGATCTGTGTAAACAGGTCAAATCAAAGTGTAGGAAATGTTTTAGTTGTATTTTTATTGCCAGCAGTAATAAATTTATGACTAGTAGGTATACCTACATGCGCCTACGCCGCCGCTAGCTCAATAAAATGTTCGGAACACAATAAATATAACACAAGGACGTTCTTCAAAGACGCCTTACTGATGTATGAAGATAAAAATCGTTATTTTATTTCGTATGTACAAGTATACGAACTTATTTGAAAGTAAAAAAAATAATATATTATTATAAATACAAAATTATCGTTAAAACGTAACGTATATAACGTATAGTTTTAGTATTAGAATAGACAACCACGTATGTTAGAGAAGGCTGTGAAGCAAAAGCTAGAAAAATCTAATTTATATATCATTACATAGTATAAAACAAAGTCGCTTACCGCTGTCTGTCCCTATGTATGCTTAGATCTTTAAAATTACGCAACGGATTTTGATGCGTTTTTGTTTAAAAGATAGTGTGAGGATTTTTGTATATAATACATGGACAATATAGTAAAGAAACACTGATAATTTTAGAAGTTTCTAATGTGATGTAAATAAACAAGTTCTGTAGTATATTTAGTATCAGTATTGCACCCATACAAAACCGGGGCGGGTCGCTAGTTACTAATAAATTTGTCTTTCTAAATACGATTAAGAACGGTAATGCTGAAACGTCGAAAT
Source organism: Vanessa atalanta (assembly GCF_905147765.1). Taxonomy (NCBI): domain Eukaryota; kingdom Metazoa; phylum Arthropoda; class Insecta; order Lepidoptera; family Nymphalidae; genus Vanessa; species Vanessa atalanta. The sequence goes on from NC_061873.1 coordinate 9,938,098, forward strand.
AATTTTGTTCATTGTTCTTAATTTACATTACATGGGTATAAACAAAACATTAATGGCGGATATTATACTGTGCAGTCTGTATGAAATTAATGTTTATTCCATGACATAATATAAACACTGGTTCAACGCCAAATGCTACTTTGATGGCATCCTTGGCCTGATATTAATTTAACGCTCATTTTCGCCTCGTTCATAACCATGCCTCTTTATTCTTAATAATAGAAAAAAATATATCATAAAGAAATAAAATGGTACATCTATGAACATGTAGATAATTTAAATATTAACTTTATAAAGGGCAAAGTAATCATTACAAATTAAAAAATCTATGAGCAGAAATTGTAAAATTAATTCGATATATTAATCTTACTGTTTTGTCTAATTAAATTATTTTGATTGTAGTTGTTTCGATGAGAGTGAAAGTAATTTGTTTAAAATTTTCCGTATTTAAAAGGTTTAATTCGGAAATACTCGCTTATGCAACTGAATAATAAAGAATAATATATTTTTAAGTATTATTATAATGAGAAACTCATTTCACTTTACGTGTGATTAATTAACTTCAAATATTTAATATCCTAATTACTAATTTAAGAGTCGTTCACGAGCAATGAATTATTAATGAAATTGGCTTTAATTATGTGTTTAAAATAATATTGCAATAAATTTTAATAAAAGTATTTCAAAATACGACTAGTTTTCTGTGTGATTGATGTTGATGAGAGAGATTTCGTTCGAAACAATATAAGATCAATTAAAAACATTTAAAATTCCTTCTTAATTATTTAATAGCTATTTGGTCGATATATGTCTGTAGTTGAAATAACTTATATATGTTAATGATCTACAAATCATTATATTAAATAAAAAAAAAAAACACTCAAATCGTAAAATATTTTCGGAGACATTTTTTGTCTCGCGTCGTCTTTTGTCCCTCTTCCGTTGAATCAAAGTTTTTATAAAGAGCCCAGTTGGGTTACATTATGACAAACATTCCCGGGTCTGGTTTTGGAGGGGGGATGGAATGCGGCCTACCTGCGCGGGAGTCGACCACCGCTAATCAATTTAGCTTTATTATCGTACAACAACGCTTCATTACAATTCATATTTATTTGTTTTTGTAGTTTCTTTGAATGTAATATTAGTTGTTAGTACTTATCGAGGTCGTCGTATACGTGTCTTTTAATAATTGATAAGGCTGATTTTAGAATGAAATTTTAGAAGAGGTTTTATAACAAAATTGTGTGTATGAATTACTGTTTTTTATGAGTTATTTTTATATGTATATATCTATTAATTATAACTGTTTATATAATTTAACAATAATCTTAATAATTTGATTTGAATATATGACATTCAATAATAAAAAGGTAATGCAAAACAAATTATCAACGTATTTTATATACTAGTATAAATATTCAAAACACAACATCATGACAAATGTATTTATGTTTGTCATTAGGATTAGAAAATGCGTTTTTCGTTGAACTGTATTTTATCAATGACGGTCTTTCAAAATATTACACACGTCATAAAAATAAACATAATTATAAATAATTCCACTTTTATAACAATAATAAAAATAAATATTATTTCATAAATAGACAAACTTATTTTTTAATACTAATGTGTGACAGCAAAATAAATTATTATTGTAACGTAGTTTAATTGGGGTGACAAATAAAATCGGGTCACAAGAAGCATGTCAGGGGGCCACCTGGCATCTGTCTGTCAGTGTAAAGATTAGGATCTATTCACGTAATTGCATTGAAATATCAACTTTATTTTTAAAGCCATAAAAGCCACGTTAATATTCTTATATTATGTTAAGTTTGTCACAGTTACAATAATAGGTCATATCAAAAGTTGATCTTTTTCTTGACACAAAACCGTTCGTTGAATAATGCGATATATTTCGATTATATTATAACAAATATATATTAGAAACTTGCTGGAATAATTAAAATTATATACACAATGAAACTCATTTGAAATAAGATACACCACGTGGACGAGAGCAGCAAAACCCGAACTAAAAACAATAATATGCTTTAACTTGTCAATCTCTTGAAGTCAATCTGACAATTGAGATGGATTTTCATCTGATTTAACAAGGAAAAAAGCGGGTAAATTAGAACCAGTTAATACATCGGTGAGACCACCCACAGTACTCCTGGACAGCCCCATGTCCATCAATGTCACTATTTATTCGTAGAACAAAAAACTTCCATCACCATTCCATCAGACGTGTATTTTATCATATACCTCCTATATCTTGGTGGATTTTTTTCTCATATCAATGTATTTATAATAAACACGAAGAGATTTTTGAGACGAGGACTTCTTACGGCTGATTTTTAAATTTAGAATTAGCAACTTTATTTTTGAACGTTAGATTTCAATAGCGGTCACTAACGAAGGTCGTGTATTACATTCAAGAGTCATCGTATGTCAAACTGTATAATTAGCTCTCCGAATTGTCAAAGAAAATCCAATGCTTAGTTTTACTAAGAAACAATGTTTTTCAAGGCTACACCATTTACGTAACAAGCGAACATATTTTTAAGTCGTTTTAATTATTACTATTCATATCGTATATAAATATTTTAAAACTTACCCAAGCTGTAAACAAAATACTTAAAGTAATAAACTCACAGAAATAAATATATTCATAATTATAACACGGAAGAAAAACCGTAAAGGTATTTTTTTTATATAAAAAGATACACGTGTCGCAATTGTTATTAAGTTGAAGAATACTTAATGAGCATTGTAAGGATAAGCAGAACAGAGCACCGGTAAACTCTAATTAGTTTAAAACAAAGGCATTTGATAGGTGAAATGACATCACGCGGAGCCTCAGGCAAGAGCTAATGAGGTAGAAATGAACCTCCGATTAACATCCCGCTAGACCATTTATTTGAAACAGGAGTTTCATGTCATTAAATAAATATCAAAGACTGTCTTGGAATGATGGAGCCTAATGTTCTTGTATTTTCCAATTATAGACTGTTTTAATTCAAAGTGTACTTTATTAAGAAGTCTTGTTTTTCTTTCCCATTAATTTGTTTCGCAACGTACGACAAAAAAATATTATAGCTCCACGCATATAAGGGCAGAGAATATGGAACCTTATAAGTTACTTTATTTATTTCCTAATGAAAGAAAAACAAGTCGCTTACGACAGTCTATTTCTATGTATCAGAAATTTTGTATGCTTATCATTAAGGAAATCATGTTGTGTTAAAGGCACTTTTTATTTTTATATTGTTCGATAGTTATTAAAATGTACCAAAAATGTTCCATTTCCGTAAAAAGTATTTCTCTAAATATATTTAAATTTTAAGTAACGTTTAGAAAATCGAGTATTTAAAAGGAAAAGAGAAATCATCAATTTAAAAACCATATTTGCATACGACGTCTAGATACTTTCGGATGTAGGTTAACGAAATGTACATGCTATTTCACCCACTTAGCGGCTCAATTGCAGCAAATTATGGCCATTATACATGAAAGTGTATTTAAAGTCCAATATAAATAGTTTTAATACATTTACAGTTTTCATTAGATTGCTTCGATGTCGTGACTGGATAGGCACCGAAGTTCCCTTTACAACAAACCCGCAACCGACTATTAAGATCATCAATAGAGTCATTTGTTGCGCGGTGATTACAAAGCGATTCGATGTCCGGTAATTAGTTGTATTATTTGATTGAAATTAACTACATTTATTATAATTGAACCTTTTATATTCTCCGCAGCCGCGGGCCGTCCCGATCTCCAACTGATCAAAGAATATTATAAATCGGCTGTTATTAATAAACGAATCGCATGTTCGAATAAGTTAAAAAGAAAATCAAAGTGGCGGTAAGACCTGTTATAGAATTTAATGTTGCGGTTGACATCGTATGCGCATTTAACGGTAATACGTCATTTACCGTTTTACCGTAACTGTATTTCGTGAAGAAAAATTGACAAATTAAATTTTTTGTTCGTAATTATTTAAATATCATAATAGGGAAACGATTTGATTGATCTCGTGACCAGACATTAAATTAATTTAATTAAAGTGGTAACGTAAACAAATGAATAATAATATTAATCATTTTTAATATCGGAAAACTCGTTTTATTTTATTATAACTTCGTAAATAATTTAATTAAATCCAAGCTTATACTTATCTCGCCACGCTAATATTAAACCTGATTCATGAATCATTCTTATAAATGAGGTTGTCTAGAATTATTCCAATATTTAATTGGCTCTTTATGTTATGGATAATTATAATTTTATGATGTTAAAGACCTTTACTTGAAATTTAATTTATATAATTGAATGTTAATTTAGTAATTATGTTAAAAATACGCTACATTGAAAAACTTTGGGGCAATTTTTTATTATTCAACTTTATATATTCATTTGAAAATAAAACCTAAGGCTAAAACCTCTCCTTTTTGAGGATTAAAGATTTGGACCTTATTCTTTCAAAAAAGTTGAAAGCCGCACATTTAAAAGTAACCCAAAGCAAAGGTCTTTTTTTGATAAAATTTTATTATATATTTTTTTTGTATAAATATTCATAATACAATTATTTGTACAAAAAAAACCATAAATTAATATATCCATTTGTTTGATAATCGAAAACCGTAGGTTCAGGTTCAGTTGAAATTTTAAGTAAACCAAGTTATAAGCATATCAACAAAACCCATATTAATATTGCAATATAGTAAACAAACCTACATTAAAGATAAGGTAAGTAACACACCAAATGACTAATAACGTCATTAAATTTTTTATCACCGGATATTATGAACAATAAAACAAGACATATGATTAATATATTACACATAAATCAATGTCTTTACTGATAATAAATAAATCCCTTAAAACTACAATCAGATAGAAAGTATAGCGACACAAGGCGATAAATAACCGTGACATTGGCGTACTCGTAACTTTCGGTATGCCCCGGCGCATGGTGTTCCATAATCGCTATAAAATTGTCTGAGGCTTCTTCATGGGGGTCTACAAATATATTACATTATGAAAATTTTAATGTTATTCAAGTAATTTAATTATTTGGAAGCGTCAATAGCGCATCGGTTTACAGGCTGCCTAGCGATGTAAAACGTCGCAGGATCGATCCTGACCCCTTAGACTATTGTCGTTCCCACTCCTAACGCAAGTGATAAGCATGAAAGGAGGGGTAAATATGAATATTAGTAATTCCTTAATTAATTTGGGGCATTGCTGTTTAAAAAAAATCAGGAAATTTATTCTGCTAAATAAGGGGTTTTTGTTTGTTGTGTTCCGAATAAATGGTGAGTAAACCAATGTTATTACAGACACGAGGGACATAACATCTTATACCTCAAGAGTGTTGGCACATTGGCAATGTAAGGAATGGTTAATATTTCTTACAGTGCCAACGTTGGTTGTACCATTTGCTCGTCCACAAACCTTATAAAAAAAAACATTATACCAGAATATGCAGTGAGTTTTAGTATATGTAATATATTCTACAATATATAAATAAAAGGTGGTATTTATTTTAGTTTGAGATTAGTATACTTCATAATAATTTCTTAAACGCATAAAAGAGGCATTACAACGCCTTCGAGCGTAAAGTAGTTTAAATTAAAACATATTTAGTAATACATCAAAGTAGTAACGTGTTTAATTATTCCCTTCCACTCCCCCATTTTTTTTTCTATTATAACTATTAATACTTTCCGACGTTTACAACACGTTACGTTTACGTTTTCTTCAACAATTAGACACGCACATTCAATTGTGTTAATTAAAATATAATTACTATACTTATTGTTTATGGCTTTTTTTCATTATAGATATACCTATATTGTTGAATTTTATTTCTTAATCTGAAGGGGGGTAACTTATATAATCTTATAAATATAATGCTATGTTGTGTTCCGTACATACGAGCATTGATAGAATTAACCATTACAAAATATTTATTATTTTATAAGAGTTATTAATATATTAAAGGGCAACATTATAAATAAATTTTAATTCAAACAAAGTATGTAGCTACATATGTTCGCAGAGTATGCGCATATTGTGTGTATTTCAAAACAATGGATGATTATCGATGTGTAATTAGTTATTTAGCGATGATTTCGCTTGATTGTGCAAAGTGCATTGACTGAGTATCACTAGGTATAGCTTAGTTATAGCTTATCAGGTTTGTCCATCGGCAATGACAATCGCTTGATGTCATACTTTAACATTGAGAACGCCCAACGCGCTGCGTCGATGCGAGCGCTTCACTAATCCAAATATATATTTTTGGAATTCATATATAGGAATCTACTATTACTTGAACTTGAACTTTTTGAGATTATTACTTTTGGTACTTTATATACTTTTCTTATTGATCTATGTACCTATATACATGAAGCATGCTTATACAAATGTGGTGACAACCTTTGAAATTTAAGTATACAATTAAAACCATAAAATAATAATTATTTTGTTTAATAACTAAATCCAAAAGATATTTTTTTGTACGATAAACATCATAAATTATGAAATAATTTTCTGTATACTCTGTTGGTACATAAATAAATAAATAAAAATAAAATAAAAAAACATCTGAATACATAGTATATCATTCGTTAATAATTCGTTTAGTATTTAGTTATGTTTAAATGTTGCCACGGTATGAACTCAAGATCTCGAATTTAACAGCTTTATTAGCTCGCTACTCGACCAAAGAGGCAGTTTAAATATTATTCGTACCTACCCGCCTGCCTCCATATTTAATATGAATATTTCAAAATTATATACCATGACTCTATAACAGATAGTTAATATATTTGTCGGACATACAGCTGTTATGGACGCTTGCTTCGAAATGAAGAGCCGCTCTGTTGACCACGAAAACTTGTGAGTAATTTGTGTTGTAATATGGATATGGTACTTAAATACGACTCACACTAATTTATTTCTATCCATTTCTTAATAGAATATATAATTCTAAGTTGGCATAATATTAACTAGTTTAAATTATAATATTACATATAAAATCCGTAATTGAAAACATAAGTAGAAAACTTTTTCCATGTTTCCAAGATACGAATTCCGATAATATTTAAAAAAATTAACATTATTTAAAAAATGTTCCTAATCTCTAACGAATTATTAACTACATATATAAAAGAACATAAATTGATTCCATTTTCTATTAACACTGAATGAAATAAAGTTTCATTTGTTGTATCGAGTTTTGGTATAAAAACTATTGTAAAATGAAACAAACAATTCGGAACAAAAAAAAAAGTCACTAATTTTGTCGCAACTCGCTAGATTGGCTCTCATAGCTCTGTGTCGCTCCGCTCGGCCGCCTCTAATTACGAGTGGAGTCGGTGAGAGCGGACGATCTGTAAGCGACATTGTATGCATTTGTATGGTCATTACACGTGTTTTTCGTCACGACACACCTGTTTGACGACAATGACAAATCCTGAGCCATTAGTGTCGAGCAAAACGATCCACTTAACATGCGTGACGCGTGTTACTCCTATCATAAAAATATATTTGAGGTTAATAAAATGAATACGGCAAATCTTGAGGCGTTTATTTGCACGGCTTACGACGAAGTGCCATCAAAGGTATTCAGTTAAATGTGCAAATGCAAAGGTGTCAAGACTTCTCTAAAAATAATATAGCGTCTTGGTCCACATGCCAGGAATTCCACGGCTTGGTCTTCTTATCCGAAGTAGAAAACATTTATCTTTCACCTACACTCGTATTATGGTTATCGAAATGTTATCGTCAAATATATATGTATATAACAAATATTTTTTATTGCTAATCATTTCACATAAACCTTTTTTGTCGATACAGTTTTTTTTTAGTAACGAGCTGTTTTTATTCTTTTAATTTTTGGGTATATTGTCCTATACGAACCGCACGCGTTCTAATTTTTTTATATTCTGGATATCTACTGAGCCTACTTGTGCAAGTGGCACAACAATTGCACAACGATTCAACAGGATGAACGTATATCTATCTTATGAACTACGTATTATTTTGCAAAGAAGGAATTATATTAATAAATTGACTCGCTTATTTTTACATACACAAGATAATAACGTGATACAAAGGCCGCAAATTCAAACCGAACGGTTCCTTATTTTGAGGTCACTGTGATGAATAATGCGCTTGGACCATTAGCCGTCGTTTTATGCAAATATTACACATAAGCCGCCGACACTGTTTTTATATATTCATATACATGCGGACTGTGAATATTCTGTATATTCACTTACGATTGTAAAATATTACATTATATATTAAACTAATTGTCGGCTAGCCTATGTCGTTCCTTGGAGTTCAACCTTGATAACAAATTTAATCTAATTCGGTTCAAAGGCTTGGTCGTGAAAAACCAACAAACAGACAGGGATACTTTTGAATTTTTAATATTTGTATAGATTATATTGTGATTTTGTTTATTTGCCTAATTATTGGTATACTTATGCGTCTGTCTATCTAACCCTATAAATAAAAAAATAATATTTTTATTCCAAATATAGTAAACAAAACAAAGTATGTAATTCTATTTCATTAGTTACGTATTTCTTTTTTTTTTCATTAAATAAAGTAACGAATGACATTTGACAACCAAAAGGAAAAGTTGAAATCTCAGCCGATTGGATAAAATTAATCAACGCGGCAACGCGCGGTTCGTCAGTGAAATGGATATTTTATGTTCCCGGACAACGAGTGGGCTCAATTTGACCACAGTTTTTTAATTATTGTGAATGTGAGAATGTTACGAATAGACTTTATAATTACAATATTAACGAAATTTACTTATTTCATAATAAACCATTCGTCAGATAATAAATTGATGTCAGTTTTAAGTTTGTAAAGTACCGTTAAATTTGGCTTTCTACTTCTCTCCTTTGTCACAACAATGTCCAATTTTAACAGAAATTCTTTGTAAAGAGTAATTTTCATAAACGTTTAAATACATTTATTAACATTATCAAATCTAATAAAAACTCCTCTCATTTTATCTCGTATAACCTTTAAAAGTATAATCCAACCTAACACCTGAATGTTTTATTTCATTAGTAATGATTGTCATAGACTCAAAGCGGAGCATTCCGTCCGTTGGCGAGGGTGTGGGAGGGAAGGAGGGGCGCCGGTGCAACGTCTTCCCCCCGGCTCTAATTAGGCTCACATTCTCATTCCGTTTTCGCGTTTAATTTTGCCGGCGGTTTCGCCTTAATTACGTTATTCGCGGGCTCCGCTGTTGTTCTTGAAACCTTCGTGAAGTTAGTGACCGGTTTTGTGATGTGAACTTCGTATTCGATTTTTTTATTGATTGTATCAAAGTTTAGATTATTTTATGTGTTTTGTAATATTTTTCCTGGTAACAGAACACTTTAGCGTTGAACAGTGGATACTACACAGAGTTAATTTTAATTACGATTAAAATAGGTACTTTTCATTAGCTCCTATCAGTTATAAATCATTAAATTAGTACACGCAAGATACCCAAAAAATGAGTAAATAAAAGGAAGAGTTAAAAATATTGTTATGTTGGCAAAAATATACGAAAAATCCTTCGTCCATTATATTAAACGTTTTAAAGACGATCTATTTTATTATCATTCTAGAAACCCTAATATATATAAACTACCCCATATAAACTTTTCAATTAAAATACATAATCTTTTCCACAAATGTGTTTCAAACTAAGGGTAGAATGATTATCTCACAAGTCCCCCAGGCTGTCTTATAATTTCCCAATTGCCTGGGTAATTAGAAGAGTGTTTTTTTTTACAGTCCAAACTAATTAATTTAAACAGTCTCTAATTATAGAATATAAGGAAAGTTTGATTTTTTTTTTTTCTTAAAATTTACCCCGCAATGGCTATAATTAAATTAACGCCGTCCTTCGTAAAAGGTTATTTACGAATTTCATTGAACGCCATCCATTGCGTTGTGACAATTGTAATAGTTTTTTAGCTTCATATGTAATGAAAATTGATTCTGTAGATTATACATTGCTCTTTTTTCTATATTGATGCTATTGTTGATATTAATAACACTTCCAGGTAAAACAAATCTGTACAAATAGCTAGCTTTCCGTTCTGACGTACGAGGAAAACTAATACAGAGTAACAAGTTCAAATAAAAAAAATCTCTCTTTACGATGCGTTGATAGTCAGGCCAAACGATTTATTTGTATAGACTTTTATATTTTCGCTTGAGAAGAAGTTAATAAATATGTTGTCTTTAACATTTAACGTTATATACACGTGCTCTATCACTTAGCTAGAACTTTCACTCAACAGTCAATTTCAATTCGTTATACGTACAAGTTATTTTACAAAAGCACCCTTTTGAGGCAATAAAACTGCGTTGAAATGTCTGACACGATGACTTACCAGTTTGTTGTCAGACATTCGAATGTGCAGTTCATCGCTGTAATTGAAAAAAAAATCACTTAACAGGTAAATAGAGGGCTGTGACGCTATGAGGAGGCTCGTTCCTCTTTGTTGTCGGTTGATAATAAGATTTTTAAACGGCAACAAAGTATCCAATCAATGGGGCTTGAATAATGAAAACGGCACCTGCCAAGTTCCCAGGCCACCCTCAACCTAAACACGCACCACGTAACGCGGGAAATCAAATAAAAACGATTTGCAACTCTACCGCATACGTGATAAGATCTATTTACCTTTATCACTATATATGGGACTGAAACAAACATAAGTTTGAGTAATTATACATAACGGTATTTCGTGTTTCAACAATGACGTAATTTTTACTCGTACATATCCGACAAACAGTAGTACACCGATCTATAATCTAAAAATAATATAAAACCAATCGCTTTCTGCTTTCTGCTTCGGTCTGTATCTTCGCTAACTTCTTATAATAATATTAATACGGATATTGATACGTCACTAATAGAAATAACGATAAACGTAGATGATTATCCGTATCATTGTAAATATTTTGTGCAAAATATCGAAAAGGTAATATTAAAAAAAACTCTTTTCGTACTGGTCTGGTCGCTGGTTAAAACTAAGATTCATCAAAACAAAGTACTAGGAAATTGTAGGTTTTAAAAAGGCTTACAGAAAAATCCACGTTTGCATTTATCTATCTCTTAAGGTACACTCATAATATCTATTTTTATCTATTACAAGTTTGTAAGAATCAGTGGGTTATTTGCGAAGGTATTTTTTTCCAATCTATATTAATCCTTATTCTGATAAATATGTTACCTTAGTCATTTAATATAGTTTCAAATTGTCTCTTTCCATAGAGACTTTAGAAGATATTATCGATTCAAAATTATGTGCAACGAAAATATCACAACAACAACAATAACATTTTGACCATGGCAGTTAAAATATAATCTATAAACCGTGTACACATTTTGATCTATGTTTTACAAATAAAATTACGCATATTCCTCGTTTATGACATACTAGTTCTCGCTCGCGTTTTAGGGGTTGTTTTTCAGGTATTAATAACATTTTTATAAATTAAAGAATTCGTATTATTCCCCTGTATGAGCATTTAATATATAATATTGTAAAATTTCATTAAAATCCATTCAATAGTTTTTGCGTGGAAGAGTAACAAATAAAGAGTTACTAAAAAGCCTTAAATCGTCAATCTATCTTAACGTCATAAGTCATAGTCGATGTAATGTTACCAGACAGACAGTCATATATTACGTTTATACCATCTTCACCAAAACTTGTTGTGTTTTGTATGCATTTTTGTAAGAGAGCAGTTAATTTTGTAATTACCTGCTCTCGGCTTTTTGTTTCTTTTTTATTAATAACCAGCAGAACCTGCGACTTTGCCCGTATGAAAAATTATAAAACTTGCATTCAATCTATCTGATCTTATAAGGTTACTTAATCACAATCAAATCACATTATTTCAAAATCAAATCATTTTAGCGGTTTAGCCGTAAAAGCGTAACATACAGCTACTTACGCATTTATAAAATTAGTATGGACTAGTTCAAATAATAAAATATCTTTACATGTATCTAAAACGCTAAAAATAATAAAAATATATCTCGCATATTTTTACACAAATATAGAGGTATAAAGAATATGATTTTTTATATATTAGTAAATATATCTACATAAATGTTAAATTAACATATTAATTTACAAATCATAAATAACTATATATAATAAATATTATATATAGGTATTTATATTATTTATATTATATGGGTATATATATTTACTTATTTTATTTATATATTATATATAGGTAATATATAATAAGCTATAATAAAAGATTAACATAAAATCGTATTTTAGAAAAATGTTTTCTACACTGCAAGTCTACAACAATTCCGGATTAATGATATAATGCAATAAAAATGCTTCATAAATCAGTTAAAAATCAACATTTAATAGTAAGTAATGCGTTATGTTGAAATAGGCAGAAGACTCAATATAAAATAAATAAAAATATCTTCGAAATTATGATATTGCTAGACGTAAAGTTCGTTGACTTGCTGTGTAATAGTTAATAGTTGCTGTACTATCACGTTCCATTTCAAAGTTTTTATTGTGGTCATAAATCGACCGTTAATCCAGCTAATGGTTGCCCGAGAGCGTCGATTACAATCTCCGAAAGCTGGTACGTGCTACAAAACACGTGTTCGCGAAATCAACAAAACAAAGACGTAAAAATACACGTAGTCAGTAGATCAGCGTAGTCCGGGTGCGATTTAACGAAGTGCTTATAGTTGCACGCGACGGCCGCTCATTAGTACGCACGCAACTCGGTCATGGGGTATTCTACACGCCACCTATGCCAGCCCGCCTGGCCCTTATAGCCTTCATTAGACATAGCCGACAACAAGTAATGGTTTTCATCACGCTTGCCTCTTGCTATAAAGCGTAAAGCTACGGGATCCCACCAATATTTGAACCCATACTACAACATCTCTTTCAAGCAGTCGTAATGTTTTATTCAGATCACGCCAACAAATAACAACTTAATCTACAGTTACAACCCTTTACAATTTTGGACACAAAAATTAACCAAATTACATTTAGCAAAGCAAATCGTTCCAAAAGAAAGGGCTACTGAAATAATTGTCTACTTTACTCTCGGAGAAATAGAATTACAATCTAAATTAATTACGCTTTTAAAGCGTCCGTTATTCTTAATTAGTTTCTGCACCGCAGCGGAAGCTCCCGCGCTCGCCTCGCGTTCTCTTAATGAAGGGTAGTTTCAAATCAGTGCGTTTGATCAACTCTGTGCAGTCTTAATTACGGCACCCGTTCTGCGCGGGACAATCCGGTTATTTATGACTACATAAGCTTGATTATTCTTTAATGAATACTTGTTTTAAAACGTTTAATTAAGTTTTATGGCGACAGCAGCGCTCAGACGGTGCGGGCGTCCCGCCACTCCGCTGGCCGCGAGCTAATTGGATCGGGTTGACGCACCGTTCCGCGTCCCGCGCTCGTCCCGCTCGCCATCCCGCAGAAAACCTCACCCCGCTCCTAATTGTATGAAATTGCTAATTGGAAAATTTTATAAACGCGAACGGCCATCCACAGGCCTATGCCTATCAAATATGTATACAAAAGAAAAAAAAATCATAGCAGTCAATTTTCTAAAAGATTAATATCAGATACTGGACTCGAATAAGTCAATTTTTAACCTACATCAATGAATAAAAATATTTTAATTTTGTCCACAGGGCGTGTAGTTGTGGTGGTCGGTGCGAGCGGTCCCCGCTCCAACCGTCAAGCTGGCAGCGAGCGCGTTGAGCATGAACCCGCACTACCACGGGTACGCGGAGCTCAGCTCACCACATCCGCCTTCACCGGAGGCCGCTTTCGCAGCAAATGGCCACGATTATCCTCACAACAACAACAATCCTGCATTAAAAGAATGTGCGGGTTGTGGAGGCAAAATAGTAGAAAGGTTCCTCCTCCATGCCCTCGACAGATATTGGCATCACGGGTGTCTAAAATGTACATGTTGTGGTCAAGCTCTCGCGGATATGGGCCGCTCCTTCTACTTCAAAGGGGGAATGATATTGTGCAAAAGCGATTATACAAGGTGAGTTTTTATCATTTCATTAAAATATACGTATATATTTAAAATTGGTGCTTAAAGGTTGATTAAATTAAAGTTTTAACAATTGGTAAATCGTACATGCATAAGTAATATGTCATTTCATAAACTTTTTAATTAGTATCCGTTCAACTGCATTCGTTTTACTTCTCCAGATCATCATCTTTGATTATCCATAAAAGGTAAAGTTTTTAGTGCATCACCTAACGATGACAATAGCGTGTCTGTCAAACCTTTCGAACATCCAAAAAAGTAACTGAGAAAGCCGCAGGCGCATTGTTATGAAAATGTTTCGAGCCGTTTTATTTTCTACCTGTTGAAGGGACAAAAAGTACAGCCTTGCGAAGCAACCAATCGATGGAATCTCAGAGCCGACTAAATTGATGTCTTTGAAAAACTTTTTAGGACTAATTTAGAGTTTCGGTAACAAAGTTTTTAGTATGTATTCTAACTAATTAATGGCTATGACGTTCTACCTACCGCATTGTATTTTTAATAAGTTACACGCTACCATAAATTCCAATTAAGGATTATTGCTGAAAGATTTACTGCAAATAATAATAACGTGATTGTAGAAAATTAATGTAATAGAAGATCGCATGGCGCCCCGACCCGCGCCGGTCTCGCACGTGGACCGCAGCTGCCTCGAGGCGCCCTCGACGTTAATTAGCTAAACGCAAGGAATTCGACCCAATTAACTAAGTCCACCCTGCTGTGGTACACGCCTCCCATTATAATTACGCTCTGATTTTCTGTACGTGTCTTCCTTTCTACCCCACTACACATCCATTTACTATATTCGGCGTATCCTTTATATCGCTGTAATTCTGAGCTCGTTCTATTTGCCATTCATAAAGGAAATATAAATTCGTTTTACACTGATTTCCCTTGTTTACCGGCGGTTGCGAGCTGAACTAGGAACGAAGAGTGGGCCAACCGCGGCGTGGGTCGTGCGTCGTAGATTCGATAAAGCTCGTCTCACAGTTGACAGAGACGGCGCGGCCTAACGAGCGGCAGGGCAAGGGGCGAGGAGACGGAGGGGGGGATGAAGAAGTGCGGTTCCGTGCATGTCTCTGCTGATTGACCCGCGTCACTCGGCAAACAACAACTAACGAGTCGGCCCCTGCGCCTCCAGGTACGGTAATTCGCTCGAATCGCTCCCGCGGCGGCCGCCCGTCTACTTTACTTACACGTCTTCCCTGATTGAGACTCCTTAACGAAATTAACGCTCTCTCACGCAAACAAATACCGCGTTTATCAACCGCCTTTTGTCCCGGTATGATGAATTGCGGTCTCGCCCCACAAAGACGCCGGAGATGTTTCATACTGCTGATTACTGTTTACGCGCAAAATTAGTCGCGGAGTTGTTATCTTTATACGCGGCTCATGACTATAAAAGCGTCGTAAACGTTAAATTAACATTGCTCGATTTTAATTTAGTAATGATTAATTATACCTGCGCGTACGAGATTATATGGAACATGGGTAGTGAATGAATGGAACGGTAACATGCCTATTTATACATTGTGTCATGGCCGCCTGCCTACAAATGAACGAAGTCCGTAGAGATTCAACTACATCAATCGAACTAAATTATTCGATTGAAATACCCAGCAATCAGAAAACTCGTAGCACGTAGCACCTCTACGAGTGGCAAACAATATTAGATTCTCTATTTTAATGTTCTCTTACACATATTCCACAAAAATGCAAATTTTAATGGATTGTTTGTTTGTTTCAACGTAGGGATTTAAATCTTAACAAATAAGAATAATTCATAAAAATAAAAATGAAACTTAGTAATTTACTACTAAATTGTAACTATCGAGCGTTGACCAAATTTACCTGTCAAAGTTGAAAACATTTAAGAGTTAAAAGATCGGAGCGTCGAGGCACGTCCAGCTCTTGAAGCGAGTTCGTTAGAGCTCCGTCAATCAAGGCAATTGCTGCTCAATCGGCAATCAGCCGCCGCTAACGAGCCTGTAAACCAACTTCTTACCACTCGCTCACACTTTCACATTGTTAACCGTCTTCACACTTGCAACTTGTAGTGGAACTTCGTGAATAAATCATTTTTATCATTCAAATATTACGTATGTCTGTCTCGGTACTCGGTTCGAAGTTGGTCGCGGATGATATTCTATTACCCTACTTTCTTTCATCAAGACGTGCGTTAAGAATACAGTCTCAATAATTGAACTGTGACACTAATAAATTTAATTTTCTCTTAATAAATTATGCTCAGCTATTTTGAAATTATTCAATAGACCATAGCGTGCCGTTTTTAAATTAGTTTAAATAAATAAAACATATTTGCGGTCCGTTTAAATTTAAAACTCATTAGTCAAGAGTCCAATGACTTTAATTGGCGTAGTAAACCTACTTTCCAAGTATATTGAAATTAAGGCCAAACCCGGCACGAAATAACTATTTGTATTTACTGAAACACCGCCTTGGCAGAGTAACGACCAAACCCGCTCGCTATAAAGGCGGTCTTTTATCAAAGTAATATAAGGTTGTTGAGGCGTCCATCCATCAATTGTAATTATTCGACGGCGAATACATTGTAGGGATAGTATTACTCGACAATATCATGGTAAATATTTATTTTGAATGTTGAAAAGTATTTTATGGAAGCACGTGTCGAGGGCGGGCGGCTTCCAATTTGGTCGTTCGTTAACGCGCAAAAGACGCACAGTTTAATTGCAACCGCCCGCCTCTAATGAGACAGTGCCTCGGACTCGAACGTTTCTCTTGTGCAAATTCACATTGTACGTAAATTGATGTCGCCTAACTCATCTTGATGCCAAGATTTGTGTACAGCGTTATATCGTCCAGCTTGAAGATCGCCTATTATACTTTCGAAGGTTTTAAATCTTGTACAATTAGAACAAAATTTTGCTACCTACAGTTCGAAAATTAAACTTATTTTTATCTTTACCAAAATAATATTAAGTGTAATAAAATTAGAAAAAGTCCAGAGCTCTTGGTATTTAGAAGCTTTGGCAGTGATTATTATTCCAGTCTGGATATTATAGCGTCGGACGTTACGATGCCACAAAAAATCCCATAAAAAATGTAATGAATAACTAGTTACAGGAGTAGTGAATACATACATCATCAGTTGAGGTCGTAAATCCGTATCGCAAACAAATTGGTTGCGGTCGTAAAGTTAGTTCGAGTTTCTTGCCCTGGTCGAGTCGTGTAAAAGGCTCGTAGCCTGCAACGATTGGATTACGCCGCCGGCGTATGACCCCAATTAATTTCGTTTGTCTCTTTGTCTGTCCGTCGCAGCGTCGTAGCGTCTAAACAGCGCAGACCAAACGACCAATCTATGTCCGGAATTCTATTACCGATATCCACTTTGGTCATGCAAAGTTGTAGCCTTTGGGTAAACTTCAAAAGCATAGTCAGGAATAAGTGCCTCTATTACCATGGGTCATTTTTGATATCAAATCAAACACATATCTCAACGGGTTATCACTTGTCTTAAATGTATTGGATCTCTTAATATAATTTAAATGTGTAAGAAGCAAACTGACATAATATGTGAGGACTGTTAAAAATGCTGATTGTTTTAATAAAAACACATAATAGTATGCGTTTATATTATACAAACTTATACAAAGTTTTATATAGCCATTTGCTCATGAAGGTACAGATTTAAAGTATCAAATTAAAAATATGTGTTTTCAAATTAACTGATAAAGAAATAAATCTTTAAAATATTTTTAACTTCAAGCGTTACTATAAAACTATTATAAAAATTGTGTGTGGTATTATATACTTGAAATAAAAGTAAATCAACTTTTGTCTGCATTTGGTAAAGTAATTAAAAATTGGTATTAAAATTGAAAAAATTGGAATGTGCTTGTTATTGAAATTTATTTGTTCTTAATTATTTCTGTCAATTTTAATGAACCGACTGAC
Source organism: Vanessa atalanta (assembly GCF_905147765.1). Classification (NCBI taxonomy): domain Eukaryota; kingdom Metazoa; phylum Arthropoda; class Insecta; order Lepidoptera; family Nymphalidae; genus Vanessa; species Vanessa atalanta. Next base: position 9,956,146 of record NC_061873.1, read on the forward strand.
CTCGGTTAATGAATGTTATAACAACATATGTATACACGCAAACTTCCGCGCCCACGATTTAAATATTATTAATTAATTTTATATATCTTTGATTATCATTTTTATTATAATAGCATTTTGAAATTAACCAATATTGTGTATGTATATTTAATTAGTTTAATTGATTTATTGCTTTAGACTTATATTGTTAACATGTTGTTTTTATGAACAACTTGTCTCGTGGTAATTTTGGAAATCGATTCACTACGCGACGTTTCCACTGGTTTTTTTAACACTCAATTTTATTAACACCTCAAATTGGTCATTTCAGGACATTTGCGCCTACTGATTTTTGTATCGTTTATATTATTTGTATAGTACAGTCATAAATACATTTAAAGCTCATTATGCCTTTGCAAGCTTCTGTATATTGTCTTTAAAAGATTACAATTTAGTTATAAGATCGTCCTTTCCTTTCTGTATAATATATGTACAAAGTTAGATTTAATTTTTTCTTTACAATTTTTATATTAAGGATACTTAAAATGAATATTATTTGTAATATTATTCATAAATTTTATCGATTTATATTTATACTCGTCATACAAAGTGCTGGTACGATTACACATATTTTTGACTATGTTAAATTTGATTGTTTATATAGCAACATATATCAATATATATCAAACAGCATTAATCAGTATTGTTGTGTTCCGGTTTGAAGTGTGAGTGAGCCAGTGTAACTAAAGGCACAAGGAACATAACTTCCCTTGGGAATCTTAGTTCCAAAGGTTAGTGGTGAATTGGCGATGTTAATTTTTCTTACAGCGCTATTGTCTATCGGCGATGGTGACCGCTTACCATCAGGTGACCGCTCGTCTGACCTCGTCTAAAACTAGAAGTTTAGACATGTTAACGATACTATGTGTTTACTTATTTAGGCGTTTATATCGAGATATTAAACATTTACATATTATAAGAATAAAAAAAAAAACAGATTTGCATTAATGGCGGTCAGAATTGTTAGAGTATTTGTCAAAATCAATTTAACGATGCCTCTGCCGTCGACGTGAATGCCTCTACAACACATGGCCGTATGTAAATCAGAATACAGATAATCGGCTACTGACAGCTACACACTATTTCCATAATATTTATGAGATAATAACGCGTTTTAACAAAGATTATTTATTTACGAATTACTATCATTACATAAATATTAATTTGGCTTGTCGACTTGTGTGTGTTTGGATTATTTCCATTCCGTATTTGATGAAAAAAAATATTGGTTAGATTTTCTTATTAGCTCTGATTAATTTAGTGCAGACTTTGAATGAGAAAATAAAATGATCTGCAATGAACGCCATACCATCTATTCATTGATTATACAATATAAATACTACGGTATTTTTTCTCGTTTATCGTATTTTTTTTTTGTCATTAATGAAACGATACAGATTTTATATTGTATTTCGTGTAGATTATTGATTGATTTTGAGTTATCATAATTTAGATATTATTTTCTTTGTACAGTCTGAATAATGAAAACAGATACCAAATTATATTTAAACACCAAATTGTTTATACGAAAATGTAATAGTGTCTGTCAACAGTTTATTGATGTCGTAAGAGTTATTGAACATGTCAGAGCGGGTTCGTCAGAGCACGCCGAAGTCATGTTCAGAAGGCCACGAGAAATTCACGAGATGAGCCGATCATGGCGTGTGTACACCAACCAGTCTTTGTTATATAAATTGACTCCAGCTTCTTAATTGGAAATTGTCTTACAGTGCAAGGCCATCGGCAGTCTAGACCAGATGCGAGCTGAAAAGAGGTTTATTAAAAAGGTTTTCGACTTACGTTGATGCGTTATTTTATAAATTGGTTTGGTGCTGGCATAACATTAATGAAAATAATTTTAAGTAAATGATTGAAAATTTAGTAAGAATACGGATATGGGTAGAACTTACTTATGTGTTGTGTTCTGACTAGATAGAAAATTTAGTTCTGTTAAATATATCCAAATAATTCTTTAAATGAGCACTATGTTAATGAACACATTTATTAGAAAATTCAAATTGATGTACAATATCCACAGAAACGAGACGATCCCCGCACGCAGGCGACACACGGGCCAGCCGGGGGGTGAAGGTGGGGGAGGGCGTGTGTGCGGGGAGAGTGATGTTAATTAATAACGTCTGTCTCACGAGCGCTAACGACGCCGTCACGACTACATTATTTAGCCACCTGATTAGTTCGCAGGAGGCACCTCGCCCGCAGCTCTAATTAGTGAACGACTCTCGTACAGGACTCTCGGTTAAATTTGATTTGTAACTGCACTATCTCTAATTGGAACTTGTTTGTAATTGATGATACTCTGAATCGATGCACTCGTCCGTGATCGGGGGTGAGACCCTATTTACATATATGTTACGAGCGACTAATTCATAAAATATTAAAAGCAAATCCGAACGCTCCGCTCGATTTTTACATGCCAATACGTCCGTCAACAGAACCGAGCGTCTGGTTTTATTTCTATTCTATTATTAAAGCGTTTAATTTAGGGCAACAGTTTTACACACAAAACGATCAAAACGCAATCTCCCCGTGCTGGCCGAATAGGATAGGAAACCTATTCGAAATTGATATGGGTGGAGCGCACGAGCGCATTGCTGCGTCGCGCCTATGCAGCCTCGTAAACGGTACCCGCTCGCCCGATAACGACTCAACTCGGACTCGACAAGGTGTCGAATTTGGAACTCTATGCCATTGTTACACGGATGCTATTAGACTACTGAAAGTAAACGGACGAGACGTGTTAGGTAGACGTACGAATTTTGTTAATAAATAAACGCTGTGCCCAGCGTCCGGCTAGTCGTCGAAAATAGGCAAAAAAAAAATCGCTGGTGAAATTTTTGGCGTAAGTATGACAGTGGAAGCCGGCATGACGTACACAAATCATTATTCGATAGCCACTACTGTCAAAGGAATTTTTAATATTACTAGCCGAGATTCAGTTTGCAGAAGTTTTAACTTGTCATACAACGAAATTTATTGGACGGGAAGATCATATTTGGTGTGCAGGCAGGAGATAGCCGCTGACAGGTGTCGAGACCCCTTTTATGAATTCTGTTTGTTTTTACATTCTATTTTCAGCATTTTTTTTTTACCACAAACGCATGTATACATGCGTATATTATGAACAAAAATATTACATAATTTGACAATTCAATCTGCACGTTTAGAACTTGCAACGATCTTCATAATCACAGAAATCGTATCATATCATGATAAACTTATTTCATTTATATTTTCCATTGATATTGTGTTTATTTTGTTTAAGTCGTTCATACCGAATAAGAGCAAAAACATGTATCGCCTAAACTCAATGTCATCTTTAAGCAAGATCACCACGTAACGTACACAGAGATAATTAACCAAATTACAGCTGAATGAAGTAAATTAACGAAACAAATTTGATTTCGATGGAAACGAGCGCGGTTGCGATGACGATCAAATCGTATCAATTACCTAGTTCCCGGCAAGTTTGAGCGCAACTAGTTATAGATCCGCCTCTGATCTTAATTAACCTCATGTGTTAACCTCGCATGACTACGACGTGTGTGAAATAGTTGCAGCCTTATAACAAGTAGTCAAATGTCAGCTGTTCCGTTTGTCTTAACTTTGTGTTTAAATTGATTTATCTTATTCAATGTAATTTTATTTTTAAATATACTAGTATTTGTGATTGAGTTTTGTAACTGATTGTAGTAGAGTTTGGACGCGGTCAAATTCATAGTTAGCTATCATATCATATTATAATTATTACTGTAGTTCGGATATTTAAAACATATTAGTGTTCGTGGCTTTCTTAAAAATATATGGTGACCATATTTAAAAAAAAATACAAAATTGCTTCCTACGCGTGGATTCTTAAAAATACTTATGAACGTAATTTTTATTTTTAGAATATTAAACGAAAAATAAAGATACGAACTACTGGTTCGGCATGTAGATTCAACCGATACGGTAGAATACTGCGATAATATATTTTTTAATTTAAATAAATAATTTTAAAAGATTTATTCATAAATAAATTATACAATCATTGCGAACTAAACTTTAACTCATCAACCTGTATGAATATTGACGTTATACGCTATGACGTTATCCATACGCAAGCTTCGCTGTTAAAAAAAATAATTTACTAATGTAGGAAATTTCAAGTCATTAATAATATCCCATAAAGAAAATCATTAATAAAACAACACATCTTATTTTTTATTTCCCGGCGAATTTTTCAATTTTTACGTGTAGTATATTAGTAAACCTATTATTCGCAGCATCCCTCGCCCCACCTGCCCCACTCGAATTAGTAAACAAACGTCTTTACGAGCGGTTTTACGAGCCCCGCGATATTTCGGTCTCGCACGCTCCTTTACGACATAATGAATTTGTTGATGAACAGCGTATTAGAAAGTTCGAAATAGACGCGTCTGGTGACTGGACGCCAGCTACGGTACAATTACCAGTACAGTACGGTCACTGTTAATTAAGTAATTAATCTATACTAATAACGGCTATTGTCCTTTCAAAATTATTAAAAGCGACAAAATAATTCCGAAATTGAAACACGGTAACAAATTATTACTTAGCGGCGCTATTAAAATTTATCATTCAATAAAATTTTAACAAAAATATAACCGATTTAAAATTTGTCTTCTAGAAAATTCTGTTCTGTTCTTCTAGAGAAATTTAAATAGGACTGAATTGATAACATTCTTTGTCGACTAGAAATCGTGATTGCTTCAACTGCGATATTCACTGTTTGAGGTGCAATAGCCTATATTCCTCCAAAAGCGATGTCAAGATGTTGAAGTCATCAAATTCGTTCCCTCGTTCAACTAACGCGATCGAAGCCATTATTCGGGAGGTCTTCAGAATGTACCCTGCATGTTTGACACCGGATTGTCGCGAAAAACTATAAATATTGAGTGTCGATTTGCAATTAAAATACCTATATATTATTTAATTTGCATTATGGCAATTTTCTATAATATTAGTTTCATAAAAAGTTTCATAAAACTGTTATCCATATATAAATAAATAAATAAATAAACTAAATTTTACACAAGAAATAATATAAGGTAAGACCAAGTTTTCGTGTCGTATGTAGCTTATCAGTTCTAAAATTTCTGTATGTTTTTTTATTTTAAGAATATAATAAGTTGATAAGTTCTTGCCAGTTAACCTATAAAAGAGCTCGTTGAATATTGATGTATACAATCAAATTACTATGGTTGAATTCTACAAAAATCAAAACCAACCATACCCAATTATGTCCTTTTATGACTGCATTTGTATATGAAAAAAGTGCACAGGCATGAAATCCATTCGACTAAATAGCTTACGACAAGGCGCGCATCGCCGTTTTAGGAAAGAATTGACATTTCAAGACCGAACGAAGTCAGTCGCGAGGCGACCAAATGCCAAGTGATAGTGTGAAGTGAGTTCGTTAATAAGTAACAGTGAAGTCGCGGGCCTCTAAATTGCCTCCGCAGGTCACAACTTTTAATGAGGCGAAATTCCCCGTCGGACTCGATCCGACGTCGTCTTAACGCAACCTGTTCGTTAGCACAAAAACGGGGCACGCTAACGCGCGATTAGAATACACCCCCTGCTTGGAACACACTAGGTACAAACCAACTTAACTATATATATATATATATATTTAATGTTTTAATAAAATTCTTCCGAATTAATTTTCATAGATTATTGTCTACTCGTATGAAATTGGTTCGCAGGGTGGCGATGTCGTCTGTCATTATGAAATTACATCCTTCCTAATAATATGCTTCTTAAAAATACACCGTCAAACACAAAGAACATAAGACCAGACATCAGATTTATTTACATTTTTGACTTAAAAAACCCTTACAGTAATCATAGAGTGAAATTTTGTTTTTGAATGTTCATAAATAAGTGTAACTTATCATTCCAATTCAATACAAAGTTAAAATAAATAAAAATGATGATATTTTACTGTTGTATAACGAGATGATTTCTTATGTTGCCTAAAAATGCAATCAGGATTTACTGTCTCAATTCCATAAATTGATTTTGACCAAAATGTCGTATATTAAATGTCACGGTGTGCCCCAGACCTTACCCGAAAAGATAGCTCGTTTGCGGCGGGCTTTCTCTGTGTTGTTGTCACATTAGCGAATAACTGCGCGGCTAACTCTGTCGATACGTTAATGATGTCGATGGGACGTCTATTACGGCGAAAAAACTCTTTTGTGCCGCGACGCCCGCCGAAGTTGCTCCTCGTTGTACGGTGACCACGTGACTCGCCTCACTGATTATTATCAATCGTTATATTATATAAGATTTTTTAAAATCTCGTTCATATTTTATTTATCGTTTGATTGATTTTTATCTGAGATTTACATTTTTTTTTGTTAAAGTACTTTGCTCTTGTTAAGGCGGGTTTTTCATTGTTTATTAAATGTATGATGCATTTATAATTAAGCCTAAATAACAGATTTTCCTAAACAGAAAAATTGACAAGTTTGAGTTTTATTTTTCCTAAAACTGAGCAATGTCCAAAATAGATCTCTGTCATAAATATAATCGTTACTAAATATACTTTATGTATTAACTAGAAAATTCTCTCTTAACATCAACTATGAACTTTAGTATGTATAACTATTTATTATTCTGGATTTAAAAAAAAAATATCTTTTATACGGTTACCGGTTACGGCAACCGAGTTGCTCAATCCTATTACTGGACAACCTCAAGAATAAATGACAATGAAATGACAATAAAATGATGAATAAAATGACAATATTATTAATGTACATTAAAAACTCTAATCTAATATGGAATTTATAGACGAAAAATTATTGACAAAATATTCTTATTTTTTTTTAACAAGTCAAAACTTCTGTATGTAATCGAGACGATTAAGAAAATTCCACACATTACAATTGCAACAGTCACTAGTAAAACTAAATTCTCAGTAATATCCCTGTGAACATGAAAAACGGAAGTTGAAGCCTTGTTTATACATAACTAGCTACTCATACTTATATACATATATTACACATTCTGTCATACAAGCTTTTTGCGAAACTTTAACCGTTTACGCAGCGCACGCAACGAAAGCTCTCAAAAGGAATAATTTTCCCCTGTTTTTGCAACATTTTTCATTAATACTTCGTTCCTATTGGTCGTAGCGTGATTTATAAATGACCTATATGCCCCGATAAATGGGCTGGATTCAAATTGGACCAGTAGTTCCTGAGACTAGCTCCTTCAAAAACAGAAACAAATAAACTACTATTGTATATATGCAGATATTATTATAAATATTGTCATCAATATACTATGCTAAGTTAAAATGTAAAATAGCTCAACAAACTAAAATAAAAAAATCGAAGTCGAAATAATTCATTTTATGAAAATCCGACCTCCGCATAAACTTTCCATTTAACGCCTTTAGAAACAATATTCAATTAAATCGTGCAGTTTTTTAAGTATAAATAAATGATTGAATTTAATAAAAAAAATATAATTGTTCATTATACGATCACGAATTGGATAAGAATACTTTGCAGTATAATATCATAACTTGTTATCCGCGATGAAAAGAAACGTTCTCGGCCAATATATATGAAGAGATAGACAACATTCTAAACAGGTTTCCCTTAATGCAATCTTCCTAAAATACAAACGAATACAATAATTTCTAAATGAGATTTTAATCAAATTTGATATATGTGTTAAACTTAAACAAACCATTTAGGTGTGATGGGGAGTTTAAATTGTACCTAAATTAAGGAATTATTAGAAAACAATCCGGACAGGACAGGGGTACAGCAGGGGACGGAAGGAAGGGTATCTAATTAGGGAGGGGTGAAGGTAATGAGCCGCGATCGCCGGCCCGATATAACGAAAGCTATTTACGCGGTGGTCGCTCGAAAATTGCGAGGTTTTGTTTTAAAAGCGGTAACCGTTTGAGTTTTGCGATTAAGGAGTTTAATTAGACTGTTGTTTACAACCTCATTAAGGTAGGAACGGCCTCAGATATCGGCCGATAATTTATGAAGTTGAAAAATGAGTTTCGTGCCGAGATTCTGTGCAGATTGTGGCCAACAATCCGACTATGAATAAACATGAACTTAGCTCTTAACCCGTTTACGGAACGGCTTATCGTAACTTTTGTCGACTTAATTGTGTTGAGCGAAATGTTTTAGTTTCATTGAATTAAATAAACTATTCTTTAGATCACAAGATATTCGAATATATATAAATTAAAAATAAATTGGAATTCCCAAAGAAATATTCCGTCAAGCTAATTTACCGGCTTTTAATGTCAACCTATTAAGTATTAAGCTGGCAGCTCATTATTTTTGTATCGTATATCATAACCGTGCAGAGGGAATGATTTAAGGGCGTCGCTGTTAATCGATTCGCCACGGAAGAAATTTAAATTAGTTCTCATTTCCTGCGATCGCCACAAGAGGGAGTACGCACCGAGCAAGCACCTGTGAGTGCGCTGCATCCGGCTCGTCCAATTACTGAGCCTTTTACCCTAAATAAAGCACCCTAACGATCGCCCTGGACACAACACAAATGTGCGTCGAGATTCATTAACAATGTTAATATATGCCTGTTCAGATCTATAATTTATTATTCCTTGTTTTCGCTCAAATAACATTATTATTATTGTAAGCAGCAGTAGTTTGAGTATCTGTGAACTCAATGTTATTCTTATATCGAATCAATGCAGAATTTTAAGATAGATATGCACCTTGCGATAATTCCTTATTATAAATGACAGTAGCTTTTGCAAGTCAGCGAAAGAAAGCAATATCAATTAGTTTATTTCACGGCCCACCGAACTACTATAGAAATAGTATGTACCTTCCTATTTTGAAAGACGATCATCCATCTTAGTCGCATCTTATAGTCTAACTAACGAGACACGCACGCCATTCGAGACATCGTCAAAAACAATCGAAATAAAGATCAAACTCGCGTTGCGGGGCGCTGAAAAAGCTGCTACAGATTAGATGGTCACGATTATATTCAGAGATAAAAAGCCCTTATAGTAATAGATAGAGAGATCACTTCGGCATACATCGCGAGTTCTATAAACGTCGCGATCTGCAGGATAAGATCTTTGCGAGCGTCTCAGATCGGCACCCCTTTATTTATTTAATCAGACTGAGCGACGGACAATGAGCTATTGTAACTGCTGATATATTGTCCAACTCTGATCTATAATAGCTCCACACTTGTTTTATTAGACCGATAGATCGATATGCGGTGTAAATTATTTGTTTATTATAATTATACCGGCGAAATTTCCATAACGTTATCATAAAATAATTATTTTCGAATGTAACATAATGCGAATTAACAAATTTCTTAATTAATCAAATCTTACAAAATCAAACTAATACGCACATTAATAAAACATAAAGATAACCTTGTTTTTGCACTATTCAAATCGAGTTTAATTAAGTACCTAAATGTTTTTAAATAATACGTTTGAATCGTTAATTAATTACGCCAGTAACATATTTGCTTATTTAATTTAAGCTTAGGTATGTCTATAACTTAATCGAGATAGTATTTCGATACAATTATACGTCTTAATTAAAATTTTAAAAAGCGTATTTAATAATATTTTGTATTAATTTTGGTATTCAAGTGATAAATATAATTTTGTTTATTAGCATATAAATGAGTTCGATGGCTAATCGCATTGCAGCGTCAAAAATGTTTAATTAAAAAGATTGATGCTTAACGGCAGAGCGGGGCACCAGAAGTACAGTGGAGTTGCAAACTTATCTAATTAGTTAGCGGCAAGCGGGGAGCGGGACCTGCACCGTACCGGGTCCCTCCCGGGGGGCGCGCGGGGCGCGGGCAGGTGGGCGCCGGGGACGGGGGCAATTAGCGGTGATAGTCGATTAGCTCATCGTGTGAGCGCGGCTTTTGACAAATGTTGCCAGCAATAAATTATTATTATTTATGAATGTTACAGATAATTGGTGTAATTAATACGCGCGCTCGTGGCCAATTAAATCTGATGTGTTGACCGATGCTTATTACTTTAATTAAATGTGACTGGAATTATGAATTAGTGGTTCTATCGTTCAATATTTTGTTCGAACGTCAATTTCTGATAAAAAATATTAAGTTTACAAACGAGCGTTTTAAAATAACTCTGAGATATGTTTGATAAAAAAAATATTTGGGTTCATTACAAAAACTGGACGAACAGCATATTTTAAATGTTTTGAATTAATGCTAAATCTACAAACGCTAAATGCATCATTTGATATTATATATTAACCGTTTATATTATATTAATTGTCAATTAATTAAAATTTGTGGCTCATAAATAATACAAACCAGTTTGTGATTTTATTAAGAAAAATATGTTATTATAGTTAGGGTAAAATAATGATTTATCTTAATACTATGAACATTTTAAAATATAATCGGTTATTTATAAAAAAAATATATCCATCGTCTTAATAAGCTTTCATTTCTTTGTCAAAATAGACCTCCTTTAGTTATAAATTCATATACATTAATATACTGGCATTTTATAATTTAAATAGAGTTTTACTAAATTAGAATATTCTCAAAACATTTTTACATGTATATAAAAATATATTAGATCTCCCGATTTTGATGATTATTATTTTTGCAAGCAGATTTAGTATAGCTCACATGTACATGTACATAATACGTAACCTTTCAAATACTTCTGTATTGGACATTATTAAGTTTTTATATTAACTTTTGGGGAAAAAAGATTGTACATAAATAACTTCGGATATGAAGAGGAAGTTTCGGAGGATGGGACGCTTTCCAATGTTGCAGTTGATCCTGGCGTTTGCCTTAAACGTTATCAAATTAATAATAAATTGGACACCTAAGTAAATGAATATAATTATTGTACTGATATTAGCGAATAAGGTATTTTTATAATAAAGTCATGCAGCAGGGCAAATGGTCACCACCGCTTATAAACATTGGGGCCGTAAGAAATAGAACCAATACCTTACATCGCCAGTATGTCGGTTTGGATGGATTGCTTTTTAGTGACAGAATATGTGATACCCTAAAAGGCTTGCGCAAATCCCTACCACCAGACTAACTTCTCTTTATTCGTGCCCATTAGACAACGCTAAAAATAAGTTATTTTTTTTAATTCATTTATTTATTGATTTTGTTCCGACCATTAAAAAGTTATTGGGGTTTTCTGTCAAAAAGTTTGTACTCCCGTGCCTCGTAATGCACTTGAAAATCCTGCGCCTAAGCTAACCGGTCTTGTCGCTTGTGTCCACTCATCGGATTTTGAACTGAAGAAAAAGAGACTCCACTTTTGTTTGCACACACACACTTGTGCACTATGATATTTATCTCGCAGCTATTTTGTGTTCAATTATATATACTATGAACGTTTGCCTAATTGATCGGCATTCTTTTGTTTTCAGACTAACTTCGATGTAATTACAAGAGATAACGCTTAAGCAATGTATTTTCCAAATCTGATAAAAACATATCATACCGTCTGCCACATCAAATTCTCTTCTGCTGTTGGAAAGTACAAAACAAAATCTTAAATGAATTTAACCTAAATAAACAACTAGTAATTTCATAAGTAGTAATTACTAGATTTTCCATATTCCTCCCGGGCTATTTTAGAAGATTGATTAGTGGAAGTTTATTAATAAAGTCAGGGATCGTAATACTGAGATAATTAATTCTTAGCGCAAGTTAATTGATAAATTAACATTAATTAGAAAAGTTTGCGTCTACTCCGCCATCGTTCTGTTTTATTTGGGTATATCGGTTTTGTGCTATGTTTTAGTATAATAATATACTTTTATTTACAATTTTGATTTACGTTTTCAACCAAATATAAACTACACGTATCATATTTTTATATCAAATTTCCATTATTAATTCGTTTCATTACTAACATGGATTCCTATAAATAAACCCAAAACAGTAACTGTATCAGAATTTAGTTAAAAATGTTTAATATTATTTGTTGTATTGTATATCAATAAAATAGCTTTGTTCTAAGATCCAGGAGTATAGGAAATCTTTTTTAACGACTTGGAAAGCAACTGCCCGTTCATTTTCTACTACTGAACAAAAACCTCCTCCCTTCTTAAGGAGAGGATTAAATTTACGCTTGTTATAAAAACTTATTTTAAGAAGCGATTTATTACGCGATTGGCGCAATAAGAATGCGGATGGGCGCACAGAACGCACAACACTTGTAGACTTTCCGCGACCGGCGGCGGCACAGTAATAGTTCGGTGAGCGGCGCGGGCGGCCACTGGAGTAGAACAGGCGTTTAATTAAAGGACGCTCACCTCACGGCCGCTGTTGTCGGACGGCTCATCGTATGCGCCTTAATTAGTTTCAGACCGCCCTAACGGGCTTATTTTGTTTTTCTCGGATAATTTTTAATTAAACGCTTGATTAAAATGAAAGTTTGCGTAAGTAGCGAGCGAGGAACAATCGGGCCGGAGTTTAGGATAATGAATTGATGGTGTTACTTTGCTCGCTCGACGCTCGCTAGGGACTTAATTAAAAATCGCCGATAGAGTGTGTAGAGGGGAGTTCGGAACGAGTTTATGGAACTTAGTCCGGAGGCTCTGTTGTTTTACTACCTATGTCAATTTGAATACGAGATTGCTTCACGGTTGTGCGTTAATGTTTATAAAAACCGATAGTTTATTTTTTTTAACGTTTTAATTGTAGCTGCATGTGTGGGATGTTCCGAAAATTTACATTTCCTATATTGGTCCATGTATTTTTATCGGAAAGCAATAAATCTTCAACGCCTTCCGATCACCTTCGTTGTATTTAATCGATCAAATAAACAATTTTATTATCTCATTTCTTAATAAAAACTGTGCTAGCCAAGTTAAATATTTTATTTCACATTTTTATAAAATAAAATATTATAATGAAAAAAAAAAACCACTAGCCCAAAAAGAGTTACAAATTCAAATTCACGCTTAAATATATTTTTCCATGATTTACACGTAAGTTTATCATGTGACTGCCGAGTACTGCCTCTACGAAGCCTTGCGTCTCGCGTCTTGCGTCTTGCGAGCGAGCGGGCGGCACGCGTCATTAGCAAATTCTTGCCTTGTCGACGCCACGCGCCGCTAACGAGTTTCTTGCTAACGACGTGCTAACTTGATACACCACCGTCCTAACATGCATTGTGATTATAACGACATCCGATAACTCGCCTGCTTTATTACTGCCGTAACTAGCATACTGTAAGCGATCTTTATTACATGCATAAGATGTTAGTAAATTGCTGAAGATTTTCTTGCGTGTTCTTTGAACCATGTACAACATTCATTTTAATTTTGCCCTAATTAAATCAAACAAAAGCATCATTAATAGAGATTAATTTATAATAATTCTGTAATTAATTTGTACTAAATTAAAAAACGAATCTGTTGACTGTAAATATATTTACAATAGAAATTATAAATAACTCAGCAATAAGGCTATAAGAATAAATTAATCGTTATTATATTAAGAACTCGAATCAAAAATCCTCTGCATTTTTAAAACGTAAATTTGGTCACATATTGCTTAAATAATCTTCTAATTTGAATAAGTCTCCATGAAATAATTCATGAGAAAACAAAAATAAAACCTTCATCTCCTACGAAGGAATAGGAAGCAACAAGTAAGATATCCCGTCCCGTACAATTTTGTAGGCGGACTTATTGAACTCTCAATCATAATCGTATTCAAATTAAATATGGCAATGACAATAAAACAATATAATCGAAAAATCGATATTTAAACATATTTAAGTTCATAAAAGTTAAAAAAATATCAATAACAGAGTGTACAACTAATCTACTTACAGTAAAAGATGTTCCCATTAAATAATTAGTTTGATTTTAATTTTCACATTAACGTCGTCTTTCATCTTTCTAACATAGTTTTGGGAATCTCGGGGAGGATTTGCTCGCGAAGTTTTGTTCCATTAAGTTGGTAAGCCGCTTATGCGTTGCAGGGTTTGGGGTTTTTACATTTTTTTTTTTAATTTGATTGCTAATTTCTTTCAGTAATTTACATCGAATGTATTTTAAAATAATCTTTATATTATTCAATTTATAGAACAAGTAAGTTAGTAGTTACACTGACGACGAATTATTTTATTTGATTTTATAGCCTTGCATCTGATCTTTGTTTACAATTCATTACAGATTGGAAAATGAGTTACTTAAATAAGGAACTTTATTTTAAAATCTTTGTTAAATATTCATTTTAAAACGACCGTTTCTTAATGTCATCACTAATAATAAGAATCGTCACAATAAACCAAATGCATTCAAACTCGAGGAGTACCTACAACGATTTACTGGGTTCCGCCATCAGCTGGGTGCTATCAAATTATTCTAGTGTTATTTTGTAAATTTAAAATTGTCTTCCTCTCTACATTTGTCTAAATTCGGACTTTGTTCGTTTCATTAAAGTGACATAATGAACCTTGAATAGAATACTTCTTTAGGTGTATTTCATTTAAGTTGACGAATCTTACATACACTTTTTACTAAATGCTAAACTGAAACGAATATAAAGCGTGTAAAATATCAAATATATTGTTTATAGTTAGTTTTATCATTTGTCTGTAACGTCAAAAGTTAAGGAGATATAACATGAAATCTTTCTCACCTGTCCTTATCCGCTAATGATCTCCCGAGAGCTTTTAAATTATGTTCCTTGTAACAATCTAAACTCGACACGTGAACATTCAGACTCGAGACATTCCCGTAATGAATAAAATAACATGTCAAGATACAGTCTTCATCTTAAATTAATGAGGATTCACGGCAACGTATTCAATTTTACACGTAACGAAGGCAAATAAACTTCGACTAGCTGGTAGCGGAGACACCAAACTTCCTCATTACACATGTCTTAATTAATATCAGTTTGAAAGGAAACCTAAAAGTTAGTTCCGATTGCGAATTCTAATAAATCCGTGACACATATGAAGGTAATCTAAAAGTCTTCGAGATTAATTTCGTACCCTTTCACTAAAAAGTTGATTAATGTTAAGTAATTCATTGACGTAGAATAATATATACTCATCATATTAAAGCAAAGCTGGAAATTTAACGAATGGGTTGAAATAAACGCTTCAAAAATATTTATTAAAGAACAAGTTTATTACGTCGCAAATCTGAATTAAAAGTTTCATATTCCCCGTATAAGTTTAGACTCATCTCTGATTTCTGAAGGCGTATTCGTAACATTTTTATCGATGGGACAAGTTCGTATATCGTGTACCGCACATCCTCGCGAGCGTCCAACACAAATAGATTCGTACATGTTTGTCTTGGCTCGGTTTAATTAATTTTACCTTCATACGCCGATACCTACTGTTTGTCGGGCGTTCCTTAATTGAAAACGCTCTTACCGGAGTAAATGAAACGAAATCCTATTTGCTGCGAGTGATTGAAGTGAATTTATCTTTTAAGACTTTCAAATTTATCTTTTAGCGATGTTTGCTTCAAATTATTTCGGAGTGGAGAAGCGCAGGTAATTAAATTTTGATTGGCTTCGAACGGATTGTTACGATTTATTAATATATTCAGTACGGTTGTAAATAATACGAATCCGTTCGATGGTAATAGCCGCTGCAATAATTACTCATTAAGTATTAAATGAGGCCATTAAATGACAACAGCTGCAACAAGGGCCTCGTGGCTATTGGGTGACTTGGGGAAAATTGATGCTTGCGTTGTTTGCTACGTAATGTATGCGATCGAAGCCACTAAATTAATCAGACATTTCTATTACAATGTGTGACCGGTAATGCATAATAATGGGATGCGGTGGCGTAAGCAGCGGTTAAATAATACGATAACAACATTATTTAAATATAAAAAATATACTTTTTATGTACCTAATAGGTACGGTGGCTAACTTCATAATTTTACATGACTGAAATGTACAAAAAACTGCAAACTGTTTGATTTTTATAACGTAACAATCAACTACTTATACCTACCTATACTTGACTTTAAGCGAATCCGTCTGGGTAGGTACCACCCACTCATATATTCTACCAACAATTATACTTAACATATTTGTGCACCGGTGCGTGTAAGATAGTGAAACTACAGATACAAGGGACATAACATCTTAGTACAAGGTTCATCGTTCATCAGAATCGTCGTTTGGGTAAAATCAGAATTTTAATTACTTCCCAATCGCAGCGCCACCTACCAGTTCACAACTAAAACGTCAACAAACAACGAGGAATCCACTTAAATATACACAAAAAAATCATCGGTCCAAATGTTATGATCAGTTCAGATACATACACACGTACAGAAGATTTATATACATATAAAGATAAAATCAGTCATTTATAAGTTCACATTTCCCCAACCTCCCCGAATCACTCGAGTCATTCAATGTCTCAAACACTTATAGAACTGACAACCATTACTTGATATTGACCATGTTAATACTTTTATTTCTTATCATACACGCTTACACTCATTATAGCTTTAAACTTCAATTACACGCTTAAATGGTAATTCGCCCTTAACCCATGTTTAGTGTTGCAATAAATCACTTATAATCATTATAAAAAACTAAACACGATTATATTTGGTCGGCCTATGTGTATAATGTAAGATTTTGCCGGAAGTTTTGTTTCTAGACTTGACAGGCATAATTGCTCAATGCTTGAGCTATTTTAATGTTTACCATAATAGATTTGACATTTGTATTAAGTTTAAACGTATTTATATCAAGGCTAATATTATTGTATGTAATTATAAAGTGATCTCGGAAACTTATACCTAACCAGCTATTTCATACTGTGCCGTATTCAATAGGGTTCTCAAACATTACCTAAAATATTAAATTGGTTGTGCTGTTAAAATTAGCGTCGCTTTTTATATAATATGTTACCTTTACAAATGTATGAAATAAAATAATCAAAATAATATAGGTATGTTAGGTATATATTCAATTTTACCTACTTGTAAATAACATCAAAATATTATCAATTTTTTGCTAAAAAAAAGAGTAAATATATATTTTTTTTTAAATGGTGGTGGAAAGAATGCTAGCAACATTACCCATACATAAGAATTATTTTCATTGATGACTTAAATAAGAGTATACAAATAAAAAAACATTTTTGGTGAGTGCAAGAATGCAACCGGTAATGTTGAATCTCAATTCCGTTCCTCTGGGCGAAAAATGAACCAGCCCTCTTCCTAGCAGTGTTACTGTTTCAAATGCAATTACTATTGATGAAAATCGAATATTAATGCTATATTTGTGTTACAAAATAACGAATATGTCGGTATACAACGTTCTTTGCATCTTCAAACAAAGTTATATCTGTGAAATAATAGCATCATATAGATTAACACCCGTCAGAAAGCTTGACTACTCGTCTGTTCTAGAATTTATATACAGAGTTTTATTATCGCTGTCATTATTTTGTTTTATTATCCATTTATCAAAGTTTTACGAGCCATAGGTTACATTGCACAGCCGTGTACGCGATACTTCGCTAGTTATATTTTTTGTTGCCCGACAGAAATACGTCCTCATTGTTAGAATTACAAAATACATTAACAAAAGTTAAATAGTAAAATTGTTCCGAAATAAAACAACTGTCAGATCTGATTAAAGTCAAACAAAGAAACAAAAGGAGAATCTTCATATTCTCCGGTAGATCTCAGTGCAAGCCAATCTGAGTGGTGGTGGTACCCTACCACCCACTTGCCACAAAGGGTAATATTTTGTATTGCTGTGTGTCAGTTTGAAAAATGAGCCAGTGAAATTAGGCAAAACGAAGATAAAATCTTAGATTCCGTAGTTAGTGACGCATTGACGACAAAATAAGTGGTGTATATTACTAATATTTAGATAAATACTTACTGAAGTTACTTTTTACATATTATATTAAGTATTTTCACATTATGGATTTCGTGTCTGCGCTTAAAAATAATAATTGAGAAATACTAAAGTTGATTTACTGTTTATAGAGAGATACAATATAGACGAGTGGGTGGATTTACTTCTGCTCTACTCTCACAGGCTAACCACATTACAACATAGCGTATGCAATTCAACCTTTCTAGAAGATCAAAGTAAATATACGGAAAAAGAAACTAAAATTAGTTTATTTCAAAATTAGCGGTTTTACGGATACGTAAATACTAACTTATTTTAAGCCTTATAGTAGTTGAATAAAACATTCTTAGTTAAAAAAAATCTTTTATGTTATTGACGTTACCTTTTTGTATATATAATCTACTTTATAATGTTATGACCTTTACATTGTTGTCTTTAGACTTCATGATGATATATTAAGTCTACCAGTCTGCTCCAATGCGAGTTAGAAGACGTTCTTCAAATCAAAATTTACAGACTTACAAGACAATAAAACTCTAGTTTGCCTAGATAAAAAACCGAAATTACTCAAGTGTTCAATGACCAATACCCACGTCAATTCATCGTTGCCTTTTCACGTATTTATTATACATTCAAAAATTGTATTTGTAATGGATCTCGTATTTTGTGCTGAGTGAAAGTAGTGTTGATGAAATAAGCTCCAATCCTTCATATCGGGACACGAGATCCTTACCCAGCTGATTGAACGGATTGTAACAGACACTATTTCATCACGTGCAGGGCGCAACAGTCTTCCCGAGGGAAAATCTACCGGAGAACGAGCAGCGTCTCATAGTGCTAAGACCGTCTCACTGTGATCGCAAATTTGTGAAGCGTATTATGGCATATTCCCATTGTATAACTCAGATTTTGAGAAAGCCCTTTGTTGATATAGTCTATAGCCATCTTCCAGCTGAGACGATAACCAAACTTTATCAGCTTTCGTTTGTATAGTGAAAGCCGCAATTATTCCAATCATAAATCTACCACTTGCGATTGATCCGTTAATGTTATCCACGAATTTGCTTTATTGCCTTCCTATTCCTGTTATAGATAGCAACCAATCCATTCCCACAAATATTTTCGTTTCCGATTAAATGGATACACATTTAGATCAACATGCTCGTTAAAATCACGTGTAATTTTGAACTCTATTAACGAATATTGTTGAAAATATTTTGGAATAATGTCTTTCAAATTAAAAACATAGCTTACAATCGTTAAATGTATTGAATATTCCGACGAATCCATGTTGTTGATATTACTTCCTTATTTCCACCATTGATGTTGAATTCACGAACGACATTAATAAAATAAAAAAAAAACCTCATCCAAAACCTAATCCAAAAAATCGAAATTTCTACATAATTATAAAGTAATATCTATGTATCGATTTTTCTAATATATCGAATATTAGAAAAAAATATTAATGAATTAATCAATATAGAAAAATATCGTTTACACTGGATTTTGACTTTAGTAATACAAATGAAATTAAACTGCATTTAAAATCTAGTGCAACTAATTAAGTTACAAAAGAGAAGTCTCTTGATAACACTAAGAACTATAATGTATGTAATTGGTTCTCATTATTGTTCCAGAATGTTCGGCTCAAGCGGCGCGTGCGCAGCGTGCGGGCAGGCAATACCCGCGAGCGAGTTCGTGATGAGGACGAACGCGCCACAGCAGCCCCTCCACGTCTTCCACATAAAATGCTTCGCGTGCTCGAAATGCGGCTCACACCTCATGCAAGGCGATAGGTACTTATCACGTTTTAAAATAAATACATAACGATTAAATCACTCTTAAAGAGAAATTCTTAACTTTATCTCTCTTTTGACATCATTATAATCAGTCGATAAGATAAATTTTAATTTTCGTCGATATCGTGAAGAAATGATTGATTTCCTCCCGCTGTTCGTATTGCTTTCCCAGCAATAATATTTCGTTAAATACGAATATACTATTATAATATACATTTTACAAAAGATTATTTAGCATATAAAAATATTAAATTATGTTGCAAAAGATCTGATCAATAGGCAACATTATACAGAGAGAATGACTGTTCTCTGAAGCATTATTAAAATACCTAAGCTTAGCGGCACCTTTTAATGTGTAGAAGATGCAAATTTATAAATATATACAAGTATTCAAAGATAAAATTTATGACATCGGGATTATTACACGTGTACCGTATGTTAATACGATATTACATAATAACATCAGTATACCGAGAAAACCAAAATCTGAAATTAATATTTGTTATCGCCATAAATAAATTATCTAATTTGAAACAAATGAGAACATTTGTTTTATATGTGATTAAAGATTTATTCCAAAAATAGTATGTAATCAAACTAAAAACTCAAATTCAAAATCCTTTATTCAATATTTAAATTACATTAAACTCAATTATTAATTGTCAAATTAAAAACTAGCACCGACCAACAGATAAGTAAGCTCGATGATGAGTAAATTATCAACCGGATAAAAATCTCCAATATGAAAACAAAATCATATATGTAGTTTCATATTTAATCCACACTCAGTCGATAGATTAAAAATAACAGACCAATTGAGTTAAATTATATTTTAAAATACAACATATATTTCGTATAATGAGTAACATTTAATTATATAAAAAAGTTTCTTTTTTAAATTTCTTTATTAAAACCTCCTTTATTAGTACGCGAGCATTTAATTACCAGTCATGAACCGTTAATATTATCTGATACTACTATCATGCTACTATATTGCTGAACTGCAATTTGAGGCTCAATGCTAAAGGTTCACTTTGACAGGTACTATATGCTCGCGGGCTCACTAGTCTGCGAGCAGGACTGGCAGAAGCTGATGAAGAATGCGAACGCGGCGACTCCCGGTGCGCCTGTGCGCAAGGGCAAAGTGGGTCGCCCGCGCCGTTCGCGCGAATGAGCATTGCCTGCGCCTGCGCCGACGCTTGCGCCAGCGCAACACTCTTACAGAGACTATGAGGAGGTACGTTTTATTTTACTGTGATATAACGAATGTCTAAAAAGAGCGTCTAGAGTAATATACAATGGTATACTACCAAATAGCGCTTTTAATTTTTAATGACGAGGTTACTTAATTGGTCTGAGCGTCGGTATTCTCTTTTTTAATTTAAATTGAGTTGTCAGACTGTAAAAAGCGCACCAGATTGTTGTCGCCGCCCATAGTCATTAGTATTGGAAGAAATATTAAAGATCCCTTACATCGCCAAGGCGCCACCAACCTTAGAAACTAAGATCTTACATTGTTAGGCGGTATAATTTACGATGAATGTTATCTACCTAAAAGGCCCTACCACCAAGTAAAATTTAAATGACCTTTATTTCGATTGCACAGTGAATAACAAAAGCTGTCTAAATTTCAATTTCATAATGTGATGTTTGCATAATAATTATTCGATATTATTATTACAATAATAATGATTAAATAAATGTTGATTTAATATTTTATCCACAATTTTGTATTTCATTTACTATAATTGCAATTACTGTCAAAATTATCTAATTAATCGCATAAATTGGAATAGATACACATTGATGTTTAACACTGATATAGCGACACTAATGATTTTGAAATTATATCCCAAACATACGTACGTATTTGCTTTTGTATGCTAAACGCACTAATGACGAATACCAACAATGATTAGTTGTAAAGCGACGTATCCCAAAATACACCATTAACGATCTTTTATCCTTATAGTCGCTAGGAGCTTGCAATAGCAAATATCTCAAGTTGTTATCCCAATTTTGTCCTTGGTCGTACCTTTTCCTCTTATGCAACACATATGTGATAATTTCGTCAAACAACTCTAGGTAAATATACTTTATTCAGGTACGCTTTGAAGTACTTGACATTTGAGTCACAAACAATGTATTGTGCAATCGGAAACAAATTGTTTCGTAACCGTTCCTCTCTTTACAAATCTAATACATACTTGTAATTATTGTATTCAATTCTTAAGCCAATACTTACGTATAAATGTCTCGCTAAAGATTACAATACAAATAATATAATGAGCCATAATGAATCGCCTGCATATAGAACGCATTATAATGGAAGATTTTGAGTACAAAACTGCACGTGTCACATGAAATTATATATTCACCAATCCACACTGGAAACTTAGTGGAATAAGCTTTGAACACTCTCCTTATAAGGAGATACCTTTGTTCATTACTAGGATATTTACGTAACCATATATATTTTCTAGCCTTTACTTTATAAACGTTGCTTAGTGGGTGCGTAGTTAAACAACGATTTATCTCTTTCTTTCATCAATGTTCTGTTATTCGAAAGAAGAAGATAACATTGTTTAACTAATCACCTCTTAGATAACGTTAATTATTATAAATATTTCTTATTCCATCTGCTTGCTGTCTAAATATGAGAACGCGTCCAAAAACATGGTGGCCAACTGTTGGTCACTAAATACACGCACTCTTGTAAAGTATGATGTTTGGCGAGTGTCAAGCGTAGCTGACACGCACACCAAGATAATAAGCTTGGCTCGTTTCAGTGCCTTTGTAGTGCGACATTCAATCTATATATAATCTAAGTCTATCTGATTCTGAACTCCACTTACATAAAGTCGACTCGTAACAAACCTGACTCAGTTCCTGCTTGAAGTGTGAACAGGTCTAAACACGAAATAAAATATACATGAAGTCGTTACGGGATGTTAGCATCGTAAATACGTTTTTGTTTCCATTTTTTTTTTATCTGAACACATTTCGTCTCGTATTATCTCCAAGGTCACCCACTTTTAAATCCACTATCTAATAATAAAATTTCAAGTTGTTAAGAAATCTGATACTGTGATATGATCTCTCTGTACTAATATCCTTGGCTCATGGTCAATATATTTAATTAATTTCGAAAATTAAATTAAACTTTATGTAATTATATTACTTATAATATTTGCGATTTAATTTAAAACTATTGCGTAGTAACAAAGTTAAACGGTTTACTAGTATTTTTTAAAAGATATACCAAAAATGTTTACGTCAAATTGTCTATTAATCTACGAGAGCATATAACTATTTTCAATAAGCAATAACTTATAGCCGTTATAGTCAATAATTTTAAGTATTTTCCAATGTTTCAGAATTTTTAAAGAATGCAGCGAAAAAGTGTTCATTGAAATTAATAAACACTGCATAATCTTTCTGAGTAATGGTAGAGAGATCACTTGGTTGTACTTGTTGTTTTATATTATTTATTTCTCTCGACATCATCCAATAAATAATAAATTAAACAATAAAATTTGTTTACTTGGTGGTAATCTCCAGAACTAAGTACCCAATTCTTTTAGACTGGGAGAGAGCTACATTATTCGTGAGCGCTATTTGGTGTAAATTATATTTTTAGCATATTCTTTAATCCAATCCACTAATCTGCATTAGAGCAGCGTGGTGGAATATGCTCCAAACCTTCACCTCAAAGACCTGAGCCCAGTGGGAAATTTATAGGCTGCACATGTTTGTGATGTGATTTTCTTTATCAATTAATCGCACTTGTGGGAAACCGGGTCGGGTCGCTAGTTAAACTTAGGCTTTACTTGTAAATATTGTTCACGGACTAATTACTTGAATAATGCTGTGTGTCCTTCTTTCAAATGAAAAATAGATGATTAAATCATTATTGAAATAAGTAGCCACATAAAATAATAGTTTATAAGTAGGAATATTTTTTTTTCACATTTAATTTGAATAAAACGTTTCGTAAGTATATAAATCGTTGCATTAGATTATATCCCTTTAAACTTTAAATTCGCAATCAGTTAAAACATCCTGGTCAAGCAATTACGAGACATTTATTATCCGTGACTAAAGCAGCCAACACGTAAAATATTTAATTAATTCCGGTAGCAAATATGGCATAATAAAACGGACATAAGTAATTAGTTTTAATTAAAGTGAACATCTATAATACACGTATGCGTTTTAATGAAGTTTCTTTTTAAAGTTTTTACAAATGTTTTGGGTTATATGAAAAAAATAAAAAAGATTTTTATCAAAAGCCGACTTTTTACTTAATAATAATTAAATATACAATTTAAAAATATTATTAAAATTTATATATATATATATATAGGTATTATTCGTGAATACTAGAATAATCTTCATGATTTTTTTATAACATAGGCTAATGAGCAAATTCGCTACTTGATAGTAAGTGGTGACCACAGATAATAAAACCAGATTTTATAGAATTGCTTACATGCTTAATCAAGCAATATACGAAAGTTTGCTGTATGTTAAATTATTTTATATAAAATATACAAGAAATGTAAACCTACGAAGCGTATTTTTTTAAAAGAGATGTCTAGATTTTTGCCGATACGGCACAAAGTTTTTTGTATGTGTAACACTGCCACATTGATAAGAAATTTAAATTGACCACTTAAGCTTTGATATATATATATAAATTCTTGTTTTTATAAAGATTCATAGTAACAAATTACTGTGAAAATTATAAATTAATTACTATAAACATAATACAAATTCATAATAATATAAATATAATGAAATAACGAAAATAATACACTTTGAGTTTGTAGTATTTATGCAATTTAACGATACATTTAAAAGCACTTGATTTGATTGTATTGTGGTAATAGAAAATATAGTCATATAAATATATGTCTGTGTATTCGCTTTAATGTTACATACAAAATGCATGTCCTTTCAAAGGCTTTAAAAATTCAGGAATCATAAACGAAACAGTGAGATGAAGACGAGGGAACCTTCCACTCGATAAACACAATGGAACCTTATTTCTATATACATAAAATTCACAATTGCAAAACACTCACGATATAAACTTGCTTCCAAACATTTTGTGGATTACCTAACCATTTACGCTTTTGCGATTCGAATTGTATTGTGACAAGTAACTGTAACTTTTATAATTCATACTTAAGACTCGTCGTTATTCTAATTACAAAATTCAACAATAATAATTAAAAAAAAAAAAACATTTAAAAGGACAGATATATTTTTATCAAAACATTTAGCCCGCTTTTTTCGCTTTGAAAATCATTTTAAAAACACGTATATCGAGGTACGATTATGAAAACACACGGTATTTTTCTTAAAGAGCTGTTTAACGTACTAATTCGACTATGAGACGTGCGAGGAACATAGTGAAGTAGCAAAGAAATGCAATTAAGCTGTTCAATGAACACCGCACAAAGTCCGCTTTGTTTGTATGAGGTACTCACTCGGATGGAACGCGCGAACTTCGGACACCATGTATCATAATATACCGACCGCATTTAAAAGTGTACGTTATCAACTTTCGCTCGCTATACGTTTTGTTTGTTAAATAACTAAAATTAAAACGAATTATTTATAATATAAACAATTTTCTATATTAAATTGTTCTCACAGGGATAGTTCATAGAGTTAATTATCTCGTAGGCGACCATCGTCCGAGCGCCGCGGGCATCTCCTCGTCTCGCGCTTGCTTACGGCGGCGCTCTCGCAAAATGCTCTGTTAACCAATTCTAAAGTTTAAATACCCCCAAACTTATTTCGGCAACTCATAAAACTACTGTCCAGTCCTGTTAATAAAGCTTTGGAAGACTGCAAACACCCTGCCTGTCGCCCGTCGTAATTACATATAAAAAGTAAGTGGCTACAGTCATTCGTTAGCCCGAAGGGGATCGATTACGAGCACAGCTTTATTTAAACTATGTTGTTAACTGCAAAACAAAGAGCCGCTATTACTTTGTGCGAGAGATGGCGGTCAAAGGCGCGATGTTAATTGGAAAACACGTGGAAATGACAGCACCTTTATTGCGCTTATGGCGTAAAAATCAAGTTTCGGTATCGCCCTCGCCACGCTCAAAGACTTGACCACTCACCTGGCGGCTTTGTAACACGATTACTGGGACTTGTCGAAAGTTAATTAAATAACGTTTTTCCAAATTAGCCGGCGGGCTCGACATCAAAGTGCCCTCGCACTCGCTTTGGGAATCTTTCACAAAGGACCTGGCTTCGGGCTAGGTTCGGCGCCTGCCTCTCTGATCTCAGTTCGCTGACGTAGTGCGCTGGACAGGTGAGATCTTCAACTCTTTGTCAAAGGATAAGTGAGCAAACGCTACGCTAGTAAACTTCGTCTGTCCAGAGCTACCTCGGAATACCTACGGCGCTATTTGAGTTAAACAATCGCTTCATAAAGTTGGACATTTTGATTGATGACTGATATCTATCTATTAGCAATCTAATTCTATATACCGTGAGCGTTCGCGGCACGCGAGGTCGTTTGCAGTAAGTTAGCACGACATTCGAAAGTTACGTTTATTAAATATTCTCTTTTCATTTGATTTACATTTTTAATATTAAATATCTTTAAAAACATGCAATGGTTTAAGGTCTTTTATCGATTTAATCCAAATGCGAATAAAAATATTTTTTCGTCGATGGTCATTAATGAATAGTCAATATTATAACAAAGAAACAACGTTAAAAGTATTCCATATTTTAAGTAAAAAAATATCATAACAAGTTCAACTGATGATATATTTTTTAAATTAATCGATCGAACATGAAATAAAGTTTATTCTTTCATTAAAATAATGACTCGAGGTTGTTTACATTAACTCTTTTTTTTTTACTTAAAAGATTAGTGCCCTTCGTGAGAGCCGGCCGGACGTCGAACCCGCTAATGTTGCGTGCAGCTAACGATCCGCTGCTCTCACCTAATTTAATTATTTTCACACTAATTATCCATTTCAAGGTACATTTTTAACATAGTATTATAAAGTATATATATATATCTTATCCCAAATTGTTTTAAAGTGCAAAAAATCTTCGCATTGCTTACAACGTCTAGTAGTTTCGTGGTATTATCAAATAATTTATGAATAAATATTAACGTAAACCTCAAATACAAAATGTCGCAATGAAGTAGGAATGAGTTATTAGAGTAGTTAAAATAATAACGATATTACTGGTATTACGTACAAGGTGATCCGCCTGAGACAAAGTGTGTCAAGAAATTAGTGTTTAATTTATTCATTGGGCCCAGTTCGTGTCTAGTTTAGTTATTATGAAGGTAGTTTAGGCGTCAAGAGGCTTAGGAATTAATCAACCGGTGACACTATGCGAGCAATCCATTTAATAGAGACCAATTTGAATTTAATTTTTTTAAAGGTAAAATGTTCGGTATTTTATTCCTTGGAAATTAAATCAACATATGTACTACTTTATTAATTTATGTAACTGCATATTACGTAAACGCACCACAATAAAATAAATATTCCATTCTGGTTATATATTTATATAAAAACAGGAATTATATTTTCAATACTTACTCGATTCTAAGCACTGCAAAGCTGCAAGGCAAGCCCGTGGGTTGGTTCCGATTTGAAGAACTGAACTGATGCTGGCACAATCGACATAACATCTTAGTTTCAAAGTTTGGTCGCGAATGTAAGGAAGGGTTAAAATTTCTTACGGCGCGAATGTCTATTGGCAGTGATAACTATTTTCATGAGAATGGTGTCTCTATATATCTCACGCGAAAACCAACGAATTGATTATCATAAAACACGAAGAAATAAAAGTTAAAAACTTTATTGCCATTTCAAGTATTAACGTGAACAAAGTCACGGGCGCAGTGGGTCATGAATAATAAAACACAATGTACATAATATATTTACATTAGACAACATATTACATGGACACATGCGAAGCAATTTACTAACCCAATTTAAAATTAATAATAAGGCGCTGTACAAAATTTGAAAAGTTTAAACGGCGTCGTTGCTCAGCTCCGTCTATTGCATTTTTATACGAGCAAGACAACCTCTTAGCTTATTAGGGAAGCCAGTTATTAGAGGTCCGAGGGTTCTCTGCGGACGCGAGCGCGGTTTCGGAACGACTTCGTCCCAGTTAATTAGTTAAATGGATACGTCGCTTTCCGGTTGCGTCTATTTTATCGGTTCAACGACTACAATAAAGCTCATTTTCTTCTGTGATTCTAGAGTGGATCCATTCAAATCCCCTAAATTGAAATGGAGCTTTCTGCTATTTAATTCGGGATCGACCGGCCGAACGAGGCCAGTGATGCACTTATGCACCGGCACATTTCCCACAGCCCGGTGCGCCGGATCCGCATCTGCACACGACAAAGGACATCCGCCCACAATAGCTCCATTAAAATAATGCAAGTAAATGAGGATTTGCGGAGGCGAGTCCACCGAATCCGCTCGCGCTCGCCGAGGCCCGAGTTCTGCTCACAATGCTCAGAAGGCCTCGTTGCGACGACGCTTAAAACACTATACACGAACATGTTTCATTAGCTAAGTGGGAGGCTTTTGGTGGTTGAATCTGTGTAATGCACCTAGCTAGATGCTGCGCCGCTTTTACTTAAACGCCGTAATTAAAACGTCCCCTCCCCCCTAAGGGCGCAGTTTAAAACTCGGTTCAACTAGTTCGGAGTGGCCAATTTAGTTTTAGTGTTCCGTATTTAAGATACAAATTTTCAAATTATGTTTTTGTTTTACTCGGTTTTGTTTGCGGATATCGCTTATATCTAAAAGCTGGAGGCCATTGTTTAATTTAAAACTTAAGTTGTACTTTATTCGTTGAGCCTTTAATAATTGCCTTACTTAAAATATATTAATTATTGTGTATACTAATAAAGTTTTAATTCAAATTAAGTTAAATTAATTTAGTTCAAGAAGTTCTACTCATTTTTTCCAAACGTTTTTTTTTAATCAATTAATATTTAATTTGTTGTGATTGCGTATATTTGACGTTAATATAATTAACAAAAACATCATAATTATTTCAAATTCAAACTAAATTACATTTTTAATAATAAATTAAAAAACTTTAAATAATTCGTTTGTGTAATTTAAGTCTTTAACTATACCATCCTTATTGGAAATACGTCACTTATCGACGTACTTTTTGTATCGAAGTGTACAATCGATTAAAACATCGATAAAGCCGTATAAACTAAACACTAGCTGGATGCCAATAGAATCGCATCACGTGCAAACATTACAGGACGGTAATAACTTTATTGATCGCTAACGAGGAAAATTGATCGACATTAACGATCTTAATCGCTCGATTCTGTGCGTGTCGATGCCCCGTTCCGAGTTAATTTAATTGAAAGCGAGTTGAGTAATTAATTAGTGGGTAGCTCTCAACTTGAGCGGTGTTTACAACGCTCGTACATATTGAATGAGACGAAACGTCTTTACACTGATTAGAAACTCGATTATATTTTTAAGGGCTATCATACATATATATATGTATATTTTTACAAACGATATATTTATTTATGTGATCACTATACAGTATATTATGAAGTACGCTATCTAATTTATTACTAGTTTTTACCTGCTTGGCTTAAATGAAAAAATAATACTAGCTACATGACCCGACTTCGCGAATGAGATCAATAGGAATATTATTATACAGTTAATATTATGCCAAGCGATGTCCCCCAAACTCAATGTCAATTATATCTGTCTCTCTGTGTTTTTTACGCGTATTAAATGTAGATATATATTTCTCCGGTTTTTTTTGTAAACATTTTGGAGATCTACAAATCTTATATTTAAACTTCCCTTGTATCTATTATAGTTTTGGCAGCGTTCCGTTTTTACGGATCGTCAAATTTATATATATTAACATAATAATAATCATTTAAAGAATAAATTTATAACAAACACACAATCTATAAAATATTAGCAAAATAACATAAGATATTGAAACAAATAAAAAATATTACCTTGACTAATTCAATACAAAAATCATTTCATTATTAGGAAGAATGTCATGAAAATAAAATTTACGCTAATTTTACATTGATACCAACTATATAAACAGTTAAAGTATGATGTAAAAAGAAATATTCGACAGCGATACCGAATGCCTTTTTAATTAAAATAAATAATTAACACGATGAATGTTCTTAATAAAAAACATTCTCATCTTTAATATTTGTCAAGTCTCCTTTAAGCATCATCGTTCCAATATATTTTTTTTTTTTATTTATATTATTTGTGAGTTCTTTTAGTAGCCTTTTTATCTTATGTGCTCAATTTTCTTTGAATTCCACACAAAATATTCCGCGTGTTAGTTTTACAGTCATTAATAATACCTCGATGTTTTGTTAAAAAAAAACTACTATATATATTATTAAATATATTTATTTAATAAAACTAAGCAATAATTAACGATCGTTATTTTATAACATCAGATGTTGATATAATCTACATTCAATATTTTATATCCTATATAATCAACTAAGAAATAATTGGACATCTCGATGTAAGTACTTAACGTCGACTAAATAATTAACCATCCATCGATACGCCTGACATTTTATCCTTATTAAATAAAATAACAGATATTACCTAGAGCATATCGATTATGAAAACGATTTAAAAATAAGAAAATCGATTCACATTTAAATTAAGAAAAAAAATCTCTTGTATAATTACATACCACTAAATAAACAATTACTCGAATAGGCTCTCACTACCAACAATTCGGATATTCAATTTCGATTGATTCCAGAGAGCATCGCGACGCGAGTTAATAGCATTTAATCCCGCTAAAACGCCCGACGATCCTCTATAATGAATATTTATCCTCCACAGAAGTCGACGCATACTTTTATGACGAATACATATTTTAGTAGCCGACGTAATTCCGCTGATTACTTTCTTTAATTTTTCTGAAAACGCTATAACGGTATCTATGCAGATAGGTAAATGTATTAAAGCTCAGAGGGCAAACAGAGTGAATTGTTAAGTAAAAATCCATGTTTTCATTTAGAAAATTATTTGTATTGTGTGTATTTTTTTTTAATATCCTAAATATGTTTGTGTCGACGTAGATGATGTTTATCGATATGTGATTTAAAAGCATTGAATATTGTTATTTAATTTTGTTTCATTAATAACAATAATAGTTTTTTTTTTATTTGGGTAGTTCTGATTAAATTTAGTCTTGGATGATAAAAGTAATACGTAGTAATATACGTACAATGATTTTCTCTTTCAAGATGAATGCAAAATAGCGAGACGGGACATTTTCCCCGTCACTTTAATTCACTCAAGAGCAGCGGCGTCTAATTCAGTAATTAATAAGCCCTAAAGCAGCCTCTATGCAGCTCCCTGAGGCTGCGGTCACGTTTGCAGTCATTTTGCTTGTTAGCGCTCATTCTAAAAGCGTTACACTGCAATTTGTTAACTAATTTTAACGATGTATAGTTAAATAAATAATTCAGTATATAAATAATCCAACAATAGAAACGGAATGTTAGAGGTTCCAACTCGGGTAAGCACCACTGAATTTTAATTTGCTTAGGAACCGTATATGTGCCGGATGGAAATCTAAGTACAACATGTACCGCAGTATGGTGGATCGAGATTCTTTCTTACGCTATCTTAGTGCTTTTTTATTGTACACAAATGCATGAATATATATACAAACTTAATAGGTATTTAATTTATTGCTCATATTTTTATTATCTATAATAGGAAAATTGTTACGTTATGTAAAAAAAAACACCGCAGGTTAACAATCATTACGTAACATTGCTGTCAATCACATAAAGATTTTTATAAGCACGCTGATTGCAATAAGCAGATGTCTCTGTAATGTGCCCTCGTCCATTAGTCATATGAAACATGTGCCAATACAAATGATATGGAGGTATATTATGAATGGCGGGGGCTAGGGGGCGCCCCGAAGAGGGCCGGGAACACTAATGGATTACATTCGCGCGAGTGAATTAGGATATTGTCGTACGATCTGTTCCGGTGCACTCCTTTACGATCCCTTTCAAACTGTAACCACAGATTAAATATTTATAAAGTGTGGTTTCGACACGATGGGTATCGATAAATACAAATGTATTTTTTAATAATCAAAGCTAATTCAATTATGTTTCATTAAAAATTGTGACTTCTCAAGAATTATTCCGTCGTCTATAATAATATACTGACAAAATAAATTATCTATAGTACTTATTTTTAAATCAAATACTGCCTGTAGTGGATTTAAAAACAATGTCTTGGATCTAAGAACTAGTGTAATAATTTAAAACAGACAAACAATTATTTTGCGTATCAATGAATGATTTTGCCTATCAAAATTAACTCTACATTTATGTTGATGCCTAACATCAATGTATTTAAAACATAATATATCTCAATATATAATTTATACTATTTTAAATCAATTAAAATAATAATCAATAAAAATCTCTGATCAAGATCAAGATAAACCGACTTAACGACCACGTTACAGAAAAATATAACGTCCATAAAATAAAGGATATATGCGATCCCCATGGAAGCATTAAAATAAGAATTATAGTAGCTGCCACGAGCCTGTAATTAATGCATATATATATATACATACATAAATTTTATCATATATTCTTATATATTATATCATGTAAAAACACTTTGTTTAATACTGAACCAATTAACGTCATAAAATTCCTTTTAATCTTCATTATATATTAACCTCATTGGTATTTATTGATGAATTATGTATTAGCGAAATTAAATCTTGTAACATAACGCTTGCGCCTGAGTCGTCATGCTCACTACTTTCAATGAGCTTTGAATATAATTGCAATTAATCGCAAATCGAAGGCATTTTAACCGGTTTTATTGGGTCGTCAGTAAGAACTTTCACTTTTAAACATGCCGTAGCTTCCTGCAACGAGTTATAGAATTATATTTTTAAATTTATTTCTTAACTTACAGACGACGGAAGGTAAAGTTGCGGACTTCGTTTACATCTTAAAACGAACCACATAAATCTACATCTATACCTAAATAATACGTAATAACCACTGTTATAATTTGATTGACTCGTTGGTCTAGTGGATAGCTTGTAAAGCTGTGAATTACGAGGTTATTAGTTCAATTTCTGAGTCGTGCTAATAAAGCGTTATTGTTTTTTCTATCACTTACTTCTAAGTAGCTGCTTGAAGTTTGGGAATTGGCAATGATTACACTTCCTCGCCTCGCAAAACACATAATTCCTTTTGGCGCTGTATCTGAACATACCGTCGCATCATTCTTCGTTGAGTATGCCGTCGTCACCAATATCGGTCAAACGGACAAACATAATAACCCTAAAAAAATATAGTAAATTGTTAGGAGTCATACTGGAGTCATACTGTTATCGGATTTATAATGTTCTATTTTTAAACTTTTCAATTAGCTGCTGACAAATGTCCTGTGACAGACAGTAAAGTTAAAAACGATAATTTACGCAAAGTAAGATACCGTATATGACGTGAAAACCGAGTTGCCAGTGCCAAACTCTAGTCTCTCGCTACAAGGATTTCAACTTATCAATTACAGCGTTCGCTACTTACCGCGCGGAAAGGGCAAATTGATTTAATGTAACCGGAGTGCTTTGACGAATATTATTAACGTCTTTTTGCGCCCTCTTTAGAGGTAATGTGCTTTGTTCTTTCTCGGCTTTGAACAACGATTCACACTTATCCGGATCTTAAAGGGTTTGCAGGAAACTATATCTCTAATATTTAGACCTTGAAAATATTTGTAATATGTTTATTATGTTATTTTTATATGTTACATATAAAAATAACATAATAAATATACCTAAAATACATCATTATTGTAAAAATATTTTTTTTAAAAACAAAAACTTTATTGCGTGTAAAATAAAATCACTTATTTCGCAAATTCCGCGAACAATAATTTTGGAATATGGTTTACAAAAAAAAACATAATTCTCTAAACGCGACCGTAAAGCCACGTTTTAAGCTAAATAGTATGTAATATGTTCTGAAAGTAAATAGTATTACAATTCACATTACAATAAGAATTAAATGTCATCTTTTTATTTTTTGTAACGAAACGGGGGCATTAGGAATGACGAAGATAAAAAAAAAATAACAGGAACGTCCAATGCTAATAAATTAATCGGACGTTCTACAGTGTTACAATCAAAATCAAACTTCGATGTAATTGTTAAGCTAATAAATACATTCATCTCATTAGCCCGCCATAATTCTTCATTAGCGGGATGCTAATTAATGTGACGTTTACAACGAACGACGATCGTATTTCAGTCGCGCTACGATTGCTTTATCTGTCTTGTTCTTATTGCGTAAAACCATAAGACTTATAATTAAGATCACATTAATCTCGTCTCCTTGGTCCAGTGGCCTGTTATACGCCTGAAGCTCCTGGGTTAGTCTAATAGGAATTCTTGGGTATTTATGTATAAAACTGTTCAATAGCAGCTTGGGATTAAGAAGTTGACATAATTTCTTTTCCATATTTAGGATTCCTGGACCTGATCTCTCATTTTGTCAAATCGTATTTTCATTAGACTCTTAGAAAATATTGCACCATGCAAATATTTCCGCTTGGAATTAATGAGTATGTAGTTGATTCAACAAAAATTTTGTTTTTTTTTTAAATTTTTTGTTTCCCTTGAATGAATATTATTTAGAAGAAAATGTCGTATAACAGTACATATTATAATTTATTTTATATAAAATTGTCTGTGTTTGTAATATATACGTTAGCCAGTCTTACGCCTTTGTTCACTCAGCCAACTCATCTATAATTAATACTCTACTTTTAAATAATTACCAATAAAATAACATAATTTCCTTTTCTTTGTGAGGAAAGAAAATCTTTTATAGACATTAAAACGAATCAGCTCTTCTGCATCATTAGCTACGTTGCTTATTTATGCTATCAAGAATTTAGCATAAATTGCATAACTCATCTCTTGAAGATAAATCCCAACTTTATCTTTATTTACGTCATGATTGAGTCCTATTTTAAATATAGTCAAAGTAATGTATACTATGTTTAAAAAACATAATTTAATAATTGTATCAATTGAATTTTAAATCTAAATCGCTTAAACACCAATCAAAATCGAATTATTTTGACTTTAAATCATAATAAATTACATATATTTCGATAAGAATGAAATTCAAGCTCAAATATGAATTATATTTAACGTATCTGTTCCTATGTTGTGCGTTGGTTATTATTAACTTTGACGAAAACCATTTTAAATTAAAACAAAAAAAAATCTACCTGAGATATGAGTATAGGCATAAAAAGGCTGTTTAGTTTGTCGAGAAAGGTCCTCGACCAATTTTATAACAATATCAACATAGAATACTTTATTATATACCTTTTTTTAAGTTCTATTTAAATAAATCAATGTTTCTTAGTTTATTCTGTATATGTTCCTGGACCATTCCACTGATTTCTGAAACTTTGGGGAGGAACTGTACGTTTCCGAATTTGTTCGACAATTTTATAACGTTTCATCAAATTGAAAACTACGCAAAGTCGTGGAAAATAGCTAATCTTAAATATAAAATAAAATTATGGTTGTTATTTGTACTCTTTTCGTATGCGAACTGAAGTACTCCTAGAGTCCTAAGGCCCAGCACTTAAGGTTTCTGGCGTATATCATCAATGCAGAAATAGGTGGCGCCCAAATGTTATTGAATTTTAAAAAAACTTTATAAGGCATACTAAGCAACTTGATAACAAATCATCATTCCAATTTAGAATCGAAACTACTAACTCTTTATTCCCGCTAGAAAATTAAAGATGACCTTTAAAAGGCTGTATAGGTTCGTTAGGTAGGGTAGTATTAATAATAACTAAGAACAGTCTCGGTAAAAACAGTTATTACAGATAAAAATTCACATTGAAATCGGTGGCTTTGTTTGGTTACAATGCCACAGACAAATGTACAAAAAGATGAATTCAATAATACATTAAAATATAAATAAAAATTAAATATTTCATTGCTTGTAGTAGAGGAAACTAAGTAAAAACTATTTTATTTAACCTTTTTATATTCATGAAACAAATTACATTAATAACCAATCAAATATTTACTAAAAATAAAAGTAACACGTATCACGCTATGCGTATTTATTCTCACCGGGCGGGCTTCGTACATTTAATCATCGAGTACTTAATAAAAGGTATAATATAATATTATTAAACGTAAAAGAGCCATATCACGCCAACTCCATCAGGGATCACCGCTGTAATTAAAGCTTAGGGTAAAACTTCCACGTGAAGATCGTAATCGAGGGCATAATTTTAAATCAAATTAACACTTCAACTTTAAACCGAGGTCATTAATGCCATTACAGCGAAACAATATGGAGTCGTGACCGCACCAATGGATATCTAAATAATAAATAAATAGGCCCGCTGCTATCTCGGCATCGCATCTCCGGGTTAATATTCGACGCCGGAGTTTTATAATTAACAATAAATTCGGCGTGTTTTTTGTCGAACAGCACCGAGGGCTCAATGCAACATCGATATTTTTCCTATTATAAACGATAGCGATCTTAATGACATGCGTCGAATATTACATACACGGACGGCGCGGCGTACGCCTGTCGCCCGGTCGCGGGTGGTCTGTTACCTTTTCGCCAATCCTTCAATTGTCTCTCGTTTTCATTTCTTAAGTACCACCAAAGACTCTTTCCGTCCTCTTACCTGCTTGTAAATAATTAGCTCGTTCTTTTTCCTCGGGCGCTCGATAGGTGCTCTTCAAAAATTCCTTGATTCCGTTCAAAAACACCAAAAATACTACGGGCTCCCTACTCGAACTGGCTCTGTTATCTCGTTATCCTAATGAAGTCTACGCTAATGACGAGTAGGTAAATAATAGGGCGGCTAATGGGGGCTTTATCATTCTCGAGTGCGCTCCAGGTAAGGGCCAATTAGAGAGGCCGACATCGGCCCATATTGTTCGGCGCAGTGCTCGGTTCGATTACGATTATTTCCGAACGACTCTCAGCACTGATAAATTGGACAAACTATAGCGAATTGACGTCCGCGGTTTGCGGCGCCTATTTTAATTTTCTGTTAAATTGTCGCATTACACGCGTGCCATTGAATTTATGAGCATTTTGTAATTGATATTAATGTTAATGCTCCCTCATAATTCAATTTTATCGCTTTATAAAGAGATACATGAATACGTAGGTAATGTTTGTTCTTGAATTTATATTCGAAAGTCAAAAGGATTGTAGGGAATTATTTTATCTGTATTTATAAAAATTCTATTGCATTTTGTTTTGCATTGTATCTAGTTCAAATACAATTCATTGCTGAAAAAAAATAGCTCAAAAGTATTTTTACGCATTGACCCCCAATAACTAAAAGATATTTCATTTGATTCTTACACGCTATCAGCACCACGATCACTTGGCTAATTATTACATCCGTCGCGATACCGTACCGGGCCGATGCTAGCGGGTCGACACTATACATTTTGGCTTCGTAAATTCACCCTCAATAAAGACGTTACAGAGAGGAAATGTCGCTTTTTGGTACGAGTTCATTTGCATTTTATTCGATACAAAAATAGTGATACTTTTTTTCGGCTGTGCTAGTGTGTTATTTTAAAATACTCTTTATACGAGGATATTTTTGTTCGCGTCAAAAATAACAAAAGGCTGTTTCATATGCTTGTTAATAATCTAAAGAAATTAATAATTTGTGAAAACCATACGTATATACTATTAGTGTAACTAATATTTAATTGGATGTCGGGTAAAGGCGCGTGCTCGTATTAAAAAAAAATTACGTTAATATTAAAATATAAATATATACAACTGATATCCGTTTCATTTTAGTTTATGTAGTTGTTAATATAATCTTTATGTTACAAACTACATTGCATAAAAAAATATAAACATATTGTCCTTGAAAGAAGTCTTGTCAATGCTCAATAAAGATCTCGTAAAATTTTAAACAATATTTACAAATTATGATTGTTCGAATTTTAAATAGGTAAATAAAAAATAGGTCGCAGATTGTAAAAAACAGAACAAATGGTTACATATTTTATATTTCAAAGTCTCGTAGCACAGAAGCAAGCGTCTTCAATCCCTTGGCCGTAGTGAAACTTCCCGCCGCTGTTTTTTATTGCGCTGGATTTAAATGCATTTTTGATGTTACGAGATGACACGCGGCGGACTCCCCACCCCCTCCCTATAATTTTCCAACTTGAAACTTCACTACGGTATTAAGCCCTGATTGCCTGAAGAAACTTGGGACATTTTGGCGTATTCTTTGGACTCCCTGTAGATGCCGCGGCGCTGGCGTAGGCCTTTATTACACACTAACAGTGATTTGAATTAATTTTACTTAGTTTTCCGAGAATTTCACTTTATATTATTGCCTCAATATGAATAATACTTCCATAATAATTAAAACTTTGAACTACGAATTTAATCTGTACATTTTATTTAAGCTTTATTATATATCAGCTTATACGGTCCTAATGTTATATATGTATATAATAATTAAATAAATTTTAATATTTTTTTTTGCTGTAATTTCATCAAACGTAGATAATTACCACATCTACTATTGTAGAACGTGCTAAATACTAATAATATATCTCATAAATGTACGAGTACATATTTAAAAAAAAAAAAACTGTTATCAGCTTGCTTCGCTTGGCACAAATTGAATTTAGTAAGTTTATTTTTTTATATTAAACAATAATTTTGACCAGTCTTTAACTTAAAGACTTCCATGTGCAGAATCTATGTAGCCGTTCGAGCGATATTGTGTAATAAACATGCTTTCAAACATTTACATCTATAATATTTATTAGTACGATATAATCCTGTCAAAATTGAAAGAATATAATATTAATTATACCCCCATATCTTTCCTTATTCAATTACCGGACTATACAATATTCCACGATAACACGTGTACAGTACACCTACTCGAATCCGATCAAAAGGGTTACCATGTACCCGAGCAGTATGATGGTTTTCAATTAAGTTGTTGAGGTTCGATCGGGACTCGCGGCGACACGACAATACGTTTAATGTAGCCTGCGGGCCAGGTGAGACCGCGCCCTGTGAGACCAAGTTTGTATAATGTTTTTATAAGGAATTCATTCATTGTATTCAAAACTTTATAATGTGATATGAACTTTATTGGCTTACCATGTGTAATACGGTCTATACCTTGCTAGATTTGTCCTAAAAAAAACATTGCTACTTAAAAAACTTGTAACAAATAGTTTTGAGTGTAGCAAATAAGCCGTATTCTGCTTTTATATTGTTTTTAATGTAGATTATTTATCTGTCCAAATAGATTGAGAACGCGTCTAAAATAATAGTCGCCAATGGTTGGCCACTAAGTACACGTGCCTAGTAAAGTAGTATGACGTTTGGCAATGTCAAGCGTAGCCGTCACGCACACCAAAATAATAAAATGGGTTCGTTTGATATAGTATTTTTATAATGCGACACTCTATCTAAATATATAAATAATAATCAAAGGCTCATACTGTTCCATCTAAATACTATGCAAGTCAACCTTTTGAATTCCCGTCTCATTCCGTTTGTATAGTCGGTCGATGGTCTAAAATCTAAATGCATTTACAATTTCGGGTCCGAAAATATATTTTATCCTTGCGTCAGAGGATATGATCTTCTATAAACGATCCTAGTCTGCTAGTGATTTTCTAAACAATGTTTTTAAACAATTTTCAAAATAATATTTTATTTTGAACCAATGTTATTATTTCTGTTAATAGGTAATAAAAACGATTTTGTATAGCATTGTAAATATGAGTGTTAAATCATTTAAAATATAGTATTATTGACATAATTAGACTATGCCAATTAGTATTATATTATAAGCTTAGTTAGTTCGGATAAAATCTTTAATCTAATTAAAACAAATGTTAATAATTTTGTTAATTTCATCAATGACGAGACGTCTATAAAAATCATTGTAATAACGCATCTCCAATTATTTTAATAAAAAATAAAGTGTCTTAAATTTTAATGTAGATTATTGTGAAAATTATTACTGACTAATGTGATGGATGTATACGCCATTTAAAATGAAATTTTTCTCTATAATTCTCAATATCAAATTATCAAAATAATTTAACAATATTCAGAGCAGACTATTACCGAATGTGACGATATATTAATTTCATTGTTATATTTTTCGTTACGCTTCATATATTTTAGACATTTCGAATGTCGTACTTACCTTAAGAGCTGATATATTTTCACCGTCTCCACGGCTCGTTGGGCGCGGTAATCTGTAAGTACTACTTAACCTAATGTTGCTGCTCTTAACCCTCTAATGAGTTGCAAAGCTCAGATGGCAATAGCTCTAAGTAAAAGGCTGTTATGTGTCAGTTTTAGAATGCATATTAAACTCAATGAAGACTTAGAATATCAAGAAAAATTGAAAGCCCGTATTAATTTTTCTTTTTATTTATAATAATAAGTTTAAACCAAAGATTTTGATATATTTATCAAAACAACACAACGGAGTAGTCAGAATTAATAAAATATAAAGAAACAAAAATGTATACTAGACAACAACACATTATAATCACACATCAATAGAAGGCGAAGCTAAGAGCATACTACATAAAGAAGCAGAACTTCGCTATGCAACTTGCGGCCCAGGTGCGACCGCGTCCACGATTGACTTTCTCCGTCAGTTTTGAGTACTCACTAAAAGGATTGCCGTGTTCGTATTGATATTACTCGAAAAAGTTCCTCCCAACCATTTCACTTATAGTCTGATTTCGTTCCATTTATTTCGACGTATTTGACGTTTAAGTCAATTCAAGTCTCAAAAAAAAGTATCGATAGATACAGTAAGGGGATATTGCGTTGACGTAATAAATTACATATACAATATTGTTACACAATCAACCTACGTCTGCTACATTCATTAAAGATTATATTATATAAGCAATTATAAAATAGTAAATCAATCTTTATCTAACGAATAATTAAATGAACGTAATTAATATGTCACACTCATCCAAATATATTATCCACACACACTGACATACACATTTAGGTTATAAAAATAATTGATTAAAAAAACAATTAAGATTTTTTTATAATAGATTAGTTTCATAGTAGTTTTAATTGATTTTGTATGAGGACTGACGCATATAACACTAGTTTAAAAGTCAAGGCAACATTCAGCATTTAAAATCTTATCTAAAAAAATAATTACAATTAAGTATTCATTATTGTTGTATATTTTATTTCAACTACAGGTTATGATAAAAGTCTATATACAATTTTTATATCATAATTTACCTCTGTATTGGTTGGAAAAAATTTTCCGGCATTTTCAACAATCATCACTACATTTTAGCTAATTTAATTTAATGAATTATACACCTAGATCTTCCTCATGAATCACTCCGTCATTAGTAAAAACTGTATGAAGATCCGTTCAGTAGTTTTTCAGTTTATCGCGTACGCGGCACATAGGACATAATTTAATTACATTTAGTGATTACCTATTTCTAAAACACAAAATTGAATTAAAAATTATATCATTGAAAGATAACTTTAAAGAACGAAATTACATTAACTTGGTCAAATATAATAAAGCTAGGATAATAAAATCGTATTACAAAAATCACTTTGAAAATTAATTAATTAATATAAAACAGTAATATAATAAAATAAATATCTAGTCTCTTTTACAATACACGTGTGCACCTGTAGGTTGCACTACATGCAATATTGCAAGGAGGCGTCCGTCCTCCCACCGGCGTATTAATTAGCGTGAGGACTCATCAAAGTTTACCAGTTAATTAGCAACCCTCGCTTAGTCTCTTGTAAACCGACAATGGATATGCTTTTAACGTCACTCGTGATCGTACCGTCGTTAATTTACTTTTGTATTCAAATTACAACATAAACATGCCTAAAGTATATAATATCAACGTTAATGACGAAAGAATATAAATTTACATCACTTAAAATTAATTAATTGAGAATTTTTTAATTAAATAAATAAACTTGAGGCGGGGCTAGCATATTTTGGAACTAGAACATCCAATTAGTAAACAAATCTATCTGAGGTATATCTTTTCTTTCTTGTCAAATAGTGTACCGTGACAAAGGTCCCGTAGGTGGCTGCACCGCAGCTTCAATTATGCTAATGGACATCGCCCGACCTGCATTCATACTCGAAATCCTCCAAGCTGCAGCTAATTTTCGTCTTAAGCGTCGTGTCCGTCGCAGACGAGCTATTTTAACAAGCGTTTCTTGTCACATTCGTAAATATACATAAAACAAATGATGTCTGTTTTATTAGAATGTTTATATATATATATATGTGTGTGTGTTTCATATAAATGTACTAATATTGTAAAGAGGTAAATTTCATTTGTATGTATGGGATAATATAGTTCAAATTACGAATGTGTGTAAATTATGATATGATTATTGTTAAAACAAGCATGCTTAATATAAAACATTATATTACCAACCACTAAACA
Source organism: Vanessa atalanta (assembly GCF_905147765.1). Taxonomy (NCBI): domain Eukaryota; kingdom Metazoa; phylum Arthropoda; class Insecta; order Lepidoptera; family Nymphalidae; genus Vanessa; species Vanessa atalanta. The sequence continues at coordinate 9,998,508 of NC_061873.1, forward strand.
TAAATTCTTAGTATTTTTGTGTTTCGGTTTGATTGGTAAGAGAATAGTGTAATTACACGGCTAAGTGATATAATATCTTAGTCCCCAATTCTGGTAGCTCATTGGTTATATCAGGAATAATTAATGTTTCTTAATGTGCTATGGGCAGTTCTGACAATTTACCATAAGGTTGCCCATTTTTCAGTCCACATACCTATATGATAGAATTAAACGATAAAATACCATGTATACAATTATATGTACTTTAGGAGCACTAGGATTTGGTATAAATTGACAAATCAGTCAAATGAAAATCTAACGAACGCAACATATTAACATACTTACAAAAGCCTTTTGTGTGTGTGAGTGAGTTTTAAAACTTAGTAATGAAATTGATTGTATTTTTAAAATAAGAAAATATAAGATAAATTATAAATGAATACTTCTGCACTTTTTGATTAGAGAAAAGTAATTAGTAACTAGTTTAGTATGTTCTTTGCGGCAATTTTAATAGTACGAACTTTGTATATTCTTGATAATTTATAGAAATATTTTTGAAGTAACAACGGTGCGTCGTAGACGCTCGTTTGCTTTGCACTCTGGTTTGTATGCATCGCGACTCATTACTTCACTAATGGAGACCTTAATGAACCAATCTAACAGATTGCTCTCCAATCTTTAGAAAATAACACAGATTAAAAATCCAAGAAACAAAAACCTGTTAGAGAATTATTCTTTATTTAAAATTTGTACATTTAGTTCAATAAAGAAAAAGTTCGAAGAGTTAAAAGCAATTAATTGTGTAAACAAAAAGATCTGAGTTTAATGATATTGAGAGGCAATGTTCTCACAAATAAAAATATATCGAAAACTTATAACAGCTAAATATCACCAAAACATGGCACAAAATTAAATTTATTAAACGCTTGACACTCTGCTACTAATAATAATCGCTAAGGTTAAAGCGTGACTTTTGCGAACTTCTTTACCAACTCCAATTTGTAGCCCGTTTCAGAGACTCGCGAAGTTATATTAAAAGGTCCACAGTAATTTTCTTGACAAACACAATGAATAACGAATGCCTGATATAAAATTCGGATTGAGGAGCATCTCATCGTGTGTCTCGACCGACGTGTTTGTCTCTCTTAATTCTGTGTGTTTTTGCTAATTGAGTCCCGCTATCACCTGAGAATTTACACTCTACACGAACCCGTTTCTTATATCATTTAGGTGCGTCTAATAACAGAGCGGAATGCCCCTTTTTGTTTTACTTAATGCCGAGTGTTTGTAAATGTTTCTATACTCAAAGACAAAGTAGAATTCAATCTACTCCAAATTCAACATAAGGCGCAAGATTTATGATCGACACAAATCGAATTCGCTAACAAACAATATCGTATTCGAGGCGGTACGTAGGATACGATACAAGTATATCAATATTGCAGGCGCTATTAATACGTCCGTCTCATGAGCGGCGGGAGAGCCCCCCGCCCTCTCCCCACAGCCCGCACTCGCCGCTCTTAATTGAATGAGGAGCGGGAATTGTTTCCCAAAATGAAACAATTAATTGTGCAACGGCTATTCCGCCTTACATGGATAATACGTTCGTTTATGGCCTCCTAACGCGGCTGTACGGCGTCCTTTATTGGACCGACTCTAGGAATTTGTGTTCATTGGCGCTCGTATCCAAAATTTAATCGAGAATATATAAGAAGCGACGCATTGTTATTCCTGGATGGGAAAAAAATGCAGCTGCTCCAATTCGATTGTCTAAAACGATTTCGGTTAACATATTTTATAAAAAAGAGAGCTCTAACATTGCGCGATTTTATCCCGACATCGTAGACAACCTTTTAGTTTGAATTGCGGCGTTTAAAATTTTCATGGTCAGGTCATAGCACGTATAATGCGGTTATACCGCGTTGAAATTCAGCGAAACACGCGAACATGTGGCGCATTCAACTTGAAGACGCATCGTAAACCTCCTTTACGCCTCTCGACGAGAGCCTCTCAAAACTTTTCATATTCCCCGACCGTAAAACAAGCCAAAAAATACGACCAGCCAAAACATTGTAAATGCTCACTGGTTATCGGCGCAGCCAGCTATTACCGTGGGGGAATTACTTTTAAAACATAGTTTTAACGGTGCTTGTTGCACCCGAAATTACCTGTTTTTCCAGTTTAATGTTTGCTTCGCAAAACGACCCCGACGTGAAAAACAAAGCAAGCAATTAAGACCAACAGAAAATAACAGATATCAATAATTCGGAAGATGGTGCTGTTCCATATGTATGGGTATAGAGTTGAGCAATGATTATTCGACGCCATGCAGGATATCTCTAATCACTAAAACGTCTCAATTAAACATAATAAATCCTCCCGCGGCAAGTTCCACTATCGCTCGCGTTACAGCTGAACATATGATGCACCCGTGTTCCCTGTACGGACAGGGTGGTCGTGCAGGCTACGGGGCACACATTCAATTTGCTATTTATCTGGAAATGGATCTAAGTCATTACTTAGCTGAGCGAGAGAGGTGGAATAGAATGCAGCGGAAATTACACATTGTGCTACAATATTCATTGCTTACGCTGGCAATTTATTATTGTTTCCGTGATTGATGGTTTAGTTTAGATTAATTTTATCTAGCTCAAATAAAAGTGTAACTTCATGACATAGGAAATAATTATGATTAGTAGTCTCATTTATGTTAAGCAACTAAGTTTTTATTAACAAATTAATTAACAAAAAAGTTACAATATGTTTTCTACATAAAATTTTATTAACGTCATCATTACTCTAATAAATATTATTTATTTATGATATTTCAGTATTCATTGTTAACGTCTAAATATTAGGTACACTATACATAAAACTTTAACATTCTAAATTTTTGTTCTTCTATTAAAAACTCAATGGAAATACACTCATTAAGTATGTACATGAAAATATTTCAAGCACTTAGGCATGTTCTCACTGATAGCTAATTTCGGGGAAAAAGGATAGCTCGCGGGCGCTCAATCACAGGAAGTGCGCCATCTCATCGCGGAAGTGGTTTCTCGTGTCGTCTCGTTCTCGCCCGCCCAGTCTGTGTTTTGTAAACTTGCACTGTTAATGGACGCGTACGTCTACTTGATGTGCTTCGATCGAACGCATTTCACTAGATGGAAAACGCTAGGCCCACGTCGAATTCAATCTTCCGAACACTGTAAAGTGCAGTCCTGTCACGCTGCACCGAAAATGTTAACTGACTTAGTTGATTAATCCTTGCTTTTGTCGGTAATAAAGTCGTTTGCACGTACTTAATATTTATACAGTCCCACATATTATAATTATTTTTTGAAAAATATATTTTCTCCTCGCCTATTTTTGATGATGGATGACCCGAATCACAACCACTACAAAGTTATTCATGCACTAAATTTCAAGTACTAAAATTTAATTCATCTCATGTGCAGAACATAAAGGAAAATATTGTGGACATCGACATATATCAGATCGAAATAAATTCCCACATATTGTATGTCTGCGTAGTAAAATAAGCTCATAATCCTTATTCTTAATAAGGGAGAGACATTTAGTCATCTTTATCTTTTGGACCAACAAGATAGAATTTATGTAGATTTATACAAAATGCCATACGTCTCTTAGTCATCGGATGCATCAAGCAGAATTTGATTGTCAATTGGTTTTCAGTAAACCTCGAATTGATAGCCTTACATTATATGTGTGAGTGTAAATCAACACACCCAAAAAACGTGTATAAAATACAGACTAAGTCGCTACGTACTTCGCCTGTAGGAAGTTATAGTACATTTTATACTATTTTAAAATTGACACAACAACTCATATAAATAAGTTGATGTTTCGTTACGTTCGGTTTAATTATAGCTCGTGTTAAACACACATTTTGCTACGTAGTGTAATGACTAATAATCGAAATAGAACTCGAAAATAAAACATCATATACGACGAATGCGGCTAAAAAAATCTCTTAAACGAAACCTGACATGAGTAGACGAGAGCGCTCGATTAAAATGAATCACAACGGTGCTAATTGGGCCCGCCCCGGCTCATCCAATTAGCCACGACTTAGAAACCCCCAGCCGCAAGCCGCTGTAATCTACCGCCCAGTGAGCCCTCTAGGACTCCCGCCAGCGCTCTGTGGCTCACGTGTATCATACGAACTTTAGTACTGGGTTAATCAATTATTTTTTTTATATCCTTAATATTATTAATGCATTCTGTCACCGTTTTGTGATACATATGTGAAAGATTGTTTTCTTTAAGAGTTTAAGAAAGCTAAACAAGCTAAAGTTGATATAATAAATAATTACGCATCTTGAATATTCAAATTTCGTCCGTCAACTTAATTTGGGAAATTTATTTGGAATGAATAGGTTCAGTTGTTTAGACAAGAAGTGATAACGACTCGTGTTGAGACTTCGCGACATCTTTAATGACATCGAAGTCGGTAGGCGCGGGTTCGCGTGCGCAATTCTTGTTATATCTTTATTACAAAGGAGTGCCTCATTAATTTGGCAGCCCCTCAGAGTTGAGAGTTGACGAACCCTTGACCTGGTTCACAAGAGCCCACGACACTGAACCGCGCCGAATTGAAACGGTGACGCACCTTGCGATACATAATTAACGATCCTCATTACTGCGTTACAAATGTCACAATATCAGTCCAAGGACTTCCCCTCATCGTACAATTTTCACCAGATCTAAAACTCCTAAGAATCCTCTTGTAACGAGCCGCGACGTGATATAACTTAGATCATTCGAATAGCGCAGCAATTTCTCGACTTCCAAGACTAGACAATTTCGATTATCCTTAATAGTCGTAAGAGTTTTAAAACGGCTCTCATACAAAACTTGTTCCGTTCAGGAAGTGTTTCCAGGGCCATGTAGAGCACGAAGCTAGCGAAGTTCGATATTGAATGTCGCATTTTATTGGACAAATTCGATAATCACAAAGTGCAACTGGCGGAAAAGAGGAGCACTGAGGCGCGAGCAATAGAGACGTCGCGGGTCTCGCGCTGACTAGTGAGCATACGTGGGTAGACGTGGCGATGGCAGTTAATTTGGAGAGAAACGCGCGTAAAGAGGCTAATGAACGAGGCCGGAGCCCCGTGTCCGCGGACTCGTGCATTTTTAATGGCTCACGCTAGCACACTCACTATTAATATTTACCGAACACGTCAAGAGGGTGCACTTTACCTTTTAGTTAACTAGCGTCCGGCCGTTCATTAAATTTTCACGCGCGTCAGTTTCGGGCGAATTTTCCGCGGCGCTGACCGGGCGGGCGCGGCGGCCGATAACGAGCGCGGACCGGCTCGTTACGGGCAACCAGAGCCCGCGCCCGCACCGCACCACACCGCGTCGTACAAACCTGACCAATTTTTATTAATAATAAACTGTAACTGAAACGCCAGCTTTGAAGTAAAAGAGCAACTCGAACGATAACGACTATCGAGAATTATGCAAAATCCTTTGACGTTAAACTTACCAAAATGTAATGTACTCATGTAACGGCAATAAATCATGGGTAAATATATTTTTTGCATTACGCAATGTTGACTTACAAACGATTTACAAATATTAATATAAGTATATACATTTAATAAAATATCACTTCAAATAGTATTTCTTTAAAACGCTGTCAATAAAAGTGGTTAATCCAACATTTTTTTTTATTTAAAAGTTTCGAAATCGTAACCTTCTGCAATGTCAAATTGTTCAGTTGAAACCTGTAAAGGAGACGGATGATTAATGCGTACCACTCGCGTGCCGCATCAGCATGAATAAGGAATGAGCGCGCGCGCACGCGACACAACTAACTGCCGCCGCGCACGCGACGCCCCACCCTTATTTATTGCCCCACCCCGCACTATCACTTCTATCTCGTAGGGCCGTATCTCTGCTGAAACTTGATGTATTAAATTTACTCTTTTCAGACCATTTACGGTGAAGCTAAACTTTATAAAATGTGGGTGTTTAGTGTGCCAAATCCGAAACTAGAAGGCATAGCGAATAATGCTCTAAGTAAATCTTTGAAACGATTTAATAACAACTATTACTTCGTTATTACTATTAGGTTTGAGAAAATCTTACCCAAGAATTGAACTTGAAAAAACCCACCATGAATGAGCATGCATTAGTTGATTGTTTTGATAATAAAAGTAAAATTTCAGGAAATATTGTTTAGTTAATGAGTTAAAAATGTATATATTCTATAAATAAGCACACACTAATAACATTGACAAAGCAAGCAAGTCGGTGTCAAGCCACATTAAATAGCTTATATAAGCTTCCGTTAAATTACAAGAAACTAATATTTTGTACGTATTTACTACGTAATGAGTGACAATATTATCTTATCCTTACAAACTAATTTAAAATTGTTATAAAAAATGTCTTTTTTATTATTGAATTAAAGGTTTGGTTTACCTACGGAACTCTAAAACCTTCACGAAGACCCCATTCTATCACAGACAGTTCAGTGTTCATTTAGGCTAGCAAAACTTTACAAAAGACCTCTGTAATTATCGTAGATCGCCGAAACTTTTCGGCTCACTTTGAAAGTAATTATTTTTATTCCCCTTAAAAATATTAAATATCAAAAATTTACTGTTTAAATAATTAAAAGCAAGTTTTTTTTAAATTACGTTATGTTAATATTAAATATCTTACTTAGTGAAGTAACGTGTATAACTAAAATTAGAAAATATTATTCGTAAACAAACACGATATCCACACGTAGTAGTTACGTATTATCCAACTTATATTAAATTGTTTGCGAATCGCTCGACGCTTCCAGCTATTAAATTATTTAGGCGGTCTAGTATTGTGTCGCGAAGTCGGTCCGGTCTACGGTCTACGGTCGCCGCACGAGGTTCCCGCCAATATAAACAGTCGTTAGTGTTGTTACAATCGAATACGAATGTCCCGGCCGTGGGTATCGCTAGCGATCGTTTTGTGTTGGATAAAGGACCGGATTCACTTGTTGTTTAGAATGAAACACAATATATTTATACGTATATCCGTATAAATATCCCTTTTCAAACCACAAACGGAGTTCAGGGAATAAATAACTTTAAATAGTGTTGTAATATGAATAAAGATATATTAATCAATAACTGTTTGTATTCCATAATACGGTAGAGAGAAAATGGAATGGAATGCGTAGATTGTACATCAATTGGATTTAGGAGATATAAAATATTTATTTTTTAATATTAAGATTATAATTTTTTTAGTCTGCATTTTATACTAAATCGATTACGTTAGCTGAAATGTGTTAACAAATCGGAGTGTTGTGGAATTAAAACTGATTATGAAGTCCTTAAACTGATACTCACTCGATCTTTGTTATTTTATCATTATTTAAATACTAATATATTTTATAGAATACAATCGCACAAAAAAATCTCATATAATCAAAATACATTAATGCATATCTTGTATATATGTTACTGTAAAAGCTCGAATTACGGTAAATCTTAAGATTTTCCTGTAAAACCTAAGATTTACCGACATGAGTTGGTAAATGTGAGTATTTATTATAAAAGGAAGACTTTTTCGGACTTTTACCATTCCAATCTAACCTAACCTAACATATAAATCCTAAGATCTAGCAAGTGAATGATGGTAAAAGTTCGAATCCCAAAGTTTTATGGACATTTACCATTCATAATCGGTAAATCTTAGGTTTTACTAAAAAATCTTAAGATTTACCTTAGTTCGAAGTTTTACAGTAACGTATATATTCTTTTAACAAAAACACGTTCTTATTCGTGCGTTGTGAAGTGAACGAGCTGCTTTACAGTGAGGATGCGTCCCGCAATGTTTGCCCGACTAGTTAATGGAATGCCGATGGACCATTGTACGCGTCGAGACGTTTTCTATTCAATGCCGATATTAAATTAAGCGCGTAAAGCCGTGTACATCTCTATCCCTTCCTAACTTGTTAATACAAACTGTTGTAGTAAATCAATTAACTTTTGATTCATGCCTTTGTTACTACTGCTTCAATATAATTAAACTTCCTTATTATATTGTATAGCATTTACAGTTAAACGTATCGCGTAAAACTAACCGAATGTACGAAAATAAAATACAAAATTCGATGAAGTAAATATGGAATTTAATTAAATATTGGACAAGATCTACTATGATCCCAATGTAAATTGCTAAAGCTCTTGTGTTATGGAAAATTAGAAGTAACGACGGTACCACAAACAATCAGACCAAAGACAACATAGAAAACTAAACTTTTTCTACATCGACTCGGCCGGGAATCGAACCCGGGACCTCGGGGTGGCGTACCCATGTAAACCGGTGTACGCACTACTCGACCACGGAGGTCGTCAATTGCATTTATGTTATTTAATTTTTAATTGGAATAGAAATTAGATGCAATTATTATAAACGTAGTTTATCTTTATAGGTTCATGAGTTGTAAGGCTTGCAATTAGCAGAGTTCAAAACCATTATGACCTCGTATTGAATCCCACAATCAACACAGTACAGTTTGAGTTTGCAAGAACGTTATACGATACTGCAGAATCCTTAAAGCCCCAAATCACACGCAAAGAGAGACAGTGCAGGAGCCCTGACTATTACCGCCTAGCCCATTTTGTGTGCAAATTTTTTAATACTACCCACCCGTCTCGTGTTTGCTTGGGTAGAGTAGGATTACATACAAAGAAACATCATAAGATATTCTACCAACAAGCAGCAATGCTTAGTGTTGTTGTGTTCCGGTTTGAAAGGTGAGTGAGCCAGTGTAACTATTGGTACAAGAGACATAATATTTCAGTTTTCAAGGTTGGTACGCATTGTCAATATGGTTAAAATGGCTATGGGCAATGATGATCTACTATTTGCCAGTACGTGTATCGATTAAATTAATAAAATATCCTTTTTTATTCATTGTTAGTAAGAAAAAGATATAAATAGCTGTTATAAACCACTCAGTGTAGTACCAAGCGATCACAGCGCGTCTGAAGCCAGATAACCTACATAGAGCTTATCGCTTTCCGCTTCTTCCACTATCTTAGAACGCCCTACGCCTTTACAAACCTTAACATTTTATAATACTACGGTTTAAATAAATATAGCAGCTTATTTTACTTTGTTTACACTTCTTATAAATTTTAAGTATTGCATAATTCTGACAAAAATGAGTATTTAAGAAAAACTTAAGTTCATTTTTGACAAACTAAAGAGAGAGAACGTCTTACATTCGGCTCCCACGATGTTTCATTTTGTCGTCAGAATTGCTTTTAAATTTTTTGACATTTGTTTGGGTGGATTTGAACTGGTTGTGATGATAAATACCATGTTTTGTGCGTTTGTATGTATAATATATACTTAACGCTTGACTGAGGGTTGGACTAAATAATTAACACGAAAGTCAAGGTCGTGTATAATATAATAACACGGAGAATATTTTTTTAATTATCCATATAAAGAAAACGTCCCTAAAATTTAATCTACGCCGAGCGAAGCGGGCGGTTAACAGTTAGTAAGCTTATATTTCTGATGTGAAATAATAGAACATTCAAGAATATTAGAAGTAATTACAAAGGAACGGTAGAAATATAATAATTGTTTAATTTAATAGAGGCCTTAATAAGCAGAACAATAAAGAATATTGGCCTTAGTAGTACTTTACGTGGAGTTCGGTCTTTGGGGATGTGTAACTCGCACAACTAACAAATTCAATTAGGCGTGTAATGAAAATGGTTTGCCTTACACTATTTGTTCACGGGTATTATGCTTACCGAATGTTTATTACGTCAAAAACATTCAGTTTAAATTTCGAAGATGTATTTAACATTTGCAATAAAAACTATTTTATGATTGTCATTCATTAAAAAGGTAGGACAATGTTGTTTTTCACTGGAAAAGCGAAATTTTATTGTTAGTTCAAATGATACAAGAATTTCGAAAACATGTACTTAATAGCTAAATTTAAATCACATCTTTAGTTCAATGTATATGGTAAATTAAAAATTATATAGCTAATTTTCCATGCATGCTTAATTCCTGCACATAACGGCAAACATTCGGGCAAGTTTCAATAGCTCGTATTAGTTTGAAACGCAATTGTTTCGAAGACGGCGGCAGAGCCCGCGGCGCGCCGGCCACGACAATGCGTCGCCTCCACAAATATTATGCATGTTTAATTATCACCATACCTAATTCATAATCCGACAGTGATAAATTAGCCCGTCCGCCCGTAATTAGGTACGCAATTAATGCGGCCCGTTTGAATTCATTACTGCCGAAAGTACTAGCCGTGATTTATTACAAACCGAGTCTTACCGATAATTAATATCACGTTACACGTGCGATATCGGCCCCGTCGACTTGTTTATCAATCACACGCCAACCGCTTCCTGTCCACTTTTAACCTTAACTGGTGCGATACAATTAATCAGCTCCGAGATCCTCGTATTGTTCACCGGTTCTATTATTAGGTAATAAGCGCGCATTCCGCGGCTTCACATTATTGGAAACCCTATACGGCTATTTAATTTACCTAGCCGTCCGAGCTGCGCCACCTGGCTCGATGGCGAAACAATTGCCGAGCGCCTAATTATATTTTAATCGCAACATGCCTCCCGCCCCCTTCCTACTGGGGTAAGGGACGAGCGAGGTCGGGGGACACAACACCACTAATTCATTTGTGTTACGAGCTTCGTCCAGCGCGCCGCCTCTAGCGATTGTTTATTCTCATAGGAGAGTTTAGGTCTCCTAAAGCAATACCGACGCTTAAACATATTAACTAAAGCGTTTACGTAAAGGGTTTAATTATGCAGTATACGCTTTAACGTGGGTACAATAGCGCCAAGTTAATTAAGCCCATACACAGTGTTTTGAAGGCACGACGTTCTTCGAAACTAATATTATGGACGTGGTTCTTTTTAATGCAGCTTGCTTAAAACGATGTGTACTAGTTATTCGTGGTAGAGTAAATGTAGGCAATATTACTTGCACTAACTTGCGCCGAGTTCATCAAGTGCAATAAATATTAAAGTTACAATATCATTGTTAGAACACTCCGTATAAGCGCGCAGCTGTTTCCGTGAACTATTGCCAATTGTGTGGAGACCTTTGTTCGCAGCATTAACTATGAAAGTGTTATTATAGTGTATAACCAATTCGAGTTTCAATCAAAAATCTACGCTTGCTTAGGTTAATTTAGAGAAAATGAAAATATTCTTTCAAAATTTCATAAAGTAAATCTGGAAAGAGTCGTACCCTGACCGCGGCTTAGAACAGCTTGTTCCGCCGCATAATCAATTTCACAGACGATATATGATAAATGGATGCCAACAGCTGCACCGGCTTTATGATATATATATTAAACGGCTTATTTATAATTTTCTAAAGACATATTAAAAATCCATGTCAATGTTATGAAAATGTTTTATATTTCATATATCTATCAAATATGAAATATAAAGAAAATGAAATTCAAGGGTGAAACTGCGAAGCGCA